>NC_066619.1:215645857-216305857 GCF_025201925.1 Gopherus flavomarginatus
CAGGGTCTTTCAGCTATAGACACTAGGAATACCCTCCCAGCCTAAGTATACAAGTACAAATTAAAATCTTTTCAGCAAAATACCAATTTGAACTCCTTTCAGCCAAATACACATTTGCAAATAAAGAAAACAACCATAAGCCTAACTCGCTTTATCTACCTAGTACTCATTATTCTGAATCTATAAGAGCCTGTAGCAGACAGATTTGGAGAGAAACCTGGTTGCACGTCTGGTCCCTCTGAGCCCCCAGAGTGAACAACAACCAAATTCTAACAGCACACACAAAAACTTCCCTCCCTCAAGATTTGAAAGTATCCTGTCCCCTGATTGGTCCTCTGGTCAGGTGACAGCAAGACTCACTGAACGTGTTAACCCTTTACAGTCAAAAGAGATATAAAGTACTTTTGTTCTATTAACTCCTACTATCTGTTTATGACAGGTGTAAACAGTTAAATGCAGGTGGTTTTTAGCCTCTGCCACACTGGGATGCTGAGGAGTGCCCCTGTTCAGTTTCTGATTGTTTACAATCTCCTGCTGTGCCAGCAATGTGCTTGAATTGTGCTTAAACATATAAATCTGCCTTCAAAGGCAGCTTGGGAGGCAGAAGTGTGGCTTGGGAATTTTAAATGGAGAGGCTAAGCAATGGCTACAAAGAGCTCAGTTGTTGCAGTTTGTTCCAATTACAGCACACCTCCAGTGTGAAATGGTTGTGCCAATCTAGTAAAAGAAAAGGGTACACACAATCCTGAAATTAACACCTTTGTAATGACAGACCAGCTCCATTACTACTACAGGGCAAGTGCAGAGCTGAAGCAAGTTTGGTGAGCTGTGATTATAACTATGTGCAAAAATTTGAATTTATCTTCAGTATGACTTGTTAATTGGAGGCTTCTTTGATGGGTGTAGGGCTAAGTGGCTGTTTAAAATCACTTACGTTGTTAGAGCAGAATAACAAGAATCACTGGACTTATATTTAAGTTAATCAATCTTCAGCCATAAAATAAAATAAAATAAAAAGATTCTTGCAATTAAATGACTGGAATGGTACTTGCATTCCTCTCATTCCCCTCATGAACCATTAACATCACAGAACTGGACATTTGACATTTTTCATAATAATGTATAGCTCTTTTTATAAATGAAGCCAGTAACAAGCCATCATAGAGGCAAAATGTCTTTTCTTTGCATAGAGAGTGCTGTCTCAGAGTTGTGGCCAAATGAATTGCTGGAGATCCCCCAATACTCTCGGTCCCTCACCATTCATACATATTGTTAGTGACTCATCCAGGAAAATATTAGCATGTCTCCTAATTTATTCATGTTTCCACTATAATGCTGCAGAGGCTTCCTGGTGCTTGGAATTTATTTCTATTAGCCTTACTTGCCAAACAGATCATTTCCCACTTTATTATATTATCATTATTTGTACTATATGGGAAGTATATAGCCATATATTATGTATCAAAACACTACTGAATGCCACTAGGATAATGCCAAGAATAGTTATGTGATATGTATGAAAAGGAGGCTTCTTCAGTACATTTAGCACTGGTTGATCAGATCATGTGCATCTGGCACTCTAGATTTGGATTTACAGAGATCTGACACAGAGAACTAACTAGGAGGCTGAGAGCAGCATGTCCAGGAATGATAGCCATCTCCTCCAAACCTAGGGATGAGAAACAGAGACTGGAACCCCAGATTGAAGACAGAAGGACTAGAGGGTTCCTGTTTAATCAAATGTTTACAATATTTTTTCAAGATTGTACCATAATGCACATATAGACCTGGTTGAAACATTTAATTGTAAATTTTTTTTTGGATCAAAGTAACTTTTTTGTCAAAACAGATTTCTGTGGGAAATATCTGCTTGACAAAATTTTGGGGGTTTTCATTGGAAAACTGGGAAAAATCCCCTTCAAGATAAACTTTGATGAAATGGCTAAACTTTCATTTTTGTCACCTTTTCCCCCTAAGAACAAATCACATTTCACATTTCTTGGATCTACGCATTTGCACAGGCAACCTTAATGCGGCCATTTTCTAACTTTTGAGGACTTGACTCTGCAACCTGGACATTCATCTGAATTTTTTCGCATGTAATTTAGATTGCAAGTTCTTCAGGGCAGGGACTGTCTTATGTGTATCTAGCCCAATGGGCCCTTGATCCCATCTGGGGCCTATACTACTGTAATGCAAATAATTTCTATGCATATGAAATTCTGGGCACCTGATTTAAGATTTAATATTTGTCATTCCACATATGGGGAAAATATTAGACATTTTCCCAAAATCAATGAAACAAACATTTTAAATAAATTTGCATTTGTACATCATGATAACATGCTATTCCTGCACATTGACACACTTTAATAAGAATAGCACTTGTTGATGGCATGATGTGAAAGTGTAAATCCTGAGTGGCTTCTGACCCAATAAAAATATAGAACTATATTAATATCTTAGATTACAACATAGGGCAGAAGAACAGGAAAAGAAAGTAGGAAAGGGAGGGTGCTGCTTAAACTTATGTAACACAATACAAGAATAGGAAATCAATGCCCCTGGGGAAAATTCAGAAGGGGGGATCCCTAACAATTGAGCGGTGTCACTATCCCCCAACTGTCTATCTCCAACAACAGCATACATAGTGAAAACATGAAGAGCTATTAATTCTTCTACCTCATGCAGGTAATTCTCTGCTTCCTGTGCAGAGGTAAGGGAGTGTGTTGGGAGGATCAATTTTTTCAGCAATAAAGCAGATGTCTCACCTACATATTTTAGGCTATAAATGTGACAGAGACAATCTGTAATATCCTGGACAAACCTTATGGAATTAAGATAAACCTTACTGATTTAGAGTTAATTCCTTTGAGACTGAATTAGAAATGCAATTGTGTATGTGTTATTGTGTGTGCCTTCTCTAGTAAGAAGGGGAAGCTAATGAACTTCCTCCACTATCAGCCCTTTGAAGCCACCACTGTGGAGAGGTTTGCATATACTAGTTCAGACTGGATTCTCCAGTGACCAAGAGACAAAAATGGGGTTTGGTTTTAAACTAGGTTAAGGCCTTCTTCCTGATTCAGCAAATGGACAGAACCTCTGGTCCACAGAGGACCCCAATCCTTAGTGAAGGAGTGGAAGGACTTGGCCTACTGTGATCCATAAGACTGGGTGCCAGTACTGGGCTGAGGTTGTTATGAACTGCGACCATTGAAGAGAGCTCTTTTGTGGGGTTTGAAAGACAGAGTCCATGTTAGAGTTGGAGCGATGTCTCATAAGCTAATTAGTGAGGAAGTAATAGTAGCCTACTTGCCTATGCAACCCACTGGTTAGTGTGTATTACATGACCTGCTTGATGCCTGATCCAGAAAAGAGGCAAGTTTCTCCCATTTCTTAGCTACAAAGCCTGGCTCTTTGGCTCAAGCTGTAAATTTCTACCTGTGTAAATCCCTGGTCCAGTCCCTGGGTCAGCCAAAATGGTGGCTGTTACACAATTCTGAATGTCTTTGCGATTGTTAATTGGATATGGCTTTAATTCTGATTAACTGACTGGTGAACAGGCATGGGAAATCCAAAATGCAAAAACAGGATTTCTGTACTTTGCTAGCCCACTTACATTTCTATTTGACTAGTGTCTTCCCCTGTGCATTGGCCAAAGATTGCTTGAAAGCCTTTTTGCCATTGCCTTTTCTGAGCTGAGAAAATTGGTATTCAATTTTAAATCCCTATTCGTCTTCTTCCAACCTTGATTTTTCATTTGGTCTCTCTCTGCTCCGAAGTTATTGTGTTCAAGATCAGAACATTCTCCCTTTCTAACATTGGCCTGTTCCTTTGTCTCATATCTCAGTCATCTTCTCTCTCTGCAGGCTTCTTTTACTACAGTCGTTAGCCTTCTGTCCATTTGCTACAGGAGAAATAATGTCCCATCCTTCTCCTGCTGTAGATTCTAGATCTTTCCCTTCCTTCTATAAGCTTAGATTTTCATATTTGCTTCAATAGGTGACATCCTCTACTACAGTTCTTACTCTTACTGCAGACTCAACTTTTTGTGCTGAAAGCAAAGTACTATAGCAATCAAAATGTTTTTATCTTTCCCTTTCTGCTTCCACATTAAACGGAGACTTTCTTAGTCTGGTTCTGGATGCATGTTGGTTTTAGCATTCAGTATTAAACATCACTGCAGGCTGACTTAGATGAAACTAGAAAGAATTAATGTTTGAGTATTCTATTGCTTCTCGCTTTTTCATTTTAATATATTACCAGAAAGTAGGAACACATTCCCAACTTGATTTACTGTCACATTTCTCCCCCTGACTTCTGTAGACTGCAGCCCTCTCTACCAAGTATCTACCCATTGGGGGCCAATTCATCCCTGCTGTAAATGGAGCTACAGCAGATGAATTTGGTCCTATGTCTTTATTCTTGTAATTCCAACACTGTTCATGTGCCATATGATTTGAATGCTGTACCTTGAATGATTGCCTCTGCTCTGGCTAGATTCCTATTGACTAGAGTTGGTCAGGAATTTTCCATTGAAATTATTTCTCAATGTAAAAGCAGTTTCTCCTTTGTCAGAGTACATGTCTCATGATGCACCGTTGTCTGCTCTCTGATTGAGGTACTTGGTGAATCATGGGAGTTGCATAACTGCACTGCATCATAGGAGATATAGTCCAGCCAAGAAGCCTGGCCTATAGGGAAGAGTGTGGGCAAGCAGCACCCGAACTACAGTTCCCTAGAGGTACCAGAGCACCATACACTGATGCTGAACTGATTTGAAACAAAAATGTTTCAATTTGGCTCCACAAATTAGAATGAAACAGTTTAATCCAGAAATATTGAAAATAAACATTTTGACATTGGCCTGGAGCGGTGAACTGTGGCCAGTGGGAGCCGTGATTGGCCAAACCTGCCGGCGTGGCAGGTAAACAAACTGGCCTGACCCACCAGGGGCTTTCCCTGAACAAGCGGCGGCCCAAATTTGAGAACCACTGAAATAAAGAACAATCTGTCTTAGTAGTTCAGTCCACAATTAACCCTTTTCCTGCAGCATCAACATTTGCTAACATGGCAGGGTTTTTCAAGAAAACATTGGTAGTCTATTACACGAAGTTATGACCACATATTCAATATGTTCAGTAGAAACTTTATAAATTTTTCTGATGCACATTTATTATTGCTATCCTGAGGGGTTATTCTTTAGCAAACCTATTTAATTGATAAAGGCTAACATTTTCAAAAGCACCTAAGTGACTTAGGAGCTTGAGTCCCATTGACTTTCAATGAGACTTAGGCATTTTTGAATAGTGTACCCAAAACTACATCACTTTATCTCTCTCCTTCTCTCTATATATATACACACACGCACACATTTAATTTCACTTCCAGAATATTTTGGAGAAAGAATTTTTCTAACATGCAGCTTATGATTTTCTTTTTAGTTTAACATAATTTAATACACAGTCATCTTAATTATATCAAAAGAAAATTATAAAATGCAAAGTATGCACATTTTGGTGATTTCTAGCATTGTGAGAAAACTGTTGTTTCTTCTCAGCATTTTTTATTTACCTTAGATCTGAAGTGGTTACCTGTTTAAATTCCTTTGTCCCTTGCCCCAGCACAGTGGTTGAAACACCTTTCAGGATCATGCATATCTGAGTTATTCATACATATTTGTTGAACACATTTGGTTCCAATTCTGACATAGTCTTTCTCTCTTTTGTGTACAGACTAAGAACACAATACAGAAAGCTAATCTTAAAAACTGCTTTCAAAATCAGGAAGACGAGGGTTGAGATATAACCTCCATGACAGACATGGGCTGCTGTTGGATTAGACATGCTCTCGCTTGAACAAATGCAGAGTTTACACAACTGCAATGCAATGTACCCTAGTCCCTGTTACAGCCCAATTTTGAGTGTTTCTCTTTTCCCCTTACAGGCATAACATTACTCCTGATCTTGAACTATTCAATAATGGGTTCTAGCCTTAATAAAACTGTTATAAAAATGGACATTCCCTTTTCTCCTCATTTTTTTCGGGGGGGGGGGGGAGGGGGGGTCTTGTATGAGTCTTCCCGGAAGAGGACAGAACTACATTTTGAAAAATACTGATTTGGAGGGCTGTCTTTACTAGGCACTCAAGTACCATGGTGATGGGTGTGGTTTAAAAACCTAACCAGAATGTAATAGAACAGATGAAGGTGAAATTGCTCCACCGTCAAGTGTGCAGGATCATTTTGCTGGTCCTTATTTCTGATCATTAAAGGTTATATCCTAAAATATGCTGATCAGTCATATTTCCCATTGAAGTCAACAGGAGCTGAAAGTCAGTGGGAGTTATGAGTGATCAGCATTTCTCAGGATTAGGCTGTACACGTGCAGTTACTGATTCCCCACTGCCTGTCTGCTATGTATATTCCAATTGTTCTTGTTTCTATAATTACACTATGCAATCATCTAATGTCCAGTACCAGATCCTTTTTAGGTTAATAGCAGATCTTAAAGTGGGTCAGGGTGCCCTTTTGGCATGTTTCACATGCCCTGTACTGTGCTTTTGTGGAAAAACAAAATCATTAAAATAACTTTATGCATGAATGATCATTAAACAGCAATATAAGAGCTTGGCATGTTTAGCCCATATTTGTGGTTTGGGTATGTCTTTTAATCTGATGCTTTACTATTCTTAAGCACTCCCTTTTTAGAAACAACCAATAGCAATGTAAACAGTTTCAAATTACTCCCTCCCCATATTAAAGGAAACAGAACTGCAAATGCAACTTTAGTAGAGAACTCCCCCAAATAATTTATATAAATGTAGTTTATCTTTCTGGCATTCAAACACCACACTTTTTACCCACTTTTGTTTACAACATCTGAAGTAGTTAAATTAAACAAGCATAATTCATCTATTGGTACTAAAGCTGGAAATAAAAGATACTTTATATTACAAAGCACAATACTTGTTTTTCCGAATAAACCTTCCCAGTAATGCACATTTTGTACTAGATGGAAGATTTCACAATTTTTACATTTTACAGGCTTTATATTTCATGTTGCTTGTACAATTCACTGTAGAATTATGCAGGCATTTGCACTTTATCACATTATATTCCTTTTGATACTACTTTTTATTTTAAATGATTAATTTGACACATATATACAACTGTGAAGTTTCCTTTGGAGTTTTGACTATTTTTATCTCTCATTATTACAACTGCAAATAAATTAATTGAAAGGGTAGATATTTACATGGAGCATTGATTCAACAAGGAAAAACGGTCATTCAATCTAAATAAATCAATGCAATGATTTAGCGGAAGCAATCCGTCTTTCCTCTACTTTTCCTGCTCTTCACTCCATCTCTCTCTTCTACTGTCATTCTGTAGGATATGAGCTGTTTCAGTCTAATAAACTCTGTTAATTATTCTTGGACATCAGCAACTCCGTTGGTCTGTCCTGGTTCTAGTCTCATCACTGGGGATTTTTACAGTCATGCTTATAACCCCACCTGCAAACTTTACCCTATCCTGCTTTTCATTCTGGACATTCATAGCCTTGCAACTTTCCCAGCAACTCTAGGGTTCACACCACCTTTCCTCCCCCACTACGTACAACTTTATCATTTTAAGGATCACGTTCTCCCTCTGCATGACTGAGATGCTGTCAGCACTCAAGATCTTAAAATTTGACTCTGCCCTCCCTAAACTCTGTCTCTCTATCCTCTTTAACATCTGCCCATTGCTCTAATTGGCAAAGTCTATTTCCCTAATTAATTTCAAAATATATACTGTCCACTTTCATCCTTCTTAATGCCCTAAGTAATATTTGATGACAAGGGAAGGATCCAGTATCATAATTTTATCTTTTCATTGACTCTTGACCAAACTGATTCTCTCTCCTACTGCACCACACCAGTATGTGAGTACATGCAAACTCAAATACGTGTCGGGTTGTGGAGATAAAAAGATGCAAATCAAAGGAGAGAGAGAGACAGAGTAACTGGCAAAAGCAGACATGGAAAGAATAGGCTTACCATCTACTAAGCTTCCCTCTATAGTTGAGTTGAGAAAAATCAGAATGGGTAACCCAAGGGAAATTCTGGATTTTTGACTTTTTTTGTTCCCACTTGGGACAAAAAACTGAAATACTGAAACTTTTAATGGAATGAAAGTTCCAAGAAATGTATTTGACATATCTTATAGAAAAGAAACACTGACATCTCTGAAATAAAATATTGAAGTTTGGTTTGTTAAACTGAATCAAAAGATTTAATTTCAAGCAATTTTAACTCTAAACTGTATTTGTCCAAAGACCTTGGTGCTTCATGGGAGTTGTAGTCAGGAACGGCGCCAGGGTTTCTGACGCCCTAGGTGAACAGCCATTTCGCCACCTTCCGGGGCCCCGGTGGACATACCACAGTAATGCCGGCGGACGGTCCGCTGCTGGAAAGGCTCCAGTGGAGCTGCCGCAGTGATGCCAGCGGGCGGTCCGCTGGTCTAAAGGCTCTGGTACATCTGCGGCAGGTCCACCGGAGCCTTTAGACCAGCACACCGTCTGCCGAAATGATTGCGGCAGCTCCACCGGAGCCTTTCCAGCAGCGGACCATCCGCCGGCATAACTGCAGTAAGTCCACCGGACCCGCATGCCACCCCTCCGGCAAAATAGCGCCCCCCAAAAATTCTGGTGCCCTAGGCCATTGCCTAGGTTGCCTAAATGGTAGCGCCGGCCCTGGTTGTAGTTCAGGTGCTTCTTGTCCTCATGTCCCCTGACCATACTACATATGCCACAATGTACTTGCAGTTATGTGACTCCCCAGGATGCACCACATGCTTGGCCAAAGAGAAGAATGGGGACATGAGGCACTCGCACTACAATGCCCATAAGTCATCATGAAACTTAGGCAGATGCAGTTTTGTGTAGAACTGACTCAAAATGTTTTGGTTCAATCCAATCAAACCAACTCCAAATGAAGTATTTTTTTTTATTTTCCCAATGGAAAAATCAAAACTTTTTGGTAAAATCAAAAATTTTATGGAAATTTCACTTTCTGTCAAGTCATTTGGACAGAAAATTCCCAACCAGCTCTACTCTAGAGTCTGAAAACTCAATTTCTCCATTCGATCATCATAGAGGTTACTGACATTTCTAGGTGCCTGTTCTGGACTATTTGCTTTCCTACACCATATTCTCCAAATTCCTCTCTCTGTCCCTCACCTCAATATATTCTAAGAAATTTATTACATTTCTTTTTTGAGCTTCATTGCTGCCTTGTGCTTTATTAATCTTCAACTTGGCACCTTCCTTCATTCACTGATGATACGAATGACCTACTTTAAATAAGCAGCTCACTAGACTGCATTTTACCTTCAATTTTCACCTTCTAACCCATGTCTTATACATCACTAGCATCGTCATTCATGCTACCTCTGAATATTTTTAATCTTCCCCTTTACAAAAAACCCTTTTGACCTCTCATCACTCACTATTTCTAGCCTCCTTTTCCTCAGCAATACTCTGAAAAAAGTGGTGGTAACTGTATAAGTTGCCTGCACTGGATAAAATCTGATTCAAACATGCTAATGCTATTTCACATAAATTGAACTGATATGGAATTGTTGCAGCAAAACTTTTGCTCAACTGTGCTAAGCATTATGGGGAAATCCAATAGTAGCTAAAGAGAAATATAGCACTGCAATCCAGATACACAGACCACTGCACATCCATATGAAGTCCGCTAACCTATATGTATGTAAACACACAGATATCTCTATATTTGTTTTATATCTCCTTGTGTATTACTTATACATTACAATTTAAAGTGATCTGAACATTGCATTGTTTTAACTCAGTGCTATTTTAATGACATTTTGGAGTTGTGCATATGCACAAAGAGCATATACATTTTTCCCTTTGTGATTGGTTGCAATTGCTTTTGGTGTATCCTGTATGCTAAGAAATAATATCAAACTAACCAGACATTTAGCTTTCCCAATTAGATTTATATATTAAGTTTATATTATATAGATAGAGAGTGTGCAAGAGCATATAACATTACAAATATAATTATTTCTAGATTTTTGACACAAAGTATACTCCGCTGCTTTAGACAACTCTACACTATATTTTTTGCTATTAGCTCTCATGGTCAACGGGAGATCCATGTAGTGCCATTGTCTGACAACAACAATGGTTACAGTCAAGGGAATAGGGTGCATCTGACAGGAGACAGCACTGCTCACAAAGCCATATATTTGCTGTATTTAAATTTACTGCTAGACTTACATGGTACACAACACTAAACGGCAGTAGTTACTGTTCACACAGGATACAATTCTCCCAAGGTGTAACTCCACTGACTTCAGTTGAGCCATACTAGGCACTAATTTTGCCTCTAATCATCACGGACACCACTGGCTGAATATATACAACTTCAAATGTACACATACACACATTCATTATAGGAGTAAAGAACTGGGAAATTTTATAGAGCCTATTTGGATGCACGAGTTACTATCTGATTTTTTCTTGTATTTCCACTCCTGCAGCAAGATCATTATATTAATGGTAACCAACTCTATGACAATGTTTCATAAGCCATGATAGGTACCCTCTCCTGGCCCATACAGTGCACACATATGCTACTGTCCTTTCCTTAAAAGACTTTTATTAGAAGTCATCTGTGTTGGGACTGATTGCCAGTATAAACGTTTGCTGGCTGGTTTGTGACATATGCCATCAAGCCATCTGGTTTTAAGATGATTGCCTCACTGTTCTTCTGTCTTTTTATGCTTGGTGCACTTTTCTAGGATCATATTATACTGCACCTGAGTCTGCTTATAAGTGCCCAGGTATATTGCAAGGGTGTATGCTAGGATGTAAAACCAGCTCACTGGTGACAGAAAATTTTGAGTGCACCTTTCCCAGTTCTATTATATTCAATTTTTGTTGAAATGGACATCTTTCTAAAGCTTCTGAGCATTAGTCTGAAAATGAGTCTGGAACTCGGAAACATAAGCTTTTTACTTCAGGCCAGATTTAGAAAGTGCAGAGATACCTGAATAGGATGGAGAATGTTGTTATACTTACATTGCACCTTTCACTTCAAAGCCTCCCAACATATTTGTAAGTATAACAAACTGATACGTAAACTATGCAGAAGAATCACTTCATTCACCATTGAAATGATATGCTAAAATCAAAGGAAACAGTTGTTCAAACTGTCCATAGCAAGAGTACATAAGAGTAAATTCCTTTTCTCACTGAAACTTCAGGACAGGGTTAGGTAGGCCAGCTGGCATTATTTGAAAAAGTCAAGGTGTTAACTATAGTATCCTTGCCAAATTCCAAGTGGCCCTGAATGGCCACAAATCTTGGTTTGAAATCTGAAAGTCAGCATCTCTAGAAGCCCCTCACTGAGGGTGTTTAGCCAATACAATATCAGAAGGAAGAATAGCACCTGCTGAATCATTGGCACAACCTCCTTCAGCACCTAGGTTTCTGTTTCTGGACTCCAGGCCAAGTGCTGAACCAGCCTGAAGCTGCTTAGCTTGACATAGCTGGTAGGTCACAACACATGATACGTTAGTTTGTTTTGTAATGCCACAAAACAAACAAACCAAAAAAACAGCAACAGTTCAAGTTTAGGTTTATTTTGAACAAAGGGCAAAACTATGGTTGATTTCTGATTCCCCCCCTTTCCCTAAATATTATCCTTAAGAGTGTAATTTAAACCTACAGAAGGACTGAAAATTCAGAGTCAGAGTCAATGTCCTCACTCTATTAAGCCTAGATAGCACATGTGATCAATGACACATCCTTACGCTTTTCTAAAACCGGTACAATTTTCTGGCATGGAAGGTTATGTTAATGAGGAAGTAGCTGCTTAATTCTGAAATTCTTAACTTTTGTTTAAATTTGACCCTTAAGTGGTGCTTTTTTTTCAATGCTTGGGGAGTTAGATGCACTACTCCTATTAAAAATACTAACATGGCACATGCACTGTGTGATGAAATATGCATGGGGCCATAAGAAGTATAATATTTTAAAAAATTGCTTGTCTATAATTACATCATAATGTTTCATTTTCCACCAAATATCAAAATATATATTCACTGAGTTAGTGAAGTTCACTCTCTGGTCAGGTGACAGGATTATTATGAAATTCATTATTAACAATATATTGTAAATATTATGACTAGTAGGAAGTGTAGACACATTGTACTGTATCAGCATGTCAGACTTGTGGGTGAAGATATACATGCTTCCTGAAGATATTTTAGAGAGTTCTGACCTGAAACTAGAAGGTGACTCAGTTTATTCTGACGTTTAATTGTAATTGAATTGCAGAGAAGAAAGTTATTAAATGAATAGCTATGATAGCAGGAAAAGCTGAAGGTATCTCTAAAAGGATGAAGTATGACAGCTGAAATAATCAGCAGCTTTGGCAGTACTGCAACCAGAGTGCTTGTATCTATTATTTATAGAGCCATAAATGCATGTGGTGCTTAATGGAACATTTTAAGAGACAACATTCTAGCTCCTAAGACCTTGCAATCAGACACATATGATAGAGTGAAAGAAAGTGAAGAGTCCTTACTGATCAGGAAATCAGCATAGGAAGTCCTGAGAGCTCTAAAGGCAGATCTGAAGATAGAAAATCAAGTGGAACAAAATCTAAGTGATGCAGACACTTTCTCCACCCTGAAATACTCTCTCACTTTATTCTTGATTCAAAATCCATTGACAATTATACCTATATGGCCTCAGAAAGAGTTAACTAAGGGCGAATACCATTTCCACAAAAGCTGTGCTCCATGAATCTCTCTGCTTTCAAACAGTTTGGCATAGTCTGACTGTTTCAATATGGAGGAGTCATGACATGATCCAGGAAGTTTATTAAAACATTTGCAATGTTTTGTTTAGCATGGTATAATTCAGGGCATTATAGTAGCCTACAAGTGGAAGTTCTTTAAAGGATTAGAGTACATTGGACATTAGGGAAAAAAGTTTCTTTACTCAAAAAAAAAAAAACCCAAACAGGAAAACAAAACAATTTTATGAGAAATTGCACCATTACTTTAGATTTGGTTGTAAAGGTGTAGCAACTCATTACCATATTTTAAAATACAACTCAGTGCTTTAGCACTGGTTTCTCTCTGGATGTTATTCCTTGTTTAAGTGGGATGCCATGAGTTGGTAGAATGGTTCAGCAACGAAAACAATCTTAGTCAGCAAAGTCTCTTCTCACGATTATTTGGGAAGGTTAAAAAGTGCTGTTTACAACAAGAGAACAACACAGTTCAACATAACTAGAAAATAAACAGACTCTCTAGCTTCAACCCTGTCCCATGACCCCTGGGCATAGAGCTTGACCTTCCCAAAGGCTTTCACTCCCTCCCATCTCCAGGGGAGGGAGTGAAGATGTCTCTGTTCACTGCAGAATATTCCTGCGCCCTGGTAGATGTCTTTAGTGGGACAGTGTTCTATTGTGGGCATGCACCTTTGTAAGTAATACCAGTACTTGCTAGAGATGAAGAAGCAACACTCTTATTGTGCAAAACTGTTCTTTAACACTCCATGTTCAGTCACCTTTGACAGCAAGTTTTCATACCTTATTTTGGAGACGTAAAGTAGGATGTGTATGTCAAGAAACAAGCTCTATACTTTTGCAATACTTTATTACAAAGCTTAGTTAGAAACTACACAAAACAATGTGGGCCAAGTGCATTTTTTTTGTATAGAATGGGACAGTTACACTGCTCTAGGATGCATACAAAACAAGAAGTGCCAAATATGAATGAACTGTCATTTTTACCACTGGAGACCTGGGTTGAAATTCCCACTAGGGGATATGTTTATAGATCTCATTTAAGCATATTGTAGTCCTGCCATTAGAAAGCTATCAAATGCAATTTGATGCATAGCATGTTACTTAAACAGTGGCCTGAAATTAACAGACTGAATTACTCTCTCCAGGAAGCCAAGGTTATTTATAAATTGGAATTCAGATAAGCAGAAGTGCTTTACTGAACTCACTACTATTATAACCTCAACCACAGCCTTCCATTCTCTAGTCCAGTCTATTATTGTAACATTCATAGCACTGAGCCATTTAAAAAGTGGGAACACAACTGAAAGTAGGAAACTATGCTATATACTTATGAGAGACAGCACTTCTGGCATTTGGAAAATATCTTGTAAAAAGTTTAATTAAGAAAAACATATTGGTATCTGTGAAGTTTAACACAATTAACTGCTTTAAACTCAGTTTTCTATTCTGTTTGCCAATTAAGCAAACTTATGCGAGTAAAATCACTGGTAAGAGTACTGGTTAACTCAGTGACAAAATAATAACACGCTAAATAATGTGATTAAAGTTGTTAAAAGCTAAAATAAACACTTATAATTATCTCAAGAAAAACTGCGTAACACAAGTGAGAGCTCTATAAAGTGAAACTCTGCATCCATAATTTCAGACTTTCCTGCACAATAGATCATAGTTAAAGATCTGTTAACAGACCTCTGACTGCTGAGCTGGGCAGCTTGTGGTTTTCTTCTAAACCTATTGGCATAATGTAGATTTATGTGAGAGGTGCAAATTGGAAGTTGTCTGCTATTGGAGCCATTGGCAGAACAGAAATCATACTGTAGGGTTAGCAGCATGAAGTACATTGCTTTGAAATTACACAGCAGGGTTTCTGCTTGTTGCTCTAGTTGCCTTTAAGACCAAGACCTTATATTATCTGGCCATGATTAAAATCAAAGTGTAGGCTTCTTTGCTGGATGCCAGTAAACTGAGGTGAAAAACAGAAACAATCTGGATTCTTAATTATTTTAAAATGCAACAGAGACAAAATGCAAAGATGAAAGCATTTTTTACTAATCTATCCTAATTATTTTAAATAAAATGATTTCCTAAAGAGGCCCATATCATGAAATGGTTATTTTTCTTTGACTATGCAACATCTCTTCCCCATATAACATCTCGCATGACTGAGAGCAGGCACATATGTACAGACAGACTGCAAGATTTGATGTGCAGTTTAAGCATGTATAGAAGGCCCCTAGTTTTAAGGCAAGGTTCAAGTTTTCTCCAAAATGTTAAGTCAACCTAGATACCACCCACTGAATTTATGTAAAAATTAAATGAAGATGACTTATAGCCTCTTTAGTGTCCCACCAATGCAAAATATCCATTCTGGAAAGTTGTCTCTGGATTGTCATAGTATGGCTATATGCACTTTATGTCAGTATAGCCTTTCAAAGCTTAAGATGCTAAACTGAAATGGCCACACCTCCCTGAGGAGCATGCATTCTACCTAGCACATCAAGGATGAAAAAGAACAAAGGACTATTAAATTAGGACTTGTCTACACGGTGCATAAGTCCGCACCACTGGTTTTTAAATTCTAGTCTGCACCAGCGTGTTGCACTCTAATTGGCTTACACAGAACTTGTTGGTGTGCACTAAAAGTTCCCTAGTGCATATTAATGTAGCCCTGTTTGAAACAGGACTACATTAATGTGTACCAGGAAATTTTTATTGCACACCACTAGGGACCACATAAGTCAGTTAGTGCGCAACACACTAGCGTGGACCAAAATTTGTACTTCACTGGTTTGGACTAACACACCATGTAGACAAGCCCTTAGAAAACAAAGGAAGTGGGGGAGGGCAGCTGCCATCAGCACAAACACAAGGCTGCAGCACAAAGCCTGTGCACCATCTAAACTCTGTTTTCGGAGGCGTCCCTCGTTAAAATATTGCGAGCACACTGCTATACCCACAGCAAAACAGGGTTTAAAGTGGTGTGCTGGGCAACTCTGTAATATTTAAAAACTGGACACTCCAGCAGAGTGACAGAACCTCCTCCACCCCACCGCTGCCCTGCTTCTTTCCCTAAGGCCTGACCCCTGTTTGTTCCTCTTTCCTCCTTCCCCTGTCACTCACTGCTTTCCCCTCTCATGCCCTACCCTGTGCCTAGGTTGGGAGAGACTTGCCTGCAGAGCCAAGTCTGGGAGCTGCAGCTGCCCAACACAGGTAGCAGGCAGCCCCAGCTGAGTAAGGGTTGGTGAAGGTGATAAGCTGGTGCCTTCCCTCCTCCCCTGCCTGCAGTAACCGGACTTTGGGTGTCTGTTCCCATTTTTGACTGAACTTTCTGATTGAAAACCAGGCACCTGGCCACCCTATCTGCCTAGGCTGACTGTCACTATCAGAGAACTTCGGTCTCTTTGATGGCTTAGGACTCTTTATTGTCAGCTTGTTCAAAGTACTTGTTTTGGTGGCTTAATAGGCTAGATTCTGAAATTCCTCCTCATCAGCTCTTAAAGGTTTAAGTGGTACATAGGTCTTGTAAGTAGGCATATCCTCCACCTGGGGGAAATATTTTTACAAGACCTTCAATTTGGTGCAACCAAGTTCATTTGAAAGACCAAAAATTTGCTCTTCAGAAAAATTTTCATGTACCTCAGGAATAAATCCTCTTTGGCTTACATTAATTCCAGAGACAGAGAAATCATCCCAAAATTCCCTTAAATTTTATGGAAAAATTGTAATGAGTGACTCGTGGAGATTCCAAGAAGCTGTGGAAAACGTCACTGCTTTTCATGGGCACACACGGCACTAACAATCCTCCTAAAGTGCTGTTCCCAGCATGCATTGAGATCAGTATAAAACCTGGGATATATTATCTGAGATTTACTTGGTTGCTACAAAATTCTGGTCAGAATCTGGAGATGATCCTCTCAGCACATTACAAACCCCCAATACTATTAACTTGGTTCAATGTAGTTTTGTTTACATTTTCTCCCCATAATTTGAGTTGTTGCTGAATGATAAGAAGCATTGATGAAAAACATTTCAATTGAATTTATCCTTTCAGAAAACATCTCTCTACACACGCACAAGTAAAAAGCATTGAAATACAAAACATTTTATCATTTAATTTTAGATCTATTTCAAGTTCAGCTATTACCATTCATAAAACCAGAACATAAACAAATTCCACATAATGCAACAGATCACACTTTGGAACTACACTTAAGTAAAGTTATAATTTCTGTAAATGAAGCCTGCCAGTAGCTAGCCTTTCCATTTTCTTTTATATAGAGAGGCAAAGGTTCAGAGGCTGTAATCCTAGCGCCAATCTGGATAGCTCACAAAGACAACATTTTTTTTTCTTTTTGACAGAAAATGTCCAGCATTGCTACCACTGGTGCAGCTCCACCAGCGGTAACCTTAGGGAACTTTAGGGCACTGGCAACTACAGGGTTTTTAATCTCTATGTGGTCTCAACCAGCTTCCATCATTGCTATCATTGGAGGAGCTGCACCAGTGATAACAAAAGTGAGAAACTGTATGCCAGCGGGGAAGGAGAGAGATGTCAATCTTCCAATATAAAGAGGATGAGTGGAAAGAAAGATGAAATAATCTGCTAACAAGAAAAAGAACAAGAAAAACATACATAGGACGTTCTGCTTAGGCTGCACCAAGACTATCTTAAAGACTGAAGCTAAAATTCGTCTTGCTTTCCTGTTCTTCTTCAGATCCCTTACTGGCTTCTCTCCCCTACAATAAAGGGGAGGCACCAAAAGTTTGAATTTAAGGATCTACACAGCTCTCTCCCTGCCTACATCTCAGCCCTCCTTCCATCCTATACCTCCTTCTTGGGCTCTAACTCAGCCCATTCCTCTCTCCACTAATGCTTCCTTTCACTTGCTTCTTCCCCTCTTGACTTTATGCTTTTTTCCATGCTGCTCGGACCAGACTCCTCCTTCACCTTCTCCACCTCCAAACCCACTTTTTTCTCCTATTCTTCCAATCTAGTATTTTAGGACTGTTTAGTTAGTCTAGTTATATTCATCTTGTAGCCATAATATTGGCCCTGATTCTGCAAAGGGAACCACTTGGGCAGATTCTTATACCTTATCTAGTGTGTGCAGGGCATGGGGATTTGCTTTAAATTGTAAGCTCTTAGAGGCAAACACCATGTCTAATTTTTGTCTGTGAAGTGCCATTAAGGAAGGGTACATTTGTAAGTAAGATTTTAAAAAAATGATTATCAAAATTCAGCGTCTTAAATTCATATTTATATAAGCATAGTCTGATTTTCAGAAGTGCTGAGCTCTCGTTTAAGTCCATCTAGTCTTATATCCAGCCTCTGATGGTAGTCAGTACCATATACTTCAGAGGAAGGTGCAAAAATGTCCAGGGTGGAAAGTTATGGAATAACCTGCTCAAAGAACATATTTCTTCCTAATCCATCAATAGTTGGTTTATGTCTTAACATAAGAACGGTTGTACTGGGTCATACCAAACGTCCATCTAGCCCAGTATCCTTTCTACTGACAGTGGCCAATGCCAGGTGCCTCAGAGGGAGTGAACCTAACAGGTAATGATCAAGTGATCTCTCTCCTGCCATCCATCTTCATCCTCTGACAAACAGAGGCTAGGGACACCATTCCTTACTCATCCTGGCTAAAAGCCATTAATGGACTTCACCTCCATGAATTTATCTAGTTCTCTTTTAAATGCTGTTAAAGTCCTACCCTTCACAACCTCCTCAGGCAAGGAGTTCCACAAGTTGACTGTGTGCTGTGTGGAGAAGAACTTCCTTTTATTTGTTTTAAACCTACTGCCCATTAATTTCATTTGGTGGTCCCTAGTTCTTGTATTATAGGAATAAGTAAATAACTTTTCCTTATCTACTTTCTCCACATTACTCATGATTTTATATACCTTTATCATATCCCCCCTCCCTTAGTCTCCTCTTTTCCAAGCTGAAAAGTCCTAGCCTCTTTAATCTCTCCCCATATGGGACTCGTTCCAAACCCCTAATCAATTTAGTTGCCCTTCTCTGAACCTTTTCTAGTGCCAGTATATCTTTTTTGAGACGAGGAGACCACATCTGAACACAGAATTTGAGATGTGGGCGTACCACAGATTTATATAAGGGCAATAATATATTCTCCATCTTATTCTCTATCCCCTTTTTAATGATCCCTAACATCCTGTTTGCTTTTTTGACTGCCTCTGCACACTGCGTGGACGTCTTCAGAGAACTATCCACGATGATGCCAAGATCTTTCTCCTGATTCGTTGTAGCTAAATTAGCCCCCCATCATATTGTATGTATAGTTGGGGTTATTTTTTCCAATGTGCATTACTTTACATTTATCCACCTTAAATTTCGTTTGCCATTTTGTTGCCCAATCACTTAGTTTTGTGAGATTTTTTTGAAGTTCTTCACAGTCTGCTTTGGTCTTAACTATCTTGAGCAGTTTAGTATCATCTGCAAACTTCGCCACCTCATTATTTACCCCTTTCTCCAGATCATTTATGAATAAGCTGAATATGATTGATTTTAGGACTAACCCTCAGGGAACACCACTAGTTACCCCTCTCCATTCTGATAATTTACCATTTATTCCTACCCTTTGTTCCCTGTCTTTTAACCAGTTCTCAATCCATAAAAGGACTTTCCCTGTTATCCCATTACAACTTCTTGAATAACAAGAACTTAGCAAGTGGCCTTGGACAAGTCACTTAAGCCTGGTTTACATTAAAAAGTTAGGTTGACCCAGCTACATTGCTCAGGAGTTCCACATCCGTGAGGAACTTAGTTAAGCAGACCTGACCCCTGGTGTAGAAAGCGCTAGGTCAAGAGAGGAATTCTTTCTCTCAGGAAGGTGGGTTACCAAGGCCGTCAGAGTAGGTAGTGTAGTGTAGTGCCACTGTAGTATTTAAAGTGCAGACAAGCCCTCAAGCACTCTGTGTCTCATTTATAGGTGATGACAGACAGAGACAACAGACTTATTTCAATAGGTATGTTATGAGGATTAACTAATGTTTTTCTAGCTTTCAATTGTTATTTAAAATGGTAACATAAGATATTATTCCTGGAGCCAGGAGCAACAAACAATACTGGATTTATAAAGAATAAATTATGGCAGATGAACTGTTTTGTGATAGAACTGGAAAATTAAGGGCTGAATGAAATGAAGTACCTTTACATGCAGTATCTCAGCTTACGTAAAGTATTTAGTACAATGTCTCATGAAATATTGCTTAAAACTAATTCAGTTTTTTTATGTGAGTGCAGTCACACAGCCTGAAAAAAACAAACAAACGAGGGTAATCAAAAATGGCAAAATATCTCAGTGTCCAAGATACCACAAGGAACAGTGTTAGACCTGCTTTTAATTAACATATTTATTAGTGGTTTGGAAGAAAGAGTACAGGTCACATTAAATAAATTTGTGGATGATGATGTTGTATTGCAAGATCTTGATAACACCGGGGAGGATGGAACAAAAATACAAAGGGATCAGAGTTTAAATATATGGACAGGAAATTAAAGAAAAAAAAAGATTCAACCTGGAAAAAATGCAGCTCACACATTTGGGGAAAGTGACCAAAAATATAGGCTGGGGAACACTAAGGCCTGGTCTACACTACGCAGTTCAACTGATTTTAACAGCGTTAAATCAATTTAAAGCTGTACCCGTCCACACTACAATGCACTTTATATTGATTTAAAGGGCTCTTTAAATCGATTACTGTACTCCTCCCCAGTGAGAGGAGTAATGCTAAAATCGATATTAACATATCGGATAAGGGTTAGTGTGGCGCAAATCGACGTTATTGGCCTCCGGGCGGTATCCCACAGTGCACCACTGTGACTGCTCTGGACAGCAATATGAACTCAGAGGCACTGGCCAGGTATACAGGAAAAGCCCCGCGAACTTTTGAATTGCATTTCTTGTTTGGCCAGGGTGGAGCTCTCATCAGCACAGGTGACCACGCAGAGCTCATCAGCACAGGTAACAATGCAGTCTCCTGAGAACAGAAAAAGAGCACCAGCATGGACCACACGAGAGGTACTGGATCTTATTGCTATATGGGGAGAGGATTCAGTGCTAACAGAACTCCGTTCCAAAAGACGAAATGAAAAAATATTTGAAAAAATTTCCAAGGCTATGATGGGAAAAGGCCACACCAGGGACTCAGTGCAGTGCAGGGTGAAAGTTAAGGAGCTCAGACAAGCATACCAGAAAACCAAAGCAGCAAACGGAAGATCCGGGTCAGGGCCGAAAACATGCCGCTTCTACGCTGAGCTGCGTGCAATTTTAGGGGGCTGCGCCACCACTACCCCCCCCTTGTCCGTGGATTCCGAGGTGGGGGTTATAATCTCAACCATGGCTGAGGATTCAGCAGAGGGGGAAGATGAGGAGGAGGATGAGGAAGAGGAAGATGACCTTGCAGCGAGCACACAGCACTCCGTTAGCCCCAACAGCCAGGAGCTTTTTGTGACCCAGACGGAATTACCCTCGCAGCCCTCCCAAGCCACTAGCTCAGACTAGCCATGGAAGCGACCTCTGGTGAGTATACCTTTGTAAATATAAAACATGGTTTAAAAGCAAGCGTTTTTTAATGTTTGATTTGCCATGAGGGCTTGGGATGCATTCACAGCCAATAAAGTTACTGGAAAAGTTTGTTAACATGTCTGGGGATGGAGCGGAAATCCTCCAGGGACATCTCCATGAAGCGCTCCTGGAGGTACTCCAAAAGCCTTTTGCAGAAGGTTTCTGGGCAAGGCAGCCTTGCTCCGTTCACCATGGTAGGACACTTTACCATGCCATGCATGTAGCAAGTAATCGGGTATCATTGCATGACAAAGCATAGCTACGTATGGTCCCGGTGATTGCTGGCATTCAAGAAACATCCGTTCTTTATCTCGCTCTGTTATCCTCAGAAGAGTGATATCGTTCATGGTAACCTGGTTGAAATTAAGGAATTTAATTAAGGGGACAGAGATGGGTATTTTCCTACTGGGCTGTTGCTTAAAAGAAATCCTTCCTTGCACTTAGCCAAGCGGGGGAGGGGAGGAAGGATAGCGTTGAGCTTTTTAGCGTTTGGCCAGCAGGAATCTTCCCAGCTAGCAGCCACGCAGTGGCGGGGGGGGGGGGGGGGAAAGAGGGGTGATTAGCAGTGATCTTCCATTATACCAGCCATGCGGTGGGGGGAGGGTAAAGCAATCCTGTAGAATTGGATTGGGGAGGGGAGGGGTTGGCGTCTGCTGCTGCTTGTTAACAGGAAAGAAGCATCAGAGGGCACTGTGTATATGAAGGCTGGAGAAGCTGAAAGACAGTGGCTTACCATGGACGCATGCAAGCTGAATTGTGATTCCCGGACCTGCGTCTGTGAGATCTGTAACACCAGAGCCGCAGGCACTCAATATTAAAAGATGCAAAATGCGACCTTGTAGTGAAATCACATGTGCTATGTAAGGTGAATAGTGTTGTTCACTGTGAAAGAGTATAACCATTGTTCTGTAAAATGTATCTTTTTAAATACTTCTCTCCCTTTTTTCCCTCCCTCATGCAGCTGCACATTTTTCAAGCCTCCGTACTCCATCTCGAAGACCAGCTCAGATAAGATGGAAGAAGAAGAGGACACGAGATGAAATGTTCTCTGAAATCATGGAAGTAACCCGCAATGAAAGAGCTCATCTGAATGACTGGAAGGACATGGTAGCAACATACAGGAAAGATGCCAGTGAACGTGAGGATAGGAGAGACGCTTGAGATGAGAGGTAGTGGCAGGAAGATCAGAGGTGTAGGCAGGAAGATCAGCGGTGGCGGGATGCAACGCTGGAGCTGCTGCGTGATCAAACTGATATCCTCCGATGTCTGGTGGATCTTCAGGAAGAGCAGCAGGGTCACAGAGTGCCGCTGCACCCCCTGTGTAACCACCCTCACCACTCACCATGTTCCATATCTTCCTCACCCAGACGTGTAAGAACGCGTGGAGGAAGGCTTTGTGCACCCACCCACTCCACCCCCGTGGACAGTCCAACCAAAAGGCTGTTTTTACATTGAAATGTGCTTAATGGCCTTTTCCTTCCCTCCTATCCTCCTCCCAAACCACACCCGGGATACCTTGTTAATTCTCTGCCTCTTTTTATAATTACTTTTTAATAAAGAATACATGCTTTTTAAACGATAGTGACTTTATTTCCTTAAGTAAGCTGTAATCGAAGGGGGAGGGTGGGTTGCTTACAGGGAATGACTTTTAATAAAGAATACATGATTTTTAAATGATAGTGACTATTTCCTTAAGCAAGCTGTAATCGAAGGGAGAGGGTGGGTTGTTTACACGGAAGGAGTCAATAAAGGGTGGGGTCATGAAGGGGAAACAAACACAGCAGTCACACCGTACCCTGGCCCGTGATGAAACTCGTTTTCAAGACTTCTCTGATGCGCACCGCTTCCTGGTGAGCTCTTGTAATCGCCCTGGTGTCTGGCTGCGCGTAATCACCGGCCGGGTGATTTGCCTCAGCCTCCCACCCCGCCATAAAGGTCTCCCCCTTACTCTCACAGAGATTGTGGAGCACACAGCAAGCAGCAATAACAAAGGGGACATTGGTTTGGCTGAGGTCTGAGCGAGTGAGTAATGTGCGCCAGTGAGCCTTTAAACGGCCAAATGCACATTCTACCACCATCCTGCACTTGCTCAGCCTGTAGTTGAACAGCTCCTGACCACTGTCCAGGCTGCCTGTGTATGGCTTCATGAGCCATGGCATCAAGGGGTAGGCTGGGTCACCCAGGAAAACGACAGGCATTTCAACATCCCCAATTGTTATTTTCTGGTCTGGGAAGTAAGTCCCTTGCTGCAGCCATTTAAACAGAGTAGTGCTTCTGAAGACGCGAGCGTCATGAACCTTTCCTGGCCATCCCACGTGGATGTTGGTGAAACGTCCCTTGTGATCCACCAGTGCTTGCAGCACCATTGAAAAGTACCCCTTGCGGTTTATGTACTGGGTGCCCTGGTGCTCCGGTGCCAAGATAGGGATATGAGTTTCATCTATCGCCCCCCCACAGTTAGGGAATCCCATTGCAACAAAGCCATCCACTATGACCTGCACGTTTCCCAGAGTCACAACCTTTAGTAGCAGCAGCTTAATGATTGCTTTGGCTACTTGCATCACAGCAGCCCCCACAGTAGATTTTCCCACTCCAAATTGATTCCTGACTGACCGGTAGCTGTCTGGCATTGCAAGCTTCCAAAGGGCTATTGCCACTCGCTTCTCCACTGTGAGGGCTGCTCTCATCTTGGTATTATGGCGTTTCAGGGCACGGGAAAGCAAGTCACAAAGTTCAAAGAAAGTGCTCTTACGCATGCAAAAGTTTCGCAGCCACTGCGAATCATCCCACACCTGCAAAACTATGCAGTCCCACCAGTCTGTGCTTGTTTCCCAGGCCCAAAATCGGCGTTCAATGGGTAGAACCTCCCCCATTACCAGCAGGAGCTCCAAAGCGCAGGGGCCTGCGGTTAGGGAGAATTCAGTGTCCATGTCCTCATCACTCTCGTCGCCGCGCTGCCGTAGCTGCCTCCTCCTCATCTGCCTTTGCAGTTCATGGTTCACCACAGACAGCACGAGAATGTGCGAGGTGTTTACAACGTCCACAATTGCGCTATTGATTTGAGCAGGGTCCATGCTTGCTGTGCTATGGCGTTTGCTCAGTTCACCCAGGAAAAAAGGCGTGAAATGGTTGTCTGCTGCTTTCACGAAGGGAGGGGTGAGGCTGTACCCAGAACCACCCGCGACAATGATTTTGCCCCATCAGGCACTGGGATCTCAACCCAGAATTCCAAGGGGCAGGGGAGACTGCGGGAACTATGAGATAGCTACGGAATAGCTACCCACAGTGCAACGCACCAGAAATCGATGCTAGCCTCGGACCATGGACGCACACCGCTGAATTAATGTTCCTAGTGTGGCTGCGTGCAATCGACTTTATAATATCTGTTTTATAAAACCGGTTTCTGTTAATTCGAAATTATCCTGTAGTGTAGACATAGCCTAAGAAAGCAGTAATGCTGCACAGTTGATAGAGATGATGCAAATTACATATGTAATTGCACTGTGATATGGCAACAGAGCATTTGTTACCTGTTTGGGTTGCATACATAGAGCCATCACATCATGGACCAGGAAGATGATAGTGCCTTTCTCTCTGGCCCTGATCCTCCACCATTAAAATCAATGCGAGCTTTGCCATTGATTTCAGAGAGCCATAGGCTTAAGCCCTACATTGCACTAGCAGCATTGCCAAACCCAAGTGTTCAAAATTATGATTCAGGCACCCCAAAATCATGATATTATGCTAAAATGCATGAACTTTTAAATAAGTATTGGCCTTCTTCTGGGTTTTGAGCCTTTAGGGTTCACATTTTCAAAAAACGAAAGCAGAGATTCTCATGAAATCACATGACTCCCATAGTTGGGGCTTTAAGGCAAACACCAAATACCATGAGACCTCATGATAAAATCATTATAGTTGGCAACACTGTGCATGTGAGACTGTGCTTACTACATGACATTCATTTCTGGGCACTAACAAAAAGGTGTTGATATAACTGAGGAAATTCAGAAGACAGCAACAAAAATTAAGATAACTGATGGATTAATTTAGAAAGAATAATGGCTTGTGGAATGTAAAGCTTTTATTGTTGTGTAAGCATCAGAGGTGGCTTGTAGTGATAAAAATACTCCGTATATTGGAATGCTTAGCCAAGAACTGCAGGCTGCAGCTAAAAGCAGACTCATTTTTGTGATGTTATATGTCCGTAAAGCATGAATGAAAAATATATTTGTTGAACATAAGCTCCTGTTGTTTTAATGAGAACCACAACATAGTGTAAATATTGTTTATACAGTGTGGCAATGCACACTAGAGGGATGTGACTGCCAAATAGTGCACCAATGTGCTGCACACTAACTGACCTGTGTACACTCTGGTGGTGTGCATTACAAATTTTGTACTGGAGGGGTTTGCACATTAGAAGAGTTCAGTTGCTGGGAGATTTTAGCACATGCAAGCAGGGTCTATATAGGCCAGATAGTATGCGCCACGTTGGTGCAGTTTAGAAATCAGACCCCTCTGCTACACATTACTGTGCCATGTAGAAAAGTCCCAAATCTGAGATAAAATTAATTAGTAAGGTTGGAGCGCTGGGAAAGATATGATAATTGAAGGACATTTACAGAAGGCAGAAGATTTGTTGTGTGTGTATAAGGAAATGTAAGGTGCACTTTTGTACCATGCTATTTCTTATATGACACCAGTTAGAATTTATATAGCACTTCAGGTTTTCAAAGAGCCATACACACATTAATTGATTAATTCATGCAATATTCCTCACATGTTGGGTATGGAGTATTATTAATCCCATTTTACAGATGAGACAACTGAGGTAGACATATAGTGCTACCGTGATAAAGGTGGGAGTAGAATTTAGAGCTTTCTAACTTCCAATCCTGGGATAATGCCTCTGGATGCTCCTGTTTCTAATTAAGTATGAGTTTGGAGCACAATGCTATTGAAAATGTAGGGTTCTCTTTCTCTGAAATGCAATGCCTGAAAATGCACCCCTCTTCCTTTGTTTCCAGATAGTCTAAACTCCATGTCCTGCCTCCCTAAACAACCACAGCCACTGATCAAATATGAAGATATCTATGCAAGCCTGGTTCTGCCCAGCTCTTGTTAGCTATTTGCAAGTCACTGTGCAAATTAAATAAATTAAATATTGTTTTTTAATGAAGCAGTGCCTCTTGCTTCAGAGTGAAAGAGAACTACTAAAAAGATGTGTCCCACAAACCCATATATTTGTAACAGGAAGCAGAACTGATCATGTAGTTTGAATATATAAAGGATTAGCAAACAAACTTAGATCTACTCAACAGTAATCAAAATATAAAAGCTGTTCATTTCACCCAGCTTAGGCATTTGATATGACATTAACTTTAAAATATATGAAAGAAGGATAAAAGGACAAGGCTAAAGGCAAACTCAAATAAGGCTCTGTATTAACAGAGCCTGCTATATATCTGACCTCCTCAATCTTTAAATAATTAAACATAACAGACTGGATAAACGGTCCTTTCTTCCCTTTTTAACTGCATTTAGAACTGTCTGGATAAAATCATTAGAATAGTTTGGCAACATTTTAGTAGGAAAAGCCTAGTTAAAAAAAAAGCTACTGTCAGACAACTTTAAGAAGATCTGGAGGTATTAAAATAACTATATTTCTGTCATCTTCAATATTTTGAATAGAGTGTTATTTAAGTGACAATTTCTTTCCCAACCCCCCATCTTATTATTGGTTGTATCCTTGTTTAAATGATGCAAAACTATGTCTTTCTGAAGTGCAGTACATTTAAAAAAATGTGTATATATGTAATTATTGGATAATAATCATGGATATATTTTTAATTAATAATTAAATTAAGTCTTAGAGGCATGTATAATATCTAACCCATGGTGAATAGTATCTTACTATAGAATTAATCTAATGAAACAGGATTTTTCATAACCTATAGTTAATGCTACACATTACAGTATGGGAAACAGTGTATAGAATTTGATCAAGACATTCTAATTAAAGTATACTTGCATGTATTTAAATGGATTACAGATCTATTCAATATCAGTGTATTTTATTAACTATGTAATTATCTTCTGTGAAAGACAAGAACTGTTTCACTAGCTGTTCTTCTAGCTGTGTGACCACCAAAGTAAACAACAGAAGGTATGGACTACTTCGTGTTTAAATTAGGATCTACAGCAGTGATACTCAGATCTCAGTGGTTCAGGAGCCAAATTAGCAATCAGTATTACCCAAAAAAGCCACAGTAGCGTGACTCCACTGTTTTCCTGATTGCTTAATAACTTAGACTGACTAATAATTACATCAAACAGTGTTTTAATATCATGTGCTGCAAAGAGCCACAGGAGCCACATTAAAGAGCTACTTGTGGCTTGTGAGTCTCATTGCTTGATAGCGTGTTTTTTTCAGCAACGCGCTATGTTTCACACAATTATTTCTGTCACAGGTCCAGGTGTATCTCTATCCTGCTTGGCTGCAGCAGGGTTTATAGAAAAGGATGAAAAGTTTATCAATACAGCATGAAAATTGTGTATACTATATAATTAATGGCCACAGATCACTTTGCTAAAATTCATAGTAAGTGAATCAATGATCTGAAGGAGACCATATTTTCTTGAAAACAGGAGTGTGAAATCCAAGGAGAATCTGAAGTTTTGTGATCTGCACAACCTATTTAAAATATTTTGTGAACATAAAATATGAGTAAGTTTTCTGAAACTTTTTTCTCCATAAATGAAACCCATATTTTTAAGGAAGATTTGATTTTAAAAACATTTTTCCAACAAAAAATGTTTGTGCTGTGAAAACTGATGAACAGTACTTGGAATCCCCCAATTCATCTCTCACCTGAGTGCTCTAACTGCTGGACTATGTGATACTCTGATGTGAGCCTCTCTCAATCTCTCCTGTTATAGATGATCCATTGTGAATAAATACTTAAAGAGCGATTGGTCCAGAGAGCGAGACCAAGAATGATTTGATAGCCTGCTGATTATGGCATCTATTTGGGAGGTGGGAGACCCAGGGTCAAGTCCCCCTGCTCCAATGGTTGTTTAAGTGAACAGCTTCAGCAAGAGAGAGAGAGAGAGAGAAATTTACATCAGAATATCCCACAGCCCAGTTGTTAAAACACTCTTCTTTCGGGAAAGTTTTAATTAGAATTTTCAATTCCTTTCTCCATATCAGGCAGAGGTGATTGCTCTAACTACTGGGCTAAAAGTTATAAGGTGGGCACTTGCACTGCAGTAACTCCTGAAGTTTGAATGGGGCCTAATCTGGTAGATGAGCTCTGAGCACACCTATCAGATCAGGCCACACAGGCAAGATAGGCAGAAAAAAATTCTGCCTTCACCCCATTTGTGGATTGCACTGGGGTTTAGGCAGCAGATAGGTGCCCCAATGCCTAGAGTGAGATAGCAGTGCACACACCTTGAGGCAGAAACTTAGGTGCCTAGGAAACTTTTACAGTGGAAATTTAGGTGCTGAGCAAGTTTAAATACTACAAGGTTAGTGGCAGCTGAGTAGGAGTTCACAGGACCGCAATGGTGTCAAAACCTGGGAGTTAGGCACCCAAGTCCCTTTGTTTCCATTGCCATTTCCTCCAGCCTCTCTATCACACCCCGCTGCAATCCAAGCAGTGGAGGAGGGGAAGGTGTAATAACCTTAGTCCCAGATTTGGACCTTAGCGTCCAAAATATGGGGGTTAGCATGAAAACCTCCAAGCTTAGTTACCAGCTTGGACCTGGTACCTGCTGCCACCACCCAAAAAATTAGAGTGTTTTGGGGCACTCTGGTCCCTCTGAAAAACCTTCCCTGGGGACCCCAAGACCCAAATCCCTTGAGTCTCACAACAAAGGGAAATAATCCTTTTTCCCTTCCCCCCTCCAGGTGCTCCTGGAGAGATACACAGACACAAGCTCTGTGAATTCAAACAGAGTGAATCTCCCTCTCTGTTCCCAATCCTGGAAACAAAAAGTACTTTCCTATTCCCCCAGAGGGAATGCAAAGTCAGGCTAGCAATCCAACACACAAATCTCCCCGATTCCTTCCTCCCACCAATTCCCTGGTGAGTACAGACTCAATTTCCCTGAAGTAAAGAAAAACTCCAACAGGTCTTAAAAGAAAGCTTTATATAAAAAGAAAGAAAAATAAGTACAAATGTTCTCTCTGTATTAGATGATACAACACAGGGTCAATTGCTTAAAAGAATATTGAATAAACAGCCTTATTCCAAAAGAATACAAATCAAAGCACTCCAGCACTTATATTCATGCAAATACCAAAGAAAAGAAACCATATAACTTACTAGCTGATCTCTTTGTCCTTACACTTAGAAACAGAAGACTAGAAAGTAGAACTACTTCTCCAAAGCTCAGAGAAAGCAGGCAGACGGAAAACAAAGACTTCAGACACACAATTCCCTCCACCCAAAGTTGAAAAAAATCCGGTTTCCTGATTGGTCCTCTGGTCAGGTGCTTCAGGTGAAAGAGACATTAACCCTTAGCTATCTGTTTATGACAGTTAGTGGCAGCTGAGTAAGAGTTCACAGGACCGCAATGGTGTCAAAACCTGGGAGTTAGGCACCCAAGTCCCTTTGTTTCCATTGCCATTTCCTCCAGCCTCTCTATCACACCCCGCTGCAATCCAAGCAGTGGAGGAGGGGAAGGCCATTCCACTATTGTTGCAAGCACTAATTACTATTAATTCTTAGGACTTCAGACTAAATTACTGAAAGGGCAGCCTCCTTTTGGGATGCAAATTGCAGCCACAAAAATTTGTTTCCACAATGCAGTGAAAACCACACAGGTGCAAGAAATCAGATTTGCTCCTCCTATCCATTGTGCAGATAAAAGTATTGTGGCCTCTATCCTACTGAAAAATGTGTCCCAATATCTTTCCATATGGCAACACCTCAGTGATTACCAGGACTATCTAGAGAAGCTCATTGAGTTGGAATGCACTATACTTAATCTTGTCCATAGTTTCCTTGTGAACATTTTTGGCATTTTAATTCCATGTGGCAAAAATTAAAAACATTCCAACTATCTCAGATCTAGATTAATGTTTTTGAATCCACACCTGAGGATTTCACAGTGCATTGGGTACAATGTGATGTTTTATGCTATACCATTGACTTCTTGTGAAGCCATTGTTTAGCACATAATATTAATTAAAAATAATTGTGAGTCACAATTAAGAGCCTTGTGAAATTAAAGATTTCTTGATTAGAAGCTTTATGTGAAAGTGTCTGCATTGTACTTTGCAAGTTTTGTGCATTCAAAACTTTGATTTTTAGCTACCATTTCAGGTGAAATGTAACCAGTGCCTTAAGTCATAAAACACCAAAACTTTTTTCATGTGAAATTTCTTCTTTATTAAATTTGAGCCCAAAAGGAAGAGGGATAACAGCTTTCTTTCAAAGTTTTCTTTTGTGGAAGAGAAGCTTGGAGAGACAGAGGGAGAAAAACTAATGAAGATCTCCTGGAAGATAGAAAAGGGGAAGTTTCTGCCCCTGTTGTTCCATGAGAGACAGTTCAAACTGTTGGGTCCTTATCCAAACTGAAATGAATCTTAAAGCCTTAAAGGCCACCATTTATTCAGATACACTCCCAGATGATTCTGAGCAGGCTGGCTCCAGGGTCTTTGCTGTCCCGAGCAGCAAAAAAAACCCACCTGCGATCTGCAGCTCTACCGCCACCACTTCAGCCTTTGGCGGCAATTCGGTCACTGGTTCTTTGCTCCGAGAGGGACCTGCCGCTGAATTGCTGCTGAAGTACCAGACGTGCCGCCCCTCTCTGTTGGCTGCCCCAAACACCTGCTTGCTGGGCTGATGCCTGGAGCCGGCCTTGATTCTGAGAGGTTTACAGCCTGACTAGAGAGCCTTGTGCATAGTGACATGGAAGCAAAACTGCTGAATTGGAGAAAGGTACATAGTTAGGGGAAGGATATTTCAGATGTTTGAGCACTTGCCTGGAACTTAGGTTACCTAAATTCAATGTGTAGATCCACCACAGACTTCCTGTGTGACCTTGGGAATATCATCTAGGGCCAGATTTTTACAGGCAGTTAGGCACCTAATAGCTTTTGCAATCTGGCCCTTAGTTACAGTTACCAACTTTCACATGGTAAATAAACACCCTGACTTTCACAATAAGCCAAAAATCAGGCTAATCCCATTTCAAAACAAGCCTATCCCTAAGACCCCCAACACTCTATGTGATTAGATCCCCCCGGCCTGCAGTCTGGGACTGTGCACCCCTGACTCTCTCCCCTCCTTGTCCCTGCTTGCCTCTTGTCCCTTATCCCTGCTTGCCAGGAGCCAATGAAAAAAAAAAAAAGCAGCAACAAGCTATAACAAGCAACAAGCTACAAGTCAAACAAACAATCTATAAGCTACAAGCCAAAAACTAGCCAACATGCAACTCACAAGCCAATTAAGCCAAAACGAAGCCAAATTTCTGCGTTTTTTCCACGGGTTTAGCATGCTGCCCTTTGGCATGACTGTCTATGTCTCATTTCCCCATCTGTAAACAGAGATAATTTTGGAGGACTTCCCTACCTCCAAATACATTAAATATTGTGAGATGCTCAAATGCTACAGTGATGGGGGCCATACAGGTACCTAAGATAGATAGGGGTGGTTTCAGCATTTGCAGAAGGTGTAGAAGTAACATCAGATTTGGGGCAGATGCAGAAATTGTATGGCATCAGCTCTAGAATCTTCTCTCCCTATGCAAGAAAACGTAGATCTGGGCCTGCTCACACCTTTATGCCTGCTATTGAAAGTCATTATAATCTTTAACCTCTTATAATTCAGCACCTCCCCAGACACTAATGGCCCTACAGCTGTTTGCATTGTTGATGGTACTATTTTAGGTAGACTGTGACTCATCTGTCATCATAATATCACTCATTAACTATATATTGCCCTAGGTAATCAGCCTGCTTTTCTTTTGGCTTTGGAACTTTTGCTTGCACATAACTTACTTGTTATGATTTTTTAAATCATGGCTAAAAAATTGCAGGTAATTTTCTGCTCATCTCTAGTGGGGATTTATGCAATACCAAATAGATTGCTGCATTTTTATGGCTACTGACATTGTATAAATAGGATAAAAATACGCACCTCACCTGTCTGGTAAACTTCAGGCTAAAGTCTCTCCTCAGATGCAGAAGTGTGCGGCTCCCACTGAAGTTAATGGGAGTGGTGTGTTTGCATCAGAGGACATAACTGGTCCCTAATTGCTTATAATTGGCCTTTTGATATCAATCATATGCAGCCAGTAGGAGAATAGATACATTATATCAATATGATGAACTAGATGATAACGTATCCTGCAGTTAACACTGACAGTTAAAAATGGATTTAACAGTGCCGTCTGCAAAAGCAATTGTTAGTAAAAAATGTAATAATTGCATGTAACTTCTTGATGATAATTATTCAATTTCAGTGACTTCCATCCTATGTTTTTATGGGCTATGAACCAGTAATCATGTAGCCAAAGCTTAAAAAAGCTCCTATAAAAATTCTAAATAGCTTTAACGTTTCAGATGAACATTAATTATTTGTTGCTTTGTTTTCATATATCTTCTTTTTGCTAGACTTTCTTTTTTTGGTTCTGGAATTAATGATACAAATATTAGTATCAACACATAGCTAGTTAAAACTCTAACACACACCTTATCTACAAGAGAGCACCATGTTATAATTAACTGGAAAAGTTTTACGAGATGACTTCTGTAAAGGCTCATAGATCATTGGAGGAACATGTCAGATAAAGGCACACTACTAAAATAAACAGAAAATGTTCTGTACTAAATGTAGTGCATCTAAAAGAAAATCAAAACAAAAAGACCCCATGAAATACTGCAAATGATTAATATAAACATAAGAAACACCAGGGTCAGCTCAGAAATCAGGGTGTCATGAATGGTCTTGAGCTGGTAATTAAGCATGTAGAGACTTTGAAAGATAATATGAATGTGTACAAAATTGTCAAAGGTAATGCAGTAAATGCAGATTGCATAATCTCTCAGAAAAGAAAGACTTCAGGGCTAAAAATAGAAAAGTTCATGGTAGCATCCATGAAGGAAAATGACACCTGTATTATTGGTTATCATTTAAGTTATCCAAAGGAAAAGTACAACAGGACCTAAAACACTGAAGTAATCATGAGAAGTAATTTCTTAGCATGGGGAGGTCTGGGTATTGGAATTCCAGCCAACCCTGTGCATAAGACGGGGGATTTTTCCAGCTCTTCAGAGGATAATTTGAAGGGCAGACCTACTTCGAGTTTTTAAGCTCTTACAATATCTCCACAATAGAATAGAGAAGTCTGCTTTTTCCTGTAGACTACTTTTTTTTTGGCTTGATTTACTAGGCAATATGACCAATCTGCAGTTTTTTTGTAGTGCCAGGCTCTGACCTCACTAGGGGATATCATCAGAAAGTGATCTGTGACTTTTGAGCAATAGCCCTGGGATTAAAATATATAAAAGTTACCTTCTGCTCCTCTGATATCTTCAGCGACATTGCTCATACTCTCTCACATGATGTCATTCTCTACATCACTATTTTTATTATTTTGCATTTTATTTTAATGTCCATTTTTCTTAGATTTCTGATTTTGTCCAGGGAATGGAAATCTTCTCTGAACCCAGTGGCCTCACCTTCGCCTCCTCCCCAGCTCATCAAAGTCCCATCCCTTTATGCTGGGATAGGCATGGTGGGAATGAAATCTGCCTTGCATGCCTGTTCCACAGCTGTTTCCTCCCTCTGCATCAGAGATGTGACTGATGCATGTTGCATCCTCTCTTCCTCTTGATGAATTTCTGGGATTGCTTTCTTTTAAAGTGACTGGTTGTTCAATGCCTTGTGCAGTGCCAGATGGCGAGGAGCCTGCAAGTGTGCCTGTAAATTCCCTGATCTTTGGTCTGCCAAGCAGTGGTTTTGTCAGGAGCAGTATCTTAGAGCAGACTTAGTGCCATACTGGCAGTCATGATTTACCAGATCATGCCAGAACTTTAGCCATGTTCCCCACGTTGGGGACTGCAAACCAGGGTGAGGATGTCTGTAAAAGGCAACTTTGTGCCAGTGGTGGAGTCCTCTTTTGAACTATGTTTCTTAAAATAATGTATTTTTTAGAACAAAATCCTAAGAGTGTTTCATTAAACTGTTTATAGACAGTTAGGCCTTGATCATGCAAACCTTTATGCATGTGAATAGTTCCACGGAGGTTAAAGGGATTGTTCACAGTTGGGCAGTCAGTTAAGGCCATACAGTCTATAGAATATTTACCATTTCCTATTAAATTCTGTCTGAATTTTCCATAAGGAGAATTCAACCATCCCATTAGGGCCTTGCCCCCTTGAAGACAATTGGTGATGTGGCATTGATATCACTGGGAGGAGGACTGAGCTTTAAATGTGGGTCTAATCTGGAAAGGAATCTACAAATGGCCCAAAATGTAAACATTACAGGATCTGATATATATTTGCAAAACGTGCTTAGCAGAAGTCTTAAAACTGAATGTATTTTAACATAGGATCATCTTTGTGATAAAGAGAAGTCTAGCTTGCACAAATCAGAGGCTAGCAAGGGTACTAAGTGGCCATTTTAATGTTTCTAAAGAGAAGCAGATGGTTAGCTTAACCCATTTATTTGATTTTGAGCTTATAGAACATAAAAAATAGGGAATTGCAATTAAGGTTCAAGCTGAGTTTTTTAAAGTGTTACCCAAATCTAATGACTCCTTTGTATAAATTACTCCCAGATGCTGACCTGCATGAAAAACTATGGGATATTATAACCCGATATTTAACCAGCACCTGTAACAGGTAAGACACTTCAGAACTATAGCTGAGGAATTTCGGCTGTATTTTTCTAACAAAATACTGGGAAGGAAGGGGTGGAAAGAGACAAGATAAAAGCCCAAATCTTGCCCAGTCTACTCCTTTGAGTAATCCCTCAGAAGTCAATAAGAGTATTTACATACTGGGTACAGAGCCAAATGTAAGCACCTTTGTATCTATTAAATGCTAATCTTAATGTCACATTTTTAATTTATAACAACAACAAAAAAGAAATGGCAGTAATTGAAACCTGAATGTTGCAGTTTTCTTTTGCTTCCCTTTCCAGTTAATTTTGTTTGATAAACTGTGGCAGCATCACAGTTTCAAAGTACAAATCTCCTTGTGCTGAATTAATCTTGCCTGAGTTCTATTGATTCTGAAAAAGATTATCCTCCCATAATGAAAAAAAAATCAGAATGATTTTTTCAGAGGTCAAGAATTAGATGTTAACACCTCACCTTATCAGAAATATATGACATGCAATTTATTTTGTACACAATGACTAATAACTGATATTGGAGAGCATGCTTGCAGTAAGACACATTCTTTTTTTTCCAGAGGCCAACAATACCAAGGATGCTAGGGGAAAAAAGCTCATTACTTTCCAGGGTGCTTACTTCTCATTTTTCACTTCTGTTTGTAATCGCTGTCATCTTTGTTTCTTATGCTTTGGCTAAAAAAGGTGATTCTTATATTTATTAGAATTGGGTTCCAACAAACATTATGCAATATGGTAGACCCAGGAATGATTTATTGATAATTTGTCACTTATATTTATGGAAGCGTAGACCCTGGAGCCCCAGAGCTGGTAAATCACATTATACAGCTACAATTTTTTTTTATTCTTTGCTGCCAAAAGGGCACCATGTAAACTGACTGCGTCCCCCTCCAAGGGTCTGATAATGATGCACTTGCTAATACAAAAGGATGTGAGGGGAGTTTGGGGAGAAGACAACTAATTATGAGTTTATTTTTGTTTGAATAGGTTTGCAGTTTAAGCTAGAGTTCCATAAACAATAGATTGATAAAATATAATTAGAAGCAAGATTACAGTTTAACAAGGGGAAAGATTGGGAAAGAATGTAAATGGAGCAGTAGGCTGTGCAGAATTTTAAGCTGTTTATTTTTGTACAGCTGTACAACACTTTCACATAGTTCCCAGATGGAAGCAGCTGTTTGAACTTCTTTTTTTTCCCTTATAGCAAAGGCCTTAGTTCATTTTTATTCACTTGTTGCAGATTAGTTATGTTCGATAGGACACTTCACTAAGTCACAACCAGCAACCACATCCGAGGTTGTCAAGATGGGCACCCTGTGTTCATTTGCCACTTTACCACTCACTTATCTCATCTGGCAACCTCTCAAACAACAAGCTGTTCCACTCCTTGTAATATGTTTATCTCCCATAGTGATGTCAGCAGAACTCGGCAAATCTAATATTCATGCTCAAACAGATTTGTTGGTGCTCTTTGTTTATGAGAAAAGGCTCTATATCACCCTTGCAGCTGCTTCCTCTTGACCAAGCTTTGTTTTTGTATGGTGCTCTTCAGATAGCACTTGGGAGATGTACAAAGCATATGCCCATCTGACTTTACCCTATTTTTGTTTTTCATAAAAAAACAACTCATATCTATTTTTCCACAGGCATGTTACGTAAGCTACATTTCCCCCCAGTTTGTCAAGAGCTCCTATGCAAGAGAGAACATAAAAGTCAAAGAGAAGACTTTCTTCTTTAAAAAACAATCACTGGGAAAGAAAAAAATATGTAGACTTGCAAGAATAAATGATATAGATGTAGAAGAACATTTATCTTGCAGGATGTATGTAATTCAGCATTATGGGCCAGGATCTCCATTGCCCTGAACTGTATGTAGGTATTTACATCAGTGCAAAGTGTGTGTAAATCATTACCCTGCCCATTTGGATAGACACTCTGCACTGGTGTAAATGACTGTATAAGGTGCAAGGCACCATAGTATCTGGCCCTGTATCTGCAATATTTATACATTTCTAGCTTCCCATTTTATGACACATGGGAGTTTTTCAGCTGTTTACAAAGGAACTCTTTAAGCAGGTTTGTACCAATTGTGTTTCCATGGTATGTTATTTGTGATAAATCTCTTAGCTAAGCTGAGAGCACAGTGTTCCATTTATTTATGACAAATCCTTAGCAATATTTGTGAACACAGTCTTTATGGCCATTAAGAGATATACTGATTTTTTTTTCTATTTTGACTAAATTTTTGCTATTGCTATACATTTTTTGCTGTTCACTTACACATTCAAATATGAAGGGACTTTAAGAGCCCAACTCTGCAATTTGTTTTCCCTGTGTGGAACAAGTTTCAGGATTGGGTCCTAACTAGGCAGCAAGGATGGCACTCATTACCTTATCTTGTCTTCCTACAAACTTTTCAGTCTTGTCCCAAACCTCTTTAAAAATATTGGTTGTAATCCTGGTCCCATTAAAGTCAATGGGACTTTTGCCACTGACTGCAGTGAGGCCTCTGTTTCACTCATGGTTTCCAAAATTCCCTCCAAAGTCACACACTTTTTTTTTTAAAATTTAGAGTTTATGAAATCCCTAGAAAAGAATTTTTCTATGTATCCCTAGAAAAGATATAGCATAAGAAATAGCAGAAAAAAAAATCTCAAACTTCCCTATCAATGGGCCACCCACACTCCTGGATTTGGAACCACCTCTAGGCTATGAGAGAAGCTGTTCAGTCTCCATTCCTATACAGTCGTTGGCTAGTCTGCTGACAGGGATGCCAATTAGTGCCAATTATGGTGGGGAGTTTTATGATCTGGACACCTGTCTGGTTGGAGTTGGACTGAGACCACCAAGTCATTTCTCATCTATCTCAAACAGGCATTTGATGGCTAAATGCTAGAAGTGCTGCTCACATAGCATAAAAGCAGAGGATTTAATTTGTTATATGTGGGGTCTTACTGACTGCTCACATAGGCTGGATGGCTGCTGAGTATTTGTGAAAGTTTAATGTATTTTAATACGATCCATAGTTAATTCTCAAATCTGAACCAGAAGTGCACGCCATTAGGCAAACAAAACAAGTGTGGTACTGTGGAGAGGCATGAAAAGTAACCGTGACAAGGTTTTAGACCAAAATAAACTAATAAATACCACAACAACTAGGAATCCTACCTCACATTTATAGACACATTTTGGTCTGATTTTTTTTAAACTTACCATTGTTAAAACATTTCAAAGTACTATTACCAAAAAAGATTAAAGAAAGTGTGTTTTTTTTCTAGTTTGATTACTTTGTGTACCTGATAATATTTTGTGTAGAGATATCTTCTCTGTTTCCCTTTTAATCAGTCCTTTTTCATCCTTTTAGGTGAATGGGTGGGTAGGTGTGGTTTGTCACACAGCAAAGAGGAGACAAAAACATTTAGGGTGGGTTTCTTCAGAAATGCTCAGCACTGGCCTAAATCTGACCCCATTGAGTTCAATGCTTCTGAAAATTCCACCCTTAAAAAAATTTAGGAAAATGTGACTGTTAAAAACTATTAAAAGTGGCATGAGAATTCAGATATAGTTGAAGCACCTGAAATTACTTTTAAAATCTTTTATTTTAAATTGATAAAGTTATTGGCATCCCTTTTACACACCAACATGGATGCAGCAAAAACCCTAGGCCCCAGACGGACTCATGTATTTTCCATCAGATAACATAATCCATTCTAAAAAAAAGTGTCAACAATGGGATTATATGTTTTTAAAAATACATAAAAGCAAACTATCAGTATATTCTATATAAAGTCACAGGACTAATTGTTCATGCCTACCTCCCAGCCACGTCTCCTGACCCTCCTTTATACCAGAACAAAAAGTATCATATACCCAAAGATTGAGTCTGATGTCATAATTTGGAACCAATCCTTCCTTGCACAAGATAACATTGAAATTCACTGTGTCCTCTTTGCTGTTGTTTTGTCATTCCTCAAAGAACATCTCTACTTCTTTTTCTGCCCTATCTACCTGTGTTTTTCCACTTATCTCTCTTTCTCATTCTATGTTCCTTTCAGTCCCTTATGTTCTGTCATGCTGTTCCCTATTCTGTTCTCTCTATTAGCGATATGATTGCTCAGAGTGGTATGATTGCTCAGAGCTCCAGTATGAAACTGGAGAAAAGCCTGTTGAGAGTCTTTGGAGTCTAAGTTTAGAGGAGAGAGCAACCAGGATGATGTCATGGTGGGCATGTGCTGTAGACCACCAGAACAGGAGGATGAGGTAGACGAGGCTTTCTTTGGACAACTAATTGAAGTTTCCAGATCACAGACCATGGTTCTAATGGGGGACTTCAGTCACCCTGACATCTGCTGGGAGAGCAATACAGCAATGCACAGACAATCCAGGAAGTTTTTGGAGAGTGTTGGGGACAACTTCCTGGTACAAGTGCTGGAGGAACCAACTAGGGTCCATGGTCCTCTTGACCTGCTGCTTACAAACAGGAAGAATTGGTAGGGGAAGTAGAAGTGGGTGACAACCTAGGAAGCAGTGACCATGAGATAGTTGAGTTCAGTTTGTGCTTCTGACAAAAAGGAAGAAAGGAGAGTAGCAAAATACGGACCTTGGACTTCAGAAAAGTAGACTTACACTCCCTTAGGGAACTGATGGGTAGGATCCCCTGGGAGGCTAATATGAGAGGACAAGGAGTCCAGAAGAGCTGACTGTATTTTAAAGAAGACTTATTGAGGGCACAGGAACAAACCATCCAGATGTGCAGAAAGAATAGCAAATATGACAGACGACAAGCTTGGCTTAACAGTGAAATCTTTGGTGAGATTAAACTCAAAAAGGAAGTTTATAAGATATGGAAATTTGGACAGATAACAAGGGAGGAATATTAAAATATTGCTAGATCGTGCAGAGATGTAATCTGGGAGGCCAAGGCACAATTGGAGTTGCACCTAGCAAGGGATATGAAGGGTAACAAGAAGGGTTTCTACAGGTATGTTAGCAACAAGAAGGTGGTCAGGGAAAGTGTGTGACCCTTACTGAATGGGGGAGACAACAGTGAAAGATGAGGTGGAAAAAGGTGAAGTACTTAATGTTTTTTTTAATGTCAGTCTTCACAGACAAGGTCAGCTCCCAGACTGCTGCACTGGGCAACACAGTATGGGGAGGAGGTGAGCAGCCCTCAGTGGTGAAATAAGAGCTTAAGGACTACTTAGAAAAGCTGGACATGCACAAGTCCCTGTGTCATGGTATAATTCCCCACTCTGAACCTTAGCGTCCAAGAGATGGAGTACCAGCATGAATTCCTCTAAGCTTGATTACCAGTTTAGGACCTGTAGTGCTGCCACCAACCAGGAATTCCAGTGCCTGGTACACTCTGGTCCCCCCTAAAACCTTGCCCGGGGAACCCCAAGACCCAGACCCTCTGGATCTTAACACAAGGAAAGAAAACCCTTTCCCTCACCGTTGCATCTCCCAGGCTTCCCCTCCCTGGGTTACCCTGGAAGATCACTCTGATTCAAACTCCTTGAATCTTAAAACAGAGAGGAAAATTCACCTTTCCCCCTCCTTGTCTCCCCCTCCCAGACTCTCCCTGAGAGAGAAAGTAATCCTAACACAGAGAGAAAATAACCTCTCTCTCCCTTCCCTCCTTTCTCCCCACCAATTCCCTGGTGGATCCAGACCCCGTCCCTTGGGGTCTCACACCAGAATAAAAAAAAAATCAGGTTCTTAAACAAGAAACTTTTAATTAGAAAAAACAGTAAAAATTATCTTTGTAAATTTAAAAAATGGAATAGGTACAGGGTCTTTCAGCTACAGACACTGAGAATACCCTCCCAGCCTAAGTATACAAGTACAAATTAAAATCTTTTCAGCAAAATACCAATTTGAATTCCTTCCAACCAAATACACATTTGCAAATAAAGAAAACAACCATAAGCCTAACTCGCTTTATCTACCTAGTACTCACTATTCTGAACTTATAAGAGCCTGGATCGGAGAGATTGGAGAGAAACCTGGTTGCACGTCTGATCCCTCTGAGCCCCCAGAGTGAACAACCAAAAACTAACAGCACACACACAAACTTCCCTCCCTCAAGATTTGAAAGTATCCTGTCCCCTGATTGGTCCTCTGGTTAGGTGACAGCCTGGCTCACTGATCTTGTTAACCCTTTACAGGCAAAAGAGATATGAAGTACTTCTGTTCCATTAACTCTTAACTATCCGTTTATGACACCCTGGGTCCAGATCTAATGCATCCAAGGGTGCTGAGGGAGTTGGCTGATGTGATTTCAGAGCCATTGGTTATTATCTTTGAAAATTTGTGGCGATTGTGGGAGGTCCCAGATGATTGGAAAAAGGCAAATATAGTGCCCATACTTAAAAAAGGGAAGAAAGAGAACCCAGGGAACTACAGACCAGTCAGCTTCACTTCAGTCCCTGGCAAAATCATGGAGCAGATCCTCAAGGAATCCATTTTGAAGCTCTTGGAGGAAAGGAAGGTGATCAGAAACAGTCAACATGGATTCACCAAGGGCAAGTCATGCCTGACCAACCTGATTACCTTCTATGATGAGATAACTGGCTCTGTGGAAATGAGGAAAGTAGTCGATGTGATATATATTGAGCTTTGATACAGTCTCCCACAGTGTTCTTACCAACAAGTTAAATAAATACGGATTGGATGAATGGACTATATGGTATCAAGCGGAGTGCCCCAGGGATTGGGTCTAGGGCTGTTTTTTTCTCCCCAACATCTTTATTAATGATCTGGATGATGGGATTAATTGCACCCTCAGCAAGTTCACAGATGACACTAAGCTGGGGGAAAAGGTAGATACGCTGGAGAGTAGGGATAGGGTCCAGAGTGACCTAGACAAATGGGAGAATTGGGCCAAAAGAAATCTAATGAGGTTCAACAAGGACAAGGGCAGAGTCCTGCACTTAGGACGGAAGAATCCCATGCACCACTACAGTCTTGGGACCGACTGGCTAAGCAGCAGTTCTGCAGAAAAGGACCTGGGGATTACAGTGAATGAGAAGCTGGATGAGTCAGCAGTGTGCCCATGTTGCCAAGAAGGCCAACGGCATATTGGTCTGTATTAGTAGGAGCACTGCCAGCAGATTGAGGGAAGTGATTATTCTCTTCTATTCGGCACTGTTGAGGCCACACCTGGAGTATTGCATCCAGTTTTGGTCCCCCCACTACAGAAGGGATGTGCACAAATTGGAGAGAGTCCAGCAGAGGGCAATGAAAATGATTAGGGGGCTGAGGCACATGACTTATGAGGAGAGACTGAAGGAACTGGGCTTATTCAGTCTGCAGAAGAGAAGGGTGAGGGGGGATTTGATAGCTGCCTTCAACTACCTGAAGGGGGGTTCCAAAGAGGATGGAGCTGGGCTGTTCTCAGTGATAGCAGATGACAGAACAAGAAGCAATGGTCTCAAGCTGCAGTAGAGGAGATCTAGGTTGGATATTAGGGAAAAAACTATTTCACTCGATGGGTGGTGAACCACTGGAATGGGTTACCTAAGGAGGGGGTGGAATCTCCATCCTTAGAGGTTTTTAAGGCCCAGCTTGACAAATCCCTGGCTAGGATGATTTAGTTGCTGTTGGTCCTGCTTTGAGCAGGGGATTGGACGAGATGACCCCCTGAGGTCTCTTCCAACCCTAGTAGCCTATGATTCTATTCAAGACCTCCTGCTTTATTTAGTATTTCTTTCTTGCCATTTGTCCAGGGTACTTTCACTTCTCTTGCTCTCTCTCTGTTTCTTTCCCATTTTCCCTCAATCCCATCTTCTGCACTCCTGCTCCAATAATCTATCCTGTGCCTGTCCCACTACCCTAACCTAATCTCTGCCAACATTCATCCTGTTTACCCAACTCTTCCCAATGAATTATCAGACCCTAAATAAATACAATTCCCCAGTATCCTCTTTTCAGCCCCCAGTCCAGTGGTGCACAACCTTATTACACAAGAGACCCACATAAATCTAACCACAACCTTGTGTGGGGCAAACAGATTCTACATATTTTAACAAGATTTAAAGTCACTTGTGTTGATTTATATTTTAAGTTCAGCTTGTTTTGAATGTATTTAGATAGGCTATTTCTATGTACAGCATTGTCTATTTACACACTAATGTAAACTAAAATGATGTAAACATGATGACAGAATACTAATGAATCAGCTGTTAGTATATTGTGTTGAAGCAGGGCCGTGGGCCTTATGAAATGCTTTGGTGGGTAGTTTATGGCCTGCGGGCCTTACGTTGGGCACCCACTCCATCAATCCAACCTTTGATGCTGACCCCACTCCCCAGCAAAGCACAGTGCTCTTCAGGCCACAAGTTGACTGTTAAAAGTTAAAACTGGTAAGGAAGTATCTGAAAGTATTGCTTCCAGTTAAGGCTGCAGCTAATGCACATTGTCAAAGCAAGGGATATTACTAGATGGAGCCATGGTTAGAGCATCAAACCAGCCATGAGCCCTGGGTTGTCAGTGAAGATGACCCACATTTAATGTGTGGAGCCACGGTAGCTCTGTACTCTTGGACAAATGACTCAATTTCTCCTTGCCTTTGTTTTCCCATGTGTAGAATTTCTGGTAACTTGCCTAGTATGCTGGGCTGAGAAAATGCAGTATTTGTTCTTTTAAAAATGAAAGACATTATATAAGTAAATGTATTATTACAAATAGATGATAGCCAGGTGCATCTGGGAAGGCTCCCTTCCCTTTTTTTCTTTGATACAGACACATAAAACTGAATTGCCAAATCATCTAGGATTCTAGTTAAAGTATTGTATAAAACCTGTAATTTCTAGATTGATTTCCTCTCTTACTCATGCATGAAGAGTTGTGAGATGAAACACAGGAAATATTAAGTCTTTAGAAATTACTTTTGCTCTCAGTTACATTCTTGCAACATGGGGCTAGTTGAAGGAGGGCAAAATTTGCCCCATAACATTTCAGATTCAAGTAGAGCAAATTTGAGCTATCTCAATGGTTCTCAGCCAGGGTACACGTACCCCTGGGGATACACAGAGGTCTTCCAGGGAGTACATCAACTCATCTAGATATTTGCCTAGTTTTACAACAGGCTACATACAAAGCACTAGAAAAGTCAGTACAAACTAAAATTTCATACAGACAATGACTTGTTCATACTGTTCTATATACTATACACTGAAATGTAAGTACAATATTTATATTCCAATTGATTTGTTTTATAATTATATGGTAAAAAGGAGAAAGTAAGCAATATTTCAGTAATAGTGTGCTGTGACACTTTGTATTTTTATGTCTGATTTTGTAAGCAAGTAGTTTTTAAGTGAGGTGAAACTTGGGGGTACACAAGTCAAATAAGTTTCCTGAAAGGGGTACAGTAGTCTGAAATGTTGAGAGCCACTGATCTAACCATGTTGCATCCTCTGGTGAGGGAGTGTTGAAAGATTATAGTTTTGCTTTGATACACTAGTGTAATACTATTGAAGTCATAGATTTCAAGGCTAGAAAGGACCATTATGATAATCTAGTCTACCTTCCTGCATAACAGAGGCCCAAAAAATTAGCCCAACATTTTCTGCACTGACTCTTTGTCTGTTTGACCTACAGCATATCTTTCAGAAAGATATCCAGTCTTGAGTTAAAGATGACCAATGATGGAGAATCCAGCATGTCCTGATGTAGTCAATAGAGTTACTCTTGATTTGACCATAAGGCAAGCTTCTACTTTAGGTAGGTTTGATGAGAGAGTGTGAGAAATATGTAGGTTTACAATAAGCCAGAGAGGTTTCTAAAACACTTGTTATTGCCTTTCTAAACATTTCACTAGAACCTTAGGCTTTGTGAACTTGAGCCAATACTGACAGATGATGAACATCAGCTGTAAGGCAGGGATCAGCCGGATATGCCTTTGATAAGGGAATAATAAAGGAGAAAATGGGGAAAGGATCCAGTAAAATACCTTGGAAAATAGCCTCCTTCTAAATCAGAAGTCAAGTAGGTCTTAATTTTTTTAACGTGTGAAACACTTGCATGTTCGGTTTATTTATATAAAAATATTTATATATGAAAGAATTTCAGTCTTGCACAAGCCTGAGTAGAGTAGATCACCTGTTAGTCATTTTAAATGCTTCCACACTAATCCAAACAAACAAACCTCCACCATGCAACCATATAAAAAGTCATAACGGTTTCAAAACTCACCAGAAATGAAGACTTTCTCAATGTTTTCTTCTAAAGAGCCTGAATATTTGCCACTTGGCCTCAAGGCCATTTAGAACCCTGGAGTAAGCTGATATTTACCACCTCATAAAAATGCTTGTGTACACCTGAGTAGAGGGGGAAAAGTGACATTTTCTGGGGGTTTATAGGGTGGATCAGATTACCTTTCTTAAAAGTAAGAGAAAGATCTTCATTTCTGCATCTTGGGTTGGGGGAAAATAGAGCCTGAAATGTCTTTTTTCTTTCTTTCTTTTTTTTTTTTTAAATCGGGGAGGATGGCTGCAGAAAACAGCTTTGAACAATATAAAACAACCTTACTGACTTGTAAAATCCTCTCTTGGAAAAAAAAAGTATGTGTTTTGACTTTTATTTTCAATCAAAGGCTCTCCCGTGCATTCTTGAGAAAAGTAATAGTCACTGTATACTTCCCTTTATGCCAGTTTGGGGTTCTTTCAACTGCCATGTACTAAGAAATGTCTCAAAGTTCTCTGAACACTTTGTGTAGCATGCATGCGCTCTTAATGTCAGATCAGGAATCTATGTGTTGTATACCGTCTCTGCTCTACTGTCTGTTTTCCTCAAATGAATTATGATTTTAAAAGTAAACACAAAATTAGTAAAAAATATTTAAAATATTTTATAGTTGCAGGGTTTTTCCACAGCGTCGACTTGTTTTCCATTCCTTCCATGACATCTCACAACTCTAAGTGCTCAATGACAGCCTGTAGAGGTTTTGCCATAATCCACCTTTATCCATTAACAGACACTCAATCACTAAAGTGCTTACTAGACTAAACATATTTATCCAACCAAATCACACTTTACAATGCAAAACTGCCAATCAGACCGCAGCTATTAACGAGGAACTGCTTTAAGGGGATTTTGGTGTTTGTGCTGTGAAGAGCATGCTTACCTCCAACAAACCACTAAACCAAATTAACATAGCTGTATCCTCATAAAAGAAACCAGATATCCTGTTGTGAAAATAGAAAGCTTGGTAGGACAGACCTCCTTTGATGGCTAACAGCGTGGCAGACGAAGGCTTCAGACTACAAATCTGGTTACCACAGGCTCATTACAAAACTCTAGCATTAAGCTTTTGCTAACTTTAAAAGCAAAATAAAAATGTATCATTTGGGTAACTCAGTAAGTTGTCAACTTACTAAGTTACTATAATAATTGCAATAAGTGCTGTAATTGTTGGATAAGGCTCCTTAATTCTAATTGCTCCTTTGTCCAAGATCATGTTGTAAAAACTCTTGCATTAGCCAAAATAAAATCCAAGAGACACAAATGTGGTAGTAATAATAATTCTTTTTATTAGCCTGGCAAAGAGGAAGAGAACAAAGCTTTAAAAAGACTTCAAAGTTCTGACCAGGGGAAAAAAAAAGTCTAGAATTGGAGAAACACGCATACTCTCTGCCCTTTTATTAGTCTCATACAAACTAAGTGCCATCACCACAACTTAGAGCTTGACAGCATTTCTTTCCCTGGCAGCAGGAAAAGTTACACCATCCATGTTGCAGAGCTAATTTAAGTTCTCTGTCAAAAACTACATAAAACAGTCCTGTATATTCTCACTAAGAAGCCTTAATAGTTTTAGACATATTGGTATTATGCCTCCTTTAAATACCAATATTTTAAAGCTGGGTTTGACATTTGCTGGGACTTGATGTATTTCCTCCCCCCCACTTAACCACAGCAAAAAATAAAGTTTAACTATGAGTAAAGTGGCTGATGGAGTAAGTTGAAATTCACGTTATTTTAAAAAAATAGATTTTATCCATTAAAAAAAAACACCTTTCCCTTCCCACTCTATTCCAAAATATTTCTGGCTTTGTTATTAAAATATGTATTTCAATCTTTTTTTATCAAAAATAATGAGCGCTTTTCTTTTTTACTAGCTTTTATAAACACTTCTGGGGAAAATTTTATGAGCAGCTAAAACAAGTTTTACTTTTTGGAGCGCAAACTTCATGTTGGAATCATTTACAAAATGAGTAAACCACAACATGCACAGATTTTCCAAAGATCCGCAGAGCATGCTTTGTAAATTAGAGTCGAAACATATAAAGTACAAATTAAGTTGTCATGTAGCAGAAAATAACATAGTTTAGTGTGCTAGAGTTAGAGAGCATACTCCAGAATAGTGACATCAGATGCATGCTACTATGTCTTTAGGCTACATGTGTTTTGAACAGTTAAATTTAGCTTAATATGTTAAATCTAAAATTATATCGAAGTCCTAGTTGTAGGTGGGTGAATATTAGCGTATGTTTTTCAGCTGAGGAAAACTGAAGCAATGTTAAAATGTAATGATACAGCATTTGCCAGAGAGTTGTGTGTATATAAAGCAATGGTAAAAATCTTTGAAAAACCCAAATACAGGGTAAAATATTAAAAAGAGAACAAAAGAACAGATGTTTTATAAATCTAGACTCAGTGTTGATATAACATAATACATTCTGGCATACCTGTAAATACACACTTGTATTTTAATTACACATTTTGTATATATTTAGTGAAAACGTTCAATGAAAAATTCTAAATCACAGTGCATCCGACGAAGTGGGTATTCACCCACGAAAGCTCATGCTCCAAAACGTCTGTTAGTCTATAAGGTGCCACAGGACTCTTTGCTGCTTTTACAGATCCAGACTAACAGGGCTACCCCTCTGATACTTGAGTGCTAATAATGTCTGTTTTCCTAAAACACTGTTTTCCTAATTAAATTAACAAGGCGGCTGCACCCATGTATACAATGTTGCCAGTTTTGTTCTGTACTACTGCTTTTGAACTCTTCTTTGTTCCATGCAACATGGACTGCTCACTGCTTATTTTTGATTAGCATTTTCTTTTTAAAAGTAACACATTTAGCGAAACACTGAAACTTTTCTATCAGCAGAAAGTGAGGAGAAATTAGTGAGAAGTGATTCTATAATATTTTGGAATGATTATTTAAATGAAAAACTACAACATGAAAACATTTTCTTCTAATCATCAAACTAATGTGTTATGGTTAGCTACTAGAGGTTTCAGCCAAGTTCAGTAAAAACCCAGGGCCCAAACCATAACCACATACACACAAAAGACCAGAATCTCTGTTGAGTTACTTGAGGCAACTCTATTCAAGTCAATGAGTTTTTGTAGGAATAACATGAGAATCTGGCCCACAGTTCCTATTCTAAGTACCACCCCCTCCAGTTTTATTTACAAGCACAGCACTACACCTAATCACAGCTGAGTTCTGAAAAATGTCAAATTTTCCTCTTATTTTCTATTTGCTTCTTTAAAGAGACATTCTTTATCCCTCATCATAACAGATCCATCCAAATTCTCTTTATTTTCCACCATACGGCAGCACCAGTTAGTTTGTCTTTCAGAAACTATATGACTTACTCTTCAGGTATAATCTACCAAAAAGTTTCTTCCAAATGCCACTTAGGCTGTGTGTACACTGCTTACCTTAGAGTGGTACAGCTGTGCAGATACAGACATGTTGCTGTAAGGTACACAGTATAGCCACTCTTTGCTGGCAGGAGAGAGCTCTCCTGCCACCAATAAAACCACCCCCAATGATGGGCAGTAGCTTTGTCAGCAGGAGAACATCCTGAACTTACAAAGCGCTGTCCACACTGGTGCTTTTTGTTGTTAAAACTTTTGTCAGTCAGGGGTGTGCTTTTTCACACCACTGACTGACAAAAGTTTTAATGACAAAGGGCAGTGTAGACATAGGATCAGGTTTGAAAGGGATATAAGTTAGCAAATAAGTAATTTTTAACTGTCTTTAAGCATCTTAGATTGACCTTTAACAGAAAGCATCCACTAGCTTTAAAGTATCATCCACATTAAGCAATTTTAAAACTCCACATCTTTTAGGAATCTGGCTAATATGCCACAAATTATGTTACTCTAAAGGAAAACGAACCAGCTGTTTTCCCTCTTAAATTCTTTTCAGTGATAATTAGCCAAAGCAGGTTTTGTAATCATTTATCTGAAGAGGGGTTCTAGAAGGCAATGACTATTATTGAGAGGTAATGTCTGTCCTACCATAAGCAGATATTTTACACAGGAATGAAAAACTTCAAACTTTCCTTTTTCTGTGCTGAAATTGGGAGAATATGTACAAACAGAATAAACAAACATCTAGGGATAAACTTAGTATTACCCCTGTTCCTTCTTAGTTTTCTACTGGACAGGCCCGCCCAAAGGATTCAGGGGGCCTGGGGCAAAGCAATTTCGGGGACCCCTTCTATAAGAAAAAGTTGCAATACTACAGAATACTATATTCTTGTGGGGGCCCCGGCAGGGCCCGGGGCAAACTGCCCTACTTGCCCCCCCTGCAGGAGGCCCTGCTACTGGATCTAAAGGAGGTGTACATATTTCCCCCAACAGTTCGATAGCAAACTGAATTGGAAGTAAACAGTGTTTTACATCACCAGGATGTTCTGTCCTTACAAAGATAGGGTTTGTGTCCCTCCACTCTTTCTTCTAGCTAAGCTTTCTAGGAAACCAATTGAAGGAGAAATTCAACTGCTAAAATGAAATCTTTGTGCTAGACTATGTGCACATATTTTTTGTGAATATTTGCTTAGACATGTGAGAACATGTAAAACATGTTCTTTTGTTCTATGCTTAAGATAATTCAGTGTGACGCTGAAAGGATACAAATTGGAATCCACAAATACATTACCTAAATTGGTCTCGTTTTAATTCAGTAACTATATTTTGTTTACTAAAATTATATACTTTTTTCCTCATATAAATAAGTGTGAAAAGCTTTGGAGTCAAATTTCAAATGTATTCTGAGTTGTACGTAGCATTGTTGTAGCCATGTCAGTCCCAGGATATTAGAGACTCAAGGTGGGTGAGGTAAAGTTTGTCTCTCTCACCAATAGAAGTTGCTCTAATAAAAGATATTACCTCACTCACTTCCTCAACCATTTTGGCTAGATACAATAAAATAGGGCAAGTTGTGGTATATTTTCTGTACTCCTTATTGACTGGGCCTAGTCCATGTGATCAGGAGGATCAATAAAAGCTATATCAATTGTTTTTTCAGAGGTGCTGTGTTTGAGTCGGAGTCCAGATCCAGACAGAACAGTCTTTGCCCCTCAAAATTTAAAATATATATATATATCTCCTAATCTGTGTCTGACTCTAGCAAGCAATGGTCTAGGTTAGCACATTATTATTCTTAATTCCATTATTTTGCAGAAACTTGTTTTTTAACCTTATATGAAATATGTAACATGACTTTGCATGAGAAGAATTTCCTGATTCAGAATCCTTCCTCACCAAGTCACCAGCAACTGTTTGGACACAATCTTCCTTCAGTCCCAACAACTTTGTGCAGCAGGTGTCTTCACAAAAACCACATACTGGTTCATAACAAAAACATTAATGTCAGGAGAACCTTGCAGCTCAAACACCTATTTATAGCACTGTCACATAGCTGTTTTCCTTACTTGCTTCCATGGACCATAACAGTTCACAACTTTGTGGCAGTGATTGTATTAAATGTACACTTGGTATACCCTGGACATGATTTGTACCTACAGATGTTATTGCACATCCCTCCCTCATCCATAATTTTTCCCTGTTCTCCATAGTTTTCCCTCTTCATCTACTTCACACTCCTCTTCTCCATATTTATTTTAGAAAGTGACAGGAATTTTTTATATGTTCTCTACCATCTTCAAAAGATGTCCCCTTTGTCCCTTCACAAAGACAAGACCCTCAGTTCCTGGCTGTGTGAAACCACACTACCTGAAATTTGTGTACTGGTTCAAGCAATGCAAACATGGACCTTTCTGAACATGTGCTGAGTCATGTGACCTGGTTTTTACTCTCAGTTTATTTGTTCATGCAAAGCTTTATCTAGTTGATTGTTTCAAAATCCTCTACTGAAAGGTCAAAAGATGGAAAAAATCTGGCATTTGAATGTAACAGCCAACCACATCAAATTCTGGCAGTTTCCTCCCACTATATGCAGTATTTGTCTGACACTGATTACACATATCAATGAAAATATATATAAGTACATTTCTTACTGAAACGTCACGGGCAATGAATCACAATGACTAAGAGGAATAGGATTACCTTTTAAAATAAATTTGCAGTAATCTCTTTTTTTTTAAAGCGCCATGGGTAATAATTCATTTGTTTGCTCTGAAACAAACCCATTTATGAATGCAGGATGAGTCATTATTACCCTGATTAAGAGAGGGGAGGATTACTTTTTCATACATTTATCATGCTCTTCATCTGTTGTGCATTTATTTTGGAACCCAATTCCACCTACAATACAGGATCTGTGGTTGCAGATACCAATGGAAATATACTGTACTAAAATTTATACAATACTTCAGGAGGCAGGAGGGAAGGGAAAAGGAGAATAAGTCAGGCTATCAAGAAAAGGTAGGGTTTAAGATGGGATTTAAAGAAAAGAATGTTTCAGGAGCCTAGAAGTTGGAAATTTCAGATAGATGAGACAGTGCAAATATAAGGGTGGGTCCCCAAAAACCCAAATGGGGAAGGTCATAGAGGAGTAATATAGAATTTTTCAAAACTGGAGAAGCTGATTCAGCTGGCAGGATATGGGACTAATTCTCTGCTTTATTTCCTAGTGAAGACATCCTAAATTCTGTATATTTTCACATCTTCCCTTTGGTAATTATTGTTGCCCCTATTTGACAGACAGTGAAACTGAAATGGGTACAGAGGAACATGATACTAAATAAGGTGTTTTCACAGAGCTCTGATTCCCCACTCCACCAGCAAGTGAGGAAGCAAGTTAGGAACAATACTCACATCTCCTGCATAGCACCACATTTCTTTGTCACCAAATTCTCACATTGCCGCAGAAAATGATATTCAGGAAAATGCTAGTAGTTAATATAATGCCTAAAACTTTTTTTTCTACAAGTCAAAAGCCTTTGGGAAATCCTGGACTATTTATTTAAGGCAAATACAATTTTACTGTAGGAACTAAATGATGCACATGAGCCATCTCACCTTTCAGTACAAACATTTGATACTGCAGCAGCTCCTTTTTGTTTTTATGAATGGTTATTAGTATAAAGTTATAATTTAACATATGGTTAAACAGGAAGATAATTAGCAGGGCTGACAGTGGATTTGTTAATAGACTAGCAAGATCTCTCTCATTCATTATTATTACACCCACAAATGCTTATCTGTGTAACAAAAATTGGATCAAGTGCTAGGCAAACTAACTTTTGTGAGAAAAGCTCAAATGTACTAAAAAGGTATAGCATGACCAGACAGTACTAAGGGAGGATGTGGTAACTGTGTACAAGTATTTCCAAGTAAAAAGGAATTACATTGATTGGCACATAAGGGTATAGCTAGAATTATGGAGATAAAATTAATCAAAGGAATATTTAGGTGGAATGCCAAAGACATTTCCTAACAGTGAAGATATTAGAATAGACTCCCACAGGAAGTAAAAGCCCTACTTCTCAAATCATAGGCAGAAGGGGAAAAAAAACACAACAGAAGTTAAGAATGCTTACCAGCTGGAAGTGAGGGACATGCAACAGACTTGTTACAAAATGATCACACTAGGTTACAGCTGCTTGGTGTTGCCAAATTTAAAGGGACAGCCTCCAGAAAAACATGTTGGGAAATTATGGGACTACTCTGACCTAATAGTGGATCTGAGCAAAGAATTAACCTGAAAAAGTTTATTTTGACAAAATGTATCTAATTTGAAGAGTTCAGACCTTTCTCTACTATCTAGCCATTTGGGAAAAGATGCAAGATGGTGTTTGTGTATCCCCTTGATAAGAAGAGCATGGTCTAATTTAATTAACTGAGTATACATATAGAGACACCTTTTCACTTCAAATTTAAAATTCACAAGTGTAAATTTTCAAGCAGAACCATTCCCCTCCCCCCAATTGCTTACCTGTTTCTATTCCCAATCATCTAAAATTTTGTGGGGAAAATATTGAATGTTCAAAATGCAAAATCATGGCAAATGAACCAGAGAAAAATTCTCCATCAGTTTTTATTAACTAATAGTATCTTTCCCCATTTCTAATTTTGATTTCAATGTTGCTTAACCACAATGCTGACTTTTTAATATCAAACAGAGTATTTGAACCATCTCCTGAATAATTTACATCCTATGTAACATCAAAATTTAGTTTCACTTTGTGGAAGCAATGCCTTTCCTCTGGACTTTTTATATTTGAAAGACACATAGAATTCATTTACACAGAATAATGCATATATAACAGGGCAATTGGCCACACAATCAGCAAAAGTGTAACAGTAAAACATCCAATATGAGCAAAGAATGACCATTCATGGATATAAAACTTGGAACATCTTCTAAAAAAGTGAAAGCTGCCTCATTACAGTTTTAAATTATACCAAACTAACCACACTTGTTTCACATATAATCTATAAAATTACTAACCTTGGCAGCCTGATGGGTGACACATTATTTAAGAATAGCATTTTGTCATATTCTCCACTGTATTAAGCACAGATTTCTGCCATTCTTTCTCTGAATACAGGCATTTTGATAACTTCTCATTCCATTACTATTTTCCATTTCCATTTCATGTAAATAATATAAATAAATCATTCATTTTTCATTTCACTTTGAATTCCTCTCTGCCTTTAACAAGTCTCACTTGAACCAAATTTGATTTCAAAGACAGAGAATCTAGTAATGTTTATGAACTTGCTATTTGCACTTCCAGTGTCCTCTCTTATGCACTAAATTTCCCTTATTTATTCTTGGAGAGGGAAAGTTCCTTCAAATATCCATTGAGTTAGAGGGTGCAGTGGATTCAGCACCTGAGGTGTTGTAGTGCAGCAGAATTATCAAATTTCTGTTCATATTTTTCATGGGAAAAGAAATAATTTCCTGACCAGTTAGTTCTGTTTTTAAAGAATTGCATTATGCAAAGATGCACAGCAGAAAAAACATCACACAATGTGAAATTAAATCTACACGTCTCTTCTGTATTTTAACACAAATAAGTTCTAAAGTAGAGCTTCCTTCGGTTTCATTCGCTGACATATTTAGTATTTTGAATGGAGCGTCATGAAGTTAAATACAATACTCACAGGACTGTGGGACTTTTCATTCCTTCTTAACATTATTCATAAAGCAGGATTACTTTCTTCCAAATGCTTAATGGTTTTATGAAGTCCACATAGGGCCAAATCCTCTACCCAGGGCTTGATCCAAAATCCACTGGGGTCAATGGGAGTAATTCTGTTGACTTCAAAGGGATGCAGATTTTGATTTTAGGATGCATATTGACAGACCAGCTGTGGGACTTCATGGGCTTGGGGTAAATCTCCTGCTCTTTCCCAACATGTCCTCAACTTCCCTGCATGAAACGATGGAGGGAAAACCTGTGGAGAGCCGAATATGGCACCTCAGTACAGTAAACCCAACTCCTGCATCCCTTTCTACAGCACAGTAACAAAAAATTTAATGGGTAAGATCCATCCATGGACAAAATCTGGACTTTATTTAGTAAAGAAACAATTAAACAATTAATTCCTTTCATTTTTTTTCAGTGTTTAAACTCAATTATTCAATCACATTTCTTTAAAAGTTCTTTAAGGCAGTAAAACAACTGCAACTGCTTATTGCACTGGCCCAATTAAAACCAGGTCCAATTATTGCAAACTTTAAATAAATCCAAAACACATTTAGAGTTGGAGAACGTGTACTATCAATGAGCACTGCAAAAATTACAGCTAAATGTTTTTGATTATATTAGCTTAGTATTTTTGCTGAAAGTCACTCACTGGATAAGTCTACATATGGCATTTCCTTTTAGGAAGTTAACAGATTCTGTTTCTAATACAAATCGGAAGGCTTCCAGCCTATGCTTTCATACTGTGACTCCTGCCATCAGAGTGAGAGTTGTGGGTGCATATCTTTGTGACATATATCGTGCCACATTTTGTCAGAGACATTTTTATAGCACTGGCATAAAAACAGTTCACGTCTAGGCCCTCAGTCCCGCAAGCTGTTCTCTGGGGATGGACCCCTGCACCTGCACAAAGACCCAGAGGGTCAATTTGTTCCCTATGTAGGAAAATATCACAAAATAGACAGGGAACTCTGAGAGTTCTAATTCTGAGTCAGAACCACACTCTGGTACTTTGTGATTCAGAGTTAACTAACCTCAAGGAAGTGGGAATTTGAGACAGACAGGTAGGAAGAAGGGGTGCAATCCACAAAGGTACTTAAGTGCCTAAGTCCTGTTTTTAGCCACTGCTATGATCCACAAAACTTCCACTCAGTTGCTGCCTAACTTTGTAGGCACCTAAACTCACACAGTGCCTAAGTTTTTGCCTCTGGCTATGTGCACTGCAGCCTCACTCCAGATACCTGGGTGCCTCTCTCCTACCTGAGCATATGCACTGATCATAGATGTCTCATGAGAGGTGTCCAAATACCAATCTCCAAACTATGCCTCAGTGTGATTACCGGGAACGATAGGCATTGGAGAGTCTGATCCTTTAGGCTTGCTCAGGGGCCACCTAGGAGGTCGGGCTCTTCTGGTGAGTTCACACAAAACAGCTGGGGGAAAAGCTGGCTTACCTTATGAACTTTAGGCTAGGATATAGGAGTCCCCCCTTCTCAGAAAAGATTTGAAGAGTGAACTGTTATCTCTCAGGTGAGTGCTTGATTCCCGTGTCTGTAGAGTCATTCTAACTCTTTCTCTAGGCCTATTAATATCTATCCAATTAGTTAATTAAAGAGGAATATCTTTAATAAGAGAGATTAAAATATTCTGATATGGGTTACTTCATAGGCTGGTGGCTAGGGCACTCATCGAAGAGCTGGCTGAGCCCTGTTCAGATCTCCTCTCCTTTCTTGGGACAGGGGGAGGGAGGATTTGAACTGGGGGGGCCTTTAACATTCTGGGTGAGCACCTTGCCCACTTGGTTGAAATTTATAAGGGATGTCCTCTTTCTCTCCCTGCCTGCAGTCATTTTGTTTCAGGTCCTACATACAACATAGGCAGCCAAAACACCTATCTTCCCCCAGTTTGCGAATCGCAAGCAGAGATGGATGCAACTCTTCAGCCCAGACTTTGGCACTTATCTCCATGAGAGAAGTGGGGATTAGCACACACCCCTTTGATCAGCATCTCCCATTGGCTAGTTTAGGGGGCTCCTTGCCAAGTGTGCTGGCATTCTAGATAGATGCCTTACAAAGCAATCTCTTCCCCTTCATTGGCCTAGGTGCCTAACTCAGGCTTTGGGGATTGCATTAGTGTTCTTGTGATTTTCTAGGTGCCACAACCCAGGTCACTAGTCCATCCTCTGTCTCCTCTTGTCAAAGGCTGGAATTGTCAACATATCCCCACTCTAACGCCTAGCCTTTCCAAGCCACGAGAGATCCATCTGTGCTCTCATTCCTCTCAGCTCAGTTAATAAAGGGAATCACCTGGGTGTTCCTTAGCTTACTCCTTGGAGACACTAGTATAGCTCTTTTAACTATCCATGAACAAGTTATCTCCCACTCGGGCATCCAAATACAGTCAGTTTCTTTGCTTGGTCTAAATCACATATGCTGAGTCTTTCCTAGGGAAGCAAATGTGTATTTTTAACCCTTAGAAAGATAAGGTTGGGGAGGTAATATCTTTTATTGTACCAAACTTCCACTGGTGAGAGAGACAAGCTTTTGAACTTACACACCGCTCTTTGAATTGGAATAAAACCAAATTTCAAAATATTCCATGAAACAGAATTAGTTTTTCCACCCAGTTCTTCAGTTGTATACACAACACACATTCCAAAATCATAGCCACAGTGACTGAAAAGGTTTGCTGTTTTCTGTATCCAGTCCAGTTGATGCACCACACCCAGCCAAATGGAACAGTTCTGGAGGAACACTAGAGAACAGGGTCTTTCTTTTATGTTATTTATTATCTGTCTTGGCTCTTCTTCAATACTTTCATCATCTTCACAGGGATTGTATTTCCCTTCAGTGTTTTTCACCATCCATAGGGACCATTAAACATTTATGCCTGCACTCAACAGGAGAAATTAAAGATATTGTACGTGACCCTGAAGCTGATTTCTAAGGTCATGGATTACTGAGGAAGTCATGAAGTTTCGGCAGGTTTGCATATTTTATTTCTAAGGGGAGCTATGACATTACCAAAAACATGCACTCATGCTCATGTGGATCCACATCAACCAACGGACTGAATCAAATCTCTCTGTATATATACAATATTAGGTATGTATCTAATAAATTGAACAATTATTTATATAGCACCACTGATGTGCATGGAATTTTACTGATTGTCAGCATACAGGTCCCTGCCATGAAGTTACGCGTGAGGGCTTATTGCATAGTGGCCACTTTTCTTGACCCTTACTCACATTGGTCAAAACTTTCAAAAGTGACCGGTGATATGTGGGGAGGGAGCAAACAGACATCTGGGAGAGGCCTAATTTCCAGAAGGCAGGTGATCAGTACTTTCTAAATATTACGCCCCTTTAAGGTGTCACAAGCTGGCACCCCAAAATCAACAGTCACATCTGAAAATCTTGGCCACTGAGCAGTACCTTATTCCACTAATGGTCCCATTGAAGTCAGATCAATGTAAGCACTTTTTCATTAATGAATGACTTTTTCTGAAAGGAACAGGAGCTTTAGTTAATAAGCAAATTTCACAAGTGACAGTCCCAAGTAAATCCTACACTATATTTCTTCTCTGATGCCCAGTTCCTAAAGAAAATGTGTCCCCTGTCAACACTAAGCTCCAGACTGCAATTTTCCCCCTTACCTACTGCAGTGTAGTTGCTCTTTCATGTATAGTACTTGAAGATAAAAATGAGTCTGATAACATTTTCTTGTCAATTAAATGACAAATTTAGTAGCACAGCAGCCTCTCTTACATCATGTAAAACATGCATTTACACATGCAAATCAAGGCATTGAAAATGCAGTTGCCCGTTTAGAACATGCAATAATCTGTTTGTGTAAGTGCATACATGCATTTTGCTGCATCCTAGAGTGAGCGATCATGCTATAAAACTCGTTCCTGTGTATTTATGTCAGACGATTAAGTAAAAGCATTTTGCTTTGTGCAGCATGGGAAGAGTGGATGTCCACTGTGGGTTTGCTTAATTTAATCCTGTTCTATCTGTCCTATTGTTTTTCAGAAACATTCTAAATGTGGTGGAATATCTTGTTAGTGCTAATGAATTTCCATTAAGTCAGGGCAGCTTCACTCACAGAATGGAGGTCCACATTCCATAAGTTTAAAGGCCACTGTGACAGAAGAATGAAAGATATTGGCTGTAGTGCAACAGCAACTAACAAGTCTACATAAGGTATGTGCCATGTCTGAGCTGGGCAATATATTAGCAATACCCTAGAAAATACAATGGCCGTTATGAAAATATTTTGACTTTTTATTTTTAACTCCCAAACAACTCACACAAATGCACATTTCTCTCCCATAAACAAACAAGACTTAGTTGTAATGATCTATGCAGATATGGATTATTATGCTCTTTCATTATAGAGAAGTAGGATAAATGACCAGGAGTTGATCTGCAAACCTCTCATTTGACTTCCACATCCACCATCTGTGTGGGTGTGAAGTGTTGACTCTGTACTTAGCAGTATACTTCCATCAAAAGATGTTGGCCCAGTTTCTCAGCCTCTGCATCAGTGGTGCAAAAGGGATGTAATCTGGCCCTTGATGTAACAAAGGTGAATTCTTAACTGGCTTCAAACCTGTGGAGCCAGCTCCTACCCTGACCTCCTTACCTTCCACAACATAAAACGAACGTTAGGGCAATGAGCATGGGGAAAGAGGGTGTAGTGGAAAGGAACTCCCCTCTGGCCTTATGTATTTAAGAAGCAAAACATCTAAGCATTTTAGTCCTAATACTTTGTATTTAATGGAAGTCCTTCAATTAATTTCAATGAGTTTGGATCAGGACCTTAAAGTGAGAAAACAAGCCATTAGCTTCTGTGTAAAGTGTTATATGTTCCCATGTCTTCTGAGGTGAATTATTTTATAATAATGATACAATTAATGAGTATCACTCTGGCTCATAGAATTTAGAACTGCAAATCTGATGCAATTTGAATTCTTCCAGCTATTTTATCAGAATCTCCGTCCCAGAAATAGTATTATTTCTTCTCATGTTAACCTTCAATTTACCTGAGAAAAGAAGCCCAGATTCAGTTCATCTGCATAAAAGGTTGACATTTTCAAAAGAGCTTTAGTAATTTGTAAGTCAGTAGGACTTGTGCTCCTAAGTCATTTAGGTACTTTTGAAATTCTGCCTGAAAGCTTTTTTATTGTTACAAGTACATATTGCTTGGCTTGAAGTCCTGGATTTAGTGGGGGAAAAAATATTCTAAACAATGCATAAGATCTATCTTTCATGAGTTGGCTGCTGGTAAAATACGTTTTATGTTTTGTATTTCTGTAATGGATAATAGTTCTCAAAACATCAGTCTCAGCTGATACAGGTGGGTGGTTAGTAATAAAATAAGTTGGCTCCTCATATTTATTATTAATGTTTATTAAGCTAGTGCTAATGGTCAAGCAAAAATGATGCTCCATTGTGCTAGGCGCTCAACAAACACTAAATAAGAGACAAACTGCATCTTTTAAGGGGTCTAAATTAAAAATCCATGGAGCCAATTTCTCTAAGAAGCTTGGAATATCTTCTGCTCCTTTGGTCATTTGCAACATTCTTATAAATATTTGTATAAGCTCTGTGTGCTACAGTCTATTTTATTCAACATGGCTTTAGCCTCCTTCATTGTAGCCATTAATATTTTAATTAATTATCCAGCCTTTTTATGCTGAGGTTTCGTCACAGCTTCTGTTGATGGAGTTTATTTTTAAATCTGCTACCTCAAGTTTGGACTCTAGGCTGCTCTCTCTGGAGACACTTATTTACATTTTGGCCAGAGCTGTCAATTTATTTCTTTTACAATGCCTGGAAAGGGTACTGCATAATCTGATGTTTTATTGGCTTTCCTTATTGTAAGTCATATGAAGTGCTCAAACAACATGGCAGTTATGTAGCTGTAGCCTTCTGATTCAGTGTTTTAGGATTAAAAAAAGTCATTATATGAGTTCTTTTGTTGCCGGGGATTTTATAGTCATGAGGACAGTATTCTTCTGTGGATGAATCTTTTGCCTCACAGAATTAATTTTGGGGCACGTTTCTGAGGATTAAAGCTGGAGGTAATCTCAGCCACATTTGGTCTCCTTGCAAACTAGCCCTTCCTTCACCCATGAAAAACGCTTACTTGAAAACTTGCACCTTTTACAGAAGAGAATTTAGGAGAGACAAGCCAAACAAAACTCCTGTATTCATTATTCATGATGAGGTAAACATTCTAAGTATATTGCTAAACTCCTGCTTACTACATTCACATCTCTACTACATACAAACAAGACGACTATGGTTTTCCACAGACTAGTCTGATTACAGAAACAACACACTACTACAATAAACTGTTTGTATTTTGTGATAAGATAAAGACTTTTTCCTGAAGGTTTTTTCTTGGGGAGGGGTAGGGGGGAATCTTGTGATAGTGATAACTCACTGAGAGCCTTTCTATTGTTTTCCTTCATCTGCAGCAGGCTGCAGAGAATTATTTAGATTTATTGTGGAACCTAATTAACTTTCAACTTCTTTGAAATCAGAAACTAGTGCTCATGTTCATATCAGTTTCACCAGCATAGGAAACTAGAACTTTTCCTGCTTTTAGCCTATGAACTGCATTTTACAAGCCAATGGACATTTGACATAGAGAAGAGAGACAGGGTTACTATGATTATTTTCAAAACTGCTAATCCCATGTGCGAAGAGTAAGGCAGGTTTATGATCTATATTGATATTTCTCTCACCACACAAGAAACAAGGAGCAAAATCCTAATGTACCATTTACCGCATATAAAATACATCTCTTCCCACTTAACATCTGTTAGCAGAACTTTAAAAAGAGTAAAAATTGCCGTTTGTATGAAGGAAAGTAAAAAAATACCTCCTTTTGTAGGCAGTGTTTTTAACATAATTTGATTAGTTCTCTGAAATATTTATACACACAGACCAGAATCTCTATCTTAATGACAATCATCTCAAAAGTAATTCCTATAATTTCCACTATTGTGAAGACTCAATTTAAAAAAAACCAAAAAACAAAAAAACCTCTCTCTCAGAAAGGAGAGATCTGGTACCTTCTCATATAACCACGAAGCAGAACAATTAAATGTAGATGATATATGCTATTATTTACTTTTCTCCTAGAATACTGTATGCGCTAGACATGTTTTCCTAGCCTGAAAAATTAGGAGAAAAGTCTAACTTGTTATTTTAAAAACAGACTGCAAAGCTGCTTGCACAGGCTTAGCTTTGACTCCTTTCCAATTAAAATAGAATAGAAATAGTTTGAAAGTCCTTAAATATTTTAAACACCAATAGTAAAGGCACTGTTAAAAATCATTTAATCTGGCTGTAACTTCAGCTTTTAAAGCTGTCTGGTTTTAATTTTTCTCCATATACCGTTGGTAAAGGAGGAAGCTTTCTCCACAGGGACAGATGAAAAGACAACATAACGTTAAATAGGAAGAGCTTTTAGATCACTCCTATCCCAACTCTTTTTACACCTTCCTCCTCACCTGCCATACCTACTTTATTCACCCTATTTGTTCACCCTGTTATTTGTCTTTTCACACTCCTGCTTTCATGCTCCAAGTTCTTCCTCCAAACACCCGGGCTTAACCGTTGTTTTATAATAAAATTAAAAAAAAACCCTAAACAAGCCACACCACAATGTAATTATTTTTAAATTGCATGCTTCACTCACCTAAGTGACTATCAGAGGGGTAGCCGTGTTAGTCTGGATCTGTAAAAGCAGCAAAGAATCCTGTGGCACCTTATAGACTAACAGACGTTTTGGAGCATGAGCTTTCGTGGGTGAATACCCACTTCCTCATGCATCTGAGGAAGTGGGTATTCACCCACGAAAGCTCATGCTCCAAAATGTCTGTTAGTCTATAAGGTGCCACAGGATTCTTTGCTGCTAAGTGACTATATGATCTTGCTGTTGCTGCATAGTTCTTTTGCCTCTCAACCTCTACCTTTGGGGCAGGAACTCTCTTTTTTGTTTGATGTTAATACAGAGCCTAGCACAATGGGTCCCTGGTCCATGACTGGGAGTCCTTGGTGCTATAGCAATACTACTAATTATAATTAATAATATTTGCCATCTTCTCCCATTCTTGCCTTAATTTAGGCTTGGATTCTTCAGTCTGAATAACTCTGGCAAGCATTTGCACTTGTACAGAGCCAGTGGGGCTCTGCACAGGGGCTTGCCTGGGCAGATCAGAGCCTTAGGGTATGAGCTCTTCTGGGCTGGGACTCCATCTTTGTTTCATGAAGCACCACGCACATTTATGGAGCTATACAAATAATAGTAACTTTTCATCGGGCAGTTCTCTCCTCAGAATATGCTGGAGCACTTTCACTGCTCTCAAGGACCATACTAAAACTAAAATTTTAGGAGAATCCAGGATTCTGAAGCTAGCAACAGAAAACAGATCTGGCTTTGTTTTTTGATTTAAGACTTTCAAAATTTGTACTCCATATCGTTCCTGGAAAAATGCACTTGCACCAGTTATTCCTAGGCTTGTGCCCAAAGCTCAAATGAGGCAGCAGCCATGATGGTATCCCACTAGTGCAGCCCATGAAGTAGTCATGCTCTCTTCATTCTCATATGTGGCCTTGTGCTGTTCCTGCATGCCAATGTGCTCTTATGAGATATCAGTTGGTCCTACTCTCCCCCAAGACTCTGCTACAGCTCCATTCCACTAGTTCATGTATGTGTTGGGGTTGGAAAAGCGGCAGCAGCTTTGCCCTCGTTTCTGACATAATGAGAGGTAGATGGCAATATAAATGATAGAAGGAAGAGGTCATAGTTAAAATATTTGCCCACCATAAAATGGGCTTAGCTATAACACAGAAATAGTTTGGTTTGTTGACGCTAAGTAAATAAAGTTGTTCCTATTTATTGCTTATTATCATATTAATAGGAAACAAGCCTAAGTTGCTCTGTTACACAGAGAACATCATTTAAAATGTCAAGCCACACTATTTTGCATGTGCCTGGTGTTTGATAAGTACAGACATTTGGTGTTTATTATTATGGCTATTATGGGCAAATTCTTCCACTGGATGTGCATGCATAGCTCATAGTGGCGTGTGTTTGGCTCCTGTTGGCACATCTGAGGATGGAATTTGGTCCTTTATTTATAAACACACTGTAGCTGTTGACCTTAGCCACTAAAGCATGCAGGTTTAGCCAAATGGGAGTGGGAAATAAACTGGCAGACAAAAATGTTTGAGTATGGTTTTTATTAGATTTACAGATGAATTATCAATTTCATTAATAGCTGGGTCTGGTTTTGCAGTGGCTGAGCTCTGTTTTTTTTGTTATTCTTGTTGAGTTGTCATTATTTGGGGCCAAGTTCCTCCTCATTCTTGTTCACATCGGAGATATTGGCATTGAGCAATTGTTTTCTAATTATTATGCTGCTTGGCTAACAAGAACATTGCATAGCAGTGCTTTGCTTAAGGACACAGTTCCAATATAACGCTGTTGAATGGCAGGAAGCACAAACAAGCACATTTAAGTGGATCCACTCCATTTTTTGTCCTTTGTAGGGTTCAAAAGCAGAAGATATTTACTGCAAAATGTGTGAATATTATATCAGGAAGGAAAGTACAATGTAATTCATAATTACATAAATTTAGTCTAAATCGTGGTTTTTCTTCGTTTACAGTTTTCCAAAATGTGACTCAGACTTTTGGCACTGTAAAAATTGCACAATATTATTTCTCAATACCCCTCCTCCCCAGTCAGGATCCTTGACAGTTGAAGTCTTGTACCCAATGAGAACAAGATGACTGCAATGTCTAATGGGCAGAAGAGTGTATGCTTTTAGAGACGTTTTACAGAGCTGAGGTTGAAGGAAGGACAGCACATAGTCAACCACAAATGAGGTTGGAAGATGTAATTTTGAAGGATATAAGAAGCCTAAATCCTCCTGTATTGACTCTTGCCAAAGGAAAAAGGCTTGCACAAAATGGTTCAAGATGGAAGTCCATTCTATGAGCGATCATGGCTACAGCATAGCCCTCTGAAGCTGTTGCTACTTCCAATTAGTGCTTCAGTTACCAATATTTTATTAAGCTAAAAAGAAAATCCTAATTGGGCTGTTTTTCACTGAATGAGATTTATTATGATACAAAACTGGTCTGAAATGAAAATTTTACTTTTTGAATCTTTGGCATTTGTCTTACACACACACACACACACACACACACACACACACACACTTGAAATATACAGCAAAATTTCCACTGTCAACATGTGCATAGACAACTTATTTTATCAGAAGGTACACAGTAGCTGTGTAACACCACAAGTTTAAGGTGTAAGGAAAAACTAAATTAAGCATGGTGGCATTTAACCAATAGGTTTCAATTCACAAATTAAATAAATTAGAACATTTCAATAACTTGCTAAAACAAGTGTCTGATTTTGCTCTAATTTAGTGATTTGGTGATTTTGCCCTTGATTTCAATGGGGACAAAGATTAGGACTCTGATGACACAATTATGTTCCCAATATGTTTTACTAATTACAGTTGCTTGAAATCAAACTGTGGGTGCAGTTTTCAATGTGAATGTCATAACAGGACCTGCATTTGGATGCACAAGTGAGAATTAAGGTATATAAATACCTCTTTTGCCTGCCTAAATGTGGCTTTTTATATTAGATTTAGACATCTTTTTTATGTGCTCAGGTTTGTATACTCAGTCTTTGAATTGTTAGCAATTTACACACATTTTATTTTGTAAAAGCAAATAGCTAAGAAGATTAATAAAAAAATTAGGATGCGGAAGAACAGAACAATTTTTGGGACCAAATCCTTCTTTTGAAGAAAAAAGCATTGATGAACTTCTGGAGTATCTGTCTCCTTTAAAAATTACAGTGAGTTCATATTATATTGTTTTCAATTGTTGTGGCAGAACTTCTTGTCTGTGCATGTGGTCCTGTCTCCATTGTAACCAGGTTGTATCTGAGCCACACTCAGACCTTGCTGCTGCCTCAATTTCCCCTCCTTGACATCATCGTACTGCATTCAGACTTTTGTATGTCAAATGAAACTTCCTCCTGGAATCTGACACAGCCCAACTATCACTTTCCATCAAAACAAGTCTCTCTCTTACTCTACAGTTTCTTCAGTCCCTTGTTACACTCAACAGCAATTTCCCCAAACCAAGTTTTACTGCCTGGTATTTCTTCATATTTCTTTCTCTTAAAGAGAACTACCTGCCTACCTCTAACTGAGTTGCTTTTTAGCCTTTCATCCAAAGAACAAATGACCTACAGATTATCACCTGATCCCAGGCATCAAGCCTATTATCTGGGAGGTAGCTAATTAGCCAGTTCCTTTTGTGGGCCATCCCATCCTATGCCACCCTGATGTAGAGGGAACATCGGCAACAGTCATGGGCTTTCTAGGTTATCTGTTATGGTCAGCACCACAGTTCATGGTAACTACATCTGAATTTCCCTTTAGTGGCTCATCAAGGTCACCCCCCTCTCAGGTTTCCAGCTCCCCAGTTTTATCTCTCTTGGGTGAAGAGGCATGTTTCTCTCTTTCCTGATGGGGGTATGTCAAGGTATTATTCCCACTTTGAACTTTAGCATCCAAAAAGTGGGGACCTGCATGTACCCTTCTAAGCTTAATTCCTATCTTAGATCTGATTGCACTGCCACCAACCAAAAATATAGTGTTTTGGTACACTTCCTGTCCCCCAAAACCTTCCCTGGGGAAACCCAAGACCCAAACCCCTTGGGTCTTAAAACAAAAAGAAATAAGCCATTTCCCCTCTTTTCCCCCTCCCAGACTTTCCCTGAGAGATCACTCTGATCCAAACTCCATGAATCTTAAAACAGAGAGGAATTAACCTTTCCCCTCCTGTCCCCCCCTACTCCCTGGTGAGTTCAGACCCAATCCCCTTGGGTCTTACACAAGGAAAAAAAAATCAATCAGGTTCTTAAAAAGGAAAGCTTTTAATTAAAGAAAGAAAAAATAAAAATTCTCTGTAAAACCAGGATGCAAAAATGTTTACAGGGTCTAAGCTTATACATAGACTAGAGGGACTCCCTCCCCTCTAGCCTAAGATACAAGTTACAGCAAACAGAGGTAAAATACCCTTCCAGCAAAATACACATTTGCAAATTAAGAAAACAAACATAAAACTAATTTGCCTTTTCTAGCCAGTACTTACTATTCTGAACATGAGAGACTGTTAGAAAGAATGGAGACAGATCTGGTTGCACATCTGGTCCCTCTTAGCTCCAACAGCGAACAGCGAACAAAAAAACAAAACAAAACCAAACCAGCACCAACAAAGACTTCCCTCCACCAAGATATGAAAGTATCTTGTACCTCGACTGGTCCTTTGGTCTGGTGTCAGCCAGGTCCACTGAGCTTGTTAACCCTTTACACGTAAAAGAGACAGTAACCCTTAACTATCTGTTTATGACAGGTATATCCAAACTGAACTGCCTTCATTGTGTTATTCCCAGGGGGAAAAAAAATCTGTTTAAGTGGGCCTACTTGCTTTCTCTTCAGAGACAAAGAGCATAATTGCCTACAGTTCTAAGATACCACACAGTTCTTTCTAATCAAGCCTGTATTATTGTTTTTAATGTATTCTTAGGTAAAATCACTAGAGAAAAAAAAATCTACAGACATTCCAATAAGCTTACCAGTGACCTTTGGCAGTAGCAGTCCTTCAAAGCCCCACCCAAGGGTTCTCCTGTGGTTTCAAGTTCATCACACTCTTTGCTCAGAAGAAGAGCATAGTCTCATGCGGCCTTAGTAAGCCAAAGTCCTTCCAACCCTTCCACATGGACTGGGGCCATCCACAAACTGGAGGTCTCATCCATTTGTTGGATCAGAACAAAAAGCCCTGAGTCAGTTTACCGCCAGATTATTTATCCCAACATCCGTTCATTGTCTTCTGGTCTTTTGAGAATCCAGTTGAACCTTTGAAGAGACCATGAATAGGTAATCAGCCAGACTGCTGGTCCTCTCCATGGGGCAAAGCTTCACAAGGCAAATAACTGGAGGAATTACTTTAGCATACTTCCTCCTCTTAGAGAAGTTGCATGCTATTTCACAATAACACAATCAATTGGATTTTAATCAATAGAACCCAAAGATATTAAACTTAATTCAATAAAGTTTATCCAGCATAGTTTGTATCTGTGACAGTCATCTTTGCTTTTCAGAATGTTCTGAATTTGATCTTTGTGTTTTTGAAATTAATCTGTTAAAGCATGGAATAGGGGCCCTTTCCTATTCACTTGTAGGGAACCTTGTTTATATTATCTGTGCTCTTGTAATTTAATGGTTGTATGAATACCAGTAAAATAAATCAGACCCTTCATCTGGGAAACTGCTAATTAATCACAGGTAGGTCTAAAACCAATAAAGAGCCATCCTACACTATGACACCTCTTTATTCCCCCACATGCCGTATTAGGTATTTAGAATACAAATTCCTTGCAGAAGGGTCCTGGTCTCTTTGTTCGTAAGGCCTTTAGCACACTTTAGGCATGGTGCAAATAAATAGTAAATAATCCCTTATTACATTCTTCCAGAGATGACCTGTGCCTGCTGATAGTGGGAGGGGTGAGTGGGAGTGCGGGCAGCCGGCTTCAGAAGTGTTACTGAGCATGCTCAGCACACATGAGCCTGCTTAGTACAAGCTGAACAGCAAATCGAGGGAGGCACATTATTCCACATGTCTCTCCTCCACTCCTCATGTTGCCTCTGCATTCTTCCTTTCACTTACTGGCCAGTAATCTCTCTCATTAGCCATATAAGTCAATTCTGTTAGCTCAAAATCATAGTTGTGTCCCTATAATATTGCTCACTGTTACTCCAGTTATTCATACATAACTGTCTGTAGGACTAAGACCTTAAGTTATACACTCTGCAAGGCAGGAATTCTCTTTATTTCATCTTGTATAGGGCTAAACATATTATCAGACTTATTACATAAAAATATACTGGCAATAGCATTATCTGAAGCACAGTTATGTTTCTGCTAAAGTACCAGGCTTCCTAATCAATGAAACATTGTTATTCCATCTTGGATCATGCCTGAGCATGTATATCAAGAGGTTACATATTGTAATAAAGCCAAATATTGTGTAACTCATATCTTCTCTTCATTACATTCATGCTTACTGGCAAGAAAAGGCTAATTTTGAAAAGAATAAGGGTTTTAGCATTTAGCAGCATACATGTTAGTGAAATGTATAGCATTGGCATGTTGTACAGCTACATGATGCCACATGATATCCCTTTCACTTTTGCAGAGTCTGTCATATACTTGCAATTCTCTCTCACAGTTCACACAGTCAATTTCCATTCAAATGTATTCTCTCATACACAGTACCCTGAAAGAGTTAAATACAATGAATAATAGTTGTAATGTATGTTAATATGCTTGGGTTATCTATATGACCATATTTGGAATCTCAATAGTGTCAGTCACCATAGCATCTGAGTCCTTTACAGGTAAATTAGATCTGCATAGCAAAGTCCCTAATGGACTTCAGAATGTTCATATCCCTTCTCTGGTTATGGGAAGCTCTATGTGGGAATGGAATATACATTTTCCCCCTTTTCTTTTATTTCCTTCCTTCCTCTGCCCCCTGGTTAGGGTGGTTGTGCCCTGATTTATTGGAAATGTTTTATCAAGCAGGAGGCTTTTGCAGCAAACCATAGGTTGATCAGATTGTATCATTTCAGTCTTCCCTGGAACCTTTTTCCACAGATGACCCTCTAGACTGAGAACGTTTTCTCTCGTGTCTCTCACATCCTAGGCTCTCCCATCCCACTAACTCTTGACTTCCATCCTCTGGGTTTTATTCCCAGGTCTTTTCCCCCAGTTTCACCTTTGCCTCAGATTAATGTTGCATAAGAATATTAAGTAGCACATTGTTTTCTCCTCCCCTCCTGAGTTATGGAGCAGCAGCATCAGAAGAAAACTCCTCTTTAATCCCAGGTCTCCGACTCTATGTTCTCTATGCTGTGCTTCACTTACTGGGGAAGGATCCAACAAGAGTGGAATGAGAGAGAAGGAGGAGAGAAAACTATTTGCTACAGCTCTGCCCTTTGGGGAATGAGATAAAAAATTGTAGAGAAGAAAACTTCCTCAAACTCATCCCTCTTCCTGGCAGGAAGCATGGTACATGGACCCCATCAGCAACTCGTTTTCCTCTCCTGTTCCCTTCTCCTGGAGAAGTCCTCTTGTGGTTCACTTGTCTAACTCCAACCCTTGTATCCTGAACAGGAAGCTGGAAAGCCCAGTACCAGCTTTTTGTTCTCACACACTTGCTCTAATTCCTTGCCTTGGCAGGGAGTGAGGATACTCAGTTTGAGAGCTTGGCTAAAGTATTGGGAGTCAAACAGAAAAAGACCAGCAGTGTAAGGTTCCTGAACATACAACAATGTGCTTTCAGTGGCTCCTTCCCTCTTTTTGCTTCAAGCCTGAGCCTCTGCTTCACACAAAATTCTTGTCGCAATTCCCCACCTACTTACAACTTTACTGTTATATTTTTTTCCTTCTCCTCTTCCCACTCCATTTGTTCTACATAAGCCTCCTGTTTAACTGCTCCTTTTGGGCCCTGTTAATTGTTGCCATGCACCTTATGTAGTCATAGTATAATATGCTATCAATTTGGAATGGTAACATTTTGCATCAGTTATACCCTCACTTGGCACTGGTGGAAGTGCCTATACAAGATGGAGGGCAAAAATGAATTGGACCCATTGTATCCTTCTCCACTCATGTTTCTGTGATTCTTCCATGCTGCTCCCAAAGTGTGGAGCCATCTTTCATTTCTTGTGCACCATTCTGTCTTAATTGTAATAACTCCTTAAAATGCATGTCATCCATGAAGCTCTTATTATTTAAGTGGTGATGGTGTGGCCAACACATACAAATTAAAGCCCTGATGATTTTACAGCCTAAAAGACAGGAACAGAGCTGAAAAAACACACTGGAAGTCTCACAGCAATGTGACCTGAAGAGTTTGGGAAGGCCTCACCTAAGAACACATGCTTGATAACAGCTTTATGGTTTACACTCCACAAAGCAACTTAGGTGTCTCAATTCCAGAGTTAGGCAAGTAAGTCCCTGTGTGTGGTACCATTGCAATCCATGAAACTCTCACTTGGCTGCCACCTAACTCTGTAGGTGCCTACACTGATCCAGTGCTTACATTTTCACTGTAAAAGTTCCCTACCTGCCTAAAGTTTAGATTGTGGGACATGCACGCTTCTGCTTCCTTCCTGGTGCCTAATTAACAAAATCAGGGAAAGACAGGCATTCAGCTGCATAAGTCTCATGTGGGGCCTGATCCAGTAGGCATGCCCAGAAACTGTCTACTACATTGGGTCTCATTCAAATTCTACCCAGAGGAGAAGCCACACACCTCATAACTTTTAGCCTTCTGGGTAGAGCACTCATCAGGGATGTGAGAGACCCAGGTTCAAGTCTCCCTGACTGCTAGCGGGCAGAAAAAAATCTGAACATAGGAGTATCCTGCTGTGAATACATGAGCAAAAAAAAAAAAAAATCTAGTTTAAGGATCCAGTAAGACAGCAACCAGAAGGTCTCTTAGCAACAAAACTCCATAACTAATGTGAAGCAGCTGTGGCAATTTTAGCAAATGGTTCAGACTGTTGAAAAGCCATTAGGAGGCTAATATATAGAGAATAAAAAGGTCCATTCAACTTTAAAAAGATTTCCCAATATGGAGTGTTATGTTATTTTATAACCAAATCTTAGTCACACTAAATTTACATGCTACAGAATGCTATTTATGACCTTGTGGCTGGACTTTCTGCGGAGTAGCTGGAATTCCACCACATACCTGAAATTCCTTCTGAGAAGAAATTGCCACAGTTCTTGGCAAAGTATACATGTTTCTACAGTGACCTGTGCAATTGCAAACTTCACTGGAGCTAATGCCATTTATGATATTATTTACTACGTGCACTAGGTACAAGACCCTAAATAAATTAGAATCCACTTTAATCCTAAAACTTACAGACCCTGTTGGAAATAACACAAGCCATTTGCTTTTCCAGGCTTTTCATATGGTTGATTATTAAACATTTGCTACTGGTTCCCTAATAACTAATTTGACTAATTTTGAAACTGGAGATTCCTAATTGTCCGATGAATGCCATGAAAGTCACTAACCATCCGTTGAAAATAGTGATTGAGATAGGCAATCAGAAGCTGCATGAACACCACCAGTATGGCAGCTTTACACTGCGTGTGACTAAAGGTGATTGATGGCTTAGAAGTGATTATTGTTACTACTCGGTATTATTTTACAGCTCCAAAAACAGCCTAAGAACCCTGGCACACTGATGTTGGCCCCAGTTCAGAAAAGAACATAAGCACGTGCATAACATTAAAGCCTAATGGCTTCAATGAGGCTTAAGTGCTTTGCTGAATCAAGGCCATAATAAATATTATTCATTTTATCAACTAAGGGTCTTGATTAGACAGGCAAAATTGTTCATTATGAAATTGGTATTCTGTTCCACAGTAGGGAAAGATACTGATCAGTACCCTTCACAGTACTGTAATGTGAGTCACTGAGGGCCTGATATAACTCTGTCTGAAGTCAATGAAAAGGTTCCCATTAGCTTCAACTGACTTTGGATCATCCCTAAGTACAGCAAAGGTGTTCTTTAGTATCATCTATGAAACTGTAATGATTCTTGTGTCAGTGCTCATGAACACTAATTCAATGCATTAAACTTAGGACTGATGTGATTAAGCTACTCAAAAGACTGCTGGCAACCTCTACTCATCAAGCAAAATCTGTCTGGTAGAAGTTGAGAAGAGCAGCTGAAGGGGCAATCTCTGGAAATGCTGGTTCACAGGAGACTGAGGAGAGACATCTGTTGTGGCATAAATGCTCACAATTACTATGCAAGCAAAGATCTAATCTGCTTTCAAGAAAATAAAGTTATGAGCTTGCAAGTTCAGTTACAGAGTAATAGCACGATTAAAGGAGGACCAAAGTAGAAAAGTGATGTAAACATATCTCTCAACTCTGACAGAAAAAGAAATTTGGAGGCACAGCATATAAAAACCAAGATGACCAAAAATTAAGGTCAGTTCTTGAACAATGGGCCCTTGAAAACTCAATATATTGCTTTTTAGTAGCTTCAAATAAAGGATTAAAAGAAAATCTGCACTATTTCAATACTGTACTGATATTCACTTCTGTATTTTTAGATCCTAATTTTTGATGACTTTCATCAAAATGAGGTTGTAATATCTGATGCAAAATAAAGATAAAATATGGACAAGAGAAGACCATATCAGATTTTAAAATGTATTTTGATCTGTTTTTTAACTTGAATGACTCATACTCTATGTTTAGCTTAGATAATAAATTTAAGAACATGAAAAAAAATGAATCTGTACTACTGGACAAATGCAAGCAGATTTGTGGGTTTGTTTGGAAATCATGTGAAATTCAGTGGTTTTGATTCAAGCCAGGTAAAAGTTGGTCATTTTAGCTGAGTTTCACTTTGAGGTGTTGGGTTAATTGAGACCCCCCAAAGGAAATCAAGTAAACAAAACAAAAGGTTTCCGTGAATCTCTGTGAAAAAACATCTCCAAAATTCACACATCTTGAATTTCACAGAGCTCCACGATCCCAAATCCATCACTACCCCCAGAAGTAAAGTAAAAGTAAATAGCTCTTTAAATCCTGTTATATATATTTTGCTTCAATCACCTTCATCAACAATGTATCAGTTAAAAAGTAAAATAAAAAAATGCCCAAGAACAACTTTTCTTTCACAATCAAGGTACCTACCATCTACAAAGAAGGCCAAAATCTGCTCTTGGTTATATGCAGGGCCGGCTCCAGGCACCAGCGCAGGAAGCAGGTGCTTGGGGAGGCCTATGGAAAGGGGCGGCACATCCAGGTCTTTGGCGGCAGGTTCCTCAGTCCCAACGTTATAGCCAAGAACACAATTTTGTTTGCCTTTTAAAACTGTAGAGCTACGTAATCCAATAAATTAAATAATGGGTGGGAGCAGTAGGAAGAAAAACAGGGGCATTATCCTCTTTTAGCTGTTCATTTTTTATAGTAGCCTTGTCAGCTTAATTTTTCTAGACATGTCCTCTGTTGTCTCCTCTGACACCTCAGGATAATTTAAGCCACTTTTCCTTATTCTGCATGTCTGCTATGAATTTAATAAGTCAACTGAATGGCAGTGACGTATTACAATATCCATGGAAGTGGTTAGCAGTTTGTTCAGAATCCTTCTTGTTCTGTTTGCTTGAGAGACCAGTCACTGTCCAGTATCAAAGCCTGAGGAGAAATTTTGCTGACAAAGTTGGGTAGACAAAGACCTTCCTTGACAGTACCAGGAGACCTCCAGTAATATAAATTCCCTCTTACCATTTTACCCCAAATTAGGCCCTCTTATCTTTTAACACATTTTAGTCTGTCCTCCTGCCCCTCATCCTTTTACCCTATTCTCTCTAGCTCCCCCAATATTTTTCCCCTCAGCATTGTCTCTGTCATACCCCATTTATACCCACACACAGTTTAAAACCTACAAAAGGGACCTATTTAGGATTAGTCTTAGTTCTGAGTGAAGATTCATGTCACTTCTTATTTTTTTCTGAACAGGCTCATTCATCTTTTTTCTTGCCAATATAAATAATAATAAACAAGCTACAAAAAGAGAGAGTGCACATCTGGCAAGTTAAGCCAAGATAACCTGTTGCTGGAGCACCATAGGAATTTTGTGGATCGCTGTGGAGCCAAAACTTGATTTTAGGTGCCTAAGTACCTTCATGTATCAGGGTCCATGCTCTTTGGAAGTTGTTCAGCAACACACTGCAGTTCTCAAGAAGGCAATTTCAAAGTTCCTTGAAGCCCACTTCTGTATACAATATAGCACAGCAACTAGTACTAAAAGTCATATGCTGTCACAGGCCTGAAATCACTAGAGGAAGAAACTTGTCATACTTGGCTGCTAATTAACTGATTAACTTTTGGAGTAGTGCAATTTCAGTGTAATGAGAGAAAGAGAGGCCTCTTTTGGTATTCCTGGGCAAGTGATACAGTGTTTATGAGTTGTATTTCTAGTCCTTTCATGCTTTGAAAACATATTCACAACTGTCCCATGGAAAACCCATAACTACAATCAATAAATTATTATTTATTTAGGCTGCAGTAGCCCCTAAGAGCTCCAGTCACATACCAAGACCATCATAATTTTATGAATACAAATATCATGGGACTTCATTCTACCAGACTCCTGCTGGTGGAAAGGGCATTGGATCCTCCTAGTGAAGCTGCATGGAGCTCTATAATATGTGCATCTATGCTGTCCTAGCATTTTACATTAATCCTCTCTCCTGGATCTCATGTCTATATTTTGCCATCATGCATCCAAGTTTCATCTTGATGTAAATCCTCAGAAAAGCTGAAGAGGATTTAAAATAATCTTCAATTAGTTTTTGGTGTATCCTGTTAACTACTAAATTAATTCAACACTTCTGGTCTTTCAGCTGATGAGGCTTACACAAATAAACGTGTCTTTAGCAGAAACTTGCAAAACATACCAGAATAAGAAGTGTTTGAATGAATTTAACCAATTGACTTTCAGCTCTATTTAATATGCTACTGCCATGTCTTCCTTTGTAGGCAGAGAAAATACAAGACCTATAAGTCAAATGGGAGAGAGGATAAGCACTCCAAACTGCCAATTTGATTCATATGAATTAAGACAAACCTAGTTTAGTACTTCATTAGCTCATGTCAGCAATGATTAAAAAAAACAACAAAACACAGCATTAATGAGGATGACACTGAAATGCTAAACTTTTAAAATTCTCACTGGCATTTTATTATACGTGGTTGCATAGCTCTCAGCCTGCCAAAGCCCAGATATTGGAAGCTATGTGAGATAAAGACAGAACATGAAAGTTAGGAAAAGCAATAGGGAAGGAAGACTATTTATGATGGCAAATAGACTTCTTTCACTTAAATAACATTCTGCAACTCCAGTGTTACTGTTTTGCATTTTGTAATGAAACATGTGTGCTAGAGAGAGGCATATGGGTCTTACAGTAAGTGCCACAACTCTCATAATGAGGTACAGTTAAGAGCTATGGAAATGCTACTGAAGAGTTGAAAGAAAAGATTTGATAAGTGAACTGAAGCTTCCAGTCCTTATAAAGGCAAAATTGTCACTATTAGGTGCAGATTAAACATAGGCAGCAAGAGCTGACTTGCTCTGCTCAATTGTACTCAGGAAGAAGAGACATAGAAGGAGGCGCAATTACTCAAGTCTCATTATCTGAGCTGAGTTTTAATCTTCTGAGTCTCATCCAAATATAAATGTTGGCTAGACGATAGGATAGCTGAGAGACAGCTCACAATGAGTCAAATGAAAAGGAAAAAGAAAACTGCATATTATCAGCATAAGGATGGTGCTATAGTCCTCTAGAAACCTCATGAAACAGAACTGAATCCTATGGTATGCCATGGGTGGAGCCCCACAGCTGAAGTCAATCAAGTACCCACAATCACTTGCAAAGTCCTTTCTTCTAGAAGCACCTCATCCCTCCCCAGTAGTGACTACAGACTCATCGCTAACACCTGAGGGTCAGTGGTATCACAGATCTAACAGCAGTCTTACTCCTGCAAATGGTTTCATACAAGCAAACCCCTGTACGCATGCAGAGACCTGTTGACTTTGGGGGATACCATGAGGGCACAAGGGTCTCTCCCATGCACAGCCAGTTACAGGGTCATGATCAGCAAGGACATGTTTTTTTTTTTGTTTGTATTTTTAAATTATCCACTGGTGGAAGGAGACTATCAATCACATTAACCAGGCCTGTTCCAATACCATGAGAGGATCTAAAGTCTTTACACTTAATATATTTATAGCCCCAGGCTTCATGATTAACTCTGAGATTGTTTTGGAGCATTTTAAAATGTTAAAAATAAATTGAATATAAGAGCTGAACAGTTGAAATAAAGGACACAATCCCACCAGCCTTACATAGACATAACTCCTTGATTTCAGTGGACCTAGAGCTGGTCAAAAAAATTCAGTGGAAGTTTTTACAGTTGAAACTGAAATGTTATAAGGAAACATATCAGTTTTGACCAAAATTGTCAGAAAGATTCCCCCTGAATAGCCTGCCGGTTAGGATACTTGCCTGGGATGTGGAAGACCTGAGTTCAAGATACTGCATCAAATCAGCAACATTCTAGCTAAATACCCTAACCATTAGGCTATAGAATCAATCTCTTGCTGGCCCCAGTGAATACTTAATTAATGATCAATGTGAAATTACTCCAGCTGGGGAGATTGAGAGTAAAAACAATTGTGTACCCAGCAGTTAATACATTCACATGAGATGTGACAGGTTTAAGTACTTGCTCTGAATCAGGCAAAGTACGGATTTGTCATGGAGCCTTCCACATCCCGGGTGAGTGCTTTATTTACTGGCTATTCAGGGGTGGGTCTCTTGGTTGTGTTTTTTGTGCAAAATTTCAGAATGTCTTGTCCCTATTCTGCAGGGGAAAAAAACAATTTTGAAACCTCAAGGTAAAACAGAAACATGTTTTCTGCCCAGCCCTAAACAGGATCACAGTATTCCATAGTGGGGATTCCAAACCTTTGCAGGTCTACAAGGCTACAAGCTACTACCTGTGCAAGGCGTATTCAGCAGAAAGTCTGAGAAGTTGAATTTGTAGAGTTTTCTGCAGACTTTTCCTCTTCTTGGAGGTTTATTTTCTGAGTGGGATGTTTTCATTTTCAACAAAACTTTCCCTCTAATAATAACTCCTTAGATACTGCTTTGCTAACTATTTAAAGTAAATCTACCTCATATTTGGAGCAACATTAGAGGTTTACTTTTATCAGGGAATTGTTATATTTATTTGGTATAACTAAAGTAAAATCAAGGTTTTTCTTCAAGGAGCTAACTTCACTAAATGTAGAAAAATAAAAAGGGGCAGCCTTGTGAATCTATGATGCAGAGGTAAAAATTAATAGCTAAGTGCTGTGTTATACTCTGTCTAGAAAGGCTCATTTAATTTTATAGTATGGGGTTTGCATCTCTTCTTTTTTCCAATGATATTTTATAAAGGCTTAGGCAACAGTTTTCAAAGTCATTTTTATATAATGCAAAAGACTTAAAAAATGTGTAAAGAGTCTTTGTGGAAAGAAAATAATCAATTTCCTGGTGTTCTACAGTAAGCATCCTGTATGTGATTGGGAGATCCTTTATCATAGAGGGTGGTCCAGCAGTAATGTACAAAAAAGGATAGTGTACAAAAATTAAATTATTATTTGACCCCACATCATTATATGCCACATAACTAATTAAAGCACGCTATAACAATGTAGCCTTAATGTGCCGTCTGTTACTTGCATGACTCACTCATCTTTCAAAAAGAATAAGTGATTTGTATTAGACAAGAGTTGTTAAGGATGTTTTTGCGGCTAGCAATTGCTGTCATTGCTATGTTAAATCACAGGCCCAAGCCTGGGATAGAAAGAGACAGGCTTATCATGAGCCAGGAAAACAGCAGCTCAGGACTGATAGCTCTGACTTAGGGCCTTGTTTAAAAAGTTATGACTCAGTGCAAGCAGCCAAGGTTCCTTAGCCTTCCTCAGTTCAATCCAAACCAGCCACTAAGAGCCCTAATGTTCAGGTTGCGTGCCTCACTCTGATTATTTTTGGGAAATGGATCACAGCAAGTTTCTTTCCTTATGCATTCATCTTCATTTAGTGGATAAAGGGACTTCTCAGTGAAAGCTCTACACATTGGGCTGGATAATGGGCATTTCAACCAAGCAGTGCAACTGCTTGGATTCATAGACTGAGATATTTTAAAAAGTTGTAAGTGCACACATCATAAAACTACACAGTATTACACTGATACAACTCCCTCTGCAATTCTTTATATATGAATGAAAATTCATGATGATGTGAAACTGGACAGAGGTCATTTTGCAGGTAATTTCAAATGAGCACCAATACAATCATTATTTCACACTATCATGTATTTTGTATATGTCTCATAGTGTGCAGAAATCCAACTATAGAAACAACTTCAGGAGGTTGTTGTTGTTCTGTTTTCCATATTTCTTCATTCCTACCAACAAGCTGCTTTAGCATTGTGAGTTCAATTTGAAAAGGCTCACAAGGAGACTATTACAATTAATTAAAACATCTCTAAAAATGTCAGTATTTTAAAGCCCAATATCTTGGGACATTCAAGGGCAAAAAGCAAGTGTTATTCCTTTGAAATCTAGGAATGTCTCTTTTCCTATGATATTATATACTACTATATACTTAAATTATAGGAGTATAATATACAATTTTTACTGTGAAAAAACAGTGCTATCCTGGTTCTGACCAAGAATTGCTTCCTAACACTTGTGCCTATAGAGAAAAAGTTTCTGTAAAAGACACTAGCATACCTAACTCCCTTACAACATACCAGGGTGCTATTGCAATCCAGTGCCCAAAAGCAATATCTGAGATAACACAAGTGTCTTAAAATCTGCCAGCCTAATTTTCAAAGATTATAATAATTTAGGAGCACCACTGAAGAATCACAGGTCTCATTACCTTTTATAATTTAAAATCCATTCTGCAGTTAATGAGCCATGAACAAATATTTTTTATTGAAAGGGGGAAAGCAAGAAACTTTTCAGGGAAATTACAGTAAGATGTTAAATACATTTCCTCATAAAACAATTTAATTCTAGAAATTTGGAAAGTTAGCTTGTTGAAAAATGGAAAAAAGCTTGCAAAAAATGTCACAAATGTGGAAGTTATTTTCATCCCACACGTTTTGAAAATGAATGATTTTTTTGATGATTCAAATTTTCTTGAACCTTTTAATTGAAAATTTCACTTTTTCCAGTTTCATGTTTTTTCTTTTTTTCCCCTTTCTCTCCTGTTCTTCCCTTCCCCAACTCTTTTTTGTTTTTTTTCTTTTGCTCTAACACAGAAAATGGTGTAGAAGGGAAGAGTGAAAAGGGTGAGGGGGAAAGGGTTTGAAAAAGGAAAAATTGATTTAAAACCTCTCTAAAATTTGCATTTTCCAGTTTTGTCAAAAATATGGAAAACTTTTGTGAAAAACAGCTCTGGGCCTATATCTCCACCACCTATTGCTTATAGACCAGCCTCTTATCTTGCCTATACCATTCTATTCATATTTCCAATATGAACTAACACAACTGTCCTCATCTAGGATTAACAATATTTACTGAGTGGTGAACCACTTACTCATCTTCCAGCTAAGCAGCTGCTGACCTAAAGTGGCCATTTTGTGACTAGTTTCTGCTTGCTGGAGTTCCCTCTTCCTTGGCTGGTGAAATTTATTAACTCTTAGTTTGCAAATACACATCTCCCTGCTTAATTGCTTTCTTACTGCTGTGGAGATGATGCATATCCACACCAACTATATTATGATCTGCTCTGACACACTCCCAATAATAGTAGAAGAAGCCTCCATATTTGTGACTTAAATTGGAATAGTGTCTGCAGGTTCTATTCTCATACAACTGAAGACCATATTGTTGGAGTTCAGACTTAACCAGACAGAGTTAAGTATTGTGTACAAACTCTTGTGGAGGGGATGTGTCTTTAACCCCAATAGATGAAAGTTTGGTGGATATATAAAGGATATATGGAATTTCCTGGATTTTTAGTTTTTAGCGTATTCTAATGGTGTGAGAGAGAAGATGACCTACCATATGATATACAGTGCATATAAGAGATGTTTAACTGCATGTGGGAAAACATTCATTAGGGGCATCATTCACACCATACATTTATCTGTTCCTGTGGTGTACACCAGCACGTGAGTAGTGCACATGGTGGTAATGTGAGAAACTCCCAATACCAGCCTTTTAAAATTTACTATATCCCCTTCTTAAATGTGTTTAATTGGATACAGAAACAAAGAAACACACCTAAGTAAACAAAGGGACATAGGGAATGTGAGTAACTCTAGACTGCCAGAAAGAGCTGGTAGAAATATGAATTTAAGAGGCCATTGAGCCCTGTGAAATATTTTGGTGTGCCACAATTGCTAAAAAACCTGGGCCAAATGAACTTGGACAGATCCATCAGGACAGTTTTTTACAATGTACACTGGCCCTCAGGATTGCTGACCTGTAGTGCAGTATTAAATCAGCTGAGGCTGCAAAGGGGAGCCAGCCAATTCTGGTGGCTGTTTTCATGGATCTGGACATCATGGGGTGATGTGGGATTGCAGCATTTTGTGATGTAGCACACTAGGGGGCAGAGAATGGGGACAAGAGCAGGAATGTGCCAGAAAGGAGTTCATGTCTGCAAGCAGGGTCACTGCCAGATAATCATGAGCATGTATGTGTGGGTGACCTAATGTGGAGCTCTATAGGTGCACATCTTCCTTGAGTCCCTCCCCTATTTCAGCCAAGATTGAGACTCTGTCTTGATGTAAAAACAAATAAAATTGGGTCTGAGTGCAGAAACTGATGCCTGGAAATTATTTAAATTTCCTCAATCTTCAAAGACCTTTTTATAGAGCCATTTTGTATAATGTCTGTCTGTTATGTATAATGGAGTTGTCATTCCCTCAAAAGGGAGTGGAGTCTCTAGCTCTTCCCACATCCATCTTGCTGGTAAAGGGGACAGAAATTCCTGAAAAGCAGCAGAAGTGGGTGCAGGGTTTCCATTTGGTACACCATTCTTTGTCCTCTTAGGTGGGGCCACTACTAGCATCTGTGCTGGAAACCTGAAACTCCCTAGCCAGGTGCCAGCTCTTGATGATGATCCCACTTCACACTCCTCTGTCTGAAGAGTTTTTTTTGTTTTGCTAGCCATGGAAGAGGGCTATCCCTTGAGGATCAGAGATCTCCTGAACCCTGGGAACAGGAGTTGTGCAGGAGTAGAGGAGCACTCTTCTATGCTGCTTACTACTTTTGAAGGGGCTGCAGAACACATGGTCCTAGATCTCCAAAAGGCCTCCTCACTTTGTCTGCAAGGTATGCCTGTGCCATTTGACTTATCATTGGTCAGTCTTGTTCAAATACATTTTAAATCTGAGCAAAATAGCATTAAAGTCACTTATATAGTTCTGTAAAGTACATGGTGCTTTACAAACCTAGATTAAGACACATTCCCTGCCTCTAATAATATACAATCTAATTTGTAAATTAGATTTAGAGTGATTTTTTTTTAACTGTTAGAGTAAAGAGCACTGGAAAGATGGAAAACATTAGTCAACTAGTTACCACATCATTCTGTTTCCAAACTTAAAACAAACATGTGTAGTTGTATGGAAGGAGAACCCATGGGAGGGTGGAGGTGGAAACCCTTGCAGGGTCCTAGAGCCCCAGCCAGAATGTCTACACCACAATTAAACAGCTTCTCAACCCAAGCCCTTCAAGACCAAGACAGTTGGCATGAGACTGCCATGGGTTTTTAATTGCAGTGTGCAGACATCCACTATGAGGCATTCCTCCCTAAGGAGGACAGGGTTTGCCTGTAAGTAGGACCGTAAATGTGTTGTTGTACAAACAGCACACTTTATATGTCTTGGCCAGGATATTATAGTAATAAAGCCAAATCCTAGCTCCAACTCCTTGTGTGTATCCCTCAGACACATTGCAGTAGTCAGCCATAAACCAGTTACATGGAATTTAATGCCCTGAATTATTAGTTGAGGCTGAGAATTGCTTTTCCTCGAACCCTTATTTCCAAGTTCTTCCTTAGGGCCTGTTATTTGACCTTTGTTCTTTATCTCAGGATATGGTTCAGTAAATTTATCTCAGATATAATTTGTATACATCTCATGCTGCTTATTAAAAGAAAACATGACTATTTTCTGGTTTGGAAGTTGGTAAAAAATATCGCAAACCAATTCTGAGTCACATGTTTGAAAGTCTAGAAATAAGGACATCTTGAAGAGTTTAAACCATTTTTACTGGTTAATTAGTACAAAGAAATGTGCATTTGAGCAAACAATTTGAAAACCAGCTAAGCACAAAAGGTTTTGAAATGGATAATGTATTATACTCTGTACATATAGGTTTAGCTATCAAAGCAGTGTGTATTTTCAAGCAATTTCAAAGGTAATCATTGGGTTGTGCCACAAGGAAGGGGAGTACTCAGTTATGGACATTCTTAAAATAAGGGCAACTTTATGATTTCAACTGGGTGGGTAGTTCAGAAGTTACAGAATGTTACCCTACTCTGGCTGCCCCAGCAATTCTGAAATTAGCTGAGTGTTCAGCATCAGGGATTTCCAGCAGGCAGATTTCACATGCAGTTATGGTACCTGGCAACTGGTGGGATCAACAGTTGCTAATCCAACTATTCCTGTGCTGTTCTTGGCCCCTAGTACTCCCTAGAGGTGCAAGTTGCTATGTGCAAACCTGCTGGTGCATTCAATATATGAAGTAGTGATGGTACATTCAGAGAACTTTATTCAACATTCCACCATCCACAAGAAATCAATTCTATACCATGTGCAATAAATCACCAACCACAGGTAACCAGGAGATGTTTAAAAGAAGGGCCCCAGCCCATGCAATTGCAGAATCTAAGTAAAGCACTGGCTTTAGGCAGGCAGAGGAGGAGGGTTCTGCCTGATGCATTGAAGGTTCAGTTGGCCTGGCTATACCAGCCATGTATGTTCCTAAGCAGATAGGACTGAGCTAAAATTTGAAGGAAAATTCATAGCTTTTTGTGACACTAAAGCCTACTCTACCAGATAGGCACTTCCACACATTAGTGCCCATCAGTCACTGGCAGACACAGACGTGAGCACAAGTCAGGAGGCTCTGTGCTGAAGATGCTCAGAAAAGCTCATACTGCTCAGTTAGAAAAGCAATTATCAGTAAAATAAAGGTTTTTAAAAAACCTGTTTATTTATGTGGCAGATATTTCTGATGGGGAGTTAGCAGAGGAGCTGTGGACATTTTTCAAGGGCAGAGAGTAGTGTAACCATTAGTTAAGGGAAGGGGAGTGACTAATGAGATTTAAAACAAAAAAGTCTCTCTCTGGCTATATGCAAATCAGCCAATATTATGTGGGGGAATAATAGATTTGGCAACCAGAGAATAAACACAATATCTGATGTCCTATCACAGAATACATGGAGGGACATGTTTTACTAGTAAAGAGCCAAAAAAGTCTGCTTGGAACTTACTTTAATACCCTATTGTTCATCCACTCTCTGCCCTAGAACACAGTGAGCATATATTACTGACAGCCACGTAAGATGGTACTTTCTTTGCTGAATGGCATGCAATAGACTTGTCAAACATCTGTATAAAGCTACTTTGAGGGCCCAGAAACTCATTTAGAGCATGCCAGCTCTGGTACATCTAAGGAAATTTAATCAAAGAACATAAATTCAATCCTTTTTAATAACTATGCCAGCATTCAAAACAAAGAAGTTTTTTTTTTTTTTTAAAAAAAAAGTTCCTCCTTTTACAAGCTTTCTCCTCCCTTCTCCTTCTTGGCAGCAGTTTTTCTGCTTCTGAGAACAGATCATCTAAAATTTATTAGCATAATCGGCATGGAGAGATTTCCTAATGCCACAAATAAGTTAAACTGTACTACTTCTAGGACATCGATGAACAGCAGTTGAAATGAGAGACAAAGAAGAATGTTCCATGGGAAATAGAATTAGTGGGTTTATTGCCATTAGTCAAAATACAGCAACATCCAATAGTATGTGGTATCATCTATGAAACTGGCAATCTTATCTTAGTAAAAATATAGAGCCTTAAAAAACAACAAATGTAACAGAGTGGTCTGTTCTCTTTAAGGGCAATGAGTCCTGGGTCCAGGCATGGCCCTTTAAGAATAGATGTTCCATGGGAGGACCAGCAGTCAAGCTAGGAGCCAGATGCTTTAGTGAGGTGGCCATAATGCTCAGCCGATAAAAGATGGTGAAACTCAGTGAGGTGAAACTTAGAGTCTGGAGAAGGGCTCCTTGATGAAGGTGAGCTAGGGAAGCTAATGAGGATCACACCCCAAGGAAAGAGGGCTGTTGAGTTCTGTCCAAAGTGGAAGAATTTTGAGCCCTGTATCAGGGCAAGGGAGAAGACACTCCTAAGAAGGCAGGCTGGTACATAGGAAGAGGTTCTGAGAAGGGAAGAGCGAGTTTGGGTCTGAGCTATAGGATTGGTAGCCCAATCGTTTTGGGTTCCCAAGGCTGGTAGAGGATGCAGTGACCTCTGCTATTAAGAAGGAGGAAGACTAGGGACTAACCAGAACCCACAAAGGACTGGAAGCTGACCCCAGAAAGAGGAAAACTGAAGACTGCTGTGTGCTTGGCATAAGTCTGTGATGGAAGATTGGCGTCCTGTCTTTTGGATTTTGATTATAATGGAAGCGATGGGCTTTTGTGATTTAGCAAGAGGGCTAAATCACCTTAGCAACTGAACTGTTCTGGAGGCTGAGAGAATTCCTGGAAAACCCAGGAGCTAAACTGAAGCTGGATGACTTCAGTGCTGGCAACTCTTGAGGGGGCAAGTGTGCACGGACTGCTACAATGAATAATGTAAAGTACTGCATCTGGAAATGAATTTTGGGAAACTGTTTTCTGTTTCAGATATTAAAAAACAGCTTGAACACTTAAGCTTTTATACATATTTGAAATATATTCATATTAGAGCAACAAATTCAGCATTGATTTACACCCAGTACGTCCCAGTTAAATCAACCTGTGATGGTGATGGGTGTAAATCAGTGCAGAATGTCTCATTGCATTCAGCTGGACAATCAAATCACATGATAAAGAAGTCATGCATTAATTACATATTTTGAGCTTTATACTGTAGCCTCGAGTTTACCAGCCTGATCACAAATTCTCACAATACATACTTTTCCTCCTATAATTATGGTACTGATGATGTCATCCTTGACACTTTTTTAAAAAAATTGCTCAGTGTGCCTCTGTGATTTTAATTCCAGGTCCAGTCTTGGCATTTTCTAGATCCACTTTGGAAGTGGCTTAAATGGCAGAAGTCTTGCAACTTCTGAAGGCATAATTTAGACCTAAAGATTTAATTGTGCATAAAAAAGGGGGCAGCTCAAACTATAGTTGCATTTTCAAATGCTTTCTGGATCCTAGTCCTGATCCCCTTTAGGTTTGGGCCCTGCATAGAAATATTTCTTTGTAATTTATTCCGAACTGACATTTTACTTCTTGAGGAGAAATCAGTGCATATTTTTTTGCCTTATGCAAATCTTATGTATGTTATTCCCAGACCTGTAGGGATGACAGAACCTAATATGGAGTCAAACAAAATTCTCATGAAGTGGACACATTTAATCCAAATGAGTTTCATAGCAGAATGCTCTTCTGTTGACCGCAGACATTGGGCAAAATGTTCCAGGAATAAAACTCCTACAGAAAAATGTATTTGCATAAATCTGAGTAGAAAGAACAAACATACCACTCATCTTTTGCATAGTTTCTGTGCGATTGCTACTGTTAATAGCTTTCCTTTTTAGAGACTGAATCTAATGAGAGGAGGACATTCCCACTTACATTACTCCGAACAAGTGCTGTTTCCTATGAGTGCTGATGTTAGTATATAACAACCATCACCCTCTAATCAGAAATATTTCTGATGTCTCAGCTCTGAACACACATTTTTTTTACTAAGCCTGAACTATGCTAAATTCATTCTTTGTCACCTTCATCAATAAAGTTACACCCCCAAATTTGCCCACTTTAATTATTTTAAGTAGAAACTCAAATTCTTTAAACTATTTTAAAATTTCCACCATCTAGTGCCAGTTTTGTAGCATAACATCTTAATATATTTAATGTGTGACAATCTCAGTAATAGTTTGTCCTCTGATCTTAATACCCCCAACTGAGAGAGTATTCATGTTGGATGTGAACTGAAACACTGAAAAAGGACACTGGTGGCAAACTGATAAAGTGGAACAGAGGCCTACAAAGGGAAGTTTGAACTGTGGAGATTTGTAGCACTGTTTCAAGTGGGTTTGATATTCGAGATGCCTTGCAGACACACAGGGCCAGATCTTCAGCTGTTGTTAATTGATGTAGGTTCTTTGCCTTTAGTAAAACTATGCTAATGTATATCAGCATAAGTCCATTGCTTTCACTGAAGTTATGCTGCTGTACAGCAGCTGAGAGTTTGGCCCAGAATTTCCATCTCTGTAGTGATAGTAAGATACTAACTCGGTGTGAATTCTGTTTTTTGTTTCTTTTAATTCACCAGATTCCATATACTACCTTTGTTTTCCATCTGATAGCGTGTATAGGTCCAGACAGTTAATTGTATCTCAATCTTGGTTCAGTGCCCTGCCCTCTCTGATTGCACTGTCTTCTTCCATATTATTGTGGCAATATTGAAAACAGCCTCTGTTCCCCCATCAAGTCTGGAGACATTGAGTGAAAGTAAACATGCACAAAAAACTGCAGCTGATAGGAGGGTACAAGAAGTTAAGCCAGGTCAGTGAGACTGTGCCTATCTGAGTGTATTATATCCTCAGCATAACTAAGCAGTCTTCCCAAGTGGAGGTCATCCCAGCCCATTTACAAAAATTAAAAACAGTCAGTGGTTAGGGACCCATCTGCAGCTCCGATTATATAAAAAAGATTGGAAAGGAGATGGGGTGAAGGAAATGCCAAGGCTATCAGAGTGAGGAAAGCAGGAATTACTGAGCCTGGAAAACGTGTGGTGGCTCAGTCCACCTACGTGAGCTGGTTCACTGGCAGCCTTCCTTTCCCACCAGGAGGGATAGTGGTGTGAGGGACAAATAGGTCCATTTCACAGCACGTTCTCCCACAAACAAGAATGAAAAGAAAATGGCAATGTGGAGAGAACACTTGGCCCACTCCCTAGCAATCAAGATATTCAGACTCATTTTGGATTGTCACCGAGTTTGATGCTGTCATCCAGAATGCCTCCTTTCTTTAAAAGGGCTATTCTCATACAGGTAAAATAAAATTAAATTAAATTATCTGTTTTTATTAACATCTGTTTCAAGTTGTCTTTGTAGTAAGTTTGAAAGTGTTCATGCCATTTCAAGAAACCATATATTAGTATGCATATGTGTTATATTTTGTGCTGTGTATAGCTTGTGCACATATTAGGACTGGTCAAACTTTTTCTATCTAAAGTGACAGAAAATGACTTTTGACAAAACAAAACTTTTTAGAGAAATTGTATTTTTCTGTTGAATTTTTGATTGTTTTAATCAGAAAACCAAATGCCTGAAAACGCGAATATTTCAATTCAGATATCCTGCCATGGTGCCTTAGGGAAGCTGTTGTTCAGTTTCCTCATGTCCCCATTTTCTTTATGGGCTGACCTCCCCAGACAGACTACACCACCCATAATGCACCATGGCCAGGGACTCCAATTATACAACTGCCTCTTCTTATCAGGAGGGGACAGCACTGTGCATAATGGGAGATGTAATCCACCCAGGAGGTCAGTTTATAGAGGAGAAAGGAAGTATGAGTCACATGAACTACAACATCCATGAGATACTGCAGCAGTGGTTCCAAATTGAAATATGTAGAAATGTGGCCCAAAATATTTGTGTTCAAGTTTTTTACCAAATCAGCCTTTTCATGGAAAATTTTGATGGTCTAATCTTTTTCATTCAGACTAATTTTTTTGCACAAAACCTCCTATTTTAAGACCAGGTTATGTGTACATAATTTCCTAAAGTTTAGAATGTTGCATTTGATATTTGCCAAGGTTACTCTTTAAGTCCAACTAAGGATTTATCGGATCTCCAAGCAATAACCCCCAAAATGCATCCCGCTCCATTCTCACTTTAACATACTGAGTATACAATGAGTGAAGTGAAGGGGAATGTTGGACCATATTAGTTAAGTCACCTTTGTACTTATTAATGAGTGTCTACCAGAGTCCTCTACCTTGCACCAAATATGGGTGGTAACAGTCATATTGTAACTAGTGGTACCTACAGGGGTTCAACATTGGTCTTAAAACCTTTCAATAACAGCTGAATAAAATGTGTACCTCACCCTCTTAAAGGGTGTGGCAATTGTTGCTCCTGCATGAACTCCTCCAGGCCCCATTAAAGCATATGACCTCCTTCACTCTCCTGTAGACACAATACCTCAGCAGTTGGCTCTGATACTGTGCTTCTCTTTTTACCCACATTGCTTCAGTGGCTCATGCTACCCATCTTCTAGACAACGGTGCAAAAACAGAGTAGTGTTTTACCCTCAGATACACACACAGCTCCCAAATACTTGAGTGAAGAACTGCATAGCCATACATCAGTGAAGTAGTGGACTTGTAGGTTATATTTTTTCAATTGTTAAATTCTTTTTGTGGAATCACATCTTTTTTCAAAAATCTGGGACAATTAAACCAAAACATAATGTTGATTCAGAAAGATAGGCAGTAAAACTTTAACAAATAATGCCTCTGTAAAACTTAAGTGGCAGTTGTACTGCCTTCAGGCATATGATAAAAGATTCAGTGTCAAGCAGATGCATGTTCATTAATCAAACTCCATAACAGACAAAACTGGGAAATGGGGTTTTGGGAGTAAACAGATCTAAAAAGAGGTGAAACTTTGTGACAGGCAGCCTTAACAGACCAATCTTGTTTCTAAATATAGAAGCAATTTTAAGGCCTCTCTTGAGGCAAAAGAGACAATTATTGCCTAAACAAATAAACTAGTGTTTCTGTACCCCAGGCATACACTAAAGTTAGCTTGGAACTTGAGACTTGAATAGCATTGACCCTGCACTGAGACTTGAATAGCAAAGTGTCTGACACTTTGCATTAGCCCATTAACTTTCATTGAACTCTAGATGAATGCCCTTTTAGTTGATGGATTAGTTAACCTGAAACAGAATGGTGAAACTAGAGGTGTGCTATAGTTTTAGCACCAATTCTGCTGTCAGCAAAAACGTTCTTATATCAGCTAGGGAAGGAGGAACAAATGTCAGATCCTGAATTTCAAACCATGTGAATGAAGAACTTTCCAAGTTCTTAAATTGAATAAATCTCCTGAAATTCAGTTTGTTTGGAGTCTGTCCTTCTAAATCTGGCAGGCTGGCTGAGTAGGAACTTGACTGATAAAATTCAAGGCCCAACAAGGTTCTCCAGGCTACTTAAGCTCCATAGTGGGGCTGTGTACAGAGGGGCCTCAGAACACTCTGTTCACAATAGGGCATATCTAACACCAGCCTCATATAGGTCAGTATAGAGAGGGCTGGCTAGGAGAAGAGGCCACAAGATCTATCTTTGTATGTATCCAGTGGTCCCAACTCGCCATAGCAGACATATGGAGGAGCTGTGGCCACTATTCAGGCCTCTCCTCCTCCCCACTCCCCATTGATTTCGTTGCACAATCATGATTATTCAGAAGAGACTAAGGAACCTTAGTCCCTTTAGAAGTCAATGGGACTCTAAGCAGTTTAGATGCCTCTGAAAAGTTTACCTTCTATACTTTGTTGTGGGGTAGTGTTGAATTTCACTCTACATCATCTCCCAAATTTAGTTGATTAGAATTTTATGTAAGGATTAGTGGATGAGCAGAACTCCAAGAAACTGTGCTACTGGAAGAAATATAAATTGGTAGCAAATCATAGTAGCACTTCAAGCGGCATGATTTTCAGCTAGTGTCAGAGCTAGGGGGATGATATATGGGGATGCTGCATTGCCTTCTTATGACTTTTCATCAATATCTGATGATGAATCACAACAATGCTACATCAGCATTATCAGTTATGACAGCATCATAACTAAAAATGTGTTTATGATGTAATATCACAATGGCATAAGCTGGTGGCTCTCTGCATTTGAAGATGAGGATCCATTTGAGGATAATGTGGCTTTCTAGCTGTTAAAAGTTAAATACCTTGCAGTAGCACAGACGTATCTTCTTTGCTGTCAAAAGAATTTTAAAAATGCAATAGCTCAACATTTCTGGATCTGACTCTCCACTCCACTGCCTTGTGTAGTGCTTTTACACCTGTGCCAAGAGGGTATAACATGCTACCATCTTAGAATGGTAGTAATTTACACACACTTTGCACTCAGTTTGCACAAGGGTGACTGGCCATGCAAGGGGCATAGCAGCAGAAGATCAGGTTCACAGCTTCTTTCAGAATTGTGGGTGGGTTGCTTCTGGTCCTGGAATTTTTGTCAGTCTTTAATTTTTCTTTCTCATATATATATCACCGGTACTAGTATGATCTTGATCTCTTTCAGTATCTCTTCCTTCCTTCCTTGGGAAATTTATGTCTGTTTCTGGCCTCAGTCCCATATCCTCCTTAGTTAATTTAATTTTTTAGCAATATCTATAGTGCCTCTCCTTCCATTGTGTAGAGATCCTCCTGTCTCTTTCATTGACCTCTTGTCCCTTATGTAATTGTAATGCTTACTATAATTTTTCTTAACCCCTTGTGAAGGTGAACAGAGAAATTAAGTTTGCACTTTATTATTTTCTAATCTCAATTTTTTTTTTATATTTTTTTTAAGAATCTGACAATTTATACCCATCAGATGCCTCCTGCTTGCTTTTCCTATATATCAAACTTTCTTGTTTTTGGCAGCATGTAACATATTAAAGTGACACAATTATTATGAGGCTACATTATTCATAGGAATTAGCTCACACTCTATATGCATTGATTCTGGAATGTATTCAGTAGCCCCTACCTGCAGATTTTAAAAGCATAATACCAGAATGCAGCAATTTCTACTTGCTTCACTAATAAGGAAAGCTAACCCTGCATAAAAACCTGAAGTGGTCACAATGCATTAGAAGCTGGCAAACAATATTGTGCTCCATAGAACAGTAAACAATAGAACTTCAGTTAAAAGCCTTAGGCCTTAAGAAACTCTGCTAGATCTTGGAAAATTCACAGTTTTTCATAAAAAATGTTGTGCACTTTTCTTCACATTTTTGATGAAATTACTAATTTTGCATCAAAAACATAAGTGTGAAAATCCTGTAATGCAGTTTGGTTGTATGTGTAGAAAAAATAAATCAAAAGCCTTCATTGTAAGATGGTTCCCCTGTATACTGCAAGGACCCTGTTTTACTAATTTATACTTACAGATTTTCTAATACACATTATTTAATTAACAAAGTACAAAATTTCTTAAGTTTGGTTGGCTCTGTTTGAGTATAGTCAGGAGACTTCTAAAAGGCTTATTTTCACCTTTGCTAAAAAAAGTCTGGTTGGAAAGTGGCTTTAATTGGGTTGGAGGCATTTCATGAATTGATTTTTCACATTGTGTTTTGATGGTTGCTTCCAGGTAAAACCAGAACATACAGAGGCATGTAACAACTTAAAAGAAAAAAATAGTTCACATGTGTAACTTCACAAAAGGCGGAAGACATCAAAGAACAGTTCAGATCAGGTCTAATTTTATTCATAAAGTTTGTCACGCGTTGGAATTATTTACTTCATTGTGACTCAGACAGGTCTTATGGAACTGCATGAATAAATGGTATGACTGTATCCCTCTCCCACAACTTGTTTGTCTGCAGTGTGGGACTGTTTTCGCTTGTGTATGGACAGTGCCTAGTACTGTATCATCCTTGTTCTGTGTAGTACCACTACAGCATTGTAGAGTGTTTATTACTGAGCAGGACGTAGCTAAAGAAGGCAGTAGGTGATTATGAATTTAGCAGTTAGTCTCGGTACAAGTACAAGTTACAAGTGGGGCTGACTTTTCCAATTAACTGCTCAATTGACCTGGTGCAAGGAAGGTTAAAGTCCCACCTAATACATGATCATTAGAGCTTTTCATGTAGCTATGCAGACAAGGCAGTCTGGGAAAACCCTGAGACAACACCATCTTTGGTGCCAGACTGATAGAGCATTTAGCATTTGTCAGTTACAGGAGGGAGACTGGATAATAGTATATAAATCAAACAAATACTTCAGTTTGAAAATACTTGAAGGGATTATGTTACTTTACTTATTTTTTTCTTTCTAAAAATGGTGTCAGATAACACAATTAAGAGAAAATTTTGATAATGCTTTAGTAGAAAAACTGGTGCATTACCTCAAGGCATTGTAATGTCTTTTTAATAAATGTAATTAAGGAAGCACAGATCAGAATTTGGACTATGCGAAGTTCTTATTTTGCCGTGATTTAATCCTGTATCATTTCTCTTGCAGACATACTTTGAGTAATCCTATAATGGCCACTAACAAGGACTATTGTAAATGATATACTTTTATAGAAATGTACTTCTCTACAGTTGCATCATGCACACCTTTATCCAACCTACTAAATTTCCATTCTGGGAAAGCTCTCAAAACAAACTACAGTATAAGGAACTCTAATACAACAGTCTCAGCTGAAGTCTATCAGAGAGGTCAATTCTTTCTTGCCCAGATCTATTGGTGTTTGCTACTTGATTAACTGTTCGTCCACAAGTCTTTTTCATTATGAGAATCCATGAACAATAAGCAATGAATGATTGTTTATTTCTGTGGGGAGCAGATAAACAGCTCACAAGGCTGCGAAAAAGGTTAACATACAACCCAGGACCCAGTTGAAATCTGGGTGCTTTATGCCTTGTGTGTTCTATTCTGTCTGCAAACTTCAACTCTGGTACTCGCAAACTTGTACAAAGTCCTCGCTGGCTTTGGGGTACAGGAGCTAACTTTTCTTCAGGATTCCCTCCTTATATTACATTGTGGTGTATTCAGGGAGAGCCTGTGATCTCTCCCCTCTTAATCACTACTAAGCAAGGTAGCCTTCTGTAAATTTGCATCTTCATGAGGTGCCAGATAGCTGCTTCTCCACCCAGCACCTTCCCTGATGTGGCTTTTATCTCCCCATGTCCATATAGTGGTCTTCTGTGTCGGAGTGAGTGCGTGGACAGAGAGTTGGTGCACCTACCACTCTATAGGGAGCGAAAATGGGAAAATACTTCTGCTTATTGCCAGCCAACTCTCAGCCACTCTGAAAGAGATGCATAATGAAAGAGGCTCCATAACCCCTAATATTCTATGCAGTTGCTAAGAAACTCATGTGGGTTCCTTAGTACGTTTCTAGGGATTATGAGGTTTCTCTATTCCACTCTGATAGTGGAGGAAACCCAGGGCACTGTTCTAGGGATTATGAGGCATCTGAATCACTTCAGTACAGAGCTGATGGACAGCAGGAGTGTTTCCAAGACCCTTGAATTAATTAGGGGAGCTAGTGGCTACATCAGTTGGTCCCTGAAGAAGGTCCTGGAGGCGAGTGATGCTGAAAAACCTCTGCCCTGCAAGCAGAGCAAGTCCAAAGAGTTGGGGACAGGCCAATGAGCTCCACCTGAAGACTTCAGACTATAAATCGGGGAAGAAAGCAACAGCATATGGTATTAGGAATGTCCATTGATAGAGGTTACTTTGGAACCTTGGATGCCTATAGAAACCAAATCTCTGGGTGACCCTACAAATCACCTAGGACAGACCCTGTAGGACTTAAATAAACCTACTAATGACCACAGCCAGTTTTAGGTGAAATGAACATAAACATTTATAATGACCTGAAGCTCCAGAAGATACTCTAAACTATTTCTGATAGGCCTGTTCACAAATTTTAAAACCATAATTGTCCTGTTGCTTTAAGACTCAGTGAAAAGAGGAATACAACACATTACTATAAAGTGATGGAGATAGACATATTACATTAAGTTTCTTTCAGTTAATTTCTGAAGAGGTTGTGAATGTTTTCATTATTTGCAGATTCCTGTAAAGAATCTCTGTTATTGGGATAGCATTACATGTTCTGCTTTGGAAATGATCTGGGATAATTTTTCAGTGAACATTAGGGGAACAGGATGTCTTTTTAAAAGGTACTCCCCTTCAGCCACACATTATTGAACTTAATGTAGGTATTACTGGATAAACCTTTATGGCCTATATTGGATAAAACATATTAGTTTATTACAATGGTCCCTTATGGCCTTGAAATCAATAGATTTCATCAGATGAAGTATTTGGTGGTACAGAGTTGGGCTATTCTCCATGACATAGATGGTTCTTTGTGGAAGAAATCAAAAGAAGACCAAACTAACTGTTTTGGGGTATGACAGATAGTGTACCTTCTCACAAAACATTTCCAAAATGGTTATTGAAGTACAAATATTAATAGAAATAAAATAAAAAAATCCAAGTAAAATCACAGCTGAACTCTTGAGTGATGTACATACATGATTGCATGCGGGATGTGAATTTTTAATGTGTGTTTTGTGGTGATGCATTAGAAGTACTGTACATACTGATCACATAAGATAGGTACCTTTTATTGTTGTTTTTACATGCATTTGTTATATTTTCTTCTCTGGGGACATGCGCACACATACAGGTGATTAGTGACAGTGCTTACCAAATTGGGAGCTAATCAATATTCGTTTTCATTCTTCATGTATAATTTACTGCACACCGTCCAGTCCCTGCACTGCATGCAGAATTAATTTCCTTATGGGCTTTCACCATAGTACAGTATTTTAGTGCTTTACAGACATCAGTGAATTTATGTTCACAACACCCTTGAGAGGTGGTGTCATCCCCATTTTACAAATGAGATTCTGAGGCAGAAAGATAAGCTAAAAGTGTCAACTAATTTTAGGTGCCCAAGTTGAGAAGCCTGTAGTACTTCATTTTTCAGAGTGCAATACTTAGCACTTTATAGCACTTTATATTTTCAGAGTAGAGCTCCCATAGACTTCAGTTGCAGCTCAGATACTCTGCAAATCAGACCTCCAGGATCTCAAGTGAGGAACCCGGAAAATGAGGAATACGTATTGTCATGATATGAAAATTTTTTGGTTTGTGACCTGCCTAGTATTCCATAGAAATTCTGTGGTAGAGGCAGGGATAGAATCCAGTTCTCCAATGTGGCATTCACCTGCCTTAATCACCAGGCCATCCCTTCCATTTTTGCAAGTCTTTTGCCTCATTCTCTACACGTTCCAACTTCTGCAACAAATGAGGTCCGGGTCATACAGGCAAAAGCCTTCTATACGACACAACTCTGATTCAATCCCAGAGCATGGTCCATCCTGTGGTCTGAATGACGCTGGGGTCCTGTGGAAAACATAATATGTGATCATGTAACTGAAAACTGTATCATAGGTACAAAGGGGCTGAATTAAGGTTGCACAGGAAACCTGAATTTTGGCAGTTCCTAACTTTTGTGTGTATGACTTTGCAACTTTAATTCTCTTTTAATGTGTTTATAGGATGTAGTTTACTAAGATTTTAAAAAACAAACTGGAAAAAAACAGAAATTGCATCATGTGAAATCAGCTAGAACCCAACATGGCTCTTGTACAGGGTTGGGATTTTTAGATCTATAGTGCAGTCATCTATCACTTGAACTGAATAACCAATGGTAGTAGAAAGCTGTTATCTTCTATGTAGACCTGCCACTAAAGAAGGCTGAGATGCAGAGTTTGCCAATAGGTCTCAAAGCTATTTGTTTTTTGAGATGATCAGGAATCTTCTAACTAAATTTTTTATCAGAAAATGCATACTCCTCCAAACTGAAATTTTTTGCAGAAGTGTATCAGTTTTTTCCGGAAGTTTTCTTAGGTCCAGGATGGAATTTTTGATAGACACCTCCCAGAATAGCCAGTAGCACAGCAGTTAGGATGCTTACCAGGGATGTTGGAGACCCAGATTCAAGTCCCTACTCCAATTCAGGTGGATAAGTGCCCTGGCTGTTTGTTGTTTGTGTGATCTCTGTTGTTTTTTCATGAACATTTGGAAGTCTTGGCTTCATCCCAATGTGGAATGGGGAAGCTTTTTTTTTTTTTAATCTCAACATTTTTTGTGGGATGAGAAAACTGTCCTGCCCAGCTCTGTTTGTTACACAGTTGAGGAATATTGAGTGTCTGGAATCCAGGGGAGGCTCCAGGCACCAGCACACCAAATGCGTGCCTGGGATGGCAAGGCACGAGGGTTGCTCTGCCAGTTGCCGAGAGGGCGGCAGGCAGATTGCCTTTGGTGGCATGCCTGTGGAGGGTCCGCTGGTCCCGCGGCTTCAGCAGATCTCCCACAGGCATGCCGCTGAATCCACGGGACCGGGGATCTCCCGCAGGCAAGCCGCCGAAAGCAGCCTGCCTGCCATGCTTGAGGCAGCAAAATATCTAGAGCCACCCCTGCTGGAATCCTGGGGTCAGTTCCAGATTTTGTTGAGGAGAATTCTTTAGTGCTTATAGGCCTCTCTGTTTCTGTCTCCTGTCCTCTGGCTATCCCTTTCTGGTTCCTGCCCCCATGCCATTTCTTCTGCTCTTGTCCCTGTCTTCAGCTTCTGCCCATGTTGCCCCCAGGTTCCTTTCCCATCACCATACTCTGAATTTGTCTCCCTTACCTCGCCCATTTTCCCCCTATCTACATTACCTTCAGACTCTCTCTGCTCCTTCTCTTCCTCCATGACGCCTATGTGCAAGGAAGGGAGGGGCCGTTTCCCTGCTCTGAGTTTTAGTGCCTGGTGCTACAGTCTCATTCACTGGTGACCTTTGGGAGTAAGTGCAAGGGAAATACTGTTCAGCCCCAGAATGGAGCATGTTCAGTTGCTCTGTGGGGATGGTGTATGTATAGTCTGGTGGGCAGGAAGGTGTTCTGTGCCTATGGAATCGTTGGAGGTTGGCAACTAAATTCTCCAAAAAGTCTTTCCTAATTATGCGTGAATTGCAATTTTTCATGCTGCTGCGGAGCCCTGCTATGCAGACTGTCTCAGGACCCCAGGCTTGCATGGTCTGGGTAAGCAGCCATACTCATAACAGGATTTCCAGGGTTGACATTCCCCGGTGTTATCTGGACCGGTGATCTGCTAGGTCACTCCAATCCTCAACTCTGAGATCCAGCCTTACCCTGTTCCGCTGTGAGAACCCCGACTCCTGGGCTGTTCATGCACAGCCTCTGGCATATAAACTGCTCCTTGGATTGCGCAACCGAATTACGCTAGCCAATATCTTCAGTCCCAGACATGACCCTAGGAACCTCCATTTTGCAATGTCTAGTTATACCTGCTGGACGCTGCAAGCTTATATGAGTTAATCAATTTAACAAAGAAATTGATATGTACCAGGCTTCTTATCCCAAAGGGAGTCTCTGACACACTTCAGACCAAACACGCTGCTTCAGGTAGAATAAACAAACAGAATTATGAACTACAAAGACAGATTTTAAGTGATTTTAAGTCAAAGCACAACAAGTTGGATTTTGTCAAATGAAATAAAAGCAAAATGCATTCTAAGCTGATCTTAACACTGTCAATGCCCTTAGAAACTTAGATGCTTCTTACCACAGACTGGCTGGTTGCCTTCAGCCAGGCTCTCCCCTTTGACCAGCACTTCAGCCGCTTGGTGGTGGTGTCTGTAGATGGAGGTGAAAGAGAGAGAAGGGCATAGCAAACATCTCTCACTATTATCATGTTCTTTCTTCCCTCTTGGCTTTGCGCCCCCACCCAGAGTCAGGTGAGCATTACCTCATCTCAGTCCCAAACTGACCAAAGGAAGGGGGTTGACTCACTCAAGAGTCCAACAGATCCTTTGTTGTTGCCTAGGACAGTGTCCTTTGTTCCCAGGAGGCTCTGCTGGGTTTGTCCCATACATGCCCTGATGAGGTGTGAATTGCCCTTCTGCTCTTAGAGAGTTTTTGCCTGGGCTTACTTTAAACCATGAGGACAAATTCTGAGCCTCATAGTTATATACATGAAATTACAGCCTATAACATTACTATAAAACAATGTTCAGTGCATCATGAATCTTCTGAAGACACCTGACATGACAAACTTTGCATTAGATACCACACAATCATATTATAAGGATGAACATGGGGGTGCTGGGTGTTCCCTCAAGGTACAGAACATCACACAGGGTCTCAGCTATGGAGCCAGGAACTTGGTAATCTTAGGAGACCTGGCTTGAACCTGGGCTCTTGGGACTTCCAGGCTCCATGGTAGGCAGCTTTGGAGCCCTGACTCTAACAGGGACTCGGCTACTGGTTCTGCAACAAGGAAACTTGAAATCCCTAAGGGTTGTGGAAGTCCTGGGACAGTCTCCTCGGAAGCCCTGCCATATGGACTGCCCTGGGCCAGAGTCCACAGGGCTTCCAGACTCCTCGCCCAGTCTGAGTAAAATTGAGATTCCGTCAATAGTAGAGATTAAACTCCATAAAATCAATTTCATTCAATAGCTGCCAGTTCTGAAGAGCAAATTTTATTTCTGAAACTATTTTTTTTTTGAAATTTCTAATATAAGAATTTTTTTTAAGATTTGGTTTCATTGTGATTCAAAATGCAGACGTTTCTCATGAACTGAAAATCCTTATTTTGGCCAGGTCTATTTACTACGTTATCTTCCAGCTTCTGTGAATAAGGCAGAGGTTTTACAGGCAACAGCTTAATCGACTGCACAACCTTGATTCCTGAGTTATTACATGTGAAAACATTAATAGGTGATCATGATGCCTACACAAAAGGAGGCAGAATTATGTTTGCCTAGCCATCTGTAATTCTGGCATTCATTTTGCACTGTTTGGTTTTGGAATCTTAATGCTCTTTTAAGAAAGGTTTTATGGAATTTCCTATATTTTTCTAAATAATCTGAAAAAGCAAGTAAATTCTACAATGTACAACTGTAATGATCCCAAACATGGGTTATTAAGAAGGCTACCTTCATAGCCACAGCACAGACATTTACCACTTGAAGTATGGTTTAAATGTTTTAGGTGGTGGTGGTAGTAGTAGTATGTTATATTCTTCTGAGAAACAGCTACTAGAGAAGGATGTGAATACTGCCTAGATAGCCTTAAAGGCTGGGAATCAGGATTTTGAGGTTTTATATTCTTTACGGTTGTGGGAGGGTGTAGGCTAATTACAGCATTATTGAGCATTTGTTAATGATTCGTTGCATTTAGACAGTAGTTATTAGAGCTTATCATAAATTTGTTTCAAACTTTCAACAGAATGTCTTTGAAATGGAAACTTGCAAAAAGTTTTAATTTAAACATTTTTAGATTCAGTGTTTTACAAAACATTTTTGAAGAAAAGTTTTGACAAACACAGATCAATTTTTGTCACTTCATTTTTGCAAGGGAAAAATAATTTCCCAACCAGCTCTACTGCTCATTCACCTATGGTTCTGAAAGTGGGTATGTAGGAATAGCCCCATTTCACAGTCAGCCTAGCTAAGGACATAGCTTTGACATAGCAAAAATGCTTCAGCAGTTTCTGAGAACAAAGTTAGGGAAAAACACATTGTTATGCCCATGTTAAAAAAATTCTTACAACAGTTTTTTATTGAGAAGTTCTAGTGTCTCCATGCTTTGGAGGTGGGACTTGAAAATTGGCAAGGGGGCCAACATAGTGACTACCTCAGGGATCTGTGTTTTGTTTTTCTTTTGGAAAAGATTCCCAAATGTAACAAGTTGTAAGCATTTGCAAAACATTTGCTTGTGCATGCTCAGTAAAGACTTAGTTTGGCTTCTAAATTCTGCAACTCCATCTCCAAGAGCTGCAGGGGATGCTTGGGGCTTTCCCTGCAGTTGGTGTTCCTGAATGCTGTGGTGCCAGGCATGGGAATGGAGACTAGTGTGATCTTTCCAGGGCTCAGTGCTTCTTTTGCTGGTGCCTAGGCAGCATGGAGTAGAAGGAAGAAACTACTGACATGAGTGTATAGGGGATAAGAACCAGATATGGGGTGCATGGCTTCACAGGTAGAAGATTGCTACAAGGAGTCTGGGGTGGGAGGGATTGAGATGATAGAGACTGGGAATGGCTGAACCAGGTGATGGACTGGGATGAGAAGCCAAAGGAGATGGGAAGGAGACTGGGATGAAAAATCAGGATGGCTGATGGGACAGAAGGGTCTGTGATTACTAGAGAGCACTCTTTTCCAGTGCCTGGAATGTAACCCAAGATTCCTAAGTCTCACCATTTTCCTGCTGTCAGCAAACATCTGTGAAACCTGCTAGCAAGGAGTGAATCACATCCCTTCTAATACAGGTACAAATAAAAGATGACAATTTATACTGTTAGCTCAAACACAGAGTAATGTGCTGTGGATCTAAATATCTCAAATCAGCTGATATCCCAAGTATAGTATAGGTGGAATTTTTGTTTTTTTTTTCATTTTGCTTTTAAAAATCTTAGTAAACTCTCTCTCCAAAAATATATTAAAAGAATATTTAGATTGCAAAGTTAACCTTAATTTTCACATTTTCTAATGCTTATCTGCAACCTAAATTCAGCCCCCTTATATGTATCATTATGTTGCAGTCTTTAATTACATGAACATATACTATTTTTTCCCACAAGACCGCTGGCTCATTCATTGCACAGGATGGACCAGTTCTGGGAATAAATCAGGAATATGTAGCGAATCAGGTTGTTGTCTATAGGAACCTTGCTTCATTTGTTGCAGAAGTTGGAAGGGGGTAGTGAATGAAGCAGGAGATTGAAAGGATGGTCTCATGGATCCAGGCAGTTGAATGCTGCCCAGGAGACTTGGATTCTATCCTTGCCTCTATTGCATAGTTCTTATCTGAAGCTGGGAAAGTCAATTAATCCAAACTTCTGATAGGTAATCATTACCTGAGTTTCTCATTTTCTAGGTGCCCAACTTGGGATCCTAAGGTCTAACCTACCAAAATGGTGAATGTTCACAACAGCAACTGAAATCAATGGGAGCTGGGCTATGAACTTGTAAAGGGCTATGTAATGCACTAAGCAGGGATGGTTGAAAATTTTTCCATCAATTGTTTCTTGACAGAAATTTGGATTTTCACTAGATTAATTTTTGTGAGTGCTGCAGTGCCTCAAGGGAGTTGTATTTTGGTTTCCTGATGTCTTCTATAGGCTCTTTAGTCATCTTATATCTCCCAGGATACGTCATGGTCAGAAATTTCCCATGATTCAACTATTTCCCCTTGCCATGAGGTGAAACCATGGTGCATTATGGGAGATGTTGTAAGATCAGAAGCCTGGGCTATAGAGGTGAATGGGAGCATGGAGCACCTGCACCGCAACTCCCTATGAGGCAAAATGGTAGCTTTTTTATACAGAAATATTTCAGTTGTCTATCCAAAAAAAGCAGTTTTTCATTTTTCTGAATTGTTGAAATTTTCTGCTGAAAAACTTATTTTTCAGTGTAATACTGGATCAAACCCTAATAAATTTGGTTGTGATAAGGACTTTAAACATGAACTCAAAATCTTGGGTTCAGCTAAACAGTGCTTTTTTAAACTTGAACAAAATCCCATGTAAAAGAGACTCACAGAATTATATTCCTCCACTAATCCTAGTTAAAAATGATTAACAAGGCATGTCCCTAACTTATGTATATTTTCAGCAGATTTGCAAAACCCAGTAGTTTGTGCTCAACTGCAACAAATGTGCCACTAGTATCACTGGGAGTTAAGTGTGCATATTGAGAGAAGAATACATCTCTAATCCTAAAGGCAATATTCCTCAGAAAGGGCCTAATCCTGTTAAGGCACTCATCCACTTGTGTGTACACACAGATATGTCATGTCTTTTACACACACAACACTAGGGTAAATACTGTATTGGGGCAGTATTGCCTAGTGGATACAGCATTGGATTGGGACTAGGGAACTGAGTTCTATTCCTCAGCTCACTGGCCTGCTGTGTGGCCTTAGGGGCAAGTCACTTCAACATCTCATGCCTCAGTTTACCCATCTGTAAAGCAGGGCTAATGAATGCTTACTCCTTTGTAAAGTCCTTTTGAGATCAAATGATGGACAAATGATCTAAGAGCAAAGTATAATTATTAAAAGAACATTATTATGATTGCAGAGTCAAACACTCAAAAGTTAGGAAATGCCAGAATTAAAGTTGTTCATGCAAACCTAATCCAACTCCCTGTTTTTACATTTTGATAGTCTTTAGTTACATGATCAGACGGTATTTTTTTCCACAGAACTCCTGCCTTATTCAGTCATGAGATAGACAGTGCTTAATGAACGCGAAGCTATTCGATATTTTGGTTTATCCTCATTGTTCAGTAGTTAGCCCCATGTTTTGTTTGTTGTAGGCTACTCAGAACCTGCCCTGAAGACAGAACTATTAATTGTCTTATGGGCTTTAATATGGTGCTTGTCATTATAGCATCTGAGTATTTCACAAGCATTAATTTATTTTCACACCTCTGTGAAGTGAGGTGCTATTATCCCCATTTGAAAAACGAGGAACTGAGGCACAGAGATCTTAAGGTCAAATGCCTTCACTGATTTTAGTTGCCTGATCTGAAACACTTAGGACCTGATTTTTTCAGATTACTTAGCATTAAAGCTGGTGAGAAAATAGTGGTTTCAAAGAGAAAATATATAACTTAATCAAAAAGTTGTTTCTTAAAACAGGGATTTTTATCTTTATTCAGTCTTATTATACTCTCTCTAATAAGATTTATCATGAGATGAATAGTTCTGTTGCAAGATTCCCCTAGTACACAATATTATGCACTGAGGTTTGTTTGCTTTATTGATGTGCAACAGCAGTAAGCGTGAGCTTCAGCAAGTTTATAGTGACTATCTTTTTCTTTATTTCCTGGAAAAAAAACCACAAAACTCTAAGAAGTTGCACCTGTCATCTTTCTCTGGTGATCTCAGGCCAGAAAACTCAACACACTGCTTTTCTGTAGGATACTAACCTGTCCATGCTGATGCCATCTCAGACTTGGAGTGTGTAAACGATCACATTGTGTTCCTATGAGTTCATAATATTCCAGTTTAATACCCATCAAACATAATTCACTCAAGCATGAGGCAACCCTGATGACTCAGAACCTTTAAAGGTTAGTGATGACATAAGTCCCGGCCTTGGAAATGTTGTTGCACTTAGCAGCAGCACATGCCTTTATATTGCCACACTGTACTATGACATGTATTGCTTTATCAGAATTGCTTTTCACCTTGCCTTTACTGTACATGTTTACAATGCTTCCCCCTCATCAATTGAAGGAGACACCAGGGCTTAGAAGGCTCATGCACAGGTTTTATAGGTTGTCAGAACAAAATGATTTTTTATTGAGGAAGGGTCAAACAACTTGTGCTTTTTGTTGCATCACACTAAACAGTATAAGAACCATGTTAAAAAAGCTCTGGACTCCCACTAAAAGGCAATGGCTATGAGCAGTGATTTAAGGCTACATTATCCTGTTTCTAATTCCTTCTCTTTCTTCCTGCGGAAATGTAATTGCAAGGGGCTCGGAGAAGGGATTGGAGCATTGGCTTCTATGTCAGCCTTGAAGAAAGTCATAAAGTCTTTTTTTATGAGTTTTTCTCTCTAGCCTAGTCCTACTTTTCCAAATTACAGGAGACAATATGACAATCTTAGCTAGCTCTGATCTTACATCTTAATTTGGTAACTCAACAGCAATATCAGTACTCAATTTAAGCTGCGCTAAGAGAACATTTTTGAATTTAACCGATTCCCTATTGAGCTGTAGTAAAAAGTCATGCATGTAAAAGTATGAAGATCATTTTAAGGGTTAAAAGAAGAAAAAGTTTGTCAGTTTTTACTATTTATTAAGGATGATGGCTTCACTAATGAAGGCTAACCTCAGTCTGTGACAGACTGAGAATCTAAAAACCTAATATTATGTTACATGACTCAAATAGTAAATCTGAATAATTGACGTTTTCTATATAACATGTAGCAGATACAGAAGTTAAAAAATAGATACTCTTGTAAAGTTGTGAAATTTGAAAGTGATTTTTTTTTTCATTCTATAAAAGGCTGCAAAGGCACTGCATAGACTTGCTCAAATCATTTCAGTGTATTGTAGTTCTTTATTCATTGACATAATGATATATCTTGTAAAATCATACCCTATTCTAAATCGTCCATTGTCCTGGTCTCACTTAATAAAGTGCTGGAAGCTGCAGCATTCCACCTCTGTCATGAATGTACCTTGGTCATGACCTGGGAGGACCACCCACTCCTGAGGGGAAGAGGGTAATTCTGTCTCCATGCTAACTTGATTTTATACCTCTTTTGAAAGAAAAGGACTTGTATCTGTCAGCCTATCACAGTCTGGGCTGTTTTGCTTCTATAATATGGATTTCAGTCTGTTGAAGCCATTTGTAGCTTAGTATGGAAGTCAGACAGGGGAGTAGTCTTCTTGTACTCTTGGTTTCATTTCAACTTAAAGAAAGCTCATCTCTCATGCTACTGCCTCTTAAACACTTCAAGGAAAAAAGGTGTTAACTTCAGCCAAAATGATTCTTTGGCTAATGAGATCTGACTGATCATTTTGAAGAAAAAAAAAAAAAAGTAATATCCTATGACATAAATATAAATATAGTGGTTAAAGATCTAAATCTTATTCTTTGTCACAAACACTTGTAATTAGGAACCAGAAATGCTTTAACCCAACAAAGAGAGAGTAAATTTATTGAAGTGATTTTGCAAATCAGTTAATTGAGCCACAAACAAAGAATCAAATGAAGGAAATGTGGTAATTGGAACCCTGATCCCTTATTGGCCTACATTATGGGTTTGCTATCTTTTAGCAGTATTAAATCATTGCTAGAGAACATTGCCAAAAAACCTCTTCATTTCCTTTTAGTGACTTCTTACTGCCCTCAGCTGAAGTTTAATAGAAAAGGAAGGACATGATGTAGTTTTAATGACAGGAAACCCATGGCTTCCAAATGAATAAATTCCATCACTGGCTGCCACAAAGTGTGCTAATTATTTCCTTTGATAAATTAAAAGCCGTAAAAGTCCAGAGTATATAGCATGTGGCTTACAGTTATAGTCTGCCTGTCTGCATTATTGAAAGTTCATATAAACTTCATTATTTTAATTTAATAAACATTATAATTATTTTGACACTAGTAGGCTGTATAGAAAGCATATGTGGAAGACATGCTTGTCTGACAGGATAAATATCCCACAAAAACCAAATAGCCCAGTGAACCCGTATGTTGTAATAACTCAGTTTATATGATGATTTTGATTTAATTTACAGATTCATCTTTCTTTTAAAAAAAATGGTGACCGCTTAGACTGTAAATAGATGAGTAAAACTGGAAAGTAGCTTGTTATTATCAAAATCCTACTGTGATGGCCAGTATGGTCATTTTAGTTTAGAGAGAGGCTGAGTGATTTGGAGGGGAAAAGTAAGGAAAATGCTCTACACAGGAAAATGATTTTCTTTCATTTTTCTAAAACCGTAGTCAAAGTTTTCTTGTTTATCATTAATAAACATGTACAAAAATGTACATTCCACCATGCAGAGAAACAAACTTCCAGACGAGGTTCAGAAAAACACAGTACATTCAGTAAGGACAGCATTCAATGAGGGCCTGAGTATCTAATTGCCACTGTAGTTAAGAGGAGTTGAGGGGTACTGAACATCTCACAAGATCAAGCCCTACATTGAACTTTGAAAAGGCTGATAAATGAGATGCAGTCCTAGGGTTTGTAGGCTATGGAAGCCCAACCTCAATATTTGTAAAGAAAGCTTTATTTTTTTTTAAGGAGGCTCCTTTACTTTTACTAGATGGATTAGAGATCCAAGCTAGCTCATGTAAGAGTCCCCAAGCACACTAAAATCCTCTACCTTGTCTTGATCTAATGTATCTGACACATATTGTAAATTGGTTGCAAAAGTTCAAATGACTTTTTTTTTTTTAAATTAAGAACAATTTAGCTAGCCTGTGACTAATTCCTCAGTGTGTTCACATGAACTAACTAGAATAGTATATGATGGAGAGAAGAGATGGCATGATAGGCCAGAATAAGAATGCAGGCACAAAACCGTACAGCACACTGCTAGGACCAGTGGGAAATAACAGAACTACAGTAAAATGGTTCTTATCTGGCATGTTGCGGGAATGGGGGGGTTCCAGTTAGTCAAAAATTCCAGTTAACTAATAGTTACACTTACCAATGGATTACCAATTGTCAAAGCATTGGAATACAATAAAATGAATAAACGTTCCTATTCTCACCCTTTTCAAGATATGTACAAATATCTATTTTAATGTCAGCACAACTCTCTCTCGCTTCTCTCCTTTGCTTTTCAATGGTATTTTGGATGCCATAATGATAGGGTGGCATTGATATTTTATGATAAACACAGGACAACATATCAAATAATAAACCGACCAACACAATGGCGGATACAAACCAAAAGAAAAGCATTTGGCTCTTCTCTGCTAACTCGAGCATAGTTCGACTGCTCTCAGAAATACTTAGGTCCTGAATAGCTTCCACATTGATTCCAATTAGTTTTGGCATTGGTCCTGGTTATTAGATTGAAGATTTGTATTGGAAGATATCAGAAATGCAGGGTTTTAGAGCTTTCCGGTTGGTAAAGTGCCGGATAACACAGCTTTTACTGTATCTAGAATTGGGAATATCAGAAGATGCAAAGGACAGGCAATCTTCTTTGGAAGTTCTTAACATTTAAAACAGATGGTCTTGGAGCAGTCGGAGACACTGATTAAAATAACTATAATAACTTAGGATAGGGTTATCCACAGAAGTACTTGCATGCCTAAGTCCTGGTTTCAGGCATCACTGCCAACCACAAAAATCCCGGTCAGCTATCACCTAAACTGTCTTAGCACCTAAGTTTTCTGGGTAAAAGTTCCATGGGCACCTATGCTTCTGCCTTTGAACATGCACGCTGTGTCCTCACTCTAGGCACCTGTCTCCTGACTAAGTCCCAGAACAATTCATAAACTGGGAAAGAAAGGCATTTGGCTGCCTAAGTCCTGTGTGGGACCTGATCTGGTAGGCAGGCTCAGAGTCCTGCCTGTGAGTTTACACAAAATGGCCAGTTTCAGGGTGGAAGGAGCCTAAACCTCCCTTATAACATTTAGCCCAGTGGTTAGAGTACTCACACAGGCTAATTGACTAATTTTAATATTAATTAGGCAGAGAAAGAGTTAGAATAACTCTACAGCATAATAGTACCCATCTGAGAGGTCACAGCTGTCTGTTCTAAGCCCTTCTCATCAGGCAGAGGAGGGTCTTGAATGGAGGGTGTCTCTCATCCTAACCGCTGGGCTCAAGATTATAAGGGAGGTGTTCATCTTCCCACACGCAGCTGTTTTGTGTGAAATTGGGCAGCCTCTGAGTGTACCTAATACAGTGGGCCTCGCATGTGACTTAGGTGGTCAAATGCCTGTTTTCCCCTGCTCTGTGAATTACAAGCTGAGCTAGGTAACTCTCTGCACCTTGGATTTTGGCACTGAATTCCAAGAAGAGTGGGGCTAAGCACACACTCCTGTCATTGGCATCTCCCATTGGCTAGCTTAAGAAGCTCTGTGTCTAACATAATGGCTTTGTGGACCACATTCTAAGGTACCGATCTCTCTCCATTCTTTGTTTAAGAAACGTAGGCATCCAGCTGAAGTGTTGTGGATTGAAATGCTATTCCAGCGATATTTTTTTTAATAGGCACCAAAAAGTTAGGTGTTGTCATGCTCAGTGTGTCAATGCCCAAGTCCCTCTTGTAGATGTGGGCCATAGTGTTCTTCATAGAATCAAAGGACTTGAAGGGACCTTGAGAGGTTGTTTAGTCCAATCCCTTGCACTCATGGCAGGACTAAGTATTAGCTAGACCATTCTTGACTGGTGTTTGTCTAACCTGCTCTTAAAAATCTCCAATAATGGAGTTTCCACAACCTCTCTAGGCAATTTATTCCAGTGCTTAACCACCTTGACAGGAAGTTTTTCCTAATATCCAACCTAAACCTTCCATGCTGCAATTTAAACCCATTGCTTCTTGTCCTATCCTCAGAGGTTAAGAAAAACAATTTTTCTCCCTCTTCCTTGTAACAACCTTTTACATACTTGAAAACTATTATCATGTCCCCTCTGTCTTCTCTTTTTTCAGATTAAACAAATCTATTTTTTTCAGTCTTCCATCATAGGTTATGTTTTCTAGACCTTTAATCATTTTTTGTCGCTCTTCTCTCGACTCTCTTCAGTTTGTCCACATCTTTTCTGAAATGTGGTACCCAGAACTGAACACCATACTCCAGTTGAGACCTTATCAGTGTGGAATAGAGCAGAAGAATTACTTCTTGTGTCTTGCTCACAACACTCCTGCTAATACATTCCTGAATGATGTTCGCTTTTTTAAAATTTTTAAAAAAATTTATTTTTTATGTTTTTGCAACAGCGTTATGCTGTTGACTCATGTTTAGCTTGTAGTCCACCATGACCCCCAGATCCTTTTCCGCAGTACTCCTTCATAGGCAGTCATTTCCCATTTTTTTATGTGTGCAAATGATTGTTCCTTCCTAAGTGGAGTACTTTGCATTTGTTCCTATTGAATTTCATTCTATTTACTTCAGACCATTTCTTGACTTTGTCCAGATCATTTTGAATTTTAATCCCATCCTCCAAAGCACTTGCAACCCATCCCAGCTTGGTATCGTCTGCAAATTTTATATACTTTCTCTCTCTCTCTCTATATATATATACTCTGTATGCCATTATGTAAATCATTGATGAAGATACTGAACAGACCCAGACCCAGAACTGATTCCTGTAGGAGCCCACTTGTTATGCCCTTCCAGCATGACTGCAAACCACTGATAATTACTCTCTGGGAATGGTTTTCCAACCAATTTTGCACCCACCTTATAGTAGCTCCATCTAGATTGCATTTCCCTAGTGTTTTTTTTTTTATGAGAAGGTCATGTGAGATAGATGAAAGCTTTTGATACTATGTGTCTCCTAGCACTTTGCAAAGGTAGGTATGTATAGGTACCATAATACACCTCTACCTCAATATAACATGACCCGATATAACACGAATTCGGATATAACACGGTAAAGTGGTGCTCCAGGGAGGTGGGGCTGCGCACTTCTGTGGATCAAAGCAAATTTGATATAACGCAGTTTCACTTATAACACGGTAAGATTTTTTGGCTCCCGAGGACAGCGTTATATCGAAGTAGAGGTGTACTACAAATAGGGAAACAGAGGGATTCTGTAACTTGTGCTGGGTGTCATAACAAATCACTGGCAGAACTGGGCTGAAAACTAGAGCTGGGCAATTTTTTTGTTTTGTTTTTTATTTTGTTTTTGGCAAATGGTCAATTTACCAAAAACTGAATTTGGTTGGGAGCACATTATTCACAAATTAGTGGGCTCATGAAAGCAACTGCAAACTGCAAGACAAAGGTCGATCAAAAATATCAAAAATACACTCTTGCACACAAGAGTGTCTCTCAGGAAGGCACACTTTATTTAGAAGAAACTAGTTGCCAGGTAAGATCATTGACCATTAAGTTGCAGACCTGGAATTTGAACAGATAACAGATGGATGAATTAGAGATGAAATTATTTGTGAAATAGCTGATGAGATCAAAACAAAAAATATGATAGCAAACTACAAATCAATAAAAATCTGCATGTAAACCTAATGAATGTCAGCTAATAATTAAAAGGCCTGTTGCCAATTTGTTTTGGTTTGTTTTTACACATGAGAGGAAAGTTGGGAAGCACTCACATTTTTGGTACTTGTTATAGTCATTTTTATGATTTTATTTTTGGTTTTCAAGACATGCTTGTGTCATCTGGAAAAAGATGAAATCTGTTAGACATTACTTACAGACTATTCTGTTTCCATATCTTATTTTTTTTGTGTTGTTTTCCCCTCTGCTCATTTTGTACTTGCGTGAAAATAGGATTTCTGCTTCTGCAAGGCTTAGTTACCCCCTACTGCTTATTCCTTACTTACATCATAACTATTCTTAATTTGTGACATTAAAATGATTTTCGATTGTAGCAAATTTTATTGTCATCAATCAAGGGCTATATTTAGAATAAGCACGAAGAGCCTCTTATTGTACCTGTGACCCTAACAATAAAGGAGAACTGAACAAGTGAAAATTTGTGATAAAGGAGAATTGCTTCTATGCAAGCTTTCCTATAACCGTTGGTAGCAGCAGCAGGAGGATTTTTTCTATTTGCATTTTAAAGATGTATTTATCTCCTTTTCAACAAATTTCTGATAGTGGCTTGTATCTTCTTTGTCTACTGCATTTTATTTTTAATCTAATATAACAGTTTCTATTTATTATTACTTTGAGTGTTGTTTAGTATGAGTGGCAATGTACAGTAGGAAAAGGAAGTCCTTGTCGTAAGTGGCATATCCTTCACATGTTGAACACAGAGACAAATCCAACCTCTTTCTCTGCTGGTGCACAGGGCCTTCTTGCAGTGGTGTTTTGCTGAGCCTGGGCTCTCTGAAGTACAGAGGAGCCTGTCCCCCTTAGTGGCAGTGTGCAGGAGATGGAAGGGGAGTGGCCATCACATCCCCCCTGTGGGTGGGCAAGAAAGGGCTCATGGGAGCTACTCCAGCCATTTCATCACCCTCTGCCCATAATCAAGATGTGGCCAAGAGCTGAGCTCAGGTTTTGTCCCTCAGTGAACAGTGGTTAAGTTGGATATATGAAACAAAGGGGCTGTGATTGTTTGCTCCTATAGGAGGCCAACATGGTCCTTGTGCTAAGGACTTGCTCTTTAGCCCCTTGTGGATTGTTTACAACCCCTACGCTGCACCACCATAGAATATAGGGCCCTGAGCAGAGGGCAGAATCCTTACCAGGATATGAGCTAGTTTAAATGTGTGTTCAGATGTTTTGTTTTTGTGTAACTGCCCTAATAGCCCTAAGTCAAGTTTCTTCCACACTGTAAATATGCCATCAGAATTCCCTGGAGGGAAGTTTTGGCTCTCCTTCATTTGAGGGTAGGTGGAAGGGACATGGCTGACTTAGACATTAACTTTGTCCCACAGAGAATGTATGTGTTCAGCTCATCATTTGTGCCTTTTTATGGCTTTTGGGCAGAAAAGTTAATCCAGAGGGGCATCAAATTCTTCCTACCATAAACTGTAGTGTATTTTTCTGAGTTTCTCTGATAGGCTCTTTGAGTGTACGCTAACTAGACTGCCTATTAAGGGAGGCTAATTCACCCTCCAACTTGGGTCTGCATGAGATATATGAGGTGGCGAGGGTTATTTTTAATTTACTCTGCATGCTTTATTGCTGACTGGTAGAATACGATGTATAGTTAGCACATTATTTTCTCATTTCCAGATGCCACAGCCAACATGGGGGCCCATGTAAATCCATAGATGTAATTGCCAGTGGAAGAATGTCAGATGGATGTATTGGTTGAAACAGAGGGGTTTCTTATTGTCACAAAGCTGTTATCTACTTTTATCTGGATTTGCTTGTATCAAGTGAGCGAGCCACACAGTAATATTATGTTATGATATAATGTTTCTGTTTCCATTAGGCAGAAAGCAGCAGACCTAAATATCAAATAGTTCCCTTAGAGCTCTAATTTGAAAACCCATCAAGGTCACTCGTTTACTAGCACTAATAGTTAACTAGTACACAACCTTTAAATTACTGCTTGTTACAGAAATGCTGTTCACTCTACTATGCTTAAGAACCTGTCTGCATTTCCACTGGAAAACCCTGTTGTCAGATGCTTATGACTTTATCATGAATATTTGCTCTGAAACTTGGCAAGTGTCATCTCAGGCTGGAAACAGATTATTTCAATTATTTGAGGGACAACTCCATGTGAAGGGGAATAAGTGAGCTTTCAAATGACTTTTGGGAGTTGGAGGAGCTGAATTTATTGCTTTTTTTTCCAAGATAGTCTAGAAATATTATACAAACCTTCAATTTAAAAATAATGAGAGGTGTAGGGGTGTGTGTGTGTGTGTAAAGGGACAAAGTAGGGTTGAGTGTAGGTGTTACAGCAGTGACCTCTTTCACATACCAAGTCTCTGAGTGTGACCCCCCCTTATAAATTAAAAACACTTTTTTTAATATATTTAACACCATTATAAATACTGGAGGCAAAACAGGGTTTGGAGTGGAAGTCAAAAGCTCACAACCCTCCTTGTAGTAACCTCGCAACCCCCAGTTTGAGAACCCGTGTGTTAGTGTATTTATTCAATTTAGCCATATAATAAGCTCTATGAGTATAACAATGCACATTACAAAATTTATCCTTTTTGTTGCAAAAATACTTGCAAAAGATGCAGCCCTTAACTACCCGAATTTATTTCAGCAAAGCATTGTTTCATTCAGTTTACTACCCTAGCTGATTCACCGCTCTTCCCAACCGTTAAATCACACTAGACAGGGTTTAGGAGGCCTGGGTTTGGTTCTTGGCTCTGATGTACACTTCCTTACGGTCACCACCTTTTCAAAGGTAGAAGTGGGACACATGCAGAGCCCCACCCCTTTCCATGGCCTCACCTGGCTCCTATTCTTACCCCTTAGGCCCCACCCCGGCCAGGCTGGAAGCTGGAGCTGGGCCATGGTAAGAGCTGCCCAGGAAGCCGAGGTCATCGTGGGGAGCCCAAGACCCTCCACCTGCCCTGGGCAGGGGGCTAGGAGGGACTGAGAGCAGCCCATGTTCCTGCCCCCTGGGGCATGCAGGTGGAGGGTCCAGGGCTTTCCACAGTGACACGGACTCCCTGAGCAGCTCTTAGTACAGCCTGGCTCCAGCTTCTGGCCCGGGACTGGTCCTCCGGAGTGCGGGGAGAGGAGAAGCAGGGAGAGGAGCCTTTTGGCGAAGAAAGGCTAAGGCCCACCTCAGCCCCTCCCTACCTGGAAGAGGCTGGCACCACCCCTGAACCTCAGGCAGTCATGGAGTAGCATTTGGACAAATGCTGTCCTGGAGTCATTCAGTCCAGGACTGGGACTTGAGCTCTGCATTTTGGGACTGTCCCACCCAATTTGGGATGGGTGATCACTTTGGACTTCCTCTGTGGCTTTGGGTAAGTCCTTTAATCTACCTTAGGTCTCGGTTCCCCATCTGTAACACTGGGACAAATCTTCCCTATTTCACTTTTCATTTTATCCTCCCAGCACACTAATGAATTTCTGCAGTTTATCAGTCATCTGTAAAGATTGAGAATCAACAAATCACTGAATTCTTATCAGGGAGTACACTTCCTGTACTAAAACTGTACATAAAATTATTCTGGGTGGATAGCAGTCTTGAATATCTGATGCTTTTTATTCTAGTGCTGCATCAAAAAAGCATAACAACATTGACACACACTGCATTCAAGAAGATGCTATAAAACTACTGACTGGATAGATTCATTATACACTTTTGTGAAAGCTGTAAATCTACCAGTAGAAAAAAAATAAACATACCACAGTTGCATAAGTGTAGCTTTAGTTATCTCTAGTAACTGTGTATTTTTTGATGCATTTTCAGCTGGCCACCCTTCATATAGTAGATGCAATTTTTCATCCACAAAACTCTGTCCATACTTTTTAACTCTCTATTGAATTATGCCTACAGTTCAGGGTATTTCTGCCTCTCACTGCTGGATTGCAGGTGCCTGTGCTAATGCTCCGATTTATGCCAGTGAAATATTTTTGCTGGTGAAAAATGGAAGTGCAGATTTTTCAGGTGTCTGCTGCACATACAAAAGAGAGGCTAGGGCCTAGTCCAGCTAATATATATGCTCAACATAATGAACATTATATATTCATTTTATATTATATTCATCTCTCTCACACACACACACACATATATAAACATTTAGAAAAGGCACTGAAGTAAATATATAACTTACCGTATATACATAGATATTCAGTGAAGACAAAACCATAATTTGCTGACAGAAAGTCAGTAGTTTCCAAATTAGCTTTCGCTGGTATTACCTTCAGGACAGATTGATGGGTGAATATCCCTTGTGTTGGACAAGTCCTGAAATAATTGCCATTCTCTACTCCTTTGTTATCCATATTTCTTTCTTGCTATTCTATCCTCACCCATAGCCCTGTTTTCATCACCATGCTTGATGGTGGAACAGGTGCATCCTCTGGTGCCATTTGAGTATAAGATAATGAAAAAAATGGGCTGGTAGGCTGATGAGCCTGCAGTTCTGTACATATTGACTGTTGACATTAGGGTCTATCTTCAAGGAGAGAGGAAGGTGGGTGTCTTTCAGGAAGCCACCTACTTCTTTTGTTTGCAGCCATGGTAGTCTATTCACACTGAATGGGAAGAATGGATCTATGTTTCTTCAGTTTACTCCACCCATACTAATCCTAATCTAGGTTGACACCTCTTCTTACTAAACAGCTTTGATTCTGAGTCTTCAGCATGGAGCCATGGGCACAGCGAAGAAGCCAGAGTTCTAGACCACAAGAGCAAGGAAAAGTGGTTTTCGGAAGTGGCATGATGATTTTGTATTCACATCTCACCATGTGAGATGTGCAGCATTGTATCATTGATAACAATTTTACAAGTTAGGATTACAAGAATATTACTCTTTTAACCTTTAACTCTTGGCTGCTCCCTGGACACCCATGTGTAGTGCATCTTCTAGGCTCTGTACACATCATGTACATGATAACATTCCATTCAGATGAGCAGAGCAGAGTGACAGAATCAATGCACTTTAATGGTGCTTCTGCTCCATGTAGAAAAATTAACAGTGAAAATCAAAGTAAATGGGGGCGAGGGATAGCTCAGTGGTTTGAGTATTGGCCTGCTAAACCCAGGGTTGTGAGTTCCAATCCTTGATGGGGCTACTTAAGAATCTGGGGCAAAATCAGTATTTGGTCCTGCTAGTGAAGGCAGGGGGGCTGGACCTGATGACCTTTCAAGGTGCCTTCCCATTCTAGGAGATAGGATATCTCCATTAAATTATTTATAAATGTACTTTTATTCAAATACAGCTATTAATTTATTAGACCATTTCTATCACTTACACGAAGGAATGATGTGTGGCATTTATGTCCCTGATTGCATAGCTATCCCCAAAAGAGGAACGTTACTTCAAAAAGTATCTATCATCCACAGAACAATGCAGCAAAAAGAACAGGAGTACTTGTGGCACCTTAAAGACTAACAAATTTATTTGAGCATAGCTTTCATGTGCTTACAGAGCACCTGCACAAGTGCTCTTAATTAATGGACATTAAGAAGGGCTGTAGCAGGTCCATGATTAGCTCTAACAAATATTTTGACCTAGCGTCCACATATAATCATAGAAATGTAGGGCTAGAAGGGACCTCAAAGTCATCAAGTCCAGCACCCTGTGCTGAGACAGGACCAAGTAAACCTAGATACACCCTGTTAGGTGTTTGTCAAAACTGTTCTTAAAAATCCTCCAATGATGGGGATTCTATTTGGAAGTCTATTCCAGTGCTTAACTACCCTTATACAGCAAAAGGCGTGTTGGGAGAATGGGGGGTGCCGATTAGTCAAAATGTTGATTAACTAAGAGTTATACTTACCATCAGAGGGAGGGAGTTTGGGTGTGGCAGGGGGCTTGGGGCAGGTGGTTGGGGCATGGCAGGAGTTTTGGATGCTGGATCCAGGCGGCGCTCACCTCGGGCGGCTCCCCACAAGTGGCCACGTGTCCCTGCTGCTTGTAGGTGGAGGTGTGGCCAGGTGGCCGTGTGTACTGCCCCTACCTGCAAGCGCCACTCCTGCCAGTGCTCAGGGTGGGGCACGGCGCAGTGCTTGGGGGTGCCCCAAGGGCCATTCCTCCACATAGACACAGCAGGGACATGTCGCCGCTTCCGGGTAGCCACACAGAGCCAGGTAGGAAGCCTGGCAACCCTATTGAAGATTGATATTGGGAAACATCAGAAATGCTGGTTTCTAGAGCTTTCTGGTTGGTAAAGTGCTGGATAACACTGCTTTTACTGTAGTTAATTTCCGCCCCCAACATCTAACCTAACCCTCTCTTGCTGCAGATTAAGCCCATTACTTCTTATCCTACCTACAATGAACATGAAGAACTATTGATTATAGTCCTCTTTATAACAACCCATAACACATTTGAAGACTGTTATCATGTCCCTCCTCCAGTTGTTTTTCTCTCAAGACAAACTTTTTTGTTAACTTTTCCTCATAGGTCAAGTTTTCTAAACCTTTTATCATTTTTGTTGCTCTCCTCTGGACTCTCCCCAATTTGTCCATGTCTTCCCTAAAGTGTGCTCACAATTGGTCACAATGCTCTAGCTGAGGCCTTATCAGTGATGAGTAGAGTGGCACAATTACCTCCTGTGTCTTACATACCACACTCACATTAATACATCCCAGAATGATATTAGCCCTTTTCACAAATACATCTCGTTGTTGACTCAATTTCAATTTGTGATTCACTATTATCCCCCAACCCTTTGTAGAAATACTACCACCTAGTCAGTTATTCCCTATTTTGTAGTTGTGCATTTGACTTTTCCTTTCAAAGTGAAGTATTTTGTACCTGTGTTTAAATTTTATCTTGTTGATTTCAGAACAATTCTTCAATGTGTCAAGGTAGTTCTGAATTCTAATCCTGACCTTAAAGTGTTTGCAACCCCTTCCAGCTTGGTGTCATCAGCAAATTTTATACACTTATTCTCCCCTCCATTATTCACAGCATAAATGAAATTATTGAATAGTACCAGACTGAACCCCTGTGGGACCGCATTAGATACAGCCTCACAGTTTGACAGCAAACAATTGATAACAACGCTTGGAATCTTTCAACCAGTTGTGCACCAACCTTATAGAAATTTCATCTAAACCAGTTTAAATTTCCCTAGTTTGCTTATGAGAATGCCATGTGGTACTGTGACAAAAGCCTTAGTAAAATCAAGATATATCATATCTGCTGCTTTCCCCCCTATCTACTAACTCTTTCAAAGGTTGGTTTGTTCTTGACAATTCCATGCTGGCTATTCCTTATAATCCTATTATCCTCTAGGGGTTTGTAAATTGATTGTTTAATTTTAGAACAGGTGTCATAGATGGCCACCAACAGGTTAATCTTCAGGATGTTTTGCAGTTATAAAATGACAACTAGCCATATTTCTTCAGTGTGTTCCACTAACTTGTAAGTATTCTCTGTATTTGGGTAACACAAGTATCTGGTGACCTTTCACTTACATTTCTGACCTCTCCAAGTTCAGGCACCCAAAGTGTTCATATTCATTCATAAACATTCAACATACAGAAAAAGAGGCAACATGATGATTGTTACTTTACAATTATTTGCTCAGCTTCAATATGATTTTATACTCCCCTATGAATCCTTTCTACCCTCTTCCCCCCACCACCACACAACAACAAACATCCATAATGTTGTGGATTTAAATCAGACATACACAAGCAAAGAAATCCATAGCTCTGGCTGATCCTCCAGACTTATCTTGTTGAAGCAAAAAAAAAAATCTAATAAAGATAAACCCAACATCATAATGACACAAGTTAAGCTGGAGTCATTCCAAATTTCCAAATTTAACTATGAAGTATTATTTCAGACCCTCTTAAATACAGAGTTGAGGCTGTATGTGTAGAACTTTCCCTGTAGTTTTGTTTTGTTTTTGTTAAATCTCAAGGTTCATTTAAATAACTGTAAATGAAATTTCAAAAGTTGATGCTTTTCTTCAGGACAATGGAAATGACAAAACTTGCTTTCCAGCAATACAAATATGTAGGTTATGAGACACAATGTGTACAGAACATTAGCCTAAAATTGGTATGACTAAACCTTCTTGCATTTGAGTATTTAATCAATATTTGCGTTAATTCTATGCATTTGATCTTGGAATACTTGTTTGTAATGGATTCTTCTTGACTATATATGTTTATATAACTTAATAAAAGCTTCTTTATTGCTGGGAGTTGCATGCTGTTAAAAAGAATACAAGATGGCACTTAATGGAGCAGAAAAGAGAAAGTATTTTGGATGACATTTAGTTTGACTTCATTTGGACGCTAGTCCTTGAAATTCTTCAGCTGAACATATTGAGTATAAATTCACTTTATTCTTTCTTTTTCTTTCTTAATTGAGTTATTTTTAAGGACATTCAAGTGCTCCCAGTTCAGTCTTTCTTTTTAAAAGAGGGGGAAAAATCTAACCCTTGAGACTAAGTCACTCTGTGCTTGGAATGATAAAATCCGATCAATCTGTATTTGTTGTTGTTGTTTCTTTCTCTATAGCCACTTAAAAATAAATCCTTCAGGCAAACATTTCTTTAGCTTACTTTTTCATTATTTCCAGAGGCAAAAGCTGGCAAGGCAATTTATAATTCAATTTTTGCTAAATCCACAACACCTAATATATATGTCAGGCATTTCAACGGCAGAGTACTTTGGGGATAGGTGATAAATTGTACTGATTATAAGTGCAAGCTGTTCTTCCAAAACATCATATCAAAAAGAAGGCAAGTATTATTAGGAGAATGTAATGTATCTTTAGAATGTCCAGAAACATAAGAGATAATCACTTCATGTGAATATGTTCTCCCTTGAGTTTTACAGCTAAATATTAAGGTCTTACCATGTTTTTGATAGCACTCATCTGGAGCAGGGAGGAGGGAAGACCCTACAAAACCAACATAGGTTGGTAGTCTTTCAGCAGGCACCTAGTTCTTAGGCCTGTAATATTTCATTTCTGCCAAAAAAGGGCTTACTATGAAACCTGAAACATGACTGTAATCATTTTCTGGCTATGTTGGTGTATGTGAAAAGTATAAATATTATTTTATAATATAATCTCTCTTGATCTTTTAAGCATCTTTTCAGTGTTTCCATGTATTTTCCTGTGAGATACACGTAACTTAGTGTTTATCAAAAGTGCTGAGCAAAGACAAAAAGCCCTTTAGCTAAAACTTGACTGTAAAGCTAATCTGAAACTCAGAAATAAAGATAATATAGGTTAAAAATACAGACATAGGCAGAACGGGGGATCTGCTAGGGTGATATGCTTGAGGTATGCATATCAACTACAGTAGTTAAAGCCATAATTAAGGAACACATAACTGGATATCTAAAGAGATTAGCTAATTTGATATAGACTCTTTCCCCTCTAGGTTATTGGTTTGAATTTAACTTAGTTGGTAATGACTAAATTTCAGTATTACCATCTGTTGACTGGTTGGTGACTTTACCCCAGTCTCTCACATGTAATGGTCACTGGACTTTTCCTATTTGTAATTCCAGCTACAAGCAGTGTCTTGCCAACACCTCTTGAGGATGGACAGTTTCCACGTTCTGCGCTTCTGACCTAGTAACCTAGCTCAGATACCCTCCCGCATACTTCTGCATCTCAACATAAATTAGAAGCTCATTTTTCCTTGTCTCTGTCCTTGCTTTCTTTGCTTCCTTTGAAGAATGATCACTGGATTCCCCAACACCATCCTACAATCACTAATTTGATTTTAAAAATTATTAGAAAAGCCAGAGAGAATCACATTAAAGCAAAGATAGCTGGTACAAAACGTACCTAAACCTAAGACTAGGTAGGCCAAAGCCCAAGTGACAAGAGAAAAGTCATAGAATAAAAATGCATGACCTTAGAGTTTCTGTTTGTGTCAGTTCTACCTGGCTTATCTCTTTTTTTCTTTTTTCTTTCTTTGCCTCATTGCATTTCTAAGCTTTTGACATCAATATGCCTATCTCTCATCTGTGACATACCTTCTGAGAGGTGCCTGCTAATTAGTCCTTGAGCTGCTATAATGTATCAGGTATTTAAAAGTCAGTATTAGAGCTGGTCAATAAATTTTCATCAAAGTATTTTTGATATAATATGTTTTATTTATGGCTTCTTGATAATAAAATATTTTTGTGAGAATTTTCATCTAAATTTCAGGCAGTTTTCATAGAAACACTCCCAAGTTCCCAACCTTTTAGTTAACTGGAAAGAAAAATATGGTTTGTGGATTTTCACTGGACCCCCTCCCACCCAGCAAAATCTGAAAAACTTTGACATTTGTTCATGCAACATAAAAGTATTTTTCTGACCAGCTCTAGTTGGTCTCCACTGACTTCAGTGACTAATGTTACGACCTACATGAAATAAGATGTTAGTGACAATTTCCTACTAGATGTGATCCATACTACAAAGACTCACCTCAAATTTGACACCTGATGAGGAAGGCTTGGCTGAATGAAGATGATAGAAAAGGGATTACCTTTATTTTCAGAATCCGTTAGGTCTAAACTGAAGCAGCTTAATGGAGTAGTGTAGGGAAACTTTCATTTTTGCTATCTTATCTGATTTGTGGATAAATATTTAAAACTTTTAGGCACCTTCTATAGTACCTAAACTCACTTATGAACAAAAACAGAGGAAAAAATGTCCACTTCTGAGCCAAAACAACTTCAGATTTGCCCACTTGTCTGAAAGACTGATGAGAATAAGTAACGATCTACTTTGACAGAAAAAGGAGAACCAATCTATCCAGAACACCCAGTAGCTCATCTGGCAGTGAAATAGGGGTCAAAATGTCAATCTTCCAGTTCTGCCTCTTGCAGCATTTAAAAATCTATTTTTAAAATCTCTAACATTTACTTATAGTATTATAGGTGTTTCTGACAGACAGAGGAAAAGAGAAAATAGACAAAAGGTGGTGGTCTGGGTAAGAGGAGAAAGAGGTATATAAACAGGGGAAATAAAACAAAGAAAGTAAAAAGAATGGAAGAATCAATGAGGTGAGATTGGTCTGACTGAATATAATGTAGCAAATGGAAGAATAAGAAAATTGAGTCTAGATACATGGAGGAAAACCTGAGGAAATTCTGAAGAAAGAATGGCAAAAAAGAAAATAAAACACCACAAACTAGTAAAGAGGATATTGTCTACTTGGTGGTTTTACTCCTTTCTTTAGAGATTCAGTAATTGCTTTAAAAATGTGGATGAAAGTTGCTAAGAATTATCTGCTTGTGATTATTTTACCAGGCAGGCACAAGTGATCTATTTGGGTACGTTTCTTAGGCACTGAAGGACAATGTGTATTTTAATATCCCACCAGATAAAGACATGCTAGCACAGTCCCTATTGTGACAATAAATTTAGAGCCCACCAGCCCATTGACCTCTCTGTAAGCCTGATTGGACTGACTTTAAATCCAGATGCAAGAAAATTGCCAGTCAGTAAATTTGAATGTCCAAAGTTCTAGATTAGAAAACAGAAACTTAAAATATTGTAAATGGTATTTCAGTGAGTGAAAATCCCATGCTTAATGCTATAGGGATCTCAAGAATATGTTTGTTGTTGTCAAAAGCAAAAATGTACAATTGTTTTCCTTTTTATTATTATCCCAAAGTATGAGCTAAACTTTATCTGATTTTAATTAATGCAAAGGCTTCTGAAATATTTATTTTCTATTATTTCTCCTTTCATAACCTTTTGTCATGAAGAAAATAGGTACACTTCCTTCTGAATATGGAATGACAAGTTGTTCCACATAAAATGCTTTTAAGCTTGTAATGCTCATAATAAGAACACTTCACTTAAAGTTGATGATAAATGTGAAATAATATATTAGAGATTTTTGTTACTAAGGGTAGAAGTGGGGAGAAAGAAAAGGCAGAGCTGCAATTGTCTTCAAATGCTGAAAGAGTTTTAGTGAAGTTAAAATAAACAGAGTTCCTAAGCAAATGGAAGTCAAACTTTAAATTATGCTAAAATAGATTCTGGCTTTTTTTATCTAGCTGACACTTTGATGTGTTTAGATCCCTGCAGACACTATGTAAGAATGGAATCAAGGCCAAATACACCCCCTCTGTTTTCAACTGCAGAAACAGTGGTATCTGAACAGTAAGTGGACCAGCTCTTTCAAGGAGGAAATTTGTAAAGATAACATGAACAGTGGCTGTCATTAGAAGTCAAATGGCTACTTTTAGATGGTGTAGGTGAGAGTTATCAGAAGGAAAATATGGCACAATAGATTATGCAACCTGCTTTAAAGATTTGCTATGTTTTCTTATTTTGTGGGCAGCACCTTGCGCTGTTAGATACAACACAGAACGTGTTTATAAAAGACCTGATTCAGGGGATGGGTTGAGGAGGACACCAAAATCCAGCATTCATAACAACAAAGTAGGCTGTGTTTGTTTTCCTGTCTGGACTACCAAATTACCTTAGACTTGAATAAACAAAGTGATCCCTTTTAAAATTTGAGCCTTTAAGAGCCTATTGCTAAAATCCTAAAACTGTACACCTGTACAGGAAATCTTTAAGATTTTTAACTTTTTACAGAAATATTACTGCTTAATTCCTTAGAACAGACCATACACTTGGGCCTGGACAAGTCACAAAGGTAAAGACTGTTCCTGCCCCCAAGAGCTTACAATCTAAGTGCTTGAACCTGCAGTAGTAGTTCCCCTGAGAGCAGGACCCAAAGATGACAGAAAGGACTAAGAAATCCAGGGTATAATTGCAACATTTGTTTTTAATTAAGAACTCCTTGTAGGCATTGTGGCACAAATTAATTCTAAGGAAGGACTGGAATGAGAAAAGCATGGGGCCTTGGCAAACCAATTTTCCAGATCATACAAGTAGAAAAATGAGACCAACCAAAGGTGATGCCAAACAGGGTGGATAATGAACTATTTCCCAAAGGGTAAACACAGGGTTAGATGTTATCAATAAAGTCCTAGCAATAGAGTTTTATAGGGTAGGATCCAACAAGGTGGTCTAAAGCTCAGAGACTGCAACTATTTATTTACTTAGACTCATAATGGTGCCCATTCTGGAGATTGTATAAATACTTAAAACTATACTTAATAGATCCCAAAAGCCATTTAAAACTAATTTTTTAAGTTTTCTTGTGTATTGAGTAACTTTGTGAAGGAGACAATTTATTAGACTTTCACCAAAAGAAGGTCTCCCATTGTATCTTACAATGTGATTTTTCTTCTGAGGTAAGCAGGTATCTGTTAATTTCCCCACAGACAGCAGTGTTAGTCAGTGCCACCAATTGCATTTCCTTACTTAAGGCAGCATAAAAAATAGCTTTTTGTGATTTTAAATATGGTTGATGAACACTGTGACCTTCTAACACATTCTATAAATATTCCATTATGCCATACACATTTATTTTTAAATAAAGTGCTCTCTGATTGATTTGCAAGTCAATGCAGAGGGGGGTCAGTCTAGAAAAGGTTGTTATCTTAAAAACAATTGACTTTCAAGTCTGTCTGTGAAAGAGCTTTAGCAATGAAAAATACACTAGAACTGGCAAGGACAACCACCAGTCAAGAAACTAGGTTTAGTAAACAAAACAAGGTTTTCTAAATACACCATTGTTACAATATATTCCTCTGCTGCATCCATGAAAAAAGCATTTCACAGGGAAAGCAATGCAAGAGCAGAAGGTTGAGGAAAAGTGTTGTTATAGATGTGGAAGAATACACAGCTGCTACACACCAAAAATAAAGTATTCTTTATGCTTCAAAACAGGACACATTGCACAGAGCCGCAGAAACAAATAAAACTTAAAGACAATTGGTCAAGCACGGCCGAAGATAATGCATATCCCATGGCTGACCCAAGCTGAGTATAAATGGAGTATTCTAACTGACATGTTGTGCAAGTGTTATTAACAGTAAACTTTTAAAAAAAAGTCACTCATTTTACACTGCAAAAATGCAGTCTGCATACCCTCATAAAGGGGAGTGCAGATGTACCGATAGGGCAAGGAGGCCTATGTTTGAGGTTAGCTGAATGCCTAACGGGTGTCCAAGTGGGAGGAAGCTGTGGTGAGACAAGAAATGAGAAATTATTTATTTGGTGGCTGGCATGATGACGATGAATTTGTTTTAAAATTGTTTCTGTATTTTATATAGGTTCTGGGGGTTTTGTCTGTCTTTATTACTGCTACAAAGAAGTACATCTTTTTGCTCAGATTAAATTATGAGCACTTCAGTTTTGTGACTATTAATCAACATAAGGCATTTGCAAGCCTTTCCCAGCTACATATCCTTTGAGGGTTTCAAAATGTATAGAATGCAGTTTATCTGGCATTGTGAGACCCTGCCAAGTTCCATGATGCAATGACAGCTAAGTCATATACTGTAGCTGACACTTTCCCACTGACCTCAGTCTGTTACACTGCATAAACAGAAGCTATTATAAGTGAATATAATTCTTTAAGAAGTATTCTGAAAGCAGCACTGTGTGAGTGTATAGTACAATAAAGTTGTTTGCTGTTATTTATACAGCACTCAAAATGAGCAAGGTGCGTGGTTTTTTTTTTTTTTTTTTTTTTTATTTTGGACAAATAGAGCCAAGGTACTTGCCCTAAGAAGTTTACATAATAAATGGACAACATACTTATCAGGGTTGCATTAGATTGCAACAAAAAGAAGTGAAGTTTATTAGTGCTATGGTTAGACAGTACTCTCAGGCCTCAATCCTGCATACGTTCATAGACATGCTGAAGCATGAGAGTAGACAATTTACCTTGCCAATATGAAGACAGTTGAAATCACCCTTTATTATTGCACATTCTGCTTTTGTAACCTTTCTAACCTCCCTTAGCTTTTCACAGGCATTGTAACCATCCTGGTCAGGTGGTCAGTAGCATATTTTTAACACTAGTGATTTTATTCAAATTTCTATCCATATGGATTCTATGGTACACTTTTATTCATGTAATCGTTTTCTTATTAAACGCTAGGCTTTTTTTTTTATCTTCCCTTACCAGGGTAACTTACTCCTGTCATTCTTTATATTTTGTACCCTGGTATTACTGTGCGTCATTGATTATAATCATTCAACCAAGTTTCCATGATGCCTATTATATCAATATTCTCATTTAATGAGGGACATTCTAGTTCACCAATATTAGTATTTAGACTTCTAGCATTTGTACATATGAACTTGTACACTTTAATATTCAGTTGCTTGCCTTCATGTTAATATTTAAATGAGATTCTATTTCATTTGACTGTTCTTTACTAGCTCCTACCTGAGCTTTACCAGCTTCTTTCCTATTTTCTTTCCTTGAATATAGAGTTGCTTGTTTAATAAATTCATTCCTGAGGGCAGTCTTTGCCTGAACCGTGTGCTCCTCCTTACCTGTCAGTTTTCTCCCATCCTTAATGTAAAAAATCCTCTACAACCATTTTTATTTTGCATGCCAGCAATTTGGTTTAGGTAGAGCCCATTCCTTCTGTATAGGCCACTCCTTCCCCAAAAGGTTTCCCAGTTTCTGATAAACCTAACCCCCCTTGCCCTACCCCCACACACCATTGTCTCATCCATTCATTTAGACCTTGCAGTTCTGCCTGTTTTACTGGCCCTGCACAGAGCTGGAATCATTTCAAAGCATGCTACCATGGAAGTCCTGGACCTTAATCTGTTAATTATCAGCCAGAATTCAGACTCCATCTCTCCTACATTGCCCTGTGTCATTGGTACCTATAAGTACCACTACCACTGGCTTCCCCTCAGTACTATCTATAAGGCTATCTAGATGTCTTGTGAGATCCGCTATATTCACATCCAGCAGGCAATTCACCATGTTAGTCTCCCAATCATCACAAACCCAACTATCTATATTTCTAGTAATGGAATCTCCCACTCTTATTGCCCATCTCTTCCTAATCATTGGGGTTCCTGTTGGAATATACTCAATGTGAGAGGATATTGTAACGTTATCTGGAAGGAGCACCCTACTCTGGGATCATTTCCATGTGCTTCAGATTGATCATCTCCTGCTCTGAAACTTACATCTTCCGTAACAGGACAGGGGCTATCAGACAGGGAATGGGAGCGCTTCATGAGGTCCCTGAAAGTCTCTTTGTTCCTCCAGTTCAGCCTCTCTGGCCTCCAGAGCTCGTATTCTGTCTCTGAGGGCCATGAGTTCTTACACTGCATGCACATGCATGCCACCGGCCCATGAGTTTATATTTTATTACTGTTCTGATTTGATGGAGATTGTTCTAACAGAGTATTTAGCCACCTTTTGTACAGTGTTTTGATTTATAGAAAAGTGTTGTAACAATCACAGAAAAACGTCATCCTTATAAGTCAGCAGGGTTTGAATTAACCAGTATTTGAAGTACTTGTGGATAGAGCTGGTCAAAAAATTGAAAACATTTTCCCTCACAATTTTATTTTGGGGCGGGTGAGGGGTATTTTGTTGAAAACCTGTTTTTAAGACTTTTTTTTTTCTATTTAGCTCTACTTGTTTGAGTAATACCAGGTGCTTTTATACTGGTGCATTGTCATATTGTTTGTTATCATTGTATTTTGCAATTAATCTCATTCAGTTATTTTCTTAATAATTTAAATGTATACAAAGAAGTGTATTAAGTTATCTCTTGCAAACCACTGTGTTGCTCAGCAGCCTCTATTATGAGTCTATGGTTCTTTCTTCTGTGTACAGAAAAGCAGTTATTTTGAACTACCACAAAATTGAGCTGTCCTGTGATTTGAACAGCAGGAACTTGTTCCTGCATTTTGAATGATCAAAAGCAGCAGCCTAGTTTAGTGTTGGTAAAGGATGAGTCACTTTCTGTGCTCTCTATATCCACAGCCCAGTCTCATGTACAATCACTAATTCATAAAAGTTACAGAAAAGATTATACTGTAGATTCTTTATGGTCAACTGAAACAAAATAGGAACAGAAATTTCACCAATCCTTCACTTTTGATCCTGAAAACGTCATCTTTTAAAAATATGAAATAAATAAGCATTTTATTCTGAAAAGGGGCGAGGAGGTGGATTCTCCTTGAGGAATCTTGGCCCAGTCTTAGTCTCAGTTTTTATAGATACTCTCTTAATTCCTCAGAGAGCTCTTTCCAGGAAATCAATATGCCCCGACTTATCTGTAGTCTCCATCTTCTAATTTATCAGAATAAAATATATATCTTCTTAATTAAGTCTGTTTTGTCCCTCAGATAGATCCCAAGTGCATTTAGGGCCTAAGTCTGCAAGGTGCTGAGCACTAGAAGGAGATGTTCCATGTTCACCACTCTCATTGACTTTAAAGGGCATTGAGGGTGGTCAGGGTCTTTTGGGAGCACTCAGCATCTTGCAGGATCAGGTCCTTAACGAGAATTTCAGAATCTCATCAGAATATAAATTACCCTTTTACACATTCTTGTCATTTGACTATTGTTACTCAAGTCTCCATTATAATCCTCTTAGGCTATAATCATGATGGTTTCTTTCTTGGTTCATTTAGACACTGTTTATTACTGATGTTTAGCCTCAAGGCAGGATTATTTTAATGTCTCCAGAGGGTACAATGTCTGACAGTTAACATTGTTTTCAAAATTTTAGCAGCATGTATATTTCTCCTCCAGTGATAGCCATACGTTGGTTTCCTAGTAGTAAAAATCAGAGTGAATAAACATTCTACTGGCTTGGAGGTGGTATTTAATCTTGATCCATAATCTGATAATTTGGTTATCTGATGAAGTATATTTGTATCTCACTTTTTTGGGGGGTTTTAGAGTCGTATCCTCTGTATTTAAATCTTTCTAATACTATGATTCTCAAGGCTAAGATGTTACAATTGGATCCACCAAGGTAAGCCTTGTGCAAAGGTGCAAGTGTCTGCCTGTGTGGATCCAGTTGTAGAATTGAAACCCAAGGCCCCGATCATGAAAACACTTATGCACATGTTTAACTTTAATCACGCCATTGATTTCCAGTGGAATACTACTGATTTCAATAAGCCTATTCATGTGTGCCACTTTAAGCCTGTGAATAAGTGTTTGGAGGATCAGGGCTCAAATCTGTAAGTCTCTTACTTCTGAAGTTAGTGCCACTCCTTTCACCTCTTAAATCTCAACTGTCTCCTGCACACTCTGAAATAAGATTACATGATAGAGAAGATCAGTTTATGTATATGTTAAATCTCAACTCTTAAATCTTTATTTTCGTAGTATTCCAGTATTCTGAGTGCTTGATCAATGAATGTGATTTTGCTAATCTATATTTAGTGCTAATTGAATAATGTTCACTGAATAATAATTAGTTGACAAATCACAGTATTTTTTAAAAAATACTGTATCTGAAACATTTCACTACATAATTTTCCCATACAGTTAGGCTGATACTTGGATGAGTAAATGATCAGCCCATCTCTATATTTTGGGAGAATTATGTCAAATTGTATTTGAAAGGTATTATGAAACTTGTTTGAATTTCACAATATTTTTTAAAATTATTTAATGTGTATATAAATATTCACCCAGCTCTAGTCGCAAGGTACTTTCACTTGAAAGATGTTGGTGTATTAGTGTGTTGTATTGTAATTACAAAATTCCATTTGTAACTATAAAAACATTTGCTTCATATTCAACAATGCAAAAAATGAATGTAAATGAAAAACAGCCATTTTTGCACGATCATGTCTATATTTCAAATGGTGAAATTTCTATATTTATAATGTACAAATAGTAAACCTATATTTATACTTAAAATGGCAATTGTCTCCCACATTTTCTGCTCATGAATTGTATCAGGACCAACTATAGTAATGTATGCCCACTCCCCCAACTCCATACATGCTCCTAGTGCATGCCAATCTCTGGGCTTGTTAATTACTAGTGTGTTTAGTGAGTGTGGCATGTTCCTGCATGTAATATTCTATAGGTAGAATGACTTTTATATATTATGCATTCAGCATGCTGTGAAGACAAAATAGTGAACGAAATGGGTGTGGTTACTCCCTGTTCATATTATAAAGTTCCTGAATGTACTGGTAGTATATGTTTAGCTACAAGGAAGAATAAAATGGTGTTGGGAGAAGATAACTGGCATAATACCCTGACTGATAACCATGTCAGCTGCTGGTGTCTTGTTTTGTAAATTAAAAATCCATGATCTGTTTTTCACTTAGGTGTTTAAGCCATAGATGGATCTTTTCTTTCTCCATGACCCTTTCATCCTTTTATTGACATTTATCCTTCTTTTTATGCAATTATCCCAGAATGAAAGCTTCTGGCAAGGCACGTCAGCTGTTGTCTGCCAAAAAACAGACACACAAATCTTGTCACATAGCTTTTATTTTTGTGGTCAGGAACCCTCAGGCCTTATATTTAGGCAACTTAGGCTTGTGTGGAACTTTACTGTCTCCTGCACACTCTGAAATAAGATTACATGATAGAGAAGATCAATTTACTCAGGACATTTAAGCTCTGAGTACTGAGCTTTTTGTCCAATCACAGCTCCTCTCTAGCTGTGTAGCAGAAAAGCCAGTCACAGAAATCTTGACAAATTAGATATTACCACATCTACTTGTGTATATTTAAGCTTATCAAACTGAATTGTAGCATTGTTACTGTACTATTATGTAGACAAGGACTCCATTTAATAAATGCAGTGCCATTTAATAGTAATTAATCACCCAGCTAAAATGTCATATTAAGGTCAAAGAGACCAGAAGACAAAAAGAGGAGAACATTAAATTCAGCTGACAAACATAGGAAAGGAGAATGCAGAGCCAAAGAAAGTTCTGAGACATTGGCATTAGTGAAACATGTAATCCAAACTTCATCTTAACTTTCAGTTCAGTTGAGAAATAATCACATTCACTTGGTTCAAAACAAGGTCATTTCTGTAACTTTTAAAATGAGATTTCCTCTGTGCATATGCAGCCTCAGTTCACAGCAAGCTTCAGTTTGCTGGTGCATTTTACAGATGTTGTTCTATCTACATACATTGTCTTATTCCTTTTTCTTTTGTTTTTGAAGATATCCTTCACTTAGTAGAGTTTTCTTTAACACATCCTGAAAACAGGAAAGGTTTCAGACATGCAGATAATCTGGGATGGAGCTCAATGAATATAGACAGTCTAGAAAGAAAGAATGTAACTACATAGTTTGAACTGAAGCATGGAAGTATTTTTGCACTTTAAAAATAAAGCTGCTAATAAGTTTTTGTGATAGGAAAATTTCAAGTTCTGGCAAAGTGCGTAATGATAGAACACTTGTAAACAACTACTGCTGCTCCTTCACCTAAGGGCCACATCTGAAGCTTAGTAAAATAATTGGAAAATCTCAGACCAGAACTGGTTATATAACATAGAACTTGATTTTCACATAAAAAGTAGCTTTAGTGTTCTGTAGCAAATGGTTGCAGTAGCTGATCTGACAGGAGTAAGGAGTAATTTATATATAATCATCCACATTACACTTATACAGATAGAAACTCTTTACTGTGGGCTCGCTTTAAGAAACAGAGCGTTGGCCACTTTCAATAAATTTATTGAGCTCTTTGTGGTCTCTCTCATACTATGTGCAATGATACAGTAAAGGTAAATGTCCATTGATAATGGTGCCCATTGTATACAGTGTTAAACAACTTCAGATATGAATGTTTGTAAATTTATACATGGCCCAATTTTTATTCTCTCATACAGTGTCCGTATATATGTATGTTCTCTTTTTGCTTGTTTTATAAAATGTGACAAATTACCTTTTTAAAAAAATACTTTTGAATTGGTTTGGATAAGGGGTCAGCAACCTTTCAGAAGTGGTGTGCCAGGGCTTCATTTATTCACTTTAAGGTTTCGTGTGCCAGTAATATATTTTAAGCCTTTTTAGAAGGTCTCTTTCTATAAGTCTTTAAAATATAACTAAACTATTGTTGTATGTAAAGTAAATAAGGTTTCAGAATGTTTAAGAAGCTTCATTTTAAATGAAGTTAAAATGCAGAGCCCCCCGGACCGGTGGCCAGGACCCAGGCAGTGTGTGTGCCACTGAAAATCAGCTTGTGTGCTGCCTTCGGCACCCATGCCATAGGTTGCCTACCCCTGTTTTGGACTATATATACTAATTTCTCAGCTCAAAAAAGAGGAGCCAGTGAAGGCAAGGAAGCATAAAAGTACTTATTTCACCACATATTACATGTGTTTCAGAATCCAGTCAAACTGCTTCTAAATATATTCATCCTCTAAAGAATCCATCATTTCTCCTTCCTGTTCCAGAGTTTTCAATTTCATATCCAAAAATTGCTTTAGTATTGTGAAAAAATAGAATTCTTCAAAAAATACTTTACATTTGGCAAGATCTATCCCTATAACTTCTGTGTCAGTGTAAAGAATTTTGGCTTCTTCGAAAGTTTAAATATTATCCTTCTAAATTGTGTAAACTTAACTACATCAGGAAATGTGTCCATCCTCCCAAATAACCTTTCTTCTTTTGGTGAATTTAATATGTAGGAGAGCTATTTGAATAATGGGGAAAATAACTTGTACATTTATTCAAAGAAAAACATCAGATAACTTATTTGGCATTCATTTCCAAGATACTGCTATGTGGTAAATGTTAACTTAATGGTGACAACCGAAGATGCATGCAGAACACAAATTTCCGTACATGTGATAGAACCCACATTCCAAAAGTTGGGTCCCATTATACCTAGAAAGTTGAATATTAATAAGGGTATTGCTGATATGGAATTTGAGAGTGGATTGTGAGATGTGATGTTAATGAATTTTTGAGCCATTCTTGCAAGGGTGTATGACTCAAAATGCAACATGCATCTGCTTTTTCAACAGGACCTCTGCTTTATTTGGTGAATGAGTTATTCAACATTTGTCTTTATCCTTCGCTCTGTTTGTAGAGGCAGGGTTAGTATCCAGTTTATCCAGGGCAGCATTCAATTTCCTTAGCCACAAGACCATCCTCTTTTTCCTTCTGTAGGCCCCTGCCTCTTTCACTACACATGTGCCAGAGTCTGCAACAAATGAGGTGAGGTGACAACAGTCTCCTTCACTATACAACCCTGACTCATACCCTGAATGAAGCAGGTGAAAAAGAAACTGTATACAGTCATGTAGTTAAAGGCTTATAATGCACAAAGGAAGCCAAATTATAATGGCATAGACTCCCTTAATTATGGCCCTTCTTAGCTATTTAATCGTCTTATATTGAACCTTAATGCTATTTTAACATAGTTTTTGGGATGTAACTTCCTGGGTGGGTGAGTGTACGTATGTGTGTTTAAAAAGCTATCTGGAACCCCACCCCAATTTTATGTGGACCCATACTAGTTGTCAACATGAGTCAGTGACAAAGTTTGTTCCTTCATATCCATGGAACAGACCTCTACCACTTTAGGTAATGGAGTAACTGGTAGCAGTAGTGGGCTGTTATCCTATTCATCCCCCTCTGACATTAAAGGGGCATGAAATACATATGTTGCTAACTGATTTCACAGCTATTTCCTGATCAAAGAGGAATTTAGAGACTCCGGACTCCTGGGTTCATTTCCAGGTTCTGAAATGATATAGAACCTTTTTCCCCTGCCACACCTCCCCAGTCCATCTCTGTCCCCACTGTTCCTCCTGCACCCTTCCTTCTTTGCTCCTATCTAACTTTGGCTCCTGATTCTGCTCCTGGTTCCAACCCCCCACCTATTCTGCTCCTCTCCACACTCTGGTTTCTGCATATACACCCTACCCCTCAGTTCACCCTCCCCTCTGCCTCATTCCTCACCTAGTCAGGCTGTTTCATCTTTTTCTGCACTGCCTGGCTACCAGCAGAGGGGGACATTGAGAGAAGAGAGTGACACAGTCACCTTGCTCTCAAGGTGTGGTGGCCAGCAGCACAGTGGCCCCCAGCTGCCGGGTCAGCCCTGGACTTGAGAATGTTCAGTGGAGATAGAATCTCTCGAGGATTCAGCTGCACATGTGCAAAATGATTTTATTGGAAGCTTGGCCAGCTTTGGGTGAATTTTCACAGGGACAGCAAAAGATCCGTGACAGTATGGAGCCAAATGTTAAGTCCCCATTCCAATGCCAGGAGACAGCAGAGCTTCTCAAAGAAATAGTTACAAGATTTTATCATGGGCAAAACAATGTTATCTTATCTTTTTGGTGTCCTAGAGTAATCTGGAAATATGCAAGTTTTACGCTATGGCAAGTATCTTGGGGAATGGGGTTTTGTTTTTTTTTTAAAAAAAACCTGTGTGTTTAAGAGAACTTTTAGAGAAGTTTTGTTTGTCAAGAAGAGTTATTAAGCAAAAAGTTTATATAAAATTTTGGAGCTTTTTTCAATGCAGTCCAGAGAGGTTTGGCTTATAATACAATGATCTATGTGGCACTGTCTTGTCTATAGATTATGGATTTCCTTATTTAACAGTATGGCCTGTGAATAGAAAGGGGAAGTCTTCACATTCTTTGTATGGTTTCCTTGGGTTCTGGAGCAACTCATAATGGAGTTCTGGCCAGAAGCTCTGGGGCTTTATAAACCCAGTGTGAAGAAACAATGTGAACTGAAGCCTCTGGCTGTTGGGCAAATGGAATTTAGTAACTATGTTCCTATTTTGTTAGTCATTGTTTTGTAAATGGGTAAAGGGACAGTGTATATGCCCCCAAATTTAAATTAAGACTCTAAGACTCTAGTTCCATTTTTCTAAGTGTGGAAAGATTTCTAAAATTATTGTATTTGAGCAAGTAAACATATGCCTTCAGTTTTGAAATGGAAACCTTCCAGTAGTGAGAACCCTGAAAGTGGAACTAACTATAAAGGAAAGTGAAATGGAGGACTTGTCTGTGTTTGGGAATTGCTCTAGATTGTCAGTGATGTCCAACCACAGGTATAGCTGCACTGGTGCAAACCAATAGAAGTTGCAAATAGCAACATTATCTACTCTATGGGGTTGCACAAATGCAGCTATGCCAGTGGCTGCCAGCTGCTAACTGAAATTGACTGGGGAGGGAGGGGCTGGGGAGGTTATTCTAGTGTAGGTGAATATTAATGTCATTGGCTTTCATTAATCATCTGGAGCTTAATACAATAAATCAATGGTGACACTATTAGTAACAAATAATTTTGACTTTTAGAATGCTTACACATTTAGTAATCAATAGTATTGGTGATCTAGGTAAAGAAATGTTTGCTTACAACATATGATTAAGTGGATAGTATGCCAGAGCTGCCCGGGGGTGGGGAGGGCAAGTGGGGCAATTTGCCCCAGGCCCCACAGGGGCCCATGAGAATATGGTATTCTATAGTATTGCAACTTTTTTTTTATGGAAGAGGCCCCCGAAATTGCTTTGCCCCAGGCCTCCTGAATCCTCTGGGCAGCCTGTAGTATGCCTTTGATATACCCTTTTCTTGTCTCTTCAGTGAGATCCCAGCTTCTCACACATGCATTTCAGCTATTTCTGTGATAAGATGTATATGGGAATAAGAATACAAACTGTACAGTCTGGTCTGTGAAGAAACACTTGGTATGCTCATATCCTTACAAAGACTTCCTTTATGAGCAGCTCTTTCACCTTCCAAATTCTACCACAAAACAATATATCATTCTGAGCACTTTTTATTGTCTTGAGGAATAGTTTCCAGAGAGCCCAGCCTGCACTAGAATATGTTGTTTCTTTATTTGTTTTCTTTTCAAGATACCAATGATACACCCCTCTCAAGTGTACAGTTTAGTGAGATGGATCACACTTAGGTAACTGGCAGTTCAAGGAAGTCTTACCTCAGGTTGTTTACATGAACACGTTTTAGAACAGCCATTTAGCTTCCACCAAGTTCCACCCTGCTGACCAGCTGTAAGTGTAAAGGCCGCCAGTGAGCCTATAGGTCGCTGATAAACTAAAACCTCATTTGGCAGGCAAGGAAGCCAGGATGATAAGGATGTTGATTTATGTTTTATCTGTCACTATATTTTTCAGTAAAGCTGGGCAGCCAGCCTTAATGGTGTAAATGCTGTTATCACCTCTCCTTAGTTTAAGTGAAGCAGATTCTTTAGTTTCTCTCACTAATTCAGTTTCATTAATTGTTAGGATAAACAAGACTTACAGTACTAAATCTAGCAGCATTTAGTTCAGTCTGTAGTTAATACAAAACCAACACCTTGCTGGAAAGAGTTCATATTATCCTTTGGAATTTCCTAGACCGATTTCTGTGAGTAAAATATTGTATATGCTTTGGACCAGATTCAATGGTTGGCATAAGTGGAGCCAATTTCACTGATATAATTGTTGTCATTGCTGATGCCAGTAGTGAATTTGGCCCTTCATTCTTATTTTTGATACTCATGTTGTGTCAACAGCAGCTACAGGGAAAATGAAAGCTCTGTTTCTCCACCAATGCTTTTGGCAACTTTTTTTTTTTTAAAGCATAGGAAGTTTTTACATATGATGATAATAAAAATCAATTTTTCAGTATGGAGAACAAGTGCACGACTTCAGCAAACTAGAAATGACCACAGAGAAAAAGGGAGACAAAATTTCCAACATTAAAACATCAGTACTGCTTAAAGTATCTGACCACCAGAAACAAAAAAAACTTAAACCCATAATCAACACTGTTTCAGACATTAACTATGAAACAATCAAATGCATCTCTTCTCATTTCTTCTTGCCCCCTTCTCTTCCCAAATATTTTCAACATTTCCCTTCCCAGGCTTGTTTAAAAATAAAAAGAGCCTATTCCTGCTTCTTCTCCCACTGAAGTCAATGGGAGTTTTGCCTTTGACTTTAATAGATCTAGGAGCAGGCCCAAAGCAGTATTTTATAGCTTGCTTTGTTTTAGGTATTGTTTTGAGTAATCTGTTTTTTTGTAAAATTGCTCTATTTCCATAGCAAAACCACTATAATGATAGTGTGTAAATGCTCCAGCCTCATATACATGAACTCAGTTCTACACTTTTATGTACTTAATTGTATTCCCTTTTTTTTTTTTTTTTTTTTTTTTTTTGTATATAAGAGACTATAACTAGCATTACAGGCAGATCATGATTTCAGTGCTAGTTATAGTCTCTTATATAATTGTATTCTCTTTTTTTAAAGTACATAAAAGTGAAGAATTGAGTTTTTGTTTGTATAATGTAGTTGTTTCATATGTAATACTTGTTCTGTTCCTGGTTGTACCCTGTATTGATTCTCAGACACACAGCATGACAGTGAACAGGAATTTTGTTCTTTACTGATTATTTCAAGTTTGCAAGCTAATAAAATAATTCTAATTCACGATTAGTTAAGGAGGCACAGGTTACGTGCCTCTTCAGTAGGCTAATCATACCCACCTTCATGCTCTAGCTAGTCTAACTTGGCAACTGTGTTGGGTGGCCCCGTGTCCAAATGGGTTTAGAATTTGGATGGTACCTAGGTGTCTGAAGTTGAATCTAGGGGAAAAAAATGTCTGTAGGTTGAGGGTAACATGAAATTTGTGAGATTATATCAGTACCCAGGACAGTATGTACCATTCATTTGTTACACAGTGGGGAAAAGTGATGGAGGGAATGTCTAGGACTCTCTATTTTTGCCTTTTGTTTATTGCCCTTTGCGACGGGGATTCCCAAAAAGACACTTCACAGGATAGAGTTAACTCATAGCACAGAGGCCGCAACTTTATTAAGTAAATAAACAAGAATGCAAATAAATTAAAAGTGGATTAATGCAATTTTTCAGTAAAGGGAGGATGTAGCCCTTTGTTCAGACCAGGAGCCTACCTTTTTCCTGATTGTCAGACTCCAAGGTCGAAATGGACACCCAATTGAATACATAATCTGGCCACGCCTGGACCTGAGACTTAGACCGCAAGACACACAATCTACAACTCTCCTCTGTGATTCCAGGCTAATGCTGCCAGTGATTACACACAGCAACACTGAATCCCACTATTCTGGGTCAGATATACCTTTTCCTTCTGATGTAGCCCAAATAGCCAACTAAACTCACATTCCTGCAAAGGCTATGTGCCATCCCAAAGTTGCAACGCAACATCCTGGAATGTATTGTAAGGAACCAGCTGACTTATTATCGGCTTCCTTTCCTCCAGCTCTGTCAAGATGGAAGGAAAGAGCCTGCCCAGTGGAGGGGTGTTACTCAATTCAACATGTAAAGCCAATGTAGGCTCAATAATCCCTAGAATACAGGAAAAGGAAATACCATAAAAAAAGATGAAGCTCAGGAGACAGCTATAGGTTATGTGAGACCAAGAGCAGCAGGCTAGAGCAGCAGCCTGAGAGCTTGTTACAAGGGACAAGGTTAGATAAGAGGTATCCTGGGAGCTGGAACTAGACGACTGAGAGTAGCGCAGATATGTAGCTGAGAGGAGCTAGCAGTAGTTGTCGCAGGAGGATACAAGGCAGCAATCTGCAGGCAGGCAGCTGTGAGGACAACTGTATGTGTGCAGCAGGAAAATGGTGTGTAGGGAATGTGTATCTATTTGATTCTGGCAGCCCGAGAAACTCAAAATGTGGGAGTGTTTATGGTAATCCATTGAAGACTGGAGCCTGCAGAGCCTATCTAATGCCTCGAGTGCCTACACTTTCCTTCTGAGCTTGTGGTGCACAGAGCATAGTACGAAAGCTGTAGTAGTGTATCATTCAGACCAACACCTTGCAGAGGTGCGAGTGTGGAGAGGGAAGAGTGATTACACAATAAACCCAAATACAACTGTGAAACTGAAAAGTACACAATGATTAGTCAACATGAAAACATATAATTGGCAATTAACTGCCAATACAGTGTCCTCAGGAAAAGGACCAACTACTTATCCTAAGTCCTGTCTGCCAGTGCAGTGGGAGGCAAAGCCTGGCTGCAGCAGGATGACAGTCTGCTACACATTCATTTGATTAATATAATTCTTTTTCTCCTGGTAAATAGCCCATGAAGAGATTATGTTGTTCTCCAAAATATTTGCTCTTCAAAAGTATTTGCCAAGTGCTTTCTATGAGCATTTAATTGAGCTCATTGTTGAATTGTGATAGTAAATTAGTTTTTTTATTGAAGGTCACATGGTATTTCTTTAATACCTGAAAGAGTGCAACTCTTAAACTTGGAATCAGGTCTGTAATGTGAATACTATGTTTACAAAAAAATCAGCTCAGCTTAACATTTGCTGTTTCCTCAGGCTTTCCTGCCACCAAACTAGTTATTCATGGAAAGCAAACACAAAAAGGGTGCAAATACTGCTGAAGCATTTTATTTGAGTGAATATTCACTACCAATTTTTGAGGCATTTGCCTAGTTCCTATATATATAAATGAAACAATTTCTGTTTTAAAAAACTGAAAATTTCATCAACCCTCTCATCCTTTTCTGTGCTGAGCAGTCTTTTTTAAATTTGTTCAATTCTGTCACACGTGCACATCACTCATTTGTTTGCCCAAATACAATTTACCAGTACCTGGCTCCATAGCTTCTGCCATGCCCCAGAACAGCTGCTGGTGCATCACATTTGTGTCTTCCTCTTGCCCTATAACATTCCATAAAATTGTTTATATTCACTGTAAAAATATTTTCACTCTGTTTACCTAGTGACTGTGTACCACGGTTTTCTTTCTTTATCACTTTTTTCTTTTTTACAAGCACAAAATGAAAATGTTTACAATACTGTTATTGCCGGTACATATAGTACCTAGTTTACTAAAGAAATGTGCAATAGCACATGCACATGGGTAAGATATTTGCTAATCTCTGCTTAATCTTTCTGTGCCGCAACAGGGTGTCCATGTACAGTTAGATCTAAATGAAGATTGCATACATTTAGTGTCTGCTGCTTTAAGTGTTTGAAGCATATTTATGGCCAATGGAAGGTCTGACGTGTGAACTGGGTAAACTATTTTTGAAGGTTTTTTGTAGTTCTAGCTGTATCTATTCTAAATCATTTGTTTATGCCTCAAAGTGTACTTGTTGTTTCTTTTAGCTCAGATCAGCTTTCTGAGCCCAGTTTTCCTGCACTATTTTAATACCATTCAACATAAACAGTTTACACATTTCTCTCTGCATTGTTGTAATCTGCCATGTGCTCAGAGAAAGGGTTTGGCCTTTAGCTTTTTTTTACACTGACACATTTAAAAAAAAAACAATTGCTTCATTATTTGGAACTTGAATATGGAACTTGCATGTAAAGACACTATCCTGATACACAGCAGAGATTAATTCTAACAGCATGAAATAATATGTACATAGACTCGCTATACACACAGTGTAGTCATGTTGCTTAATGCTCTGTGGATGAGGGGAAAGCAGTGGACATGTTATTCCCTGACCTGAACAAAGCTTTTGATATGGTGTCCCAGTATTCTTGCCAGCAAGTTAAAGAAGTATGGGCTGGATGAATGGACTATAAGGTGGATAGAAAGCTGGCTAGATAGTCGGGCTCAATGGGTAGTGATCAATGGCTCCATGTCTAGTTGGCAACCAGTATCAACTGGAGTGCCCCAAGGGTCAGTCCTGGGGCTGGTTTTGGTCAACATCTTCATTAATGATCTGGAGGATGGTGTGGGCTGCACCCTCAGCAAGTTTGCTGATGACACTAAACTGGGAGGAGTGGTAGATACGCTGGAGGGTAGGGATAGGATACAGAGGGATCTAGACAAATTAGAGGATTGGGCCAAAAGAAACCTGATGAGGTTCAACAAGGACAAGTGCAGAGTCCTGCACTTAGGATGGAAGAATCCCATGTATTGCTACAGACTAGGGACCGGATGGCTAGGCAGCAGTTCTGCAGAAAAGGACCTAGGGGTTACAGGGGACAAGAAGCTGGATATAAGTCAACAGTGTGCCCTTCTTGCCAAGAAGGCTAACGGCATTTTGGGCTATATAAGTAGGGGCATTTCCAGCAGATCAAGGGACGTGATAATTCCCCTCTATTTGACATAGGTGAGGCCTCATCTGGAGTACTGTGTCCAGTTTTGGGCCCCACGCTACAAGAAGGATGTGGAAAAACTGGAAAGAGTCCAGCGGAGGGCAACAAAAATGATTAGGGAACTGGAGCACCTGACTTATGAGGAGAGGCTGAGGAAACTGAGATTGTTTAGTCTGCAAAAGAGAAGAATGAGGGGGGATTTGATAGCTGCTTTCAACTACCTGAAAGGGGGTTCCAAGGAGGATGGATCTAGACTATTCTCAGTGGTAGTGGATGACAGAAGAAGGAGTAATGGTCTCAAGTTGCAGTGGGGGAGGTTTAGGTTGGATATTAGGAAAAACTTTTTCACTAGGAGGGTGGTGAAGCACTGAAATGGGTTACCTAGGCTGGTGGTAGAATCTCCTTCCTTAGAGGTTTTTAAGGTCAGGCTTGACAAAGCCCTGGCTGGAATCATTTAGTTGGGGATTGGTCCTGCTTTGAGCCAGGGGTTGGACTAGATGACCTCCTGAGATCCCTTCCAACTCTGATATTCTATTATTCTGTGATTCTATGAAGGTGATCAGATGCTATGGTGATGAGCGCAGTATTAAAAGCAAGATAGAATAGACCAGAATAGTGTGTCTCATACATAGACTCACTTCTAGTTTCTTGTGTGAATGATGCCATTCTCTGTGTGGATGATATTGCCATTCCCATGCAATATACATGATGTATTGCTAAGCAACACTTAAGAACCTTCACCCTTTATTTTGTTAGTTTCATTCAGTATCTCACATACATTAAGAACTCCCAATGCCAAATCCTCGTAATCTTATTCTCAAAAATGCAGGCTGTGATCAGCTGCCAGTGGGAACAAACTGAGAAGGGGGGAACTCTCAGTAGAGAAAAGCTTTGCAGCTGGATAAGGAGTTTTCAAACTTCAGTTCCAGCAACAATCACTTCCCAGCTGATCTTAACTACTATAATACCACACTGGGATTTAGGGTAAGACTCTGTTAACTGGGAAGCAGATCACTCAGAACTTCAAAGATTGAGAGAACTGACCTTCAGTTTTTTTTCAATACTCACAACTAGTTTTCCTTAGAAAATTTATGTGATGATTGTTCCTTTTCTTGGGAGACATGGCTGTTCTTTCATCCCAATAGCTGGATTTCTTTTATGGCTGCGCACTACTCCTGCTGCGTGTGTGAGCAAGTGATGTTTTGAAATGTGATGTTCTTTATTTATATGCTGTATCAAAGAGTTGCTTCTTCTCACATGTGTACTCCACTTTTTAAAAAATGATCTTTCAGATAAAGTTAGTTGAAGTTTTAAAATATATTTATTTAATCTACCAATTAAGAACATATCACAGTACGTACTGTGATGAACACAGTGGGCCAGAATTCTGCCTCTTCCTGGCGTGGGAAGTGCAAGGGATGAAGGTGAAAAGAGCTGTGTTGCCTTCATTAAGACACAGGAAATATGTATTTCACAACTGCGTTACTTTATTTAAACACTGCCTAACTCTAACACTATAGCAACCAGAACCTTTTGCTCCCTGCACTCCAGAGCCCCATCTTCAAAAAAAATGAAGACCTTTGGTCTCTGCAGGCACTTCCTTACATAACAATAGCAGCTAGTCCATACAAGAAACAATGGCTGGGCACATAAGCATTCTTAGGACTGCTTCCGCTGACACCCACGGGGACTCTAGTCTCTGGGTATGGAGGGGACAGAGCCATGGCCTTACTACTCCTCTGCACCAGTTCTGGTGTGTGTGTGGGGAGTGCATGCTGCTCCCTTTTCAAGCACAGTGCATGAATTGATATATTTATTTGCAATACACTATTCAGCCACTAATAGAGATGACTAGTGGGCGACAATTCCTCAAAAGTTTCTGTGAAACTATGATGCCATTTTTCATTCCGTGCTGGAATTGTAACAAGAGGGAGAGCGTGGGACTAAGCCAGCCTTGTTTTCAGGATGGGCTTAGCTGAGAAGAATCCTGCGATTCCTGTATAAAAGAAGCCAGGTGTAAATGCTGACAAGGCCCAGCTGGGGTAAGTCTGGAAGAACTGGGGGAGGGATAGCTCAGTGGTTTGAGCATTGGCCTGCTAAACCCAGGGTTGTGAGTTCAATTCTTGAGGGGGCCATTTAGGGATCTGGGGCAAAAATCTGTTTGGGGATTGGCCCTGCTTTGAGCAGGGGGTTGGACTAGATGACCTCCTGAGGTCCCTTCCAATGCTGATTTTCTATGAAAGAGACTGAAGGGAGCAAGAAGGCTCCTGCAGAGTGCGAAGGGTCCACTCATCACAGGTGAGCCTCCTTGTGCCTGGGAATTACTCTTGCCCTATCTGGCAGCCACTTCTGTCAGTTGCTCACAATGTAGTCCTCTCTGTCCATGACTTGGGGAGCTGTTTCTTTGTGAATTGGCCCTCCAGGCAGGTCACTATATAGTCCTCCTCCTGCCGTCTTCCAAGGTAACAACATCCCCACGGACAAGCTGTCTATATGCCATCTCAGGAAGTCTTTCTTCCATCTCCAGGTCCTGTGTCACTTTGCTGGAGGGGCCCACACACTAAGCTGGGTTCCAGACGTGGGATCCTATAAAACTAGCAGCCAAGGTCTGCACAATCCCACTCCTTGCTGCTGTTTGTCTGGCTGCTTTCCCCACAACTTGTTAAACTTTTGATTTATCCTACTTTTAAATTGTATTTGTAGCCCATTTCATGACTTTGATGCATGATTTGCAAACATGATTTATCCCTGTCACATAAAATGATAAATTTGCACGCTATAATCTGTAAATCTGTATTTACTCATGCCACATGTAAGCAAATAAAAAAAGTTGTTTCCTCTAGTTTATAAAATCTTTTTATTTAAGTGTTTTTAATTTTAGGAGGTTAGTGAATAATGAATCCACCAAAAACTGTACCCTGAGCCCGGTGCCCCCCAAAGCCTGGCACCCCAGGGGGTTGCCTGCCCCTAAATCTGGCCCTGGCAAGGACCAAGTTTATAAAATGGTTAACACATGATACTTCTACCTCATATTTCCTACCGCAAAATTCAAACTACTTGGTTTTTCAGGCACGTCCCTAGTTTTTAACTAGATCACCAATATTTTGGCCACAAAAGATTGGCTTCTGTGCAGTGAAGAAGCCAGGAATATTTTTCTCTGAACCTGGTCTTTGGGAAGTTGCCAGAACTATCTAAAATATCCCAAATTTAGAGGGTCCTGAACTTGTCCAAAGCAGGTTAGAAGATCTCAAAATCTTCTTTCCTACCTGATTTATAATATGTCTCATAAACAGCCCATCTATAGCTTCAGGGATAACTCAAAAATTTCATTTAAACCTGTAGACTACATATGTTTTAGATTTGTTTAATTTTTGTTTTTGTAAGTTTTTTTTATGAGTATTTTCTGAAATAATTTCCCTGTTTTCTGAGCAAATTACATGCAACATCTGACCCAAGTTTAATCTATCAGCCTCATAAAGGCATAAGTCAGACTTTTTTTATGAGTGATAGTCTAAAAATAGATAATTATCTTGTTTGTTTTAGCAGTTTCTATTCTGGTCTCTGAACAGTTTTCTTCCATTAGAAAAATACTATTTTTATATGTTGTTCTAGACTAGTGGAACAGTCAGTAATCACATCAGACATAAATATAATAATGCTCAATTTACTTAGTAATACAGCTTAATTAAAATATGTAGAATATTTGCTATATAAACATAAACCAAATTACAAGCCTGTTGCATGCTTGTCTATTATATAATTCCCCCCTCTCCCCCAAACTACAGAATATAATTTTCATTACATCTGGATTAGTAATAGCATTTATGAACGTGCAACCAGAATATATGAACGTGTGTATAGAGCAATCTATACAAGATGTATTTTTGGTAAAATTCTCTGCCACTACCTGTGCTGTGTATCTCTGCTCTGACAGACTACTTTCCGTGTATGCATAGCTCTCCCCTTATTGTCAATAGAAGTTCCTTCTTTAGGCAGATCAGAGTATTGGTACTAAGATCTATCATCAATGCTTGTTAGTTTAATTTAGTAGAAGAGATCTGTGGCCTAGTTCAGCACTTGAGTCTGCTGGGCCCTTCTGCCACCAAGGGGAACAAGGACCATCTGGCCAAAGGCAGGGATTGGTGGGAAAATGGATGTTTTCTGAGTATCGATCCTTACTGAACTTTCGTGTAAGTTACCAACTTTTCCAGGGTCCACCTGCTGCAGGCAGGAAATCTACTACCTCAATAGGGAATCCAGGGGTAGTGGGTGAGAGTGCTGTAGAGTCATTCTGTTAGGGAGGCAGAGAGTGCTGAGGGAAATTAGGAGTTCAAATACATTCCTCAAAATACACTTGTTTTGCAGGTCAAGTCCCACCTTCACTGAGCCACTGCAAAGTTGAACCACTATATGATTATTCTAACTTGGTAGCAAATATTCTCTAGATTAAAAAACGATTGCTTTGTTGTGGAGCTTTAAAAAAATTAAAACAAAAATGTTTCCTGGGACCTAAACAAGAACTCTCCTGGGTATGTAGTAATCACACATTAAGCTACAGTCATTAAACAAAAATTTCCCCCTCAGCTCTACTTACTCACATACAAACAACTTCTCTTTACTTGTACAGGAAACTCCTTTTTTTCATACCTTCTCCTCAAGCTTTCACACCGCAGCCCTCTTGCTAAGGTAATAAATATTCCTACTTCTCATGTCCTTGGCTCAAAGTCCTTTCCTAGATTGCAGGGGTCATCATAAATGTCTTTGCACATTGGCTGCACTTCTTCTATGTACTCTCTGGCCTGCTCATCAGCATTTTCCCTCAGCACCATTCAGTCTCCTTTCCTGAGCTCTTGATAAGAGGGATCTATCAGTCACAACAGTTCTCTTTCAAGTGTCCTGGTGGGACTACCTGTTTTCCCCAGGTCTTTCACTGAGATATGGGCTTGGCTTCCTGTCCCAGCATGCTTTGCTGTTTTCTTGTCATGAGATAGTCCCTACAGACTTAAAATCCCAGAATGCACCTCCTTAAAGGCCCAAGATTAATAATAACAGGACAACTGGGCCATGCCTATCCTTAACAGGCCAGAATGCCCTATTTACATAAATGTTGGAATTTAAATTAAAGCCAAATAGTCCAAATACCAAATAAAAATACAACCACATTGTGTTGGAGGTATGAAACTGATATATTTTGTTCTGAGGGCTTTGTGTGTTGGAGTGGAGTGCTGGAAAGAGGAGGCAAGGGTAGTGTGTGTGTGTGTGTATTCAGTTAAGAGAATCTGCATTCTTTCTTTCTGCGTATATTAAGGGATAGAGAATTAACTAACTTGGATCTTGCTAACCAGTGCCAGTGGCACTGAAAAATAATAGTTGTGCTAAAGATTTAACTGTATGAATAATATGCAATTTAAATCCATAATCTTAAAGTTCATGCTAAATATAATTTGTGACTTGTTATAGATTTTTTTCTATAATTTTATACATAAATTTTGTATATATGTAAAGACTGTACTAGCGGGAGAAAACTCTCAGTGCTAGTTGTAGGCTGTTAGTCATGGTGCTAAAATGCCTTTAAGATCATCATCAAAGTACTATATAGTATCAAATAATTCTAAGCAAAAACCTTACACACTGGATTTTTCCTCTTTCTGTTTGCAGAATGCCCATGTGAAGATCTCGATTTCTTCATATTTATTTCTTCAGATATATTCAAATACTTAAGTAGGGTTTTTTGGTTAGTGGCTTGCTGTGACTGTTTGCAACTTGATATTCAAGCTGTGTTGGTTAGGTGTGATTGATTACAGAAACCATATGATATTTGTGTTCCTTGATTGGGTAAACATAACACTTCTCAAAGCTCCCTCCTGGTTAATGCATATATAGAAAATCTTAAACCTTTTCCTTTCTGGGCTTTGCCAAAGGCAGCACTTGTAGAAAAAATAGGCTACTAGCAGATCTATTAGTTGTATGCAGAATTGATATTTTATTTTCTGTCACTGCATTCACACAAAGAAATCCTAGTGTGATCCTACTTATGAAGGCTGGAGGCAGATCCTTGTTTGTCTTGTTCAATTGTACCATGGCTGTGGTGATGGGTTTGGGCAACCTTGTCCCCTACTGTGGTTCCCAGTGTCCCATATATCACATTGAATGCTCTGTATTTTTCTGCCATCATCACAGATACTTCAAGTAGGAAACTGCATATGTGTGTGTGTGGTCCTACTTATAAAATGTGCAGCCAGATCACTGTACTACTGTTTGACTCATTTAATTGCCTCTGTGGCAGGGATTTGGTACTAAGTTTTGGGACTGCTCATTTCTTCTTTATAAAACAGAAAATTTGGGTCTAAGGAAGGTCTAGTGTGGGCAAATCCTGTACATGTTTCCTCATGCTGCTCTGCTCTCATAATGGACCTCTGCCTCACCTTGAAGCACCCCTAGGTGTGCCAGTTCAGGATCTCTGAAGTAGACTGACAAAAACATCTAATTCTACAAAATAGTTTCATGCAGTGGATATGACTGTTGAGGCTACCAAATTCAGCCTTACATGTGGCCCTATCTTTGAGCTGAAGTACATGATCCCTTAAAAGTGGGTATTTTTTATTTAGAAATGACTCCTAGCAGCAGACTTAGTTTGGGGAAGGATTTTGAATCTGTTGCTCTGCAGGTATCCAAGTTCATACTAGCAGGGTACAAGTAGGAGGACAGTCATTTGGGGTCTGATTTTTAGAGGTACTGTGCCTCCTTTGGATCCATTGACTTCAGGAGTTGTGAGTGATCAGTATCTCTGAAAATGAGGCCCTCACTGCACTACTTCTAGTTTGAAGAACTACTGATTGACTGCAATCCCAAATGTGGATGAGTGTTACTGCTGTGGATATTTAGAGGGAAGAAGGTTCATCTTTTGCCTTGAAAGTAGGTGTTAGAGTAAAAGGATAAGAGATTCTTAAAGCCCTGGTTGGACAAGCTAAGAGAAAATTTCTTCTCTCAGATCAGCAGTCATGCTCAGCTTCAGCATTCTGCTCTCCCTATGCATGTGGATGTCCCATTAACATCAAGGGCAGCAAAGAGAGGGAAAAATGCACTCGCGTACCTAGGAGAAAAGACCACCAACCCCTTTGCTCCACCAGCGTGTAAATCCAATATAAGCCAAATAATATTTTCTATAATATTATTTCTGAAAGAATTAGAAGTATCAGAAAATATCACCATGCTTTTAGCTGTGCTGCTTAAATGCTGATATGAAGTCGATCAGGTAAGTAGTTTAATGATACTTCCACTGTTTGCCCAGCTATGTATGTAAAAAGAATGTTGTGAAAAATACTAGAAGTGGTAAAATCCTAGGGCTAACAGCTCATACATTAGTGGTGGTTCATTGTGAACAAAGTCATTTTTCAGGCGAGTCATAAAGCAGCCTTAAAAACAAATGATTCACTGTTTGCTTCAAATGCGGCTGTTGCCATGTGACCACCATTCATCTGACATCATTAGTGACATAGTTTTTGTTAGTATGATATCTGATTAAGGCTCCCAGCCATAGTGGAGCCAGACTAAGTAGTTTGAGCTAGGAGGCTGAGGAAAGTTAATGTGTCAGTGTTACTATAAGGTGAGAGCGTCTGCTCAGTTTCCTTTGGAGAGCTAGAATTGAAATTGTTGATGATGCAATCTTCTGAAAATATTTGGTCATAGTTAAAGATATGACGAACTCCATTGGGAGATTTAAGCCATTCAACTGAACATGAAGATACTATACCACTTGAAGGGAAAAATATAATGAAGAAAAAACATTGTTGAAAGATATAGTAAAATGAGCCTTTTTTTCAAAAGTAGGTAAATGAAATTGCTCATATACATTTGCACAAATAGGTCCAGATCATGCATGTGCATAAATACCTGGTATGTGCAGGCAGGCTGGATCCATGCAGAAATAGGTATGACATTGTATATGCCTAGTTTTAAAACCTGGATCTGTATCTTTTCTAAAATGTCAAGGGCTCGTGCATCTGCACCTCTTGTTATCTGAGCATGAAACTATTTTCAATAGGTACATAAAAGATAAGCAAAAGGCAACTTCCACCTGAGACCAGCTTGGCACTGATCATATTGGCTTGGCTAAAAGAGGCTCCTCTATGATCAAATGATAACGCTGCTGTTTTTAAAAAGCACAAGGTCCCAGCTGAAGTCTAAGCTGCAGGGCTGCCACAGTGTGCAGGATGTATGAACAGTGAATGCAGCCACCTAATGGTATTAACATAACTGTCTATTCTAGTCCTCCACTGTTTTTTGTACAGGCCGTGGTTTCTAGAATTTACTATGACTGGAAATACATTTAAGCCTATAGAAAACTAAGTGAGAAGCCTGAATAAAAGGGTGCATTTTACAAGCCATCAAACAATACCCCTCCCATTAACTCTCTTGGCAAGGTTTACTTTGTTTCTCTCCTTAATGTTACAGTGCAGTGAGGTGTCACGGGTTATTTCTTGTCTATGCACGTGATGTGGTTTTGCTTTTATTGTGTAGATAGTATAGTGTCTGTCACCTTGTAAATATTTGTAATATTAAATAATAAATGCTAGTATTATTTGCCATCTGGGAGAGCCAGTAGTTAACCTAGGGGCATGGTAAGCTGTCATCCATAAATAAAGCTCCAAAAGCAAGAAGTTTGAAGAGTTTTCTTCCAAAGATTGTGTATTAAAAATGTAATTCAAGAGTTCTTTACCTCTCTGTTCTTTTAGAGATATCAGAACTAATCTGGTGTTCCAGAGCATGTGGAGACTGCAATTTTAGTGCCTGCATAACTTTTTGAGTAACAGCAATGTTTAGATTTACCTATCTTTTAAATATATACCACGCACATATTTTCAATGGGCTTCTCTGGGGACTTTGTCATCTCGAAAGGAAAAGGAACATTTCTAAAGAAATCTGTATGGTAATATTTGCATGACATATATTGGGTGATAGATGGGCCTCTAAGAAAGACTGGATATTTGTTTTGGATAAACATTTAGAAATTTGGATGTGAAGCCATGCTCTTTTAATAGCTTGTGGAATGGGACTTAAATCCTGTTCTGGCTTTTCTGGTTCCAGGTCTAGACAGAATTTAGAAATGCAGAAGTATTCAACAAAAAACAAACCACACCAACCAACCAAACAAAACAACATAAAAATCTTTGCTGAAAGTTCAGGGAGGGAATCTTATTTTAGATTAAATGCTTTGACCATCTCAACATGATCTGAGAATGAGCATAATATATCAGGAGTTCCTGAATTCTAATCCCAGTTATGCTCCTAACTTGCTATTTGACTTTGGGCAAGTTACTTCACCTTTTTGCACATAATTTACCACCTCTGAAATGGAATATAATTTGTTCGTCACAGTGGTATTGTGAGGGATACTATATCTACTATGCTTTGAACATATAAATTGTTGTGTTGCCTTGGGGATTGAAACAAGGACCCACAGGGCTGAAACGCTGAGTCTTTTAACGTGAACTAAAGGACTATGGTATGTTTTCAAAAATTCTGAAGTGACTTAATGAAATGACTTAAGAGCTGAAATCCAAGTCACATTTTCAAAGGCGACTGAGGAGCTTAAATTCCATTGACTTTCAACTCTCAAGTAGTCTAGACCCTTGTGAAAACACGATTTATGGTCAAACTTTCAAAAGCACTTTATTCTGGCAGTTGAGGATTGGGCACAAGGGAAGATGCATTATAACACAATGAAGAGCAGATTACATCAGTGCTTGAAGTGTATTGAAGTCAATGACTCTATGACAATATATACCAGCTGAGTATTATAATGCTACATGTTCCTGAATACTGTTATATTTCATCCCTCAGTATTATGTGTTACTAAATAGCAAAAGGTAGTAAAAACTAGTAAGATGAAAGAGAAATATTTCATTGTAATGTGTTTTTGTTAAAGTTGTCAATTGCTTATTTAAAGAACAGTGCCTTCTGTTTATTTTAAATCAGCTCTTATTCCTTCCCCATTACAAATGGATGATTGATTGGTGACTATGGGGTGTATCGCAGCTTGTAGAAGACATCCATGTTACCTTATAATAATATTTGAATAAACACATTTTTAGTAATACTTCAGAGTCAGGAATCTTCTGTAGCCTCAGATTTCACTAATGTCTTAGATTTAAGCAGAAACCTTTAACTGTCACTGATCAAATTACTCTGTCAAATCCACCCAAAGTGATCCAAATAAAAGGAAGATGTTGTTGTTTTCAATACAAACTGGTCTGTGAGTTTCTTGGTCAGATTAAATGTATAAGCAATTTAGTAGCAATGCAGTGAAACAGAGGTCCTGGTAGCTGTATGCCATCATTATGGTATGTAAAACCACCAAATTCCTACCCATATACAGTGTGCAAATTAGCAGCAACATGAATTTTACAGCTTGCAAATAATTTGGGTAATTTGAAATTAGCTGTAATTAGCAATAAACGTTATCATGATATTTTAATTCACATTCTCTAAATATTTATTATTTTTGAACTGTGGTGAGATTGAGTTTGCAGGTAAATGCTTCAAGCAAAGTGAGTTTTGTCAGCTATCTCTGGTCACTTTGTATGCTATGCTAAAGTATCAAGTAAAGTATCAAAGGCACAGATGACTTAGTTTTATAAAGAAAACAAAACTAGGACAACTTTAAAAGTGGCAAAGAGTTCTGTGGCACCTTATAGACTAACAAATGTATTGGAACATGAGCTTTCATGGGTGAATACCTGCTTTGTCGGATGCATGAGATCCTTTTACAGATCCAGACTAACAAGGCTACCCTCTGATATAGGACAACTTTGTTTATTTCAATTTCAAAACAAAGAAGTATCAAAGTTAATAGTTTTCATTTTTCAGCTAAACTCTGTCTCTCTCTTTCTAGACATATCTGAGTGCCTACATTCAGCTAGAAGTCTAAACACATTCTGTATTTCTTTATGCATGGCACTTTCTCCAGTGGTATAATTGCTGGTATTACTAAGCAATACGGTATAGTACAAGTCTAAAAGTGAAAAATCCCCAGGGACTGTTGGTTCAAAGAAAATTATTCCAGTGAATCATTTTGCTGCCTACTCAAAACATACAGGTGGAAAAATAAGTGTTTCAGAGAAATACTAAAATCTCTAAGGGCCAGATTATACCACCCATACTTAAAATGATTAAAATCGTGCTCCTCAAATAGTCCCGTTGAAATGAGTGGAAGTATGTGAAGAGTAAAGTACTGTTATTCAGTGTGAATAAGGTTAGCACAATCTGGCCCTAAATCTCCAAATAAATTCTACCATAGATTTTTTTGAAAAAGAGATTTCATTTAATTTAGAATCACCCTCACATTATTGCCTATTAAGCAGCTTTAACATTTCAAATGACCACTAACAGCTAATCTATTTTATTTAGAAAAGAGCCTAAAGTGACAGAACCATCTGACATTAGACTCAACAACACATTACTTAGATGAAATTGCACTCTGAAGTGTAGTGGACTGAACCTCAGTAGTTAGCTGATAAGACACAAGTTTTCACCTACAGGACAACAGTTCAAGCAATCTTTGGATTTCTTAAGTAAAATTAATTTAGTTATGTCAGCTATGCTGCCATAAAATGATAATCCAAGCTGTAGAGATGCCAAACATACTTTTTCCTTCTTTGGCTAGATTGAAACTGTACTAGAAGCACTGTGGTATGTAGAATTCATTTCAGGTGTGTTCAGTAAAGGTGGTAAATTGGAATTGTATCTGCTCTGCACAACTAACAAAAGAATATAAACAGAACAGGGTTCTAGGATCTGTATGTTGCAGCCCAATCCTGCAGAATTACAACGATGTGTACAGTTACTCCTCTGTGGATTTCCACTAAATCATTGACATCTTACATTTTAGTAGGAAAAGGTCTGGAGTGTAGACACTGATACTATAGGAATAATATAGGTGTTGCAGGGTAGGTACACCCCATAATAGGGTGTTGGATTATGGGATTATCAGAATGGCTACTTGGCGGCCCAAATGACCTGGAGGTGGGTGGTGGCCCTGCAGTTCAGCCCAATTACCAGAGTCAGTGGGGCTGTCCTATGGTTCAGGGCAGCAAGGCCTAGTGGCCCAAGTTCATGTAACAGCTAAGTTCGCCTCTCTGGGCATTGGCTACCCCAGTGGCTAGGGGGCCCCAAACCCACCTTTCTCCACCCTGCCCAGGGCCCTAAGGAATTAACTCTTCTGTAATCAGACATGGTCTCTTGATACTACAGTCTTGTTCCCTGAGATGCTTCCTATCCTTCCTTACAGTCTGATAGTCTCATGCCTCAGCTATCTTTTCTCCATCAGCATCAGCGGTTGGTTTGGGGTCCGCTGGTATCTCAGTTCTGCTGGCTTCTATGTCCTGGAGCTCTGGAAGACTCCTAGCAGCAGCCTGCAACACATGTTTGCTCTCATCAGTGGCTAGGCCAGACTGAGCTGAGCTACTCCGTTTTATACTCTGGTCTCAGTTGGAGCATGCCCAGCAGGGGTAGGGTAACCAGATGTCCCGATTTTATAGGGACAGTCCCGATTTTTGGGTCTTTTTCTTATATAGGCTCTTATTACTCCCCCCCCCATCCCCTGTACTGATTTTTTACACTTGCCATCTGGTCACCCTAAGCAGGGGTGAGGGGCCCTCGTTTCCTCTGCCCCAGAGTGTGGTTGACCCCTGCTGAGCCAGTGTGGGGTAGGTACAGTCCATCACAATAGCATGCATGCTTATATATAGAAAACAAACTTTTTTTTTTATCAAAAGTGACTCACTGAAAAGATCAGGGATTCATTCTTTTTTTTTAAAGTCGCCACTAACTGGTATTCACAATTTGAACAAAATACTGTACATTTTAGCATTACTATGACAATTTTTTGTGTATTGAAATAGTCTCTAGAATTTCTGAGGGTAAATATGCAATATAACAATAGCTAGAAGGTGTGAATGTGATTAACAATAATACAAAATTAATAATGCAACTATATATAATAATAATTTATATTACCATAACACCTAGGAGCCTTACTCTTGGACCAGAATCTCATTGTGCTACATATTGTTCAAACAGAACAAAAAGTAGGTTCTTGCTTCAAAATGCTTACAATCTAAGTATAAGACAAGAGGCAACAGATGGATATAGACAGATCAAGGGAGAGTACAAGGAAACAGTGAGACAAAATTGGTCAGCATGAGGCAATAGTCTCTGCACAGCTGCAGCTTCAGTGTTGTCAAGTTTTTTGTAGACATCATAGCAAAGGAGAGTTTTAAGGAGGATTTTGAAGGTGGATAATGAGGTAGTTTTGCAGATGTTTATTGGGAGCACCTCCCAGGCATGTCAGGAAGCATGGGAGAAAGCACAAAATGCATGTTTGAAAATTTTAATAATTGGGCAATGGAGTCTGCAGATGAGCATCAACAGCTCAAAAGTGAATGAGAGATGATAGTAGGGTGACTGGACAGACTACCTATTTCTGTTTGTTTTGATTGTTTGAATTTACTAAGGAAGAAAACAAAGAAATAATTTATTACTTTGTTTCAATTGTGCTCATTGAATTCAATCTGTCAGTTCAGTTTTTCACAGGGAAACAGCATAGTTCTGCTAAAAGATGCACTGTCATCTTTAAGACCTCTGTGACCACAGTGGGATAGAAGTATTGAAATCCTTATTCACTATTAAAAATAAATGAAACATTAACTTTATTGAGTAACTTCTGGGCTGGTATTTGGCTGATACGATTCACATTGCTGGTGGTAGTGCTTCATTTTGGCAGTATCCTCAGTGATGATCAAATTTCTCAGGAATGATGGTCAATAGTACTTTAGAGCTTGTAAAGTTTTTATATTTATAATAGAACAAATAATCTGGTGAGCAGCCAAGCCTTCAGTTTCCACTAAAGGATACTTAAAAAAAAAAAAAATTCAATTCCTGGAATACAATGTAAATGTGTTTTCTCTCATACAAGCAAAGTTCAGATGAGTACATCAGACAAGCTCTTTGAGTGAAATATTGTGGTTTCTCCCCCTTCGAATTCAACTTAGTCTTTCAAGACACATATGCCCTCTTTAATGACTTGAAATGCTTTTATAATTATTAAACTCAATTTAACTACAGTATAGACCCTTCCAGACCTTTGAAAGTGAATATAATATATACAGCACTACTGATGATAGCCCATAAACATGAGTTTTAGGTCACTGAAAGCAATGCCTGGAAAACTACTTGAGTTGTCCACACCAACTTTGTTCAACAAATAGTTTGGGTAATAACCACTGCAGAAACTGTATATTAGTAAAACCATTTGACAGAGTAGTGGTGGGCCATTCAGTACAGCACTCAAATTTTAAAAGTAAAAATTCCCCTGTTGTTACACTTCTATAGTATTAAATTCACATCTGATTTTAAGTAAAATATTTTTCTTTGAAATGCAGCACATTACCTGAGATTTTTAAAGTCAGAGCTTCAGTGTTGGAGAACTGAAGGACTTAGGTAAAAAATACTCTTGAATTTGTTATATGGAAGGTACTTCTTCAGCACTATATGGATATATAATTCTATTCCGCATTAAACATAGAGTTCATTGTCTACAAAGGCAGAAAAATCTGTGTGAAGTGTGCTTACTTCTGAAGTATTCAGTAGGCAGCTATGGTTTGCTAATTAGTAGGCAATTTCTACAAAATGTCTATCAAGAAATTTTTTTGATTTTTTGACAAACTTAATGAATAGTTGTTTTGTGAACTGTAGCTAAATTAGCAGATAAATAATATCTTGACACAAATAATTGGCATCTTCTGTGTCAGACCATGAGGTCCATTCATTTGTCCATGCATGCAGTTCTTATTAGTAACGGAAGATATGCTGTCTAGTGCTGAGTGCCTCTTCAGTTCCCATCCAAGTCATGCTCTGTGCCCTATGAAGCAGCAGCTGCTGTCGCTACTCCTGGGTGATATCTAATTCTGCAAGTCTGACTCTGTGGGCAAGACAACTCTAGTTGGATTGTAATTAATTAGACCAAATCCTGAGATATGCTTTAGAATGTCTAGTACAGATGGCAAGAACTAAGGAGCTCTCACTCCTGACTCTCAGGCAGTGCAAGCACCAGGAACTTAGCTGCACCCTTGCACAGGTATGCAAAGGAATGGAAAGACCCCTTTGTGAACTTCTCTCTCCTTCCCACTTTTTTTCTCACCTACACAGGTGCAATTAACTTGTTGTGAACTTCATAGCTTCTGCAAGCTGAGTGAATAGCTCGTGCCTTCTTCCATTCCATTTCGTGAGGGCCATCCTCCTATCCCCCTTTATTTCAGGGAGTTCCTGCAACCCTTCCAGGCCTCGCCTCATGCCACAGATTCTGTGTATCCTCCATACTGCACCCACAACCCTCCATCTGCCACAAGCCAGGGGCTCTGTGTGTGTCCCTATTCCCCCATGTTGCTCACTCTTTCCCCTCTATGTCAGAGTGTCCCATTTCTTTCTCCACCACATGCCAGAAACTTGGTGTGCTTTGGGTAACCAGATAAGAAGTGTGAAAAATTGGAACAGAGGGGTACTAGGAGTCTATATAAAGACAAAGCCCCAAATATCAGGACTATCCCTATAAATTTGGGACATCTGATCACCCTAGGTATGCTCCTTGATTCTCTGTATTCCTCCCTAGCTCCATTTCACACACCCTGAGGTCCTCGTTTTTCCCTTCTCCTCAGAGCCCTGCTTTCTGCTCCCCATCAGGCCCCTACTTCCCTGTCCCAGCTCCACTTCCCCTGACTCCCTGCTTCCATGCCTACCCCTACCCCAGCAGCCCTCATCACCACCACTTCTCCCCCCTACTCTCTTTGCCCTCTATCCACTTCCTCCACTCTCCGTTGCCAAGTCCACTCTCCATATGCCTCCCTTCCAGGTCCCTGCTCCCCCACACACATTGGCACCCAATCCTCTCTTGGTTCCTGCTTCCTCCCCCATTATCTTCCACTTCCCTCTTTGGGTCCTTGCTTCTGCCACTACTCTGGGTTCCCACTTCTGCCCTCCTACTCCTCCCATTTTAATTCTTCCTCCCTTTAGGGCTCTTGTGTGTTAGGCTCCAGGTAATCTCTCCATGCATCAAATTAAACTGCTGCCTCTGACATATGTAGGCAGCAGCAGCAAGAGGCAGCAAAAAGATTTTTCTGCCTGCAGCACCAGGCAGCCTGGGCCCCTGACTTTCCTGTAAATCAAACCTTTCCAGTGTGCCCATTGATGCCTAGAATGTTCCCTGAAATTTTGGAATTGATCTGATGCAATGTTCCAAAGTTATCGTGTTACCAGCAGAGATGCCATCAAGTCTAGATGGCCACCTGAGATTTCTTCCAATCCTAATCTTCTACGATTCAAAGTCGAGTGCAAAATCCCGCTTTGCTTGGCCAACCAGAATCTAGTCCAATGTGATCAGAGACACTGCCTTTGTTGATTAAGTACACTATGTAAATTCCATATGGATTGCCATATGTGGCTAAAAAGAAATATATTTGACATCTGTGCTCAAGTAATTGTTTTACCAAATTACACCCCCATGATGGTGCACCACACATACTAGTACTTTTGCCAATTCCTGTTCAGATATATCTTACAGCTTGCACCCAGAAAGAAAAGAACATATGTACTAAGGTATCAAAAAATCAGGACTTAACATTTAGTTATAATATTGATAGGCAAATATTTACTAAATCTTGTACTATCGTTAAACAGTATAGTAATCATCATAATGGAGAGTACAGCTTTCACTTTATCATTTCATAGAACTCTCTGCCAGGTGATCAATGCAGAAGTTTAAAGAGCCATGTATCTATCCACTGGCTAAAAAAAGTATTATATTGCAAATGTTATAAGTAAGGTGATTTGAAAGGTGGGAGTGGAGGGGAGGAAGAAAGCAACAAGATGTATGGATGAGGTTTAGCATATAGGAAACATTACTTTAAAATGTCTTGGCTCTAGCTGATTGTCCTTTCTTAAGCTGCCTCATTTAATAGTTTTTGTGAAATTTAACATGCTATAGAATGTTATGAGTGGAATGGATACAGATCAGTTTCCAAGGAAACTCATAAAATGGAGATTCTAGCAGTTTTTCTAGACAGGAAAAAAAGTCAGTTAAGCCACCCTGGGTCAAAGCTTGGCTGCTGTGGAAGTGAAGTCGAGGACATGTCTCATGAGCACATAGAAGTGCATATACAGCACAGAGAATACTTGGCTGCTAAGCTCAGTTGCCCTTTTGAAAAAGTTCAGTTGTGGCCTTGACTGGCATAGCTGCTGAGGTGGAGCATCTCTATTTCTCAAAGATGGGACAAGTGAACTCTAGTAGGACTCTGATAAGAGAAAAAGGCCAAATTCTGCAAATTTCTGAATATCTACAACTCCAGTTGAACTCATCTCCTCAGAATGTCAGAATTTAGTCCATACTTCCCATTTATATTTAAAGCTCTTTTCTCTTTGTTTTTCATGTGTACACTTAGAATGCTGAATCCTCTAGTAACGTATTGTTCTTTCCGACTAGATTCCGTTCTTTTTCTCCATAATCCACTACTAGTTTTAAACAGCATAAATGTAATCTTATTTGTGCATCCCCTTTTTTGTGGAGGCAACTTTGTTTTTTAAATAAAGTGTAAGATACTATAAAAAGGAATAGACTCTCTAATCTGACTCTCTCTCTGTAGCTACTTAATATCAAAAGAGGATTAAAGGGAACACCCTTAGCCTCAATTAAACTAAACTTTTAAAATAAGAGTGACAGCAAAACCTCAAGCTATTTTTCCTCTGTAATAAGATCCATCAATTTCCATTGTCTAGCCAGGTGTTTGGTTAGCATTTAAAGAAATCCTTGCTAGGTTCTGAAGTCTAACTTCTAAAATGAATGAAAGAAGTTTATATCTTTTCCACTTCAGACTGGAGAAAGTTGGGGGTGGGGGGGGGAGGACAAGTGTACATTTATTTAAGGGAAGACTTTTCAATGGATGGCCATGACTCAGAATTTATTTAGAAAGTTTAAATTGTGCAGAAAACAAAGATTGCTGAAGAGCCCTAGAAATGAGATTTGGCAGCTTCTTTGTTCTTAATATTGTCCCTCATTGAAAGAATTTAGCTCAATATGTAAAACTCTGTTCCTTGATCCTTTATGCCTGTTTTGAATGAGAGCAGGTACAAATGTAAGATTTGGGAGTCCAACTTCAGTAGTTAACTAACTGTAGTCTACATCACTAAGCTACTATGTGTATTTGGTACAAGCTTGAACTAGCTCCAAAAATGGATTAAGAGAGTGAAAGAGGCAGATTTAGGTCAATGTTAGAACATGAGAGAAAATCTTTTGTTGCATCTTAATCTAGCAAATCAAATTGGTAGATGCATGAAAAAAGTCCTGCAATTTTCTTAATCTGTGAACATCTATATTTCTGCATTAGCAGTACATAGGTTTTATAATCACTTTCCTTGATCAGAAAGTCACTATTTTTTGAGCTGACTAATGGTAATAACTTAAAGGACATGTTATATATCAGGTCAAATTTTCAAAGGTACCTAAGTCACATTTCAGAAGTGACTTAGGCACTGAAATCACTTACACACTTTAGGAAATTTTACGTTTCCTCCCAAAGGGTCTCAAAGCACTTTACAAATTAATTTACAAACTACATATAAGGGATGAATTACTTCACCCACCAATGAACTTCAGCCAGTTCTCCCTCTCCTATGAAATAAAGTAACTATTTTGCAGTGCCCATCAACGTTACATAACCATTCAGGGTAGGAAGAGAAGAAGTGAAGTTACAGTGTTGCATAAACAGATAGAAAAACAGAGCACTTTCATGTCCTATTTCCACCCTCCATGTCCAATTCATCCTTTCTTTGACTTCCCTCATTTTCCAGTGAACTTCAGGTGCTAAAATGGATGTTTAATTGTGTTTTTTGGTCCTGTAGGTAATGAGGAAAATCTGACAACTATATAGAGGTACCTTACAGTGACAGGATCAGATATGCCACCAGAAGATAAACAAAGTGCTAAATGCCTATAACTTCTGAGTGGGGAAGGTCACAGGGACTACATCAGGCTATGTGAAGTGTCTGTCATAAACTATCAGTGAGGAGTACTTGTCCTATATTTATTTTTCATCAGAACCCCATAAATTCACTATATAAGGTTAATAAAAAAATCACGTTTCAAGGTGTTTCCTTCAACCTTCTTTGGGAGTTGTGTTTATAGACAGTAATAAGCAGCTCACTGAACATTTTAGACACCCTAGTGCTGCATGTATTGTGTACTGAAGTGAATTTTCACCTAAGCTGCCTATATCTATCTATCAATATAGATATCTGACATGGTTATGAAGTAGTTCTGTACTTTTAACTAAGTTTATCTGAACAAAAATGTTGTATGTGTAATATAAATCCCAGGAGTCTAGAGGAAGACTTGAATCATCTTGGCCTTCAGCGCCAACATATTTAATCCATTTTATCATTGCTTGACAAGACTAACCCCCAAGTCTGGTTAAAAGGAAAAGGAAGCTCATCTGTCTGATCTTCTTGGCCCAAGATTCATTTTTATTCAACTTTTTACAAGGATATCTGTGACCCTTGCTCTCATTTTGTCTTCCAGAACATCATTTGGCTGTCTTCAGATTCTAAGACATTTCTCAGCAGTTTGTTTCTGTTGAAAATTCGTATTAATAACGAAGTTGAAAGAAGTGAAGACTAATACCTTGGAACTGCAGCAGCTATTTATCATGTTTAATCGCCACCAGGTCTACTTAAAAGAGAGTTGATTTTACCTACTCTGTATTAGACAGTCCAGTAATGTTACATGGATTGTTTCAGATAAATAAAATTATAGCAGGTGCACACTCTAGTTAAGATCAAGCTGAGTTCTGTTATGAACAACTGAATAAGGGAGTTATAACTTTCTGAAGCAAGCCTTTTTGGACTAAAGATTTCAATGTTTTTTTTATCTCAGAGCAAAGGTGAAAAATGTTGAACAAAAGTGGATTGGCCATTTTAAAATGTATTGAGTTTAAAAAATAACCCCATTCTTCTCCATATGCTCCAATCAAAAATATTGTCTATGCATGTCAAAACCAGCCAGACTGATTCTGTTCGAAGTTTGCTTTTTTGGTAGATCCCACTGGAAAAAAGTATAGACACTAAGACAGACATCGCATAAGGGGATATCTGACAACCAGCCTATCATAAGGGAGGGTTCCACACTGATTTATCTCCAACTCATGTCATTGAAAAGGCTGAATGGCTCTCTCGAGAAAGGATAGCTAAAGAGACAGAGCAGGAGGTCAGATGAGCAAAGCCCTTTTATGTTTGAAAGTACAGGTTATCTTAGAGGGTTGTTGCTTTATTAAAAATCAAGGCAAACCCCCAAAAGGGAGAGAATAGTTAGACAATATCCTCTTGTATATGGGAACAGAATGGGGATCCTGGTGTATTTGTTCCCTGGATAAACAGAGGATGTTGTTTTTCCACAATTGTACAATCTAGCACATTTCGCAAGCACTAAATAAATTTAATTAAAAATATTAAGATGTTTTAAAAAATATTTATCACAAATAGGTTTGCCTTTCTGCAACCTAAGGAGTAAGTTTGTGTGGCAAAGAGAGAGTTCATTAAAGGGAAATATGTACATGACGTTCAGGGAAAGTGCTATGTATACTCTGCCTCATTGCTGGGATTCAGAAATGATTTTGTTTGAGGGGAAACTTTCAGAACTCGGTACTGATAAGATCATGAATTATCTAGACCTCCCTTTTATGAGTAGGATTACCCATGTCTCGCAAATGATCATAATATATTTTATTTGTCCTGCAGGAAAATATAAATCTTTCTTGCTCTCATATTCTAGGCAATGCTATTAGTCCCTGATTTTTGTGAGCCTCTAAGAATTAGCTATATTTCACCACTTAGAGGTATTGCTTTTTAGGAGTGGCACTTCTGGGAGAAATGTAAAAAACATGAGAATGTACCAGTATGGGTAGTGAAACATCTATCACATCTGATGGTTATTGAACATATGCCAGCCCTCACACCCTGATTAGGAAGGAGTTGCCAGAGCTATGCAAAACGTTGGCAACTGTGGCAGACCTGGCACTGCAGCGCCCCTTTGTGGCAGGAGTAGGATGGGGTGTCGGCACCTCACTCTCAAGTCCTTACATCCGTCTCTCTGCGGGCAGTCGGTTATGGCCTCTTGGCCTTCTTCCCCGTTATCACCCCTGTCTGGCAGGGTAGTGCAGCCTCATGGCTGGAGTCCATACAAACCCCCTAAGAGAGGGACAGCGTGGCCTAGCAGTCAGAGTCCCTACAACCCCCTTTGTGAGTGGGGTAGCACAGCCTAGCAGCCAGAGTCTCTAGTATTCCTCACGGTTCGGGGGTGAGGTATTAGAGGGACTCGGGCCTGCCCTCTCCGCCAAGCCCCAACCCAGGGCCCAGGTAGTGGCAAGCTCCCCTTGCCATTCGCTCAGCAGGGATCCACCCGCAACACACTGAGCGTCAATGCAGCCCTAACACCATTTGTCTCTAAAGTTCCCCTGGCTCACTGCCTACCATGAATGCCAGGTCATCTGCTGCGGGGGGTGGGGAGGAGTCCTCCAGTTTGTTCCCTTCCTGTGACGTCCGCCGTCGGGGTCTCAGGGAGTGTCGAGGCTTGGCTGACTCCTGGGTCCTGATGCTCAGGCTCTCCCTCCTCCTAGTGTGTCCTTCCCCTCCAGTGGACAGCCCAGACTGAACTGGTCTGCAGGCTTTTATACCTGTTCTACAGTTGGTGCATGCCCAGAAGAGATTCCGGGGCATGGCTTCCTCTGCTAGGAAGGAAGGGTTAATCCCTGCGGTACCAGTGTGGGGCCTCTCTGCTCCATCACAGCAACAAAACCTAAAACCATTTTAAACTCACCTAATTTCAGATTTTATTACAAATTTGAAATGCAGACAGGGCTAATTCAAAGGTTTTTCTAAGTTTTACAAATCTTTCAGCTGAACCTAGGACCACTTAAATTGAACCTAATTTATGGTTTTGCAACAAAATCATCCAAAATGTGTGGCTTTGCCTGGTTTTAACAAAAGACAGTGTAATTCAGCAGTTGTGAATTAGTTTTGATTTGAGATCTTGTGTTCACTTGAACCTGAAACTTAAAATGAAACTTGGAAGATGTAAACAAATGTGGATCAAAGCTGAAGTAAGAGTGCAAGCTCTCTGTGCAGAACTCCAGATGAAAACAAGTAATCTTTAGGATCACATGCAGTGTTTGAGCGAAGCCCAAAAACGTAACCATTATGATCTCATTGAGGTTGGTTTATCACTTAGAAAGCTATTTTGACACTGTTTAATTCATAATAGGGACAAATCTTATCAGCACCCACCACAAATAAGTGAGGTAGACACAGGGAGCAGAATGGTAGCAAAGCTATTATCAGATAGTCATACAGCTTAATGACTGAATGGAGACAAGTTGTTCTTTCTTGCCCCAGAGGGCAGGACAAGAGACAATGGGTTCAAATTACAGCATAGCAAGAAAACCTTCCTAACTGTAAGAACAGAAGGACAATGGAACAGACTGCCTAGAGATGTTGTGGGAGCTCCTTCACTGGAGATTTTCAAAAGTAGGCTGGATAGTCATCTGTCTTGGGTGGTTTAGACACAACAAATCCTGAATCTTGGTAGGGGGTTAGACTAGAAGACATTTGTGGTCCCTTCTAATTCTGATTCTATAACTTCTTAAGATACTTTTGCTCCTGTCTCACCTGTCCATGCCACAACTCCAATCTCTCCTGTGAGAAGAATGCAAGTGTCCCTCACAGAGTTGGGTTTTGTGCCACACTGGGGATGCATACCTGGTCTGCACATCTGGTCTGCACTACGATTTTAGGTCGAATTTAGCAGTGTTACCTCGATTTAAGCCTGGACCCGTCCACATGACAAAGCCTCCCCCCTTTTTTTTTTACTTAAAGGGCTCTTTAAATCGATTTCTTTACTCCACCTTCGACAAGGGGATTAGCACTGAAATCGGCCTTTCTGGGTCGAATTTGGGGTAGTGAGGATGCAATTCAATGGTATTGGCCTCCAGGAGCTATCCCAGAGTGCTCCATTGTGACCGCTCTGGACAGCACTCTCAACTCAGATGCACTGGCCAGGTAGACAGGAAAAGGCTCATGAACTTTTGAATCTCATTTCCTGTTTAGCCAGAGCGGCAAGGTGCAGATGAGTGCAGATCTCATCAGCAGAGGTGACCATGATGGAGTCCCAGGATCGCAAAAGAGCCCCAGCATGGGCCGAACAGGAGGTACGGGATCTGTTCACCATAATGCCAAAACCATTAGAAAAAGTCTCAAAGGGCATGAAGGACAGAGGCCATAACAGGGACACACAGCAGTGCCGTGTGAAAATTAAGGAGCTAATGCAAGCCTACCACAAAACCAGAAAGGCAAATGGAAGGTCCGGGGCAGAGCCGCAGACACGCTGCTTCTACACTGAGACTGACAGAGCACACCAGAATGCGTGGAGGCAGATAATGTCAGAGTGCAGGAAAGCACAACAGGAATGCGAGGAAAGGTGGTGGGCTGAAGAGGATAGGTGGTGTCAGCTTGCTGACAAAAGGCAAGAGTCGATGCTCCAACTGCTGGAGCATCAAACTGATATGCTCCAGCATATGGTTGAGTGGCAGGAAAGGCAGCAGGAGCACAGACCACTGCTACAGCCCCTGTGTAACCAACCGCCCTCTTCCCCAAGTTCCATAGCCTCCTCACCCAGATGCCTAAGAACGTGGTGGGGGGGCCTCCGGCCACCCAGCCACTCCACCCCAGAGCAACGGAAGGCTGGCCTTCAATAAATTTTAAAGTTTTTAAGTTTAAGTTGTAAAGTGTGGTGTGACCTTGTCCTTCCCTCTGCCCCCACCTCTCCCTGGCTACCTTGGCAGTTATCCTCCTATTTGTGTGATGAATTAATAAAGAATGCATGAATGTGAAGCAACAATGACTTTATTGCCTCTACGAGGGGTGATCGAAGGGGGAAAGGGAGGGTGTTTAGCTTACAGGGAAGTAGAGGGAACCAAGGGGTGGGGGGGCGTTCATCAAGGAGAAACAAACAGAACTTTCACACTGTAGCCTGGCCAGTCATGAAAGTGGTTTTCAAAGCTTAGGAAATAGGCTTCTGTGTTATGTACCAGTTGGTAGCTTCCTTTTAAATTCTTATCTGGACCTAGGTAGACTGACTTACAGCAGTCTAGTCTGGAAGTAATCAACACATGAATTAATGTGGTCAAAAACCATTCAAGTAGTAGAGATTGTCTTTCTAGCTGGAGCTGGTCAAAGGTGACTGTTTCTCTTTGAGCTTTCATCTGGATATTATGGTTATGTGGTATCTTCCTTTATTCAGACACACACTTGAAAACATAATATCAATGAGTATTCATACGTCCTCATATTGTGTTAATATATACATTTAACAATGATATTAATCAACAGTGTGTCATTAATTTTCAGAAAAGCCCTCACACACAAACTTTTATAATACTGTAATATTGTATACAATCAATTGATTCAGTTGCTTATCACTTGAGATTCCGACTCCCTATCTTTATATACCAGTAAACTTTCGAAATGGGTTCTTCTGAAAAGTAAAACCCAGACAAAGCTTCTCCTGCTGGTTGTAGACACTATGCTGTCTTTTCTCCTACTTGTTAACGTTAGGTTTGCCTCTACCACCATCTAGCTTGATGGGTCTATTGACTGCTTATATGTAAATTGAGGTACACACATTCCTTTGTTTAGGATAGACCTCACCCTGATGTACCTGGATTACACACACTTTAGTTATAATTCCAGATATAGTCATAACTCTTAATACCAATACCATACATCATGCAAGAATATTACTCATCAGTTATTAGTTTTCAAATGATACCTCACAAGGTATATTTTGTACAAAGATTATTACATTATTATTTTCAGTATGAATACAGGGCTGTTTAGAGTTAGTTATTTCCACAGAAAAGTCCATAATTGAACTATTTTGTAGAAATGTGGGACTGGTAGCTTTAATGCTCTCATAACTCACACCAATATCCTTTCAAATTTTACCATCTACAATGGCAAGGAGAACAAGCACGGAAAGTAGGGGGAATTTCCTCAGCAAGCAACATTCAGCCCTCCAAATTGCCCTTCAAAAAACGCAAGTGAAAGGTATTTTAGAAATATTGAAAACCAATTGCTTTCTCTCTTTGTTAGTCTTTTAGCTGAAAAGTGAGACCTTTTTAGTTCCCCAAAAGTATAAATTAAGCTCCCATAAAAGAATGTGAAAATGTCTTTGGTGCTATTGATATTTATAGCTATATTGAATTTCTCCAGTTGAAGTATATGGTTGGATTAAAGGCTTTATTTTTATATAGGATTCTTGCTTTCCACAGTAAAATATTTGATCAAATACAAAAGGTCAGATCTTCCCTGCATAGAAGTCCAGTGTGAGATTTTCCACTGACTTCAACTGGCCTAGGATTTGGCCCAATGGGTTTAAAATTAGGATTTAGTAAACCTATTAGGATCAGTTTTTGTTTTATCCAGAAACTTCACCCAAAACTGAAAACAAACATTGTGGTTTGAGGAGTTCTGATTTAATATGTATTTTACTTGTTTTAATTTTGAAGTCTCTGTACTTCCAGAGTTAGGAACAGGGCTAAAAACAAAATGGCAAACTGCTGCAAGAAAAATCTGTTCTTGTGATATTTACAGGAAATCTTGAAATGGAGTCTGTTCCCATGATTCTTGGAACCCATTTGTGAGGACTTGAGTGGTTTAGCTAATTCACAAAAGCATCCAAACTTTTAGGTGCTTATTGGAACTGAACCTCTGAATCTTTTGAGGTTCACCCATCTCCAATTTAAAAATCCCCTTGGAAGAAGAGATATTCAGCCATAAGCTTTACAAAAGCACACCTAGCAAAATAACATCTGCTGGGGGATGACTTAGTGATCCTTACAAAAAGTTGACATATTTGTACATACAATTGAACTGTATAGCAGCAATGCATTTTGAATTAGGAGTGTACACTGGAGAATCCTGATTCCTGAAGGAAAAGCCTCATTGCTTTTACACTTGAAATTACAGTGACGCTTTATCCACAGACGGTGCAAGCAAAACATGTGCTATTACACACACATGGCAGGTAAAGGAGGTTATTTGCATGACTATCTATTCCTGATTTCCAATACTCATCTTAATACAGTAGGTGCGATTTGAGATTAACTCTTTCAGTGGCAGTTAAATCCAGCTGCTGTGGTGTCTGATACTGTCATCAAAAGTCTGCAAGCTGAGGTATTGATGCAATGGGTTTTGTTGACATAGGGGGAAATGGCTCAGTGGTTTCAGCCTTGGCCTGCTAAACCCAGGGTTGTGAGTTCAATCCTTGAGGGGGTCATTTACAGATTTGGGGATTAGTCCTGCTTTGAACAGGGGGGGCATTGGACTAGATGACCTCTTGAGGTCCCTTCCAACCCCAATGATTCTATGAAATACCATTCTCTCCTTTATTATGGCTTCTCTCTCTCTCAGGAGGTCTGCAGATCAGCTTGTTGTGGTTCATTCTGATAAAACAGATAGACAGTGAGTAAGTTAGATGAGTTACTTTAAGATTACTCAGCTGGAAAGCCAGCATCACCAATGGTGATTTATAATATGGCAAATGTTCCTGTTTTGAAGATATCACTAATGAGGTTAGTTGATTATTTCTGGAAAAGTAAATTTTAAATGTTCAGGTTCGTGAAAACCAATACAAAAGCTTGAAATCTGGTAAAAGAAAGAACTAACTCTTGCAAGTGTTTACATAGCTTGTTTTCTTATATTAAACATTGTTTTAAAATTTAACAAAATATTTCATTAAGTGTTTGCAAATGGCCAAATTCTGACAGCAGCACACAGGCCCAAGTGGCCAGTGGGATTTCAGTGTAGAGGCTGGAGGGAAGGAATTGCTTTCCCTCTTCAGGGCTATGGAACAGAAGCAGAGCCACTCTGTAGTCTCCACTGCTGCCTCAGAGCTGGAGTAGCCCCCCTGACAAACATATGATCCCTTTTTGTGCAGGAAAGAAGGCGTGTCCATGTAAGCATGGCTCTAGCAGCTTATTCTTTGCATGCTGAGGTTCATGGTGCCCCATGTAGCATAGCTCTGCTCATTCGAATGACACAGATTCTGGCCATGAAGGGGAAGGCTTAGGCCCATGCTAACTGAATATAATGGATACTGAGGAGTGGCAGGGAGAGAGGGCACTTATAAGGGTTACAGAGATCTTTTATGTAGTACTAATGGCCCTAATGTGGATCCATAGCTTCCTCATTCTTTTTTACTATCCCATTTCCTCCAGCTATTTTTGTCATCTACTGCTCATGGACATGTTCTATCTCCAGACAATGAGGGGTGATTGTTCTATCATGTGGGATTAACAGCTAATTAAAATTTTTATTACCACTCTGAAAGCAACTTCAGATGGCCCAATAATGAAGAAAAATCAATCAGGAATGGAATTCCTGGGAATATGGGGCAGGAGGGACAACCCATATATTGTCTTTAACTTCTTTTACTCAGTCAGGGTGTAGAATTTAATTATGTATTGTTGCCACAGATTTATTTTGACGTACTGTGTAGTATATTTTAATATATTGTGCACTGTATGCTATTCCCATTAATACATTTATTAAAACTCATGAGCTGTGGGAAAAGGTTGCATCTCAGTCTCTAACTTCAGTACCTTCACCTGAGAATATTCAGTTGTTTCCAGATTTATAAATACCTGTATGTACAGAGATCTCATAGTGCTGTTGAGAGATTCTGCTTTCATTTCTCTAGCACAAGTTAGATAATAAGTAATGGAAGCAGAAGGCTCATTTCAGCCTGAGGCTATTTGTAAAGCCTGGCTTCAAGATAATGCTTTTAACAAAAAGTTCACCATCTCAAAAATAAGACTTGGTTTGTGAACTGTACTCCTGCTGGATCCTCTGGTATCTGAATCAAGTGTTAAATAAATTAATATTTACATTTCAATCGAGCCTAATGAGGCCCAGCTTGGTTGTGGCCTTTGCACTAGGTGCTGTACAAACATATAATGGAACTTTGTCTCCAGCAAGATGGCTAAGTTGCTTTTGGAGCCTGTCTAAAATGTCTTTGATGTTATTCGCTGTTCCTGCCCCTGGGTTGAACTGGTTCGATTTCTTATGTCCATCTCCCATGAAAGAAATCTGATTTTTAAACCCTCAAGATCTAGGGAAGCCTAGCCTTTAATAATTCTACAGTGTATTAGCTAGCCTGACTATTTATCAATTTTTTTTTAAAAGTGACAGTCATAACTATATGTAATGGAATTTGAATAATTTAGGTGTAATAATAGCAAAGTTTTGAGCCAGGGGAGGGGGGGGGCAGTAGCATAGTTTTATTTAGAAATCTGGAGGCGGCTGTGGCCAAAATTTTGAAACTTAGGTATCTCAGTTTAAACACCTAATGTCATATTTAGTCACTTAATTAAGTTATCTGATTTGTACAAAGGCACTAAGCTTCCAACACTCCCAAAGGAGCTGTAGCTACTAAGTCAGGGCTAAATTTTGCCCATTTCCCCAAATCTTTACTACTCAAAAGAATTTCTTTGTCAGAGACATAGCATATTTAAGAAATGGAGGTGTGCTTTCTTTGTCACCTGTGCAACTACTCATATCAGCTACTGCAGGTTTTCCCTACCTACAAGGATACCTTTCCTCTAAGGTTTTCATCTTTGTGTCTGGGGCTGGGATGAGAGAACAGCACAGGCAACTTCATTTTTTGGAATTCCCCAGAATATCCCAGCTCCATGCAGAGCATCTGGTTTTAATGAGGATCTCCTAATTTACTCAATTTCCCAGATGTTTGCACTGAAGCACAGGGTGGTCAAGTTTGGATTTGCTCGGAGTAACTAAATGAATCACTAGGTCAGCTGTGATTAGAACTAGGGATAGAGAATTGGTTTTAAAAAAATGACCCAACATAAACCTTTGTCAGATTCCCAAACCTTTGAAAAGTTCATACTGGTTTGGCTAAACTAAGTCTTTCCTAACCAATTTATAGTTCTCTCCAGCCTTCTCCCTTTCAGCAGCTCCATCTCCATGATCCTCCTGCCTCTTTTTAGGAAACGGAGCTCACAGTTGCCCTCATGTAGTTCCAGGTGGGAGGGATGTGAAGACACCACTGGTGCCCCCAGATCACTCAAAACTCTTGCATAGGCAGATACTGAGCTCCTCCAGAAGCTTTTGTACTCTGACTGTGGGGGTAAGAAGAAAATGCATTATTGGCTTAGCCTCCTGAAAATCTTGTAGTTTTGTCTGGCAGAACTCTGAATCAGAACACAGGGAGTAATAGAAGAGCTCTTTCACATACATACTATACACAGGATAAAGAGACTTTCAGCTTCTCTGAGGCCTGGTCCAGTTTATCTTGTCAGATCATATGCATTCTGGAGCTTGCCTCATCAGAGGATTTGATGCAGTCCAGAGTTCTTCTAATCTGGAAGCCCCAGAGTGCTCAAATTTAAAAAGGTACTGGCCCTTTTCCCAGCAGAAAAGAGATGAAGGATTATCCAAGGCAGAGTTGGTCAAGGGCCACTTGTTGGAGGGAGTTGCAGAGGGTGGAAATATAGCTGTATTGAGATGTATCACGGCGCTGAAGGCCCAATAAGGGGAACTATAAAAACCAAACAACAAAACAACCTCTTATCTCTGAAACTTGGAAAAGATTCAGATAAACACCCAAAAGTACAGATTCTTATATGATCTGAACTTCTGAACACATGCATATTGTCTCCATTGTTGGAGAGGTGGAGATAGCTGACTGTTTCCCCATATTTATGTTGGAGCAGATGATCCATTAAAGAGCAGATTGAAAGGAAAAGAAAGCTGAAGTTGGAGTTGGATGGATGGGAACAGACAGACTTCAGCAGGGCTTCACTAAGAGTCTGAGGAAAGCAGTGGTGGGAAAGGAAATCCTTGTCAGATTGTCCAATGGGGAATAGAAGGAAAGACTGCAGTGCAAATAGGATGGAAAGAATCACAGATCTATCAAGGAGAGGATGGGGTTAGTCTGGGATCAAGGATGAAAATGAGCAATAGGGAGGAAAGGTTATCGGGCCTGTCTAGGGGTACAGCATATAAGGAAATGAAAACAAATAGATTAATCAGCCCTGGTCATGCTTGTTGTTTTAAGAATCATCCAACACTTCATTTAAAAGTATATTCTATTTAGAAACAATCTCCTATGAGCTTTCCTTCCCTTCTACTAAGGACATTGCAGGTAAACAGTTTCTTCATTTTAGAATGTTTATTTGCTGCTGCTGTATTTTACTACCTGGAATTACATCACCTTTTCCACAGCAACCAGTTGACATTTCATTTCGATTTAACCTTCAGAATTAAACTCCATGAGCCACCAGCAGCTCTTTACAAATCTCTATGTCAGTACTACTGGCCCAAATTAGATTTTGTCTCTTGAAGGTTTTTGTATGCATGCCTATAACAGGAGGAGAACAGTGTTAGCGGATCAAACTGAACGCAGGTTATGTAAAATGAGTCTCTCTCTCTCTCTCAAGATCCTTGGTAGACAGGACCTAATATTATTCTTCCTGTAGACTGCCAAGGAACAATCTTCCCTCATATTTACTGAAATTTTTATTTCTCCCACCTTTTCTCAGAAGAACATAAGGGCTGCTGTACTGGGTCAGCCCAATGGTCCATCTAGCTTAGTATCCTGTTTTCTGACAGTGGCCAGTGCGAGATGCTTCAGAGGGAATGAACAAACAGGGCAATTTCAAGTGATCCATCCTCTATTGTCCAGTCCCAGCTTCTGGTAGTGAGAGCTTTATGGAGATCCGGAGCACGGGGTTGCATCCCTTATCATCTTGGCTAACAACCATTGCTGGGATGGATCTCTCCCCGGGACCTTATCTAATTATTTTCTGAACCCAGTTATACTTTTGGCCTTCATAACATCCCTTGGCAACAAGTTTCACAGGTTGACTCTGTGTTGTATGAAGACATAGTTCCTTTTGGCACCTTAGAGACTAACACTTTTATTTGGGCATAAACTTTCATGGGCTAAAACTCACTTCATCGGATGCATGGGGTGGAAAATACAGTAGGAAGATATATATACAGAGTACATGAAAAGATGGGGGTTGCCTTACCAATTCTAACGAACAATTCAATTAAAGTAGGCTATTATCAGCAGGAAGAAAAATCACTTTTGTAGTGTTAACCAGGGTGGTCCATTTCAAACAGTCAACAAGAAGGTGTGAGTAACCATAGGGGGAAATTAGCCTGGGAGAAATAGTTCTTAGTTTGTGTAATGACCCATCCACTCCCAGTCTTTAGTCAGGCCTAATTTGATGGTGTCCAGTTTGCAAATTAATTCCAGTTCTGCAATTTCTCATTGGAGTCAGTTTTGGAAGGTTTTTTTGTTGAAGAATTGCCACTTTTAAGTCTGTAATTGAGTGTCCAGGGAGCTTAAACTGTTCTCTGACTGGTTTTTGAATGTTATAATACTTGACATCTGATTTGTGTCCATTTTTTCTTTTGCACAGAGACTGTCCACTTTGGCTAATGTACATGGCAGAGGGGCATTGCTAGCACATGATGGCATATATTACATTGGTAGATGTGCAGGTGAATGAGCCCTTGCTGATGTGGCTGATGTGATTAGGTCCTATGAAGGTGTCCCTTGACTAGATATGTGGGATATGCTAATAATAGCTTCATAATAAAACCACAACCAGGAGAGATGTTATTGCTTGTAGAGAGAATATCTGTCCTACAGAGCTTGAATTTCACTTGGATTCTTATTTGCTATGACAATGTTTATTGATTTTGATAATAAGAAAAAATAAAGTAGCAGAAAACTATCACTTTAAAACTCTTCCATTCTTTTTTGTTATCTACTATTAAAGCAACCTCAAAATGTTGTTCTTGAACATTATCTGGGAGTAAATGAAGGGAAGGAATCATGAACTATTTTTCTTTCATGTGAAAGAAAATGAACTTCCTTTGGAAAATCCTATATCTCTCTCATGAGTCATTTGTTGTATGTACAGTAACTCCTCACTTAAAGTTATCCCAGTTAATGTTGTTTTGTTGTTACATTGCTAATCAATTAGGGAACATGCTCGTTTAAAGTTGTGCAATGCTCCCTTATAACGTTGTTTGGCAGCTGCCTGCTTTGTCCACTGCTTGCAGGAAGAGCAGCCTGTTGCAGCTGGCTGGTGGGGGCTTGGAACCAGGGTGGACCGGCAGCCTCACTATCAACTCCATGCTCCCCTAAGGTCCCTGTGTGGCAGCTGCCTAGCAGGCTATCAATTGCCAGGCAGTTCAGCTGTCCCTCCCCCCATTGCTATGTGCTGCTTCTGCCCTCTGCCTTGGAGCTGCTCCTGGGAGCCTCCTGCTTGGGGGAGGGGAGAAGAGGGAGGCTAATGTCAGGGTGTCCGCCTCCCCGTTACTCCTGCCCCTCGCTTACCCCTTCTCCCTATAGAACAGAGTGGGGTGAGGACAGGGCTCAGGATGGAGAGAGCTTGCAGGCCGCAGCTGCTGTCTCAACTTCCTGATTTTTTTTAAAGGCAATGTACTTAGACTAGTGTCAGCCTACTTAAAGGGGCAATACGCATCTCTCTCTCCCTCCCACACACAGGATGTGTGTATCTGTCTCTGTCTGCCATGCTGTCTCCCCTCCCTCCATTCATGCTGCCTTGTAAAGTGTGAGGCTGCATTAACAATGTGTTAACCCTTGAGGGCTCAGCTGAATGCTAGTTCATCATTTAGCAGTAAGGCATTCCCTGGGAAATATCCCACCCTTCTCTGCCCTCTAACTTCACCATCTCAACCAAGCTTCACAATCATCATTGCTGTGCACAGTATGAAATTGTTTGTTTGTTTAAAACTTATACTGTGTGTGTGTACACACACACACACACACGCGCACACACACACACACATAGTGTTTGGTGTGGTGAAAAAAAAATTCCCTGGAACCTGACCCCCCCCCCATTTACATTAATTCTTATGGAGAAATTGGATTCGCTTAATATCGTTTTGCTTAAAGTCGCATTTTTCAGGAACATAACTACAACGTTAACTGAGGAGTTACTGTAGCTGGTAACCCTGGTGGAGAGCAGTGCTGGTGGAAGGAAATGGGATTTTACAGACTCCCAGGAATATGTAATTATGCCAGCTATAAGGGCAAAGTTAAAGTTGGGTGGGAGGTAAAACTTGTACAGGGTGATAGTAAGTTACATGAATAGTTTAAAATAAATTCCCATCGTCCAACAACGCGCTCTCATCATCTTTATGCTTCCATCAAATAGGGCCTAATCCATTCAAACAACTTCCGATCAAGCCCCTAGTTTTTGGATGGAGAGATTCCTTGCTTCATCTCCCAGGCTGAGAGCTTCTCTACTGAGATGGCATGAAATCTTTACTGTGTGTCAGTTTTAAAATTCTTCACAGACCGATCTGTCAGACAAAGAATCTACAACCATTCTAGGAAATCAGATGGAATTGCTCCTCAGTCATAGGCAGTGATGGAGTTAGGCAGAGTCACATTTGGAAGAGAGTGGTACAGAATGCAGCATTCTGTGGAATTCCCATCAGCTAGCAGCCATTGATGCATTTTTTTCTCCCAGAATTGGTCTCTTGTTGAACAGAAAATGATAGAATTTATTTAATTTTGGAAGTATTCCATATTTGCTTGCAATTACTGCTCTAGAAAAGTCATTTAAAATTTCTATTAATTGGAAACCTCTGTGTTTTTTCTTTTAAATAAAATAAAGGATAAAATATTATTTTTAAACTATGGATTCTTGTTTCAAAAAATTGCTCTTAATTTATTGGATTATTTTAGTTTTATGTCCTTTCTCAAACATGTAAATGAATAAATAAAAGGTGCAATAAAAGCAAATAACTATACACTTCATATCAACTAGAGAATCAGAGGGGTACTCATGCTAGTCTGGATCTGTAAAAAAGCAACAAAGAGTCCTGTGGCACCTTACAGACTGACAGAAGTATTGGAACATAAGCTTTCATGGGTGAATACCCACTTCATCAGATGCATGACAGCTGATGAAGTGGGTATTCACCCACGAAAGCTTATGCTCCAATACTTCTGTCAGTCTATAAGGTGCCACAGGACTCTTTGTCGCTATATCAACTAGAAGCATTTCATGAAACAGAAGAGACAGTAAAGGGATAGATTTCCTATACTACTACTTTCTTAAATGCACTAATTAACTTTCAGAGGAGATAATTTCAGTTCACAGGGGTGCTCTTTTAAGTTTTTCTGGGAAATCTGGATTTTCCATTGATAACTGTTTTAACATGTCACACTGGAGCCACAGCAAATTAAAGTGAAAAGCTACACAGTCTAAACAAACAATCTTTCCCATTATCAGAAGCCTGATAATATAACAAAAAAACTATAGTCACATGATCACATTCACAAGTGGTGCAGTAACAATTAAAAAGCAAAGTGTTATATTCCATAAAAATTGTTTTGTTGAGCTTGCATAATACTTCCAGCCCTATTTTTCAGTTTCACATGATATCTTTTTACAAAGTCTTTTAAAAAATTATTAAGCAGAAGTATTTTGAATGGCTTAATATTCCTTTTGACTGTCAGTTGCTATGCTTGTATTACGAAAGCACTGTAGCCGACGACAGTAATATTAGGAAATAAGTTTAGATATTTGAATCCTCACTAACCTGATCCAGAAACCCTCAATGACTAGAAAAACTTTTACTCACATGAGTTCTAATATAAGATTATTATTTAAAATATCATCTTTACAACATCGTATGACAATGTTTTTTTTTCTACCATGTATATTTGTATCTCTGCATGGTAAAATAACTATATTGGCAAAAGGGTGAATTACTTGACCCAAATAGATCTTCATTATCTGATTTCTACAGTTCTATTATGCTTTGGAGTCCAGCCTTTGCTAAACAAGACTTTCACAATGGGAAAAAAAATTCAAATACTAGATTTAAATTAAATCCCTTTTTGCATTGTGTAATCTATCTTACCTTGTTTACTATATCTTAAAAGAATACTAAGTTTTAACTTTTCTGACACATATCAGGATGCGATATTCTACATAACATACACCAGATGGACGTCATTAACATGGATAGGTTGTAGTGTAATGCAGGATCAAGTAGTAAGAAACTTCTAAAAGCAACCATTGACATTGTTTCCATGCTGTTTACTCTATAACACAATAGAAAGTTCTCAAGTAAAGACATTAGCTAGGAAAAAAGGATTTGAGTATGCAAAAAACTCAGTGAAATTATTCATATAAACACCTCTGTTATCTACTTGGGAAAAATCATATTGTAATCAGACATTTCCCACTGAAACATTGGACCAAAGCCTTACTTGATTTCAACAGGGAATTCAGGACTCTGGGATTTGTCCCAGGGGAGTGTGTTTGTGTGTTTTCTTTAAAGCAACCCATTTAGATTCATTAAGAGTCTCTACGTTAATCAGTAGGGTAAATCTCCTTATGACTTTCCATACATTCTAGTATTTTTCAAGACAGAGCAAGATAGAGTCAGAGGCTATTGAAGCCTTTTTTGTTGTATACAGAATATTCTCTGATATTACAAGTGCTGTAACTTACTTTTTAATCTATCAGATCTTCCAAAGCATCCAAACCTAGACTATTTCTCACCTCTTCATTCTGAGGTGCCATCATTCGCATTTGTTCCTTCCCTGTTTTGTGAGCTATCCTAGCCCTCCTAAAGTGGCTCTTTTCCTCCACGCAGGAGGCTGCGTGTGGGTTCGCTCTTTAGGCTATCAGCGACATTGTGAATCACTAAGCGGGCATGGATCACAAGAGCAACGGGACGATAAGTCTTCCTGCAGTTCAACATATCAACATTAGCTGTCTTTTTTTTTTTTTTAACTTGAGAAGTGGGAGTCTGAGAGAGCTGCTGAAACTAGGTGTATTGGCTGATTCTTGGCATCTGACAGGACACTGAGAGACAAGGTGGATGAGGTAATATCTTGTATTAGACCAACTTCTGTTGGTGAGAGAGATAAACTTTCACACTCACACAAAGCTCTTCTTCAGGTCTGGGAAATGTACTGTTTCCCTTTTCTCCTTAGGTGCAGAGAATGCGAAGCGCAGGGAGAAGAGGAGGTCCCCTGAGATGTTTGCCCCTCCTTTTTATAGTTTCAATCCCACTTATAAAACATTTTCAGCTGAGAGCTAGGAAACAAAGATCCTGTATGGAAGGATGTTCCTTGCTGTTTTTTTCATCTGTTTGAGCTTGGTTTGTTTTCTCTTGATGACTCTGTTTACTTAAGTGCAAATTAAGGCAAGCACACATTCTTTTGTGTTGGACAGGCCTGTTTGCCAGCTTCTGCCCGAGTGGGGCTTTGGATTTTGGAACATGTGTTAATAACATCATACAGGGGAATCGTATAACTTCTTATACACACACATTTTATCAGGATATTACTGATCAGCAAGTTCCGCACTTTCAATTGATACATTACAAGGCATACCTTGTACAAAGATTATTACAGTAGTGTGGAGGGTCTGAATACAGGGGTGTATTCTGTCACAGTCACTTGTTCAACTCTTGTTCTGAAAACAGATCCTCCTGTCTCTAATTTTTTTTCACTATTCTTTTGAAATATTTGCCATCTGTTAATTGACATGTTCATTCTTTTCCCCTCTCTAACCGTAAAGGCAATTTGTAAAAACTTAAACATTGACAGCACCTCCTACAAGCTCTGTAGTTGTGTCTTTGTAATAGTGTAATAAATGTGCAAATCAGTAATAAGTCAGCAGAGGGCAGTGTGATGAATCTTCTGAAGGTGAAGCAACTGCTTCTCTTCCGAAACTGGTTATAGCTCAGCCAGGTGAGAGAATCTATTTCAATGGAAAGGACAATTGAAGAACATAATAAAAGTAGCTGCACTTAGTGGCTTTGCTGGTGTTTCGGGATACCTGTATGTGCAGCTGTGTGTATCTGAGTTTAAGATCTCCACAACTCATGTACACATAACACCATACCTGAGTCCCTGACAACAACTTTTCTCAACAGAAAATGTTCTGTTCAAGGCCTCAAAAATGATCACTGCTCACATGAGAGGCAACAATATTTATCATATGCTGGATTTGGCATGCAAAAATTGGCTTCTCTATGTTTAAGATGAGACTGTACATCAGATCCAGTAGTATTTCACATGTAAATAGAGCTAAATTAGTAAAAAAAATAATTAGTGTGTTTACAGATAAGATATGCTAAATTTAGCATTCAAATGGCCCTTTTGGAGAGGGATTGGATTAGCTCTAACTGTCTGCTTAAATTTAACCATTTTAAAATGGCTAACTCTAACCTACATGTTGTACACAAGTTTGCAGATATTATACCTTTATATTTCTGACATCTTTTTTTTCTAAATTGCATATTTTTTTTACATGTGAAAGAAACATTTTAGATGAAATGTTGTCTGTCTTTTTATAATGGTTTTAATGCTAACGGATTAATCTAATATTGCATTGATTGGAAAACATTACAAGAAACTCATACAATTGTATCCTTATCACCTTTCAGACATGATGCAGGCATTTTATCACTAAAGTATACAGACTTTTCATTATAGTCCATCAAAATGAACAAGTAGAAAGTTAACTGAGTAGTGTCCAAGGAATGTAATAAAATCATCTTGAGTTAAAAGAAGAAAAATAACCAATTGAATATATATGAGCTGAAGAGTTTTAATGAAGCCTATTACCTAATTTGCATCAAACTCTACCTGTAAATGCAAATTGGTGTAAATTTCACTCTGTTCTTAGCTAGAATTTGAGCACTAGGATTCTTCCCTCTGGCTGTAAATTTCTCCATAAATAGGAAGCAACTTTAAAGGATTTTTGAATATGAGAACGATTAGATTAGATAAATCTTGATCCTACCCTGCTGAATGGCACAGAGCCAGCAGAACTCTTTAGTCTTATTTGGACCTTTTAAAAGGAAGACCCTATGAGGGTAACTCTATAGTGCTTTTGCATTTGCCAACCCCCTGCTAGTATGGATTCCACCCAGCATATCTTTTTTTTCTTTTGTGACTATGACCATCTAACACCACTGACCTCCTTCAGTCCTTTTCCTAGCTCTTCATTGACTTCTGCCTCAAATTGAGGCTCTTCATTCTCAGCTTCAGCTCTGCCTATCTACAGTTTGTGTCTCCAGCTTATACCCTGTACTCTGACATGTCTGCTAAACCCTGTGCTCCCTTTGTGTTCTTCTCCCACAGACGAGAATCTAGCTTTATCTAGATTAGCTACTTATCTAATCCCAGTTAGTGTCATATCTGAGCACCTCATAATCTTTAATGTAGCAAACCTCACAACAGGAAGGAAGGGAAACCTCTTATTCTCATTTTACTGATGGAGAATTTGTGGCACAACAAGGCTAAGTGTCTTGCATAATTTCACACAGGAATCCTGGCTGCACCAGGGAAACCCACTCTGGTCTCCTGAGTCTCAGGGGTTAGCATGCTAGCCTGGACCATTATTCCTATCTCTAGAGTGACTCCCTGGAGCCTTTTTGCCATGCTCCTCCCTCTCCTCCTTCAATCCCACCTCAAAACTTCCGTCAACTCTCCAACATTGACCTCACCTCTCTCTCAATATTTTAAAAAATGGACAAAGCTCACAACTTCACCTTTACAAATAAATTATGTTACCACAAATTAGCTCACAATCTTATACTGTTTAAATCTTGTTCTTTTCTTAGCTCTCTCATCTGACATCACCTCTCTAATAATGTTTAACTTAGATTGTGAACTCTTCAGGGCAGGACCTGTCTTTTGCTTGTTTGCAAAACACTATTGATAGCAATGGTGCTGTTTTAAGAACAAATAATTATAACTGGCAGTCAGGACACTGGGTAATGAAGCCAGGGAATGTAGTGCCTTCCTAATCCTAATAAAGGAGTGTGAGAGGGGAAGCAGTTTCCTCCATGGATGAGTGATGGGTCGGGAGAAAAAAAGTGACAGCTCACTGAACAGTGGTGGAATTATCAGGGCAAAGTACACCAGCATGACAGTTGTGGGTAGGGAGGAGCATTCAGCGCCCCAGCCCACCTCTCCTAAAACCTCCATGCTCCAGTAGCAAATATTTTCTTTTTATCCATGTTAGGTTGGAGAGCCCACCTTCCTCTGGTCCCCATCTCCAGGTGTGGCTCTATATATTTTGCCACCTCAAGCATGGCAGGAAGGTGGCTTTCAGCAGCACGCCTGCAGGAGGTCCACTGGTAATGTGGATTTGGTGGCATGCCTGCGGGAGGTCTGCCGGTCCCATGCCTTCGGCATACCCGCCGCCGAATTGCCGCTGAAACTGCAGGACCAGCAGACCTCCCGCAGGCGTGCCGCCAAAGGTAGCTTGACTGCAGCCCTCATGGCGACCGGCAGGCCGCTCCCCGCAGTCTGCCGCCCCAGGCACATGCTTGGTGCGCTGGTGCCTGGAGCCGCCCCTGCCCATCTCCACCCTTGGAGCTCCATGGAGATTACTTCAGACCCCGGGCTACAGACACCTCAGTGTTGAAAGAAGGAAACCAGAATATGTGACTATGCTGGTCAACGGTCTTGGAGGCTCTGTCCTCTCCTCTCTAAGCATGGCTGTATCACTTACTGGCACACACTGATCCACCTTCTCTCCAGGTAAGCTTAGTCAGCCTCAAAATTGGATGCCCTGGTGCAGAGCCTGCTAACATTATTGCTTGGGGCTTACATATCCATTACGACTATACAAATAGGCCACAGAATCTGGCACTGCTCTGTTTAAGAATCTCTTTTTCTAGGAAATGCTTGCTCAGAAGCATTTAGTTCAGTGTGTTCCTGATTTTTAGTCAGTTTTTTTTTAATATTCTGCAAAAAGTGAAAAATTGCTGCTTTTGTTTTTGCTATCTTCATGCCATAAGAGTTCATAGGTAAAAACACAACACAACTTTTAAGCAGCATTAACCTGGAAATAAGAAAAAAAATTCTAACAATTTACCAAAGGGTATGGTGTTTTAAAAAAAAAAAAAAGTGCTCAAGTGATTTAGGTTTCTAAGTCCAATTTTTAAGAGGATTTAGGCACTTAGGAGTGAAAATTTTATGCAGAATCTTTAAATTGAGACCAGATGACATTCTAAAGCTTATCCTATAATTCAACCATATTTTTCTTGAATACAGTGTGGGAATTACTGGTTGAAAGTCTCTGATCTATGCAGGACATTAGACTATAGTGATATAGTCCCTTCTGTTACTAAAATATTTGAATTCTCTTCCCTCTTAATTGCTCAGATTTTATTTTATTGGTTCTTGCGGCTTTAATCCTATTAGTTGTCCAGGTATCACAGAAACTTCCAGGAAAAACGGAAGAGACCAATTTTGAATTTTTCTTGTAATAAACTAACAGGGAAAACAAACCCTTCAAAATGGTCCATGAAGCCCTACCACCACCCTTTAGGCCTTCTTTATACTTCTTAACTACACAAACAATGCTATTTTCCCCTTTTGTGGGGTTATTTATTTTATGATCTACAGGTAATCTATTGAGTAATCTATTCTGGGAGGAGGGGTTATTGATCTCTCAAGTGTCATATACCTGTGCAAAGCTCAGCATTTGGCTGAGAAGAAATGCCGATAATGCTGCACATTAATAAGGAACAGTAATGTGAACCATAGGGGTTTCTGAAACAGAACTTTCTATAAATTCACAAATTCTAGCTAGTGAAAAGGAGCACCTTTTCTCAAATCCACAAGAGGTGGTGGTCTGAAATCTCAGTCTTCTGTTCACTTCAACAGAGATCCCAAGGGATTCACAAATTTTGTGTTGAAACTTGAGACTCTGCTCCTTTTCTCTAGTTGACACTCTAGTACGGGATAGGCAATCTATGGCACGCGAGCCAAAGGTGGCACGTGAGCTGATTTTCAGTGGCACTCACACTGCCTGGGTCCTGGCCACTGGTCTGGGGAACTCTGCATTTTAATTTAATTTTAAATGAAGCTTCTTAAACATTTTAAAAATCTTATTTATTTTACATATAACAATAGTTTAGTTATATATTATAGACTTATAGAAAGAGACCTTCTAAAAACGTTAAAATGTATTACTGGCACGCGAAACCTCAAATTAGAGTGAATAAGTGAAGACTCAGCACACCGCTTCTGAAAGGTTGCCAGCACATTATCTAGTAGCACATTATCCCAAAGAGTCCAAGTATCATTATTACCCCATCTTTTTCTTCTGAAAGGGACAAAGCTTCTTCAAAAATACATTTTACAGTTTAAATGGGTGAATACTTTGGGCCAATCCTGGCCACTGTGATGTGAGACTTTTTTTAAAAAAAAGCAATCATTGCCACTAAGAGATTTTAAAAAACAAGGTACATTTGGACCTTACAATTGTTTTGCTCTTGAGCTGCAAAGTCATTAGAAAACTCTAGTACCCTCTGCTGGCCAGCCAAAAAATCTCCAGTCTCAGAACCATGCTGACTTCATTGGTGATGCTTATACACAAACAAGTCAGCAGCAAGTAGGGCAGAGCCAGGCTGGCTTGGGCCCTGTTAATAAAAATCACAAGAGAACGTACAAAAAACTAATAGGGTAAAAGTTTCTAGAAGGGTATTCCAAACCATAAGGTAATAAATAATATGCTCAACCCTATATCTTTCAAATGCGCATTTTATATTAGGCCTCTTTTTAAGGAAGCAAGCTTTTCATAGTATATTGTTACAACACTTTAAAATGATTTCATATGTGCTAGTGCAACCCCCTCATGTAGGTTTAAATTCTGACTCACTGCTGATATCCTGGAGGCTATGTGATATAGAACATTTTAGATGAACCCCCTTTTATGTTCTAAAATATATGACATTCTTAAAATTAGATATTAACCTTGTGTTTCAGTGGTGCATTAGATCACTTTTAGGTAGAAGCCACAACTTTGTTCTCTACATTCAAAATAAGAGTACTAAGGTTCACAAGGTTAAAGAGGTAAATGGTTTCCCATATACTGTAGGCCCGTTTTAAAAAGAGGACAATAATGATGAGCCAGACACTTTTTCCAGAGGTGGAAAGTAACTAGTAAGAATACTTAATCTTCGGAGACACATCCCTGACATTAAGTGGATCCGTCTAACTCAGCTGAAGGCCCAGCCCAAAATCGAACAGCTGGATTCTGTCATCCCTGACTGGGGCAGTCTTGTTAGTGTAGTGTGACCTCTGGAGCACTAACACAGATAATACTGGCACCTCTCTCTACTCTAATCTACTACCAGTCTGAGCAATTCAGCAGGAGATGGGGGCATTAAGGCCATATTATTCCAAACAAAATTCAGCAGTGGTAGCAGAGTATTGTGACAGCATATGAATTATTCTACCTTCTTTTCCCACCAAAGGTTTTTTAATGATAAATTTAGGGAATTATGTATAAAACACCATGGCTATATTATTATTTTTTAAGTTATGCTTAGCAAAAGGCAGTTTGTGTCAGGAATGCTATCAATGTACATTACTGTCATTCCAAAAACACATGGTTAATATGTGCATGCTTGCACTCTCTCTCTCTCTCTCTCTCTTCCCTCTTTCCTTTTTTTAATAATACTTACACATGCAAAACAATCAATCCTGTGTTCAAGGGACATTAAGGTCCCAAAATCAAGCACCCAATAGTTAGGAAATCCCAGAATTAAGGTTGCCTATTCAACCTTAATGTGGATTCCTTGTGCAAATGCATTATGATTGTCTTTAGTTACAGTGATCATATAGTGGTTTTGCCACAGAACCATTGCCTTATTCAATGCACAGGATGGAAAGTGTTCTCTGAATGGATAGGTATTCAGTATTTCTTTTTATATTTGTCATTCAGTCTGTGGCTCCAGGTATTATTTACTCTATGCCATGAACTCAGTATAGAATTATTGCTTTTCTATGGTGCTTTCAAAGTAGTATCTTTGTTCTCTACAAACATTAAGGAATAGATCTTCACACACCCCTGTAAGAGGGAGTGGTATTATTATTCTCATTTTACACATGAAGAACTGATGCACAGACATGAAAGCCAAAAATGTCAACTAATTTTGGGTGTCCAATTTGAGATACTTATGGCTTGATTTTTCCATAACACTTAACATTTTATATCACTTCATGTTCAAAACATTGCTCCCATTGACTTCAGTTTTGTTGTGAATGCTCAGCACTTCTGCTAATCAGACCTCTTACGTCAGGTACCAAGAAAATGAGGAAAACATAGTGGCCAATTGTGAAAATTATAGTGTTTTGACTTGCCTAGCATCACATAGGAACTCTGTGGCAGAATCCAATTCTCCAGAGTGGCATTCATCTATCATTGCCACAAGTCCATTTCCTATCTTCCTGCAATCCCCTGCCTCATTCACTACATGCCTTCTAACTTCTGCAACAAATGAGGCAGAGGTGCTGCAGAGAGACAGACAGAACCTGAGTCAACCCCAGTGGTTTTAATGTTCTTTTAATGTGGGGGCCGGGCTAGTGTGTGTAATGTCCCATGCTTTTTAAAAACAAGAAAATTGAAAAAACAAATATTTAAGCATAGATTCATAGATTCCAAGGCCAGAAGGAACCATTGTTCCTTGATTTAAATCCACCATGACCCTTGATAAGTTATTCCAAAGGTTAATTGTTCTTTCTGTCAAAAAAAAATTTACAGTTTATTTCCTGTCTGAATTTATCTAGCTTCAACTTCCAGACACTGGATCGTGTTGTCCCATTGTGTGTTAGGTTGAAGAACCCATTGTTAAATATTTGTAATTGTAATCAAGTCACCCTTTAACCTCTTTATTAAACTAAACAGATTGAACTTCTTGAGTCTATCACTATTAGGTGTGTGTTCTAATTCTTTAATCATTCTCATGGCTCTTCTTTGAACCTTCTCCAATTTATCAGCATCCTTCCTGAACTGTGGGCACCAGAACTGGACACAGCATTCCACCAGCTGTTGCACCAGTGACAAATACAGAAGTACAATAACCACTGTACTCTACTCCTACTTGAGATTCCCCTTTTTATGCAACAAGGATTGCATTAGCCCTTTTGGCCATAGCATTGCACTGGGAATTCATGTTCAGCTGATTATTCATCATGACTCCAAAATCTTTTTCAGAGTAACTGCTTCCCAGGATAGTCTCCTTCTCCTGTATGTCCCACATTCTTTGTTCCTAGATGTATGAATTTATATTTAGCCATGTTAAAACACATTGTTTGCTTGAGCCCAGTTTACCAAGTAGTCCATATCACACTGCATCAGTCACCCATCCTCTTCATTATTTACTGCTCCCACAATTTTTGTATCATCTGCAAACTTTATCTGTGATAATTTTATGTTTTCTTCCAGGTCATTGATAAAAATGTAAATAGCATAGGGCCAAGAACCAATCCTTGTGAAACCCCATTAAAAAAGCACCTTTCAATGATAATCCCCTGTTTATATTTACATGTTGAGACCTATCAGTTAGCCAGCCTTTAATCCTTTTAATGCATACCATGTTTATTTTATATCATTTTCATTTTTTACTCAAAGTGTCACGCGGTACCCAGTCAAATGGCTTTCAGAAGTCTTAGTATATTACATCAACACCGTTACCTTTATCAATCAAGCTTGTAATCTTATTAAAAAAAGATATCAAGTTAGTTTGATGGGATCTCTATTCCATAAACCCATGCTGATTGGCATTAATTATATTATCTTCCTTTAATTCTTTATTAATGAAGTCTGATATCAGCTGCTCCATTATCTTGCTCTGGACTGATGTCAGACTGACAGGCCTAGAATTACCCAGGTCATCTCATTTACCCTTTCTAAATATTGGCACAACATTAGCTTTTTTGTAGTCTTCTGGAAATTCAACAGTGTTCCAAGACTTACTCAAATACAATATTAGTGGTCCAGTGGAATGGAAAGAATGTTATCATATGATATCATATGATATGACTACATCAGTGATACTCAGATCTACCTGCAGGCTGATTTGAAAAATTTAGGCTAAGAGGCAGGCTGTTTGCGCAGAAGGCTGACAAAATAATAATTAAAAAAGTCACCTGCCAATAAATAAAAATAATGGATGATTGCAACTTAAGTATTAGTGTTTCTATCTTTTAACAAAGTTTGTAAATCAGCATTATCACCTGCATAGGCACCGACTCCATGGGTGCTTCAGAGCGTGCAGGAGGCACTGGGGGGGGTAGAGGGAGGAGTGGGGGCAGGAAGAGGCAGGGAAGGGGATGGAATGGGGTGGGAAGAGGCAGGGTGGGGTGGGAAGAGGCGTGCGGGAGCAGGGGCTTGAGGGAAGTGGTGGAGTGGGGCAGGGCTTGGGACGGAGCGGGGGTCGAGTACCCTCCAGGAACTCTCAAAGTTGGTGCCTTTGATTACCTGTGTTTGTGGCATTCTCTAATGGGAGAGGTGACATTAATGATCTCTGGAAAGCTTTGTGAAGAGTGGTGTGTAGGGGGTAAGGGCCAGATGCATGCACTGGTGAAGATGATCATCTGTTAGGCAATTGCAGTGTTTGTTTTTTATAATGTTCACAGTAGAAAACCCAGATTCACAGAGGTATGTTGATCTGAACATCATTAAAAGATACATAGTTAGATTCTGACTATTCTGAAACTGCTCAGCATATTGAGTCCAGAAATCACAAAATCCCACTTCTCCAAATTTTGCCTTCAAGACATCTGAACTCTTGAGCCTTACAATTTCTAATTGAAAGGTACCTTCATCAGCTGAATCTATAAAATTCTTTGCTTCAGAAGGGCAAGGTCCATTGGCAGAGTGAACAAATGGATCACGGACAAAAAAAGCAAATGTTTTGGAATTTTAAAATTGTCAAATGGCTATTTAAAACTTTTGATCACAATGTTTAGGAATTCTTGAATCATTTTCACTGAAGTTTCACCCGTAGCAACAACATGCAATGTGGGAAAGTGCAACACCTTTCCTGTTAAGTCTGTCTGAAAGATTTCAAGATTCCTCTGAAAGGCATGCACTTTTCCAAACAGATCTCTGGCACTGCTTACATGGCCTTGGAGCTGCAAGTTGAGGGAATTCAAGTGACCAGTAATATTGCAGAGCAAAGCTACCTGTGACTTAGCGGGAACATCATTTATAAATTCCAAGAACTCCCAAACCTTGTTGGTCTTGAGGTTTGAAATATATTCATTATTTCTTTTTGAAATGCACAAAACCTCTCTAACACGCACCCCGTACTTAACTAATGAACATGGTTGTGCTGCACCAGGTCACTGTGTATTCTTTTGAAATGTATTTTAAAACAGCCTTAAAAAGACAATGTTGCAAGCTAGAAGTTGAGCGTATGTAGTTCTCATCACAATATCCACTGTATTTTTTAAGTCCCCAGACAATTTACCACACAGGACAGTCTGGCGAATGATGCAGTGAAGTATTTTTAACAAAGGGTGTATCACTGCTAATATGAAGCAATGCTTTTCTCTTTCCTTGTCATGGGGGAACCTCCGTCTGTAACAAACAAATTTACTTTCTGCAGATCTCAACCATTTTTTTTCAAAAAAGCCTTTTACCTGTTAAAAAAAAATTCTCTCCTATGGTTTAGATTAATGGTATTAAACACACAAATTCTTCTTTGAAAATTTCACCATCATAAAATCTAACGAAGAGCAATAGCTGGGCAACGTCACTCAAATCAGTTGATTCATCCACTGAAAGAGACATGTATTTGGCGTTTTTTAAATTGGAAAGCAGTGCTGACGAAATCCTCATAAATTACCTCCAATCTTCGCATTGCCGTGGAATCCAAACAGGGGAACTTGCTTCACATGATTCACAATGTCATCTTTGTTTTTATTTCCGGCAAAAGGCTCCTCTAGCATTTCCAATGTGCACTCCTTCACAAGCATGGCATCCAGAAACACTTTTTCTTCTTAGCTAGTACCAACATTATCCGAGGAGAAGCAGCTGTTGTTTTTTCCTGTACAGTCTCTGATCTTGTGAGAACATTTGAAATGTGATACGAAGACTTCAAATTTTCAATTTTGTCATGTCTTGCAACATTGCCAGGAGCATAGGCCACGTAGAAGCTACTGTGCTTTGATTCAGAGTGGCGCCTCATGTTGATGACCTTACTGGCAGATAGAATGGTTTGGCATATTAAACACAAAGGCTTTGCATTTAAATGAGGTGGCATAATAAAAAGAAAATCCACTGTCCAGTTTGGGTAAAAGTTCAGTTTCCGCTGTCGACTTTGCTACATTTACTCCCACTTGCATTCATTTTTGGATCCATTTCTATCAGTAATGAAAACATGGGTGGCATCCTATCTCAAATGTAGCCGATGCTATTGTAAGAACTTAAGATCCAATAAGCAGTGTTTAATTTAGTGCCGGGGCTTGCTGGGGCTGAGCCCTGGCACCTCTTTCATTACAAATTAAGCACTGCCAGTAAGTTACTTACTAAGGAAGTCATAGGCAAATATAGGCAGGGCATTATTGTTCATGAATTTAATTATAAACGTTTTTTAAGGTGAGCCGACAGGCCACACAGGAAGGCTTGGTGGGTCACATTTGACCCACAGGCTGCCTACTGAGGATCACTGGACTACATCATCTTTCTTTTTTTTCCCCAAATACAGAACAGAAATATTTATTGAACACTCTGCCTTTTCTTTATTATTGATAATTCTACCATTTTCATCTAGTAACTGACCAACACCATTGTTAGGTTTCTTTTTGTTCCTCATATACTTTAAAAACTTCTTATTGTCCTTAACTCTGCTGCCAAGAGATTTTTCCTTGTGTCCCTTTGCTTTTCCTATCAGCTTTCTACAATTCCTAACTTCTGATTTATATTTATTACTATCAACTTTCCCCTTTCTTCTGTTTATGTATTATATTTTTACATTTCATAGCTGCCTTCTTTCCCCTCTAAAGTAGGGCAATTATTTAATCAATATGGCTTTCTTCCTTGATTGTAGGATTGTGGCTTTGGGGGCACCTGGCAAGTTTTCTTAAACAATTTCCAATTATCTTTCTCATTTTTCTGATTAAATTCTTCCTTCCAGTCAATTTAGCTCATATTGTTTTCATCTTTGTGAAACAGGCCTTTGTAAAGCACCAGCTAAGATATATTTATCTCTGATGAGGACTCTATTCTGTTTGCATATTATAAATGTAAATAAGTCATGATCACTTGTACCTAAGTTACAATTAATTTTTAGATCTGTGATCACTTCTTTATCTGTCAAGATGAGGTCTAATATAGAATCACAGAAAATTAGGGCTGGAAAAGACCTTGAGAGGTCTACAAATCCAGTCCACTGTGCTGAGGCACAAGGGAGTAAACCTGGATCCTCCCTGATAGGTATTTGTTAAACCTGTTCCTAAAACCTCCAATGATGGTGATTCCACACCCTCCCTTAGAGGCTTACTTTAGAGCTTAACTATCCTTGTAGCTGGACAGGTTTTCCTAATATCAAACCTAACTATCCCTTACTGCAGATTAAGCCCATTACTTCATGTCTTACCTTCAGTGGACAGGGAGAAGAGTAGACCACAGTCCTCTTTATAACAGCCATTAATATATTTGAAGACAATCATCAGGTTCCACTCTCAATCTTCTTTTCTCAAGACTAAACATTCCTTATATGTTCCTTAAATCTTTCATCACTTTTTTTTTTGCTTTCCTTCAGATTCTCTCCAGTTTGCCCACATCTTTCCTAAAGTGTGGCACCAGTACTCCATTTGAGGCCTCACCAATGCTAAATAGAAAGGGACAATTACCTCCCGTGTCCTACATACAGCACTCCTGATAATACAATATTAGCTTTTTTTTCTCCAAACTGCATCATATTGTAGACTCATACTCAAATTGTGATCCACTATAACTCCCAGAACCTTTTCAGTAGTACCATCACCTAATCAGTTATTCCCAATTTAGTAGTTTTGCAATTGATTTTTCCTTCCTAAGTGAAATACTTTGCACTTATCTTTATTGAATTTCATTTTGTTGATTTCAGAACAATTCTCAATTTTTTGTAGGCAGTTTTGAATTCTAATCCTGTCCTCCAAAGCACTTGTGATCCCTCCCAGAATTGTCATATACAAATTTTATAACATGCTCTCCACTCTATTATCCAAGTCATTAATGAAATTATTGAATAGTGCCAGATCCAGAACCCACCCCTGCAGGATCTCACTAAATATGCTCTCCCAGTTTGACAGTGAACCATTGATAACTACTCTTTGAGTATGGTTTTCAACCACTTGTGCACCCATTTTACAGTAATTTCATATAGACTACATTTCCCTAGTTTGCTTATGGTTCCTGATTATGACATCTGGAACTGTTTCAAAAGCCTTACTAAAATCAAGATACATCACATCTACTGCTTCTCCACTTATCCACTAGGTCAGTAATTCTCTGTCAAAGGAGATTATTCTACTTTGGCATGATTTGTTCTTGATAAATCCATGCTGTCTATTGTTTATATTCTTCTTATCCTCTGCGTACTTACATATTGATTATCTAATAATTTATTTTAGTATTTTTCCATGTATTGAGTATACAGATTGGATGCAACGCTTCTTGAGTTAAGAAATTGTTGTTTATAATATATAGTAATTCCATGGATGTCTTAGAATTTTTGCAGCATGAGACCTCCAGCATATGTCGTTCAGATTGAAGTCTCTCATGATCACACAGCTTTTTCCCCTACACATTCTAGATAGGTGTGTAAGGAGCTGGTCATCCTGTTCCCTAGTGTGACTTGGTGGTCTGTAGCAAACACCAACTACTACCCCATCTTGTGGTTTATCTGTTAGGACGTTGATCCATAGGTATTCAAGAACATTTCCTTTTGTCCACTTGATCCTTCCTAAATAGGTTATAACCATTGATTTGAACATTTCAATTATGTAATCAGTAACACGAGAATCAGGTTTCAGTAATAACAACTAGATCAAATTTATGCTCATAAATGAGCAGTTCCAGTTCCTTTTTTTTGTTACTCAGTTTTCATATCTCCCCACCTCAACACACACACACACTATGGTCGTCAACATGTTTGGAACCTTTTCATCCACAACACAGTTCTCTACCCCTTATGCTAAGGGAGTAAATGGTAGCAGTAGAAGACTGTAACCTTTGTATGCACCTGCCACTAGAGGTGGATGAAGATGCACAATTGGCCAGTGGGTTTCACAGCTATTTGCTAAACAGAAAAGCACTGTTGAAATTCGTGAATAATAAGTTCTAGTCCAGGTTGTATAGGAGAGTGTTCTGTAGTGGTTATAGACCCTTCTGACCCAGTCCCCTGCTGCTATACCCTTCTCCCCATTTTATTTTCTTCTATTCCTGGCTTCTGTCCCTGCGTCCCCTTCCTAGCTTCTGCTCCTATCCCCAGTTACCTCTGCCCCGTTCCTCACCCTTCTGCATCCAAGTCAGGTTATTTCCTCCCTCCTTTTCGTGACAACCCAACACCAGGAGGGGGAGCTTTGAGGCACAAGACAGACAGACAGTTGCCCGTCTCTTTCCTGTGCCTAGTACCACAGTGTCCCCTGGAGGCTGGTAGGCGCAATTGCAGAGGAAGTTTTGCAAAATAAGTTTGGCAAAATTACAAGCAACTAAAAGCAGTTTTTATAATGGAAAGTGATGGGCAATCTGAGCTATAGGTGTAGCTACCTGCACTGCCTATAATTAGAGAGAAAGAGAGAGAGGTACCTACCTACACATATAGACAAACACACACAAATGAATGTTAGGGTTCTAGTATAAGTATGTAAGCTTGTGCTTGAGCCATTTCCAGATTTATGCTTTAACCTTCCTTTTATTATTCACTGTTAAATAGCTTTTTATAAAGCCATTTAGTACATTGACGACAATTTTTTGAAGGATGGTCAGAAGTTATACTGCGAGTAACCATCATCCTAATTGGTCCTTGTCCTGATTAATATCAATTTCTTTTTTCTATAAAAGTGATAGAGAAACATGATATTTTTATTGTTTCTAATAAATCAGTTTTTGATTTGAACATGCTGGCATTTATAAGAAACTAACTGTTCACTGGATAATCTGCAATGTCTGGTATTCTAAAAGACGTGCTGTATCTCTTGCTCATTCTTTTCTGTGGTGAGTCACTGTTATTTCTGGGAAATGTTGATTACTACTCTACTTATGGTAGAATGAAGCAGAGTTCAGCTAGTATTTTATGATTCTAAGTGGTGTAATTATCAGGATATTTAAAATATATTACTGTGGGGAAAAGTACATCATGGACTTTACCTTGAGAACACAGATACTGTAAAAAGTGAATAATGTAATATATTCATATTTCCACAAAGTTAACTTACACAGTTTTCACATACAAAACAAAGAACCCAGCAAGGCCATGGACAGAATATGGCAAACAAAATTCATTATAAACTCAGTAATCCATATTGTCAAGAATAATTTGAACTATTCACACAGAACATAATGTAGAGATAAAATTAATTGTAACTAATCAAGAAGAGGACCAAATCACCACCTTCTGAAAGGGATGACTTGATTCTGTATGGCCTGCTGGAGCAAGTTTTTTAAGAACATGCCTAACTTTAAGCATGTGAGTAGTGTCATTGAGTTCAACAGGAACATTTTTGTATTTAAACTAGCTGTGTATTTAAGTAACTTGCTGAATCCTGGCCTAAATGGGTGAAGCTGCCCTGCTTGTGCAGGTTGTGAACTGTGATGCTTGAGCAAACATTGCTAGGACAATCTTGATATTTCAATTATGTTCTGGCTTTTGAGTGCCTGATTTTTATTACTTTAGTTTTACTTTAATGCTATTTTATTTGCTTTTCAGAAGGAAAAGAGGGATCAAAGGTAACTGGTTTTTGAATTGCTTTCTCTGCAACTGTTTTGCTTTGCCCTTGGAGCTTGAAAGTGCTTGTCTTTATTTTTTCCAGTGCTGTTCACCTTCTACAATATATATGTTCCAGAATTTTTTTTGGTAAGTTCTTTGTACCAGCAAGTCAACATATAGTGCTTGGACATCTAGTGCTTCTAATACTTTAGTGTGCACCTGCTGCCTCATCCAAAGCTCGCTGAAATGAACAGGCAACCCTGCTTTCATCTCAGTGGGCTTAATTTAGATTCTTGTAATGCAGATTCAAAGAAAAAGCTTATACAATCGAAGGCCCTGATGCTGGAGTGTGCAGGTGCACCCTTGCTGGATTAGGGCCTAAAGGCACAGGGAACTATTTTCTGGTTAGGAACTTATATCTGAGCACAGTTCTTGCATGTACTCCAATAGTGGTTCTTTATAGTACCATTTCCCAAGTTTTAGTTGTGATCCCTCATTTCAACACACTGGTAACTTCTGAAATACCTGCTTTTTAAACTGAAATTTTACATGCTGGATGTCTCCCCAAAGGTTTTTTGTTTTTTTAACTGAACAAAATCCCCCCAATGCTTTGAATTCAATAAGATTGGGGTGAAATATATATCTCATCAATTGAAAAAAAATTAGCCGTACCTTAAGACAAATTATAGTGAAAATAACTGAAGTACTGAGCTTGACGTGGACATAGCTGTTTATCAGGCACAGTGCCTGTGGTTGGTTTGGAAAAGATTCATTTCAATTTTAGCTAAGTTATAACCATTTGAGAAAATGTCCTTTAAATCTATAGAGCCAATGTGTGCATAAACATAAGAGCACTATGCACCATTGAGCAAACAGAAAGATTCACCTACATTAAAGATGGAAAGTTTGGGGAATTAGATGGATTGTGAAGGAGGAAAGGAAAGGGAGCACACTACTACTCTCTTTCCTTTCAAAAATCTGTTTCAAATGAAATTTCAAAATTCAGTGCTTTGTTTCAATTTGGAATGAAAACAAATTTTGAAATAATGGAGTTTCCCGCTCCAGATGTAGCAATATTTATTATTTGCTAAACCTTGTTTGTGGATCATGTGGAAGAAGTGTTTTTTTTAGGAAGGATTTGTAAGGAGGCATTGAGGAGTGGGGAGCAGACTGGAATATGGAAGCATATGGGTGGCATGGGAAAAACCAAGATGATGAGAGTAGGACAAAGAAACTACAGAAATGGTGAGGAGACTGGTGGAATGAAGAGGAATGTGATGAAAACAAAAGAAGAGATGTAGCTGGGATGGACTTGTGCAGGGCTTTTAAAGCAGTGGAAAAGAAGTTTAGTAAGGGGGGGGGCAATGAGAGATTTAGAAGAGGTGAGTAAATTAATTGAGCCTAGGGAGAAGAGGATTATTTTTACTGTACTGTTTTAAGTGAGCTGGAGGAAAGTGTGACAACACTTCACAACACTGCAAACAAAAAGTAATTGGGGATGACAGAAAGAAAGAGACTACTGTAATTAAGGTGGGAATAAATGGGAGGGTATGGATAAATGTTTTAACCATAGACACATAAAGGAATTGGGTCAGATTCTTGAATGTTGTGGAGGAAGAAATTGCAGGATACGATAGCTAGCATATGTAGTGAGATGGGTAAAAAGAGTAAAAAATGATCCCAAAGTAATCAACCTGGGTGACAGGGAAAAATTATGTTGCTATAAAAATAGAGAAAGGACAGTTATTTCCTCTTCCAACCCTGAGAATAAACCCCTAGCATCTCCATTAACATTGTGTGTTTGTTGGCAAATGATGACTTTTTCATAGCTGTCAATGTATATGTGAAAATTATCTCAATAAAGCTTTTCTTTTTCAGAAAATATCACTTACTATGAATGGGGAGGTTTATTTCTTGTTTATGCTGATAGGACAGAAAAATATCAGATATGATTGCTTTGTAGTTTTGTATTCTCATGAAATATGTTAATGTTGGAAATGAACATACATGGATGAACAAATCTAATCAGAAAAGTCACAATTTCATAATCTACCATTGATAGATCTAAGGTGTTCTTCAGTTTGGTATCTAAGCACTGTGTAAAATAAAGGTGTGAGAGAGGATGGGATTTTCAAAAACACCTAAGTGATTTGAGCACAAATCTCATGGAAAGTCAATGCAACTTGTGTTCCAAAATTGCTTAGGAACTTTTGAAAATCCCACCCAGAATCTGAAACAAAAATGTCTCTCTGTTCATCTGTGGGCAAGTAGGTGTGAATTGAATCCTTCTTGGGATTTCTTGTGTGGTGTTGTTGATAGCAGAGGTCGCCTAGAAAGCACTTCTTAAAAAGGTATATTTTTATGACGACAAAATTCATGTTTTCAGGACTTATCAGAAGAAAATCTCAATACTATTTCTCAATCACAATTTGCCCTATTCAGCAACAGTGTTCCTCTGCTTTCTTTACAGAACAGTCCAAGGGCTTCTTTCATCAAAGTAGTCAGTTCATGCAATGGACAAAGGAGGCAGCATACAAATCCAGATCTGAATTAGCTTTAGGCTAATGTTTGGGTTACAGGGCAAATCAGGGCTAGATTTTAGATTCAATAGATGTTACCAGATGGTCTCATGAGATTTCCACCTCAAATTGTGGGAACCTCAATGTGCAATTAATCTCACAAGATTTCTACCATCTTGCATAGTGAAAATATTTTTGTTGACTAGAATTTAACTATTTTGGGTTGAAATCCTGTGTCTATGGCTGTTCTTGCAAGACTTTGGTTCCCTCTAGCTGGAACATGAAAAGAATGACCTTCTGGTTTTAGACCTGACCTAAATTTAAAATCTTACTCAAAGCTAGAAGTTTCAAAGGGTGTCCTTGAGATTTGGATCTGAACTCCACCTTCAAAATAAAAAGGCATTGGGATTTGAAACTTTGATTTTGTGTTGTATAGTTATTACACTAGAGTTCAGCAAAAATTGTTGGTTTACATCAAAAGGGTTTTGTATATTTTTTTCTTCAGTTTCAGTCTGTATTTTTGCACCCCCTGAGCTTCACACTGAATTTCAGATTTTCTAGCTTTTCTAATATGATTTGCAACCTCTGAAATATGCTCAGTAAATTCACATAGCCTTATAATTAGTGGCCATATTTTAATCTTCATATGTCCATCATTGGACAGGAAAGTATGGTTCAACTAAATGATACATTTGGTAGTGGAGTAAAACTAGAGAAACAGCTTTGCCTGGTCATGGACGAGACACTTTTGAATCTGGGCTAGACATCTGCTGCTAAGCTGTGGTTACACAGAGTTATGTTTTTTTCCCCCATAACTAGCCTTCCAAAGCTAAATTGTGCTCCAATTTACATCAGTATAAATAAATAATAACTCCATTCATGCTAGTGGTATTACTCAAGATTTATCTTTCCTTAAATTAGAGTATTATTTGGCTGTAAGGTTGCATATGAAAAAGCAGAAGTTGTTGCAAACTCAAATAGTTTTGTCTTACGTTCTGGTAGAAATAGACCTGTTTTCATGAGCTTTCTAGACCAAAACAGTCTGGACTATCTTCAGGTAAACACCCAGATAGCCACCAACCTTTCTGAAGGTCACTCGTCACTACTTACTCATTTACCTACCAGTCTCAACGTCCAACCTTTCCCTGCTGAAAATGCCACACTCTCCTTTTCATAATATAATCCTGTTCTGTACCATATAAGATCTCTTTGTTAGAAATATTAGGAAGTGTATTTCAATTAATTCTTTTATAAAGAATAATATTTAAAAACAACTACTTTAAACTGAGGTTGTATCTTTAATGGCTTTTTTCTAGTTTTAATCAAATGTTATTTTTCTCACTCTCTACACATGGATGTATAACACATGTTCAGGGAAATGGGTGCGAACTACATGGCTAGAAAGGATGAATGCAGTATAAACCATAGACAAAGTGATAGAGAAAAAATAAACTAGTATCATAGATGATGCACCTAGCTCCTAAAATATACTACACAATGAATGTGCATTTTAAATCCATGTGATTTGAATTCTTTGTTCAACATTTATTAAAGCTATCTTCTTGTTTAAGCTACAGTTCCTCAAGTGGTTCTGTAATTACAGAATCATGGGATTGGAGGGATTAGTTCTGATTTCACACTGGTTTTAATCTGGTGTTACTGCATTGACTTCAGATGATTTACATCAGTGTATATGAAATCAGAATCAGGCCACAAATTAGGGCTGTGTTGTGCGAGGGCTATTTTTGTTTGTTTTCACTCTGCTAAAAAATGAGAAATTGAACCCATTTGGAAAGAGAGAGTGCTTAGTTAATTCCTAAGGACCATAGAGTATACACTCTGGCTTCTACTCAAAAGAGGTCATGGATCAAGTCTCAAATCCAACTGAATTATTTCTTTAAAACTTGGCTAGACTAGGGAAAGCTATTTTTCCCATTGCTCTGTCTTGAGCTCTCATAACTGGTACACAGGGCCCCAAGAGCCATTATGATTTACCAAATGAATACCAGGCTTTTCAAGGAGTTGTCTTGATATAGGCTTGCCTGATAGATGATGATGTTGTAAAATATACAAGGGATGTGTTAAATTTCAGACCAAAATTTTGTGTGGTTATCTGAGAATAATCCCTTCATATTTTCCTGTATCTCAGAGCATGTTCTTGGACAGGTCTGACTGTTATGGGAAAAAGTCCCCATATTGTGTGATTCCACAGCCTGGATATTTACTGGGGAGTCCACCTTTTGCTGTGGAATGGTGCTCCAGATTCTGAGCTTTCATTTTAGAATAAAAATTGTTTCTAATCCACAAGTTATATTCATAACCCATGAAAATGTGAACTGAGCGTAAACTGGTGCAATGTTGTCTTCCTGGGTCCACAGACAACCTAATACATAGCTCTGAAAAGATCACATCTGACTGGGGGTGCTAATTCTGAAACTTAAATATGATGACTTTAGTATCAGCACTGTTAATTCTCTCATTACCATTCCTTTTAACATCAGCATCCAACAAATGTGTTTATTCTAATTCAAAACTGTCTTACATCTCTCCAGCTGGAGAGCTTAATACTAAAATAAATAACACATGGGCTAATGAGCTAATTGTATTAATTTTTTTTACTGAATTAATTCAAAACTGGGGTTTATAATTTGATTTAAATGGATCTATATCAAAATTTGTAGTCTCCTGTACCAGAATGCCCCAAGTCTCAGGGGACCTGCCACGTGCTTTAGGAACAATGTGGAAATATGTATACAAAAATCCCTGTCTGTTCCACTTCCCAACTTTTGTCTCAAACCTACCTGGTAGATTTATTGCTTGATTTCACTTCAGTAGTCTGACTCCCTGTGTGATTTCCAAAAGTCTGCAGGAAGGAATCAGCACTTATTGCTGCAAAAGATTATGACATCATAGAGGTTAAAAAGAGAATGAATGATGTGGTTAGCCAAGCATTCAATATTACTGGAGGAGGTGGTTATATGGAAACATGACTTTTCTGTCAGACAGAATGAATGAGATACATAATTTGTTTTGTCCTTCTCTTAAATGGACAAGGGAAAGGAGACAATCTGTCTTAATAAGGGCATGCTTTGAGCATCAATCAACCAGAATATAATATTTTTTGAACATCCATATGTGATCTCATTATTAAATTAGGATATTGAACTAAATTTAACATATCAATTTATAAATCAGTCAGTTAAATTAGCCAATTTTATACTGATAAATGGGAGTTAATAGCAATTACTACTTTCCGAGCCATAAGGCACTGATTCCCAAATCAGTTCTATGATTTCTAGATTACAGACATAATTTACAAGTTTTCATTTACATGACTTATATCCCTAATGTCTCAGGAATTAATCCTATATTTTATGAAAGAAACAATGCTAAATATCGTGGCATAACAATAAAACCAATTGAATTCACAACTCAGGGTGACACTACATTTTCAACCTCTGCTGCTGCTGTTCATAAGGTTCAGTGAGGAGAGTCAGACAGAATTGTAGTCTTAATATTGATTGTCATGACTTTTGATTGTGCATGACCTTACCTATGTGGTGTACCTGTGGATTTTTTTTAAAAGCAGACTTCAATGGCAGGCAGTTGTGCAACAGGCCATTTATAATGGAAGAGATAGGAGTTTGCTCTTGTGGAAATTTCACATTGTTTCTTGCACTAGACACACTCAAATATATTTTGAGGTAAATGAATATCACAGAACTTAAATTTCTTAGTACATTTCTACATAAACTTTTAATTCTCTATTTCTTTGAGATCCAAGTTTGCACCCATTAATGTCAATGAGGCTTTGCCACACACTACAAAGAAAGCAAGGATGGTCAATGGAGAATGTGTTGCAAATTAAAATTTGTTTTAATTTTTTTAAAAACATTTTTCCTTTTACTGCTTAGTTCCTGGCATCTGTTTGATTATTCTGTTCAGCATAACATAATAGTGTCTTGTACTATTCAAACCATGAAGAACTATTGAGGCCAGACTAATTGAGCTGTGGTTGTTATGAGGCTCAATTCATTAATTATAAAGCACTCTGAGATCCTAAGATCAAAGGTGGTCTAGAAATGCAAAGTACTATTATTATTATTATTATTTATTATTTATTACTATTTTATTAATGATTAGGATCTGGCTAGTAGCAAAAAGCACAATAATATATCATGGTAAGGCCAGGGTCCTGTGCACTCTGCAGAACACTGGACGTAGATAGTGCAGTGAGGCCTTCAGATTTCTGTAGCATATTGGAAATTCTATGGTAATAAGAGATGTAGAGAAAACTATTCAGAAAATGAGTTCATTATTGAATTATAGAAAACAGCATTGATTGTATTATTTGTTTGAATATGTTTGAATATGTAATTGAATAAAAACTTGTTTCCGTTTTGCCTCAGGATCTAACATTGACATGTCATAAAATTTCCATGATGGGAGGCCTTGCTGCAGAATTTAGGATCAACCTTTTCTTCTTGCTGTGGGTGTGGATGAGTGATCTCTACCTAATCTCTTTCTACTTGCTGGGAGATAGATTCTGTCTGATATGGGTGAGGTGAAAGCAAGAAGAACAATGGAGGGACACTCAGGGGAGAAGAAGTGAGCAGGCAGCAGCACGTCAGAGTGGGAAGGGAGGGATCAGATAATCAAAGATTATTCATAATGGCTGCGTGTTGATAGCACTTGTCAGCTTCAGTTTGCAGACTGATTAAAAAAAAAAAAACAAAATAACCTCCTGGTGGCAGGGATTTGGGACTGATAGCTTGCAGCCTTGTTCAGCATCCTTGTCAAAATCCTAGCTGACTGGTAAACAATGTCTCCTAGCTCAGGAAGCAAACTACCTCTGTACAGTAGAGAATATGTCCAGTTAAGCTTTCTGGGGAAAGGAAAAATAGACAAAAGAGTTAAGCAGAGCACAGAATGGAAACTGAGTTTAAGTAAAACTCAGTTTTTTCTCAGAACAAAAAATAATTTCCTGTGGCCAGCAGGAAGATTGCTGTACAGCTGGCACAAAAGGCAGATTCTGTGCTGCATGTACTGGCAGAATTAACCAGGTTCAGGTTAAGGCTAACTTTATCCTCTTTTTTACCTTGCTATGCCTAGTTATTACAGAAACCCCAGAAAGGAGGAAATCTTTGGCACCTATTAAAATGGGATAGAGTGAATTGAAAAGCATTTGAGAGACTGATTTCTAACTCTTTCTCAAATATTACTTCTGCCATCAAATGTCAACAGCTAATCGATGTACAAACCTCCCTGCACCTGTTTTTCATACTGACTTGACTGGATGGCTGCTCTAAGAAAAGCCAGTCACATAAACATAAAGTGAACAGTGAAGGAATTTTTTTTCACGAAACAAATTCTCTCTATCTGGAGTGTAACTGGAATTGCAGTTTGCCCATTAAAACAAACTGGGACTTTCATTTTATATCACTATGCACTAGGGATGCGTCCATTGTACCATTTTGTCGGATGGAGATATTAATGACCATAACCATGCTTATAATGGTGGTCATCATGTGGTGAGCATCTTAAGTGCCTGAGGCCCAGCCTGTTTTTCATCAGTCAGACTGTACGAAAAGAACTCTGCAAAAATTGCCAGAATTGTGGATGATTTCGTTTTGGTTCATGCATTTGTTATATACATATTACATGCATAATTAATTATATCAGAGTTTACTCCACCAGCAGTGGTCTGCCAAATATAATTTGATAAAAGCTCTCATGGCAAACAGCCTTAACCATGGTAATTTGGCTGTGCTACTAGTAATATATTTGTGCTACTATTAGCACATCACAAGACAATCAGTGAGTCTGTCAGAATCATGTCAATGGTACACACTATATGAATCACAACCTACTTAAATATAAGATAACTAAACATAAGTGAAATATAAACTAACCAATAACTATAAATATAATCCTATTAAAACATAAAAACCTCTCAATAAACCTAATGAATAAAAGTTCCAATGTTTAATAGAGCTAACAGGAACTAGGAAAACTAGTTTAAATATTGCAGTGTTACAGCTGGGGCAGCCAAACCGCTGTCATCTGCACACCTTTATTTTGGCCCCAAATCTGAAATTGAATTTATTAATCATTTAAGTGAAATGGAAGCTTGGCAGAACTTCAGGTTTTTTTTTCCAGCCCTCTGTAATGATATGGGATTCTAGATAATACAGTTTCCATTAATACAGCTTCCAGGATGTTAAAGAAAGGATTTTTATTTACAAGCTTTGGCCAGTCTGGAGTAAGGATATTTCAAGAACTCTGATCATCAGACCCTGTTTTCAAGAATTTAAGAATCCATTTTAAACATAGAACTTTGGCCTACAGGTCTTAAATGTTTGTTTTGACAGTCTTAATTGTTGGAGCAGAGAGAGAATTCTCCTCAGCCGTGGTTCTCTTGTGCTCTGTCCTCTTTGGCCTTCAATGGGAAGAGGAATAAAGACTCCAGGTAGTCTGCTCCGCATCAGCTCCCTGCATGCCTCTTCCTGTTCCTCTTAGGAGGACATCCTTCATCATTCACACATACACCTACCTTTCTTGAGCAGCGTTCTTGGGAGGAGGGCGGAGGGGTGTATCCCAGTGTGCTGCAGATTAGCGTTCTGGGTGGTTTGATAGAATTATTAGTCTATGCCTTTAAAAATTATGTGATGGCCATATTAAGTCTGTGTGCTCTGTGGAAAATGAAAGTAGTATGTTGCAGACCTTCATCTTGACTGTCAGGGGTCAGTTCTATGCCATCAGAGTGAATCTGTCTCTGACTGTTTTATCTGGAAAGGAGTAAGACAATATGACAGAAATGCATGCAGTGGTGAATAGCATGGAATGCCATGCGAGATCACTCCTCACAAGTGTGAGGGAACATCTAATGAATTCAAAAGGCATCAAGTTTAAGACAGAAAAAAGAAAACACGTCTAGTCTATGTATTCAACTTGTGGATATCATTGTCACGTTATATTATGTGAGTATAAATAGTGAGGGATAAAATTACAGAAACATGTTAGAATATTTCCCTCCATGCTAGAATAATATACAAATACAATCGGCAAATTAATATATATGTGTTGTTGGCATCTATGAAAGAGAATATCAGACTGCTGGCAATTTCTAGGAGAAGGCTCTACATGGAAAGATATTATGGATGTTTAGGTCTATAGGATACAATTAGATCACCAGGAAACAATGTTAGAGTGCTGTGGAAGAAGCAGAAAAGAGGAAATCAGAGGAGGGAATGACCATTGTCCAGGGGCAGGGCCTGGATCTCCAAGGCGCAGACAGACTTCAGTGACTTGCCCAAGATCATATAGGAAATCTGTGGTAAAGCAAGGATTCAACCTAGTCTTCCATGGCTTAAGTTAGGATCCTAATCTCTGGACCATCCTTATTGATATTTGATCTGTTCATTCTGCTGTATTTGTCACAATATTTCCAATTAGAAGAATTAAGACTGGGATTTTCAGAGGCACCCCAGGCAATGAGAGTTGGCCACCTGACTCCCGTAAACGCCAAGTTGTTATTTTTTATTCATATTTATAAGTGTCTTAGAGATTGTAGTCTTAGATCTTCTGCACAAAACTAGAAAAACTATAGGAAAGCTTCCTAGACTATAGTTATAGAGTGATCATGGAAAATAACCCTCTTACTTATTCATTTATTGTTTGGCTTAACATGAGACACTTTGTGATGGACCAGTTTCAAAACTTCAGTAATGCTAAGGGAGAGGAAAACTCAATGTATTCTCACATATCAGTATGTATGGAGGCCAGTGGATTGTTTTACAACCTGTCACCCCTTTTGAACAGCATGGGTCTCCACATGGTTTTGGCACTATTCCCAAAAGTATTGCTCCAGGAAAGTAGAATTTTCACCTTCTGGAATGCTGATTGGTTGATGCTGGAAGATGTCATTCCCTTCTAGAGGCAACACTTCTGGGAATATCATACAATATGATTGTTGGGAAGACACAGGAATTAGAAGGTATTTTTCTCTCATTTGTTGATAGTAGATAATTAAATTCTCTTCCCATCACATCTGTTTAATATCCAACTCCCGTGGAAGATTTATATTTTCTTGAAATGGAAGAGTTAAAGGAGGAAAAAGTTTTACAGAGTACTGTAAATGGCATGTTTTGCTGGCAAACAGGAGCAAACTTGCTAGGATTTCTTCATTACAGCCTTGCCATTTAAGCCATCAGCGGCATTTTGTGAAGACATCAAACATGTGTATACCAGATGCCAGCAAGCAGAGCAGCACTAAGGACCTGACTCAATTTAACAATAATCTGTGGACAGCGGGTGTGAACCTGAGCTGGGCCAACACCTCATCAGACTGCATGGCTAATTGATTTCAAAATTAGACTTGGTATTTCTGAACAATAATCTTAAAAGGCAGCAATAAAATACATCAGAATCCTTTGAGCTAGCCAAGCTTTCATCCAAATGGCTTATTACAAAGAGCTGGCACACCTGAACTTTGGCATAGACAAATAAATCCCAAAACAGCAAATGGAAACCACATTTGGCACTGGAGGTTTGTCAAAAGAAGTTTGTAGTCATCAGGAAACAAGATTTTGAATTTTTTCCCCCCTTTAGTGGCAGGAAATAATTCACTGAATGTGTTTCACAGTGACTGCTGTGATTTATGCAATAAAAATATGTATAATAGTTATGAGTGGGCTTTTTTGTGCATCACACAATCTTTAGGATACCAGAAGCCGAAAAAGCACAGCAAGGGTTACAGTTGCCCCAACAGTGATAACTTAATCGCATGTGTAGGCCTTCCCCCTTTGAACTCTAAATGGCTGCTTTGTGGCATCAGGGTCCAAAAGGATTTAGATCTGACTTTTGTGTGGCTACAATAAATTATACCCAACTATCTGAGAAATGCTTGGAATCTTATCTCAAAGAGAGGATGGGGGCAAACTGAGATTACAGTTTCTCATTTAAGGGATGACATAAATTTTCAGTACAAATCTTTCCTGGAGTTAACATTTCAAAACAGGTACATTTGTTTTTCCTCTTTCTATATTATTATACAAGTGGCTCTTTTCTATAGTGATTTAAGGTATCAGAGATGTGGGAGCAGACAAACCAACTCATTAAATGATTATTAGTTTATCAGTGCAATAATGATTGAAAAAGTGCCTTTTTCACTTACTAATATGATTGAAGAAGGGACAGAACAAATCTCTGATAGCAGCAGCTGATACATGGGGTATCTTAAAACTGCTTGGATAGTCAAGAGAAATTAATTTTTAGTTATGTTTAACTTCTGAAACTGATTTAAAAAAATCTGAGATGGGAAAGAAACAACTGAGGCTTACAAAAATGAAATAGTCTAGGTGGTTCTTAATTATTGCCATTGAGTTTAAAATGCAAATAAATGCACAGTTTTACCATCCTGACAGTTGGATGCCTGTGGGCATTGAATCCAGGAGAGTTTTGTGCACCAAGCTGCTGGGCTTTTGAATTCTTAATTTGGTGGTTCTAAATTACATTAATATTTGTAAGCTCTCTCTTAAGACCACACCAAACAGCAGTGAATTAACTGCATCTGAGCTGCAAGTGTACATTTTTTAACTACCTGCAGTTTCTTCATTCACACAGATTGTCTGTCTGATTTTTTTAATTTTAAGACATGGACAGCGTCTAATATTATTTACAATGATGACAGTCCAGATTTAGTCTGATTTTACACTGATTTAAGTGAAATCAGAATTTATAGTCTGACATTGCAACTAATTAGTTAAAACAAAGGCCTGATTCGGTTACACCAGTTAAAAACAGCTATAACTCTATTGACTTAATAGAGCTATTCTGAATTTGCACTGCTGTGAGAGGACGATCAGACCCTGAAGATGCATCTTTTCTTCCTTGCAAAGTTTCTGGTCTGTAGTCTTAATTACCTTACCATTGTTCCTGTATTATTTGATCCTACCAATACGTAATTTGGTTCCAATCGACTAGATGTTTTAGAGCCCTTTCTATTAGTGTACTGTATTCCAGCCCAGGTTAATTTAAAGATGTTAGTGTTCTCTAACACATTTCCCCTGAACTCTATAAGTAAGTGAGTAATAAATACCAGTAATATTCATATTTTGGGGTAATTTTAATGATCCTTTAATTATTTGCAAAGTCATCTCCTTAGTGCCCCAATCTACTATGAGAGACAATTTCTGATTTTCTTCCTGAAATACTTTTCTTTGTACTAAGTGCTACTTTGTCCTATACCCGTCTTAACATCTAAATATGTACGTATTATTGCTCATCTCCTTGAATGTCTTCAAAATCAAATACAAACAAACCTAAATGAATAACAGATGTACAAATAAGGATAGTATGGGCCAAATTCTGACCTTAGCTACATCTATGAACCCCACTGACTTCAGCAGGGGTTGCGTAGGTGTAAATGAGGGTAGATTTGACTCTAAATTGTTTCACTGCTCATGACACTTTCATCTGCTCATGTAGTACAAATTCTATGGCAAAATCCCAGCTGCTGTGGGAGAATGACAGTTCCAAAAGTTCTCCTGAGTCTCCTGTTCTCTCATACGGACTCTTCAAGTTTTCATCCTAATTTTATATGGTTTCTACGTTTATGTATATGCAAAACAAAGAAACACATCAAAGCAGCACAATCAGCATAACAAAACACAATATACAAAATCTTGAGCCAGCTGGTATTCTTACATGTTTTCGATTAGAGTCCAGAGTGTACTGGCTAGACCACCACAGGAGACAGGGCTATGCGACACTGTGAATGTTCCCATGCACCGCATTACAGAAACACCTGTGGCAAATTAATCTGTGAAAATCCACTGTGAAAATTCACAAAGGTTAATGGCTTTTTCTTACCTCTGAAAGGGGGGTGGTCTTGTTATAGGGATGCTATAAAAACATATAGGGGCACAGATTTCATTGTTTTAGTTTTTAATGTTCAAAGTCAAAAATAAAAAAAAATTAGAAGAGACACAATGTAGAGCAAACATAAAAATATAGCAAATATATGCACTCTTTTGCTTGTAATCCTGTTTGCTGCATTCAAAGGCAGGAGGTATATGTCCACCATATCAGGGCTCAAGAGAATATACATAGATCATATAAAAAGAAGCAGTTAACTTGATATGACCTCTTGGCTATTCACTGAGGGATTATTTTGCTCTAGAAAAGGGACTCAGGCCATATAAAATCACTAGTATGCATTTTTCTCCACTTAGCTGGGAGCCATTACCCTATGTGTACCTTAAACCTTCTATACTTCTGTAGCATCAGAGGGCTATTTTTTTGCTTGGTCTTTGGTCAGTGTATACCTTGCTACAATGAGGAGAGATTAAATTAGTCTGGAATTCATTATTAAGTAGGGGTTATCCTCTAGGAGTTATAATGGTACCCAACAAATTGAGAGGTAATATGGACTCACTGATTAGAGCTTTAATTTTCTCAATCTACCAAAGAATTTGAACATGTCCATTAACTTCTGTGTGACTACACGCACACTTAAGAATGGGCTGCCAAAATGTTGCCAAATTTCCCAGCTCTAATACTGTAGTTAAACTAGTTTTCCATTAGTTTTAAATGTTTTCATGCATTAGTCTTTCCTACCAATGCCACAAACAAAACTGCAGTTGTTTTCTAGGTGGAGATGAACAAACGGACTGCTTTTAGAGTGAAACCAGGAATTCAAAGAGATAACATGACAGAAGTCAGAAAGTGTTTATCTCAAGTTTTTACAGACTATTTGTATGTTGTTAGTTCCTTACATGCAAGTTCTGGAGGCTAGGATTATTAGACTATCAGTTAGTCTAACTACCTGACCTGGTGCCTAAATTGGTGGAAGATAATTGTTCAAAATGTGCAATATTCAGAACTTTTCTGAAACAGGCCTACCTCCACCAGCAACAGAACTTTGTATGTCTGCTATATATGGATAAAGGAAAAAGCCTTGGCAATAAAGGTTGGTTTGTAGTAATTATCATCCCTTATGTTCATTTCTTGTGTGCACGCACTTACTCTGTGTGTCTGTTGCATCCTACATCTTTTTTAATGTAAGATTTGCATTTATTTTTTGTTTCAGATTTTAATTTAGGTGCTCGTCAGGATATCAGTCCAAAAAGTAGAAAAAGAAGAGAGAGAATTCCAGTAAAACCAACTCCTCATATAAAATCCAAATTAAATCTGAAGGGGCAGGAGAAAAGTGTAAATAGTGCATACTTAGGAACAATAAATAAACAAGATTTGAAGAAACTGCATAGTTAAATCTCAGTACAACTTGATCAAACAAAAACCCTCAATTTTAATTTTGTTTTTGCATTTTTGAGTATTATGGAGATTTCACCTACTATTTTAGCTCAAAATGTAGCAATATTACTATTATGGTATTGAATAAAAAGAATACTGAAGGACAAATCCTACCTTGGTGTATTGGTCTCTTAAAGGCAATACTAACCACATGAGTCTGGTGCATGGAGGTAGAGAATATTTGGGAGTCTGTACCAAAAAGGTGCACCTCTACATTCAGTGCTTATCTCTGTGAGCTTTTTGTGCAGTGGTTGAAGTAGTGAAGGGCTAAGATGGTGGTTGAGTGATTCAGAGAGTGAGAATCATTTTCCTTCATACAATGGGAGTGCAGGGCTGACAGCCACAGCCTCTTGGGCATGAGCTGGTTTCTAGGATTTGGCCCTTACAAAATACTATAGAAAAGGGATTAAGGTGACATGACAGTGGTTATGAAGAGAATAATTCATAATATATAATATTTTAAATCACTTTAGAGATATGTGATATATAAGCACAAAGTGATAGAATGAGTAAATCCTTTTGGTACTGTCCTCCACTGCATCTGCTTTGCTCTCCTTGTCTATTAGAATCCCATCAACACTAAGCTGAGACAAGGACATCATCATGGAAAGTTAAGACCGCATAGCTGTAAGTCACAAATGAGAGTTACGCTATGCCCAAAAGATCCAAAAGGAGTACAGACAGCTGTGGGTCTAGAGTGCTGGATATGCCTTAGTGAAGGACAGTATGGTCAGCGGCCTAGCAGATGTGTTTTTCATGGATAAAGATCCTCAGCTGGAGCAAGCTGGTAAGTAGAATTCAACCTATTAAAAATTAATTGCTTGAGTGCTGTCAAACATTCCTGGCACTTGGTAAAAGGTAAAAAGACTTCAGTGGAGTGATGCTAACACACGCCATCTGAAGATGATGATCAGAATTGTGATGAAGCTGAACAAAGAAATGATGGTGTAGTTTGAAAGTACAGTGACAAAATAAGTTATACCAGTAAGAACATTAAGATGTCTGATGTGCATCAACAATGTCAAGATTAACCAATGTGATTAAGCTGGCTAATTCTAAACATATTATTTTCAAATTTGACTTAAATGTTCTTGTTATCACTTTATCTCTTTCACTGTGCAAATCAATCTATGACATATAGTCTCATTTTTTCAACATTATCAAACCAAGGCACAAATCCAATTAAGCAGTTGTGATGCCAAAACCTGCGCTCCTGGCGAAATGCATCATGCAGCACATCAAGGTAAGTGAATTAAAAAAGCATCTGAGCAGGTATCTGGTGTGTGTCACAGTTCATTCTTCCATAATAAACTATGTTCTCCCTCTCATTCATTTGTCAATCATAGTAACTAAAGATTATTATTTGCTGTATGTACGTGACACCAGCAATTTGCAATGTCTGTTGGCAAGAAAATCAGGTTAGAATGACAGAGTGAGAAATTAAGCAGAAGTCTGATGTAATTAGCTACAACAATCAGTGCTCTAATTTCTGATTTATTGTTTCCTGTTTTCCTGCTGCACTCAGCCCATGCATACTGTATGCGCTTCATATAGGTCAAACAATTGCCTTATCAGTCCTGGCAAACCAAGAGGTCAGAGTTAACAATATTTATTTAAACATGCAGGATGCTTCCCACTGCAATTAGGAAATAACTATTACTAATAGGCCTTTGGTGCTATTTCCTCATTTATACAATTTTGTAAAGACTAGAGGAACAGAAGCAATAGGGAATTTAGATTTCAGACTCTTCTTTTTAAAATATCTCTGGAAGATGAATTTACTTAACTTGTAGCATTTTGTTTTGTCAAAATGTCCGGATTAGAGTTTGGCATTTCTTAAAAACAATGAGCCAAGTCTTGATCTCATTGAAATCAATGAGAGTTTTGCCCCTGACTTCAGTGGGATTAGGATTTGGCTCTATGTATCTGTTTTGGCTGCCATTTTCATATTATACAGAGTTCATGGTTTTTGGATGAGAGATTCCTCTTCGTAATCGAGGACTATTCATAAATTACTATTATACAATTGTTATAGATCCAGTATGAATGTAAGTGAAGGTTCACATCAATTTGCTATCTTTATAACATCTTAGATTTAAAATTTTACAACAAATATATTTGAGCATTTATCTTATTAGATTACATCCACATTATTTTAAAAAGTGATTATTAGGGGAGCATCACAAGCTCAGAACAATTGGGAAAGTCCCACCCAACCTGGAAAATTCAGTATATTCTAAAGAGCCAACAAGAGTAACTCCAGTGAAATGCTGGGTAGGAGGAACAATTGTGGGTTGGGAGTGTAAAAGATAGCCATTGACATCCACGGATTGAACTCCTGCTACATAATTGGATTTAAGCTTTTATAACCCTGATTCACAGCATGTTATAACTTTGACCAGCACTACTGGATATCACATCTTTACTACAGAAGGGCACTGAGCCAGGTGGTGGCAGTTAAAGGAGTGTTGGGTAGGAAAAAAGAACATGGGATTAATGGATGATGAGGGGGGAAAGAGTATGGAATGGATGGATTTTTTATTTTTTTAAGTGGGGTAGGAGGAAGTGTATTTTACCTAGGGAATGTCATGTGTATCACTAAGGCAGAACATTTTGGAGAGAATGTATGTTAAACATTTGGCAACACAACACTGACCCTAGTTAACACAGAAAGTCAGCCTTTAGTTAAGGGGGAGCCATTTGGTGTGAGCATTACTGTGGAAGGAAGGCTGGATACTAAGATTTTACATTATTAGCCTATTTGCAATAGAGTTATTTAACCAGACTTTAACTGTTTTCTATTTTCAGCATTTCTACCTCCTTGCTAGTTTAAATTAAGCTGTGGGTGGATAACCCATCTTCTGTGTTTTTTTTATTGGTCTCGTCTGTGTGTTTATTGGCTCCTTGGATTGTAAGCATTGATCCCATTAGAATAAGTTACTCTGGGTTTCCCTATAAAGTTTTCTCAATGGATTAAACCCTGTGCTCACAGTATGAAATCTGTTTCCCCAGGGGGAGAAACCTCCCACTCTGTTCAGACTTCCCAAGTAGCCCTTTACCTGTTATGTCAATAGCTGTTTTTAAGTTTTTCCTTATTTCCAAATTCTTCAAACTTGTTTATTACTCTTATTTTTCTTGCAGTGCAATGAACACAATGATGCTAGTAAGGGTTACGGTGTTGGTCAGGGTGAAATGAAAGTTATCGAACTGTTTTTCTTAATATTTTAGAAAATGGACAAACATCTCAACTAAGAGTTTATATGCCAACTTTCAGTCAAATTATGGCTGCTTTAAACACACTTGGGGCTTGATCCTGTTCCCACTGATATCAGTGGCAAAGCTCCCAGCCACTTAAATGCAAGCAGAATCAGGCCCAAAAGATACCGATGTTAATGAGCCTTCCTATAATGAAGTGTGAGGCAGGATAGGGGGTACTAAGAATTCTGAGTTGATTTGTAACAAGATGTGCCTTCTAAAGAGGAAAAGCATATTAAAAAAGCAAAAAAAAAAAAAAAACCCTACCTTCTGTAAAGTTATGTAGGCAAGTGTACAACAACCACTCAGTAGTTATATCAGAAACTCTTAAGACCTTATTCAGAAAGAGAGTGTTTAACTTTAAGAAGGGGTTTAATTCCCACTGAAGTCACTGAAATGTACATGCTGGCTTAAACATAAGCACATGCTTAAGTGCTTTCCTAAATCAGAGCCAGAATGAGGAATTATAGTACTGACTACAGCTGTGTTTTAAAGAAAAATTACTCTTTTTTCCAAATACTGGGTTTATTTTCTGCATATTCTATGTATCTCTGACTCATTTAAAAGGAATGAATGACATTTTTTTTAACTGTAGAAGATTGATCAAAGTGACATTTCTATTTTTGCCTGCTGTTGAATTTTAATGTTTAATATATGTAACACTGATTGTCTTGACTTATCAATAGCTGATAATAATTAATAATACTTAGTTCTTATGCAGCACCTTTGTCCAAATATCTCAAAACACTTTACAGACATTAAAGGTCCCAACCTGTACTCCCTGGACACCAAAGAGTCTCAGTAACTTTAGTAGGAGAGTTTGGAGTGAACAAGGATTGAAGAATTGGAGTTTAATTAATCCTTGCAATGCCTTTATGAGGTACTATATATAAATATTATTGTACCTGTTTTGGAGATATGAATACTAAGGTATGCAGAAATCAAGTGACTTTGCTGATTTCTGAGAACAAGTCAGTGCCAGAGCCTGGAATAAAACTCAAGATTTCCAGTTCCCTCTTTTCACTAATAGATAATTAAACTCAGATGAATACCTTTGCCAAATGTTCAGCTGAATGATGTGAATCAGCATTGCTCCATTTAATTCAGTTTACACCAATTTACACAGTCTGATATAGTTCTAAGGGTAAAATGCATACTGGTGCAAAGAGGACATTAAAAGCATTCTGTACCTCTTAAGACTAGGGCTGATCAAAAACTGTTTTTTGATAGCACATTGGGGTTTTGTAAGAGTTAGGGGTTTTGGGGTGGGGTGGGGGGTTGGTGATAAATGTCTGTTTTCCTTAGAAATTTTCTACTTTTTCAAAAAATGAATGCCTGAAATCTGAAAAGTTTTGATTTGGATATGCCTGTGTGGTGTCTTTTGGGAATTGTAGTTTGGTTCTTTCATGCTTCCAGCCAGACTTGATTTCTCATGATACACCATCTTCCCTCACCAAGATGAGAAACCATGGAGTGTTATGGGAGAGATACTCTGACCAAGAAGCTGACCTATAGAGGCTGGTAGCATGAGACAGCCAGACTTCAACTCCCATGAGGCTCCACCATTGTGGCATTTCTGAATTGAAATATTGCAGTTTTCAGTTTATATATATATATTTTCTAACCAGCTGGACATAAAACCTATAGTGAGATTGTCCTTAGAGACTAATGTGGAATATGAGAATCAGGGTGGCCATGAAGGAATTACTTTGGATTAACAACAGATCCAATGCCCTTAATATCCGATGCAGATAGGCAATTTAGCAGTCCATCCCTGTAGAGCAAAGCAAAGTTTCGTAAGCACACGATTAAGAACAGGGAATATCTTTCACCCAGGTGGAATCTTTCAAAACAGAAATATTACTATCATTGTCAAACTATTGTTTGTTACAATTCTTAAGTGGATAAGTAACAGATAGAAATGACATTTGTATCCTAACATTCAAACAAACATATTCAGCCATTATTACTTTTACTAATCTGAATCAGAAATTGCAAGTAAACATTTAAGCCCCAATTCATCACATGTGCTTAAATACTGTTGCCTTCAGTGGCAGTTAAGCATATGTGTAAAGTGCTTTGCTGAATTGGAGCTTTAAATAACTAGGAATTATAATAATTTATCTAAAAAGAAATAAGTGGATATCAAAATTAATAATTCTAAATTTACATTTATGACCACTTGTTGAAAATGTAAATCTAATATCACTTTCAATATAGCATTTAAATTAATATTAAGCTATTAATTATTACACTAACATTAGACAGCAATTTATAGTTACATGACACTTCCGAATATCAGTATTATAATCTTTGTGTTAGAAGTGCAAATATCCTAATATTTATGCCCCAAAAGTTATGAACTCTTTGGTAGCCCACCTTTTGAGGAGGGAAACTCTTGCTCACTTGCTGCAAAATATTATTGCTAATTTGTTTGCCAGTGAATTTGGAGTAGAAAATAGAACTTCAGCTCAGCCCTCTTGGTTTTAGAATTTAATACCAATATTACTTACATTATTAGTTTTACTGGTAAATCAAGAAGTAAGTTGCCAGAGTCCAGCTGTGACCCTAGGGCAGGAACTTTCTGCCTGCTGTCACCTTCTGACAGTTTAGGCTGTTAATTACCTCAATCAACTGGAATACAAGCACCTCTCTGTCTGCCAGCTGGCAGGCTCAGCCTCAGAAACTGGCAGCCAGCAAAGATTTAGAACCTGTAACAAAGGGCTGCTATGTAAACAGTTTATTGTATAATACACAATGGCAACAGTAGACCCACATCAGTAATCAAAGGTAGGTTCTGCTCTTGTGATTTGTTATGTTAGAAAAGATGTAAGTCCTTGTTTAGGTCTCATTCAGCTAGTAGAATGAAACCTGAGATGCTGAGGTGAAACACAGTAGCAGCTCATGGATCTCAGACCCTTGTAATACTGGTCCCTAAATCCCAAGTATATGAATTGCAAGGGTATGTGAGAATTACACTGATTTACTTAACAGATGAAAATAATAAGACAGTACTTTAATTAGCTAGTGACATGGTGGCTGCCAACCAAAACTGAAGTGCAAAATCATCTTTTGAAAAATAATACCAGATCCCATGAGAGTAAAGTGTAAAAGCAAGACAATACCCATTAAGTTCAACAAGTGGCGCAACCCCCGCACAATGCTCTCTTGCTGTAGTACATTACAGGAAACTTCTGTATTTGCATGTCAGAGAGAGATGTCAACAAAAATTTAGCCATGTGACTTGTAACTGGTTACAATGAGTATGTCTCTAACCAATTACAAGATCACAGTTGTAGCTGTAGTGTAGATGGTCCCCACGGTCATCAAGTCTATCACCTTATAAGTCTAAGATGCATCATTTGAAAACAGAAACCATAGGATTAAAAGAAAATTCTAAAAAAATAACCTTTCAGAAGAAATTTTGTTCTGACATTTTGGCCTGCATTTTCAAGTGTGTGCAAATTCCCAGTGTACACATCCAAGCTGGGAAAGCACTTATGTATCTAGGTATGTGCATACATAACCTGTAGTCTATACATCAGCAGTGCTGGATTTGTGTATCTAATTTGGGTGTGCATCTACTCAGTTACATCCCTGTTTGAAAATATGGATGTTTGCTATTATAAGCAGGCAAATCTGCATTGTTAGATCACTACACTAGCTCTGCTGACCAGCAGTTGTAAATTATACCCTCATGGGGCCTTGAAGCTACATATTCAAGAAAACTGATGTGAATTTTAGAATTGTAACCACTGTATATGTGAACAGTTAACTTTAAACCACAAAGTAGGAAATAAGTGAAAATGTGACTTGTAGAAACAATAGTTGTAGTGGCTAATATTTCTGAGTGTCACCTGTGAAATAGCATGTTTTATTTTCTCATTAGGTTTTTAATGAGTTAAAACTGTCCATTCAAAAACTGGCATAATAGTTAACATTGCCTGGTTGGATATGAACTTTCAAGAAAAGCAACTACACTTACTTTTCTGCTAAGATTTCAAAATATTGTTAATTAAATCATCCCTAAAGAATGCTAGGTTTTTGTCGTTCACAACAACTCTTGGAAAGAAAAGGTTCAGCCTTCAGGAAAAGAAATGCATATCAAACTATTCCATATGGAGTATAGGTGAGTATGAGCCACAAAATTTAGATCCAATTCTAAACTTCTCCACATGCTAGGGGTGTAGTACAGCACTATCTTTAATACAGAGTTTATATTTGCCTTTATTTTGGACCCAAATTCAAATAGCAGTCAGAGATGAGTCTGAATTGGAATACTGGATCTGAATCCCTTTGGTCACTGGGGAAGTTTGAATCAAGAGAAAATATTGGAGCAGAAGACCCATCTCTATTATGAGCATGACTAAAATGAGTAACAGCAGCCTGAGAACACCCCTCTTCTTCTACTGACGAAAAGTCTACATAAGGGCCAAGCTATCCTGGAGTTCTAGGATAGGGACTCCCAAATTATTAAAATAAAATGAAGCTGTAAACCACCTTGGATTATGAAAATCTTCTTGAGCCTCATCCTGGAACTCCCAAAGTTCTCTAGTGGCTGGGCTGTCAGAGCCTTGAGCTGAATGAGGCTCAATCTTGCACTTTTTATTCAGGTCAAACTCCCATTGAAGTAAATGGACCAAATTCTGCTCTGTTGCAATGGTGTTATTCAGGATCTACACTAGTGTAATCAAAGGCAGAATTTGGTCTATTGGCTTCAGTGTCTACAGGCCTAAAACTGGAATTTTCACATACATATAGCGTATTTTTAGGCTTAAGAGAACATTTTCCATGCTGTTATCTAATTTGCACATGCAAATGGTTGTTCATAAATTCTTTGTTTCCAATTCTGAAGGATGTCTTAAAATTTGACCCGAGTATATGTCCTTACCCCTTCCTTAACCAGCACAGGGTAAATTTCTTAGGGTTTCTCCTCTGTGAAGACTTTTGCAATCATCTTGACAGTTGCCTTTTCTGCAGAAATACTGGACTCTGTTTAACTATTTCACTGTTGGTCCTCCAGTCTAGCTGCTTCTATTGCTATATCAGGTTGACATTCCACTGAGGCCAGCGGGAATGTCAGGAAGATGTACCTGGTATGTTTCACCAGCAGTTAAGCAATCAGTTAAACTGACTGGACTGGAGCTATTTTCGAGCAATTTTAACAAAAATTCTCATGGCATCTTTTGGATTAGAAGCAAAACTCCTCTCTTTAATAGTGCTGCATACTTCCGCTGGATAATATTTTGTTTTAGTTGGCTAGAAGAGCAGCAAATACAGAGTCGATGGTTCACTGGCTGCTTTTAAGAAAGTAAATCTATTCTGCTTCAGTGATTATAGTTCTGATAATCATTGAAACTCAAATATTTTTGTTTGAATTTTTTTACATATTTTCCTGCAAGATAAGTGATCAGATTTCCAGATGACTTCTGGTATCAGAGTCTACATTTACAGTCAGCCAAGAGATTTCATTCCTTTTTTGCTTTCTACACAGGGAAAATTAATTTTATTTTTATAAAAATCTTTCATTATATACTTCATATATAACTAAAATAACCGCACAATTAGAATTTATCAAGACAGGCCTTGTTTTTCATATGATGTCCCGGTATCCCAAGTACTGCTTTTGGGATGCTTGAAATGTCCTGTTTTTTCATATCAGTCAAAGCATTTAGGTTTTTTCTTCTAGACATTTTGCTGTACCAATACCAAATATCACTGTTTCAATCTTATCATATAGAGTGTGATCCTGTTCCCAAGGAAGTTAATGCCAACACTCCCATTAATTTCAGTGGGGCAAGATCAAATACATAGTACTTGTTCCATCTCTATTTTTATTCAAGGTCAAAAGCTTGTCATAACTTCTCAGGTGACAATATTGTGGTATCAGGCAGGGGGAGGGACAGCTCAATGATTTGATCATTGGCCTGCTAAACCCAGGGTTATGAGCTAAATCCTTGAGGGGGGCCACTTAAGGATCTAGGGCAAAATCAGTACATGGTCCTGCTAGTGAAAGCAGGGGGCTGGACTTGATGACCTTTCAAGGTCCCTTCCAGTTCCATGAGATTGGTATATCTCCATATATTATTATATTTTGTTAGGTGATGATCCCATCTACTCGAGGAAGAACTTCTGCTCTGGCCTCGCAGAGGTTACAGAAGAAGTTGTGAACCTGGAGTCCTTTCTATCCTTAATTTCCCTTTTCTTGGCAGTTACCAGCACCATAGAGAAGAGGGAAGTGAAGGATAGATGGGCACAGGAGGAAGAAGCAGAGCTCAGTCTTTCTTTGATCTATTCCAGGTGGAGCTTTTCTGACCCAGGCATAGCAGATCAAAGAGAGGAGTCAGAATGCAGAGCACTTGAGTATTTCATGATCCTAAAAAATATTGCCACTTCCAGTTTTTTTATTTTGAAAATATGCTCACTTTACATATAACCTGACATTGCTTATTACTGGAACCAGATGATCGAAAACTATTTATCCCATTATTTTATTCATCCCCTCCAGGAAAGAGTTAACTCTATAGTTTCTTACTTGTTATATATGTACAATTTAAAATAAAGAGAAAAGATAGTAATATGCATATGGATATCTTTTCTAATAGAAATCTATTTTAAATACAGTGGGTAGTAGAAGATATTGTCTGCTGAATGGGGAAGTTATTAATTTTCTTCATAATTTAGGCTTTTATATAAAAGAAAAAGTTATCTTCATAGTTCTAATGGTGGTGAGGAGAACCTCCTGAAAATGAACTGAATGTAAACTGATGCAGTAGTGCCTTCTTGAATCGACAGAACTGAATATTTCAAGAACAGTAGAGCAGTATAAAGTGACTAAAATTCAGATCCTATTCCAAGTGCTCATACTGCTACAAAAAAAAGTGCTGTGTGCTTAGATAGCTGTCTGTCCCAAAGTGCTTACAGACTAAGGCCTTGGTCCTGCAAAGATTTATTCATGTGCTTAACGTTATGCACTGTGAGTAGTCTCATTGATTTCAATGGAATATTTATTGATTTTGTTGGGATTACTCGCAATATGAAAATTTAAGCACATGCACTAGCATTTGGAGGACAGGTGCATGGGTAGCAATGACTCAAGATTTGTCTCTTCATGAATAAGGGACACAGGTTTTTCTTTGAGGTTTTTCTTTTTCTAATGCAAATGAATGACAGCACCCTCAATAAAATGGAGATCGTTACCATCCCCTTGGGTCATTGGCTCCTTTCTGACTCAGAGAGAAGAGGTGCCATCTACTGAATCATCAGCATCACTTCCCGAAATAGCTAGGCTTTCCTTGGAGAGCTTTCATCCATATACTGGCCAGGCAAGATCCCACTTAAAGTATGAGATCTGACAAAATCATAATTTTGAATGCAATGAAACTTTTAAATGAACTACTCATGAGGAGTTATACTTGTTTAAAATAATGCATTAATACATTTCCTTTGTATTGAATAGGACTAAGTAGACTAGAAGACTGGCCTGAAAAACTCAGTTTGGTACTTTTTGTAAAATAAAATATTATTTAAAATCTAGAATTTTCCTTAACAGAATTCTTAAGTGTTGAGACTGACTAGAAGAGGAAGTGTTTTTTGTGCCACTCATTACCCTTTGTAATTGTTCAGTGAATTTGTTATAGAATCTGAAGCCTCTCACCTCTGGGTTACTGATTTGAATCTGTTTCAGGTTGATGATGACGGCAAGTAGTTATCCCTGATGCCCTGTATGATATGAACTGGTTGTTTCAACCCAAAGCCCAGTACCCTAAAAACAGATTACAGAAAAATTCTATTAATACTTTTTTTTAATTTTGTGCCATACTACAAATCTGTGATCATGACATTCTGCATAATAGCACTTATTAATAAACTTTGTCATCACAACCTATTTTTTTCTTTAACAGACCACATATCTATGAGCGCTGGCCTCTCGCACCCACGAATTTTGAAATCCAGGTTTGGATTTTGTGGCTCAGGCTCATCTCCATAGTCTATTGGTATGGAGAAAAGGGTACCAAAGACACTATAGAGACAGGACAAATACCTCTGTATTTGACTGTGAGTAAATCATAGGCTTTGTGTAACCCCTACACATGCTTTCTGTTCATAATCCACAAGGGACATATGCATTTTTACTGCAGTTCAGTGAATCCAAACATTTGACCAGGTAAAATTATTGGAGATGTCAGGGGAAAAGATGTATTTGCTGTTCCTACTTTCACCTCATCCCAGAACATGAAACACTGTAAATAAAAGCTAATCTTGGCAAATCAAGCTGGAAAAGTCAGAATCAAGTTGTCAGAGTAATAAACAGTCCAATACAACTGACAATTCTCATTGTTAGGAAATAATATACATGTACATCAGCTGTGCAAAAGGATAGTAGGAGACTTTATAGTGCTGACTTTGGAAAAAAGAAGAATTAAAATCTGTGATTCTCTGTACTTTGTACAACTGCATTATGTTAAACTTCAAAAGGATGTCTTTTTTGGCGGGATTTTTCCTATCTATTTTTTCTCATGAAGCTTGGAACAGTTCTAGTCAACATTTATTACTCCATGATGGACTGTAGGTACAACAGAGAGAGACTATAGCTTCAGAGATACTGATTCTTCTTTGGTGGAAATGACAGTTGTGACTGGAAATGGTTCAAGACTCTTGTATCTGTTTGTATCTTTGTCATTCAAAACATCATACTACAAAATAAACAAAGATTTTTCCAAAGTGGATGTAAATGTCATGACTGTGTTTAGTATCAAGACGTATTTATGACAGATCAAACTCTTCTCCTCTGATGTTTTTGGACAGATTTTACAATCAGCAAGTTAAGTTAACACAAGTTGTGAATTATATCTAACTGGAATGTATAAACAAAAGTTAAGCTTATGCATGCAAGGGAATATTGAAAAGTTTGAATAATGCTGTCAACATATACAGGGCCAATGTTTCCTCCTTCCTTTCCTTTATAATTCACTGGATTTTTTTTCCTAGATACATATATGTCCAACCAGGTATGCGTGTGTAGATTTATGCTTCCAGATGAAACAAAGCTGTGCAGTTGTTATTCCCGAGCTCAACCACTTTGTGAAAACACTTTTTTCCCCTGGTCCTCCTAGTGTATCTCCATTTTTCTGCAGCTATACAGTACATGAAGTGCTTCAAGCCCAGCCTGTGTCTCTGTGTAAGTGCCTGGAGAATACCAGTTTAATTTAGAAGCAGCATAGCTCAAGTGTTTCTCGGTGTTTGATATCATCACCTATGAAGTTCAGGTGATTACGTACACAAGGGTATTATGGAAAAGAATGCAGTTAAACAGTTCAGATTAAAGGACTCTCATATTATTAATTATTTCTTGTATTGTAATACACAGAGCCCCCAAGCACAGTGAGCCCCCCTAGCACCAGGACCTGTACACACATGCAGCAAAAGGCAGTCTCTTCTTCTTGTAAGTGAATTGGGGTTTTTTAACCCTTGCAATGACACGTGGACATTTCAGTTTAAGCAGTCAAACTACAATCTGTTCAGGACTGAGTTAAAGGCTACTTTGGAGGAAAGTGGGTGAGGGTGACAGAATCTGGTCCTGGTGAATGGCTGCATTCATTTGAGAGATGTCTCATGAACTGAAACAAGGTGGGCAATGTGCAAAAAGGAAATGCTGCTATAGTATTTGGTAGTTAAATGTGAACCATATGCATGTGGGAGGCATTGTGGCCTATGGCCTGAGCACAGGACTAAGAGTCAGGATTCCTGTGTTCTGAATCCGGCTCTTTCATAGACTCTCTCTGTGTCGTTGGGCAACTAACTGAAGCTCTTGCTGTGCCTCGTTTTTTCTATATTTAAAAACGTTTGTGGCAATACTGTACTTACCTCCCTCCTGGGGGTGCTTTAGGGATCATCAGTTAATGCTCATACAACACTTTGAAGTTAGATTTTTGACATGTTTAAACAGAATTTAAACTTGATTAGACGTTTATATAGATAATAAGAACATCCATGATTACCTCTGATGAGATAAAAATGTCTAAGGGGTATAAATGCTCATGCTTCCTGGCATAACTAACTGCCTAGGATTAGGAATGAACTTCCTCCAAGGGCAGGTTATTACATAATTGCTTTTATGTGGTATTTTGCGCCTTCCTTTGAAGCATCTCATACCAGTGATTGTCTGAGGCAGGATACTGGGCTAGACAAACTGCTGGTCTGGTTGGGAATGGCAGCTCCCATGTTGCATTCCTGGGTCACCCTATTTGGTGCAGGGAAGTACATGTTGTACATCTCTGCCTCAATAAGAGCACTTACAGGCTCTGGGAGAGTGGGGGTGATGTGTGTACGGGAAGCCTCCTCTAGGGGTTTTGCTGGAGGAAAGCAGCTTTACTTTCCATGGGGGCTGCATAAGTGTCTGTCTGCTGGCGTAAGCTACAGCAGGGATACCCTGAGTCAGCTACTTCTCTCATTCATCCCAGTCCTGCTCACAGACTGCTCGCTAGCCAGCCATCCCCTTCTCCTCCCCTGCACTTGTGCGGGAGGGCTGAACCCCGCAATTCCTTGGCAGAAGAGAAATTGTGGGAGCCTTGTATCATTGATTGCAATGTCTCTTTCTGACCAGATTAGTTACTATCAGGGTCTGCGCTAGTGGCAGGCAGCACAGAGCCTAATGAATCTGGTCTGCAATGATCTCTGTAAAAGGTAAGTATCATCACCCAAAATAAAGTCCCCTATTTCTAGCAAAAGCAAAAATGAAATCATTAGATCTTGGATTTACTGCTAATTTATAAGAACACTCCTCACAGAAAAAATACCATTTTTTTCTTTGTCCTTGTAGCTTTTTAAAATATATATATAAGAACTTGTTGTAATAAAGGACTGAGTATTTCTTTTAAGTTTGCTTATTGGGCAGCTTGACTGACTTCTTTTTTTTATTAAACCCATATTTTGCATTTCAGTGTCACATTAAATTCTTCATGTTCGCTATTTCTTCCTTTCTTTCTCTTTGTTCCCCACCTTTTTTTTTGTATATATACACAAAGGAACATAACCATGCATGAGAAATCCTAAAACTCTTCTGCTTTCCCTAAACAGCACCAGAGATTTTCATTTTTATAAAGGGAGGGAGGGGTAGGGGGAGAGAACACTAACACAGGACAGCAGTGAAATTACGCAGATAAATTTTTGAGTGCTTTTATCTAGTAAACATCCTAATGATCAACTTCAAAGGCTGAAGAAAGAAGTCGTTCCCTCTCTTGTGCCAGATTGAGAAAGCGTGGGCTCTTTTACATCTCATATGGGAGATATGAGGAGCCTTTGAATGGATCATTGCTTTTTATGAGTAGTAATGAGGTGAGAAGTATTCTAGTGTGTGGCACAGGCCTTCATTAAAAAGCGTGAAACAGAATGGCTTATGGTTAAAGGGAGTAATTTGTTCTAACATACTTGCTAAATTGTGCTGTAACCATGCCAGGTTACTGGACTACATTTTCCATAGGCTTCCCGAATGCATTTATGTGCAATTATTCTGCCTGTACAGAGTTCAGGGATTTTTCCAAGGCTTGAGCTCACTAGTTGACAACTCAAATTCCTTTACTGGAAACTCTTCTTACGTACATTTAAAGAGGTGTGGAAGAATCCAGAAATGTTCTAATTCTGCTTTTTGGGCCTACATTTTCTCATAAAAATCAGAATTCTACTGAACTAACATTAATCAATGTAAATTGACAAAAATACCTACAGGATTTACTGGCTTGGTATAAAAAAATGAATAGGAAAATGATCCTCTCACCCTCTTTGCCAGTTCTGTCAAATTGCACTATGCAACTCGACTCTTTCATCTACACACAACAAAAACAATAAGGGGATATATCTTACCCCTACTTTACAAAGAGCAGACAGAATTTCCAAACCTATGTTCTCCAAATTACGCTTGTAAATCCATATATAGCCACTTAAATAAAACTGGCCTGATTTTCGAAGGTGCTGAGCAACCACAGCTTCCACTGAAGTCAGCAGTAATTTTTGGTGATCTTCACTTAGGCTACTTTTACTTTGGTGCCTAAATATGAATATGGGAGCCTAATTTTTAGGCATTGAGGTTTTTAAAATTAACATTAATAATGATTTTGCAATTGAACAGGCAACAGAGCTGTCAAACTCTTCTCAGAGATGTGTACAGTCTCATTGTCCTCATTTTATAGATGACAACATTCCACAGCCTGTCAGTGGCAGAACTGGGAACAGACCTCATTCTACGGGCTTCAATTCCTCTGTTCCAGCCAATACACTGCTTCTCACTTTATATAAATATAATTTAGTTCACAGCATCTATAGAGAAAATGACTTTATCCCTTTTATGCTGCCAAACGTATCAAGTGTGTTGAGTGCATGTGGGTGTTCAGTCCCATTACATGTACCAGGTAGAGCTAGCTGGGAACATATTATTATGTTTTTCTTTGGAAATATGCCAACTAATTGAAAGTGAAATTGTTTACTGAAAAGAGTTGATGCTGACAATTTTCTCATTTTGGAAAAATATAGAAATTTCTGTAGAAAATGTTGAAATGAACCTTTCTTAATATTTTTCAAATGAAAATTTCAGGTTTTTGGTTCAAGATAAAGTTTAATTTTGAAATTTAAGCTAAAAACATTATGAAATTATTTGAATGAAATTTTGCAATTGACCTGAACTGAAATTTCCAGGGGGAGGATGGGGAGGAGTGGAGGGGTGAGTTTGTGAAAACTTTTGAGATTTTGACTTTTCATTCCCATTGAGATGGGAAAACTTTTTGAAATCTTGAAAATTTTCCTCAGATGGAAAATTGTTTCCTGCTCACCCCTAGTACAATCCTGACTTTCCAAAGATAAAGGCAGGGAGAGAGAGAGAGAGAGAGAGAGAGAGTCTGGCAACAATCAAATTGCTAAAGCCACATTTAGGGCCAAATGCTGCTCTCAGAATTTATAAGAATTGCACATGTGTAAATGAGGGGGAATTTGGCCTGAGTTGAAGTATGGATTTTTTTTCTTATCTTTTTCATGTATGACACAGAACAGCCTGGCACATATTAACCACATTTAGCATAACAGAGAGAACACATGAAGAAGAAACAGAACTGGGTAAAGGACACATGAATATAAATTGTATCACAGAGTGTATTCCTCATACACTACTTAGAAAACGTACCTGAGACATTAGCTCAATTGTCTATTTCCCTACTTCATTATCAGATGAAGTAGAGAAATAGACACAAGACCTAGGGGACTTCATCTTAATCTGTAACTGTCAGGGTCACCCCTGAGGGCCAAGTTTGGAAAGTTTTATTTTAAGACTATTATGGGAGAAATAGGGGCACAGGGAGAAGGAATGGTTGGGCAGAAGCTTCTATATGATTTGAACAATTATTTTTTATTTTAAACAGAGGATAGTATAGCTTATTTCATCTTTAAACATTTAGCTATTTGCCCACAGCAATGTGTATATATTATACTGCATATTGTAGCAATAATAATTTAGTACCTTGCATTAAGCTTCAGCTGTGGGGTAATTGAAAGCCCAAGTAGTTGGCCAAAAGTGAGTAAGAGATCTGGACAGTGCAGGACTATGACTCCCAGTTTTGTGCACTAACACATGCTCCCCTCCTAAACAAAGATATGGAAAAATATTCAAAGACCTCAATTTTCTTACATACTAGTAGATGTACCTGGATTGCAGTGGAGGCCTAAAATAATACATCTGACAAATAATGTCTGCTACTTGTTCACTGACGAGACTTGAATGAATATGGCATGATCTTACTTTGTCTGATACTGAAAGATATGTCTGGGATAAATAACAGGAAAATTATACTTTCAGATAAAATTATCCAGAAGAGTATACATCCACAAATGCTGCAAGCTCTTGGGATGTAAGAGAATTTGGTGTGTATTGTAAATTTGAACTTTTGAAATGGACTTCACTGGAATTAACATTTATGTATCAAGTAGTATGTTTACAACTGTTAGCATTATAGAGGTTCTTGTACCTCAAACAATGATGAATTTAAATGGTACCACAAGATACCTCTATTTTATCGTGGGATGTCTTATGTACACTTTGGTTCAGAACATAGGTCTGCAAAACAAAATCTGGTTTTATTTCTGACCACCCTGCAAACAGGGTTTTCTATAACATAAATGGAGCTTTGGAATTACCATAAAAATGTGTTATAAACACAGAAATTATTTCAAATTAATCTTACTAAATTTTTTCATATTCTCTCTTTTCCTCCAAATTGCAGGCTGACATTAAAAATAGGGGGTTTTTTAGATTTAACTTAGTGGGTGCTTTTGTGGTTGAAAATGTTTCTATATCATGCTTCGCTATTGTGGCAGAGATTAGAAGGTGGACCTTGTGCTGTTCTTGGTCTTGAGTTCTGTGAGTTTGGCATTATAGGCATTCTACTGATCTCCTTTAGATACCATGTGATGTAGCTCATCTGAGAACCTTGGAAATGTGCAGGGATAGTGCAGGAGAGGAGGGCATGATGGGGGTCAGCAAGCTAGTGGTTTAACCAATATAATTAGTTATAGTGATTCATTAGATTGTCTACACTGTGTAATTCTGCTGCTGAATGAGTTTGCCCTCAAGGACCCCTGCAAACTTGCTGAGATTAAAATATTTTTGGGACAATCTAGCTAATATGGTATAGAGGAATTCCTTTTATCCGTTTCAAGTAAATGATGCTCTGTTCATGAAAATGGAAAATTGACATTATTTGAGGTCCACTCTTAGGACACAGATTAGGTCCAGGGTATGCCCAGGTGTGTGGACTGGGGCTCAAAACCTCCTGCGTGAATCCCTTAGTAGGTATGATGACATGAGGTAGTCCTTTACAACAGCTGTGTAGACAGCATATGGTTGCAATCTCCCTCTTGTAACACACAGAGTATTAGAGTCCTCAGGTGTTTCAGAAAGGAAGTTGTAGGAATCTTGAGGGGGTGAAGGGGTCTATGTTAGAAGGAGTTCTGTATTTTTCCTTTCCGGGTCTTGCAGTTAAAGTGAACAGATTTGAACTTTGTGTTTGGATGGCACATTTTCTAAAATTTATCAGCTTATTTCTTCACCTATTAGCATACCCAATGTGTGGAGCACAATGATAAAAATCAGTTATGTAACTAGATAGAAGTGTCAAAATGGACCTTTTCAATGGAAAATGGAAATAATTTAACAAGATTAAAGTATAATTTTCTAAAAGATTTGTTCAAGCATCTAATACACGAACAAGGTGACAGTCAATTAACAAGAAAGGCAGAAAACTGATACAAGATAATATTTTTTCACACAAGACATAATTAGTATGTAGAACTCAATGCCATAGGATATCACTGAGACAAAGATTATAACAATTTAAAAAAGAATTTCACATTTCTATGGATAATGAGAGCATTCAGATTTACATTAGACTGAACTAAAAACGTTTCAGAGCATGGGAACTAAGGGCTTGTCTTCACTACCTGGGTAAGTTGATCTAAATTACACTACTCCAACTATGTGAATAATGTAGCTGGAGTCAACGTAGCTTAGGTCGACTTACCCCAGTGTCTTCACTGTGATGGGAGACACTCTCCTGTCAATTTACCTTAATCTTCTTGGGGAGCTGAAGTACTAGGGTCGACTGGAGAGTGCGCTGCGGTCTATTTAGTGGCTGAAGACCCTCTAAATTGACCCCTGCTGCATCAATCTCCCCATAGTGAAGAACAGTCCTAAGAAGAAACTTCCCCTTTGGATAGCTTATTCCATAATTGTTTACTTTGATTATTCTAGTACTTTCTTCTGAATCATCTGGGGCTGGCCACTGTTGAAGACAAGATCCTGTTGTTGACTTAGATGAACTGCTAGTCTGATCTGGTATGATAATTTCTGTGTTCAGAACCTTTCAGATGTTAACTATAAACAATTTTATAAATTTGGACAGCACTAGGAAAGGAAGTTAAATCTGGATCAGCATGAAAGCTAGGGAGATGTTGTAATAGCAATAAATGTACTGCCTGTGTCCCGTAGCAGCAGTGTACGAGTGTATTTATTATACACTGTTCAGAGTACTAACACAACAAGGGTGAAATTCTGATCTGCTAAAAGTGAATTATAGTGGTAGTTCGTTCAGTTGTCACTTCCAGCAAAACCCCCATTTTTCAAATATTTTTGTTTTTAAAATGCCTAAAGCAAAATCATTGCTAAAAACAATTAAGCCTGATGCTTCATCTTTTAGTCTGTGGTTGTGCCTTTGAATTGCAGCACATATGGTACAGTATGTTACAACCAGCTGCTAATTAGGTACCCTGAAACACAGTACTTAAGGTCAACAAAATCAAATGAGGACAGGGCAACAGTCTTAAATCTAAGAGATATTTTCCATTACTGCTCCATTACTATTAATGAGAGTTACATTCCTGTATACAGAAAAGAATATATCCTGATCTATCATGGTTATATACTGAATACCAATAGTGTTCTTCATGCTGTCTGTTACACAGAAAAGGAAAAGTTCCCTGCCCGAAATACCTTGAAATCTAAAGTATACAGACAATACAGTGCAGGCAGAATACAATTATATTTGATATAATTTTATCTGTAACTATTTAGTGGTTTTTTACAATTGTATTTATTTTAAATGCAAATATAAGTTAAGGTTCTGAAAAAAATTGTGTGTCATAAAACACTTTTATTTTAAACAATTTTATTTACAGTTATTGGCTTCATTAGGTAGCACTATGTAAAACGTCATTTTTAACAAACATGGAGTGGGTGTAGGGCATAACTTAGTGAGTTATAGTTATAGTGTTATTGTTAGGCACTCTTCAATAAATAATTATTTTAACCTACATACAGTCTTTGGCAGCAGTATGTACTCTATTTTTTTAACTATGGTTTTGTGGATGTCCTGCTAAAAGAGCTGTAACCTTTTACACATCAAAAGCTTGATCCTGCGCCCATTGATGTCAATGGAAGAGCTCCAACTAACCACAGTCATGGAAGATGAGGACTCTACTGTATATACCAAGCAAATTGTGTAAACAATACTTTTGAATAACTTATATGGGCTGATTAAAGGTTCTTATGTAATTTTTGCTCTTTTAGGAACCTTTTAAATCAGTATTTCTCTTTTACCATTATCTTTCAAACTGTTTCCATCTCAGGGCTGATTTGTCTGAAGTTTCCTGACCCTCTGCCAATCACAAGCTAACCTTCAAAGGAAAGAGATAACCTCCCAGCAGGAAAAGAGGCAAAGCTAGTGCTCTTTTAAACAAAGCAAAACAAAAAAGAATGGGGAGGGAGTGGGAGGGAGGGAGGGAAAAAAACCAATCAATGAAACAAAAGCAGTAAAACTCAAGAAGAGAGTGAAAAACTGCAACTTTTTTTTTGAGGAGGAGGAGGAAGAAGAGGAGGGGGAAAATGTAGACCTGAATTTACCTGATTAACTCTGTGCAGGAGAAACTAAAGTGAGATATTAGGTATCAAAGTCCCATGGAGGGACCCGGGTACCTCAATGACTAAAAGTAGTAGCAAGATAAGGTCGCCTCCAGTTGAGGATTGGTAAGACGGTTTGGGGAACAAGGATTTATCAGCTTGGGTCTTGCCTATGCTTCATCAATGGGGAAGCTGAGGATATCTGTCTACACTTGGAGTCCTCTTGCTTTTCATTACCGTTGAGTGAAAATTGGAATTTCTGTCCCATGGGAAATTCTTTTTTTGACATTTGTTTCCACCCTGAATTAGTTCAAAATGTCAACATTTTCATGGGGGAGGGGGGCAAGTCCTCATAAATTTAGATTCAGCAATGTCAAAACATTTTGTTTCATGTCATTAAACTGCATCTGCCTGAGGTGCCTCAGTGCCTGCCTCCTGGGCATTGCAGTTCAGGTGCCTCGTGCCCTTATTCTTCCCTATGGGCAGGGCTCCCTGTCAGGGATACATTTCCTGTGATGCACTGCAGTTATTTAGCTTCCATGATGCACTATGCAGCTTGGTCAGAAGGGAGACTGCGGTGTGTCATTGGAGATACAGCCCAGCCAAGGAACCCAGCCCATAGGAAAGAATAGGAACATACAGGAGCTAACCTTCAATTCCTATGACACATCATTTAATGTCAATGGAGTATCAACATTTTTCAGAAAAATAAAAATGCCATGACCTCACCACCTCCTCTGCACCAAGCAGGGGACAAGGTGCATTGAAGAGAGCAAACTAATTAATGAGCCGTATGAAGCCTCACAAGCCGAAACCAAATGATCAGAAAGCCTTGATGAATCAGCAGCAAACCATGGTTCAGTGACCTGAACACAAGACCATACTTCCTCTGATGAATTCAATGAGAATGTTAACAGCACAGGTCCAATGGGTCCTTGAAGTTAGAAGGAAAAAGAGAGTGTGTGAAATGAGCGAGGATGGCCACAAACCAAACATTGCAATTATAGAATAAACACCAACATTTGTGCCACTTCTAGTTTTGCGAGTCCCCAAGTAGCATTTTCTCACTGATAATAATTAGTCTCATTCTACACAAGATAACTACAAATATTTAGTTTTTTTCCTAAAATGAGCTTCCTGGACAAGTGAGTTTACCAGTATTTACTAACTCTGGAATAGGAATGTTTTTTTTATCTAAATTTCTAGCAGCAGCTGGCAGAGTAGACCTAAACTGTAGTCATTAAACAACAAATACTGTATTATGAAATGTTAAAAATAGAGTATTGTCCTTGATTTTTGTTTTCACTTTTGACTTTCAGATGGGCCACTATAACTTTTATTTTGGTATTAAAAGGGAAAAAAAATCCCAGTTTGTATCTTTAAAGTTCTGGAATGGTGTAAATTATTACAGTGGTTTTACATTTTCATGGGATCAAGGCAACAACAGTAAGCTCATAAAACAGATACCACTAATTATGCAGAGGAGAAGTCATAAAGTCACTGGTGGAAGCATGTTTTATATTCATGAACACATCATTAAAATTTTAAGACGCCCTATCAAATTCTACATTTTAATACTATACCCAACAGCCTTAAACCCTCCCAACAAGAAAATCAGATTGCTTAATGATCATGTTTGTCACACAGGTTTTATATGTCTGCTCTGGAAGCAGATGTGGACTTCTTTGTTGTCAGACAGTTTTTATCACTGGACAATTAAAAATAATTTTTAGCCCAACTATTTTATAAAAACAAAATTAAAGGATCAAAAACTCTAGGCACATTTAACTGCAGAAATATTTATATTTATCAAGCCATAGAAAATGTTTTTCTAGCACTGTCAATTTGGTTTTATTTCTCTCGTATTTTCTTTTTCATAGTAAAAATATCTTGAAGTAAAATTAAGGTTATTTATCAAAGCTAAAAACTAGCAATCAAAAGTTATTTAAAAGTGAAGGTTTAATTAACACAGAACCATTAAAGCTGAATTTAATGTAAAGGTGAAACAAATGGAGAACTCTACGGGCTCAAACCTGCAATGAGCCTTTGATTTTGATGGAAATTGAGGGCTCTCAGCACCTTGCAGGACTCAGTCTTACGTGACTGTTTAAAGTCAAGGGACAAATCTGAATAAAACACAATCAAACATTAAAATCCAAATCCTTCCCCTGAGCCCAATGTGAGTAGAGTGAGTATGTAGAGGGGAACTACATCCCTGGCACATATTCAAATATCTCCTCTGTGGACCACTACACACTCCCAGTGCACAGCTTCTCTTCACCTTACCACATTCACTGCATTGGATTTAGTATGTTTAAGAACTCCAGAAGGACTCCAATTAACTTAAAGTGAACACAGTCTGACTAAACATCATGCACAATACTCTGTAATTACTTAACCTGTGTAATAAAATAACTCCAATGATTAACATTGAATTAAAATTACTGTATTTTACATGTAGTAATACATTTATTCATTTTATTAATTACATTTGGTCAGGAAAAGTAGCCTGGTTTATTTCTAGGTAGCCTCTCTACGTCGTTTTCCTGTACTAGCTAGCACCATATTGCAGTGTTTAGCTGGCAAATAGTAAAAGAAAATTTCAAATACTAACATAAACTCGTTTTATTTAATCCTTGTAGAAATAAGTGAAGATTTCTGCCTAAAGATCAAGGGCTCAAGGTCGTCTAATATTAGGTTTTCCAAACCTTTCCTTTTCTGGAGCTAATATTTTGGCCTAAGCTACCTGCCAGCATCTTTTTTAATGAATAAAACAAACCTATCACAGCTCTGAACATGGAGGAGTAAATATTTTTAAATTAAAACTGTATGCTAAGCATTGAGGAATAGCAGGGGCAGATGCCATTTATCTGATTCATTTTCCTTAGCTGATTCACAATCGAAAATCTTCACTCTTACAGATGCCCCCATCTTGTATTATTCTGATTTCCACAGATATAGCAAAATAAATTGATAGTAGTATGACATCAAGGCATTCAAAGGCCTGATATTTTACTCATTACTAGAATGGGGCAAATAATTCATTTATTTGGTTCAGTGGCAATTCTGCTAAATTGGGGATGGAGGGAAAGTAGTTTGTGTTGAACTGACTCCTGAAATAATTTGGAATTTTTAGTAACTCAGACGGTCCATTTCAGGGCTGTTCCAGAGTGAGGATTTCAACCTGGGTGTCCTAAATCCCTGCTGACTGCCTTAACCACTAGACTCGAGGTTATGGGGTTACAACAATAGCACCACTGCCTCTTCCAGCTGTTTTGTGAATGGCTGAAACTATTCACATCAAATTCATGAATAGTTTTAGGTAGATCAAAACTGCATTTTTTATCAAATTATTTGTCAAAAAAAATAATCACCCAGTTCTTTACTCGGATAGAATTCCCTTTGAAGCCAATGGGTATGTGTGTGAGTAAGGAATGCCCTCAGCAACATCATAATATAAATGGAGCAGGTAGGAAAAGTAAAAGAAATGGGAGAAAAGATGCTTTAAAAGAGAAGAGGTCAAGAAGGAACAGTTTTCTGAAGTTCTGAGTGATCTCAACTGCCGGTAAAGTCAGTGAGTGAGCAGTGTTCTGCCCATCTCAGGAGACACATATGACCCTGTTGTAGGCAAGCCCTAATTACACTTGATAGTTCTGTCAATATCACAGTACAGTCCCTTCAGCTTTGTTCTTCTGGTTCTGCTGCCTTCAGATGCAGTAGATATCTTTGATTCACTGTAGTTTGTGTTTTTTCTCTTTATGTGTGTGATAATATGCATTATGTAAAATGATTTGGTAAACATTTATTTTATCAAACTTGTTTAATGGGTGGAGACACAACAACGGGACTGGCTAATTTCTGTGCATCATGATATTAGTGAAGAAATTTACATTGGAGAACATCCTAGAATACTGGGCAATTATGACACAGGACAAAAGATTTTTTTTTTAAATCAACAAATAGCACCAAAAAGTGAGAGGAGCATTTTCAAAATGTTGAGCTGAATAAACAGGTGGTTTGCCATGATGAAGAAGGCACAATACAATAAAAACAAAGATATATGAACTCAGATGATACATGAGCTTACTTGGTCAACTAGAACCTCTTTAGTTGTGAACAGAGGTTTAAGATATTCCTATAGTTAAGGACCCGATCTGCAAACACTTACCACTATGTGTAATACTTACTTACCTGGAGTAGTCCCATATGCTTCAACAAGACCACTCATGGTAGTAAGTACCATGCCTAGTAGTTGCAGAATCAGGTCCTTATTTATCAGTTGCTGACCCCACATGTGAATTCCGGAATTGTCTTTATTTGATATCTTAGGCACCTCTTTATCTGAAGCCTTGTCCTCAGGGTTCTGTTTAACTTTGCAGCATATATTTTAGATCCATATAAATATTTTCCTAAACCTGAGGAATATTTAACGCTGCCATTTTGTGATTTTTCAATAGTTCCTCAACTTTTCAAAAGTTATAGAATAGGACTTTGGTATTTTATTTTTCCAAACTGACTTCTCTAAATTCGAGGAAGTTTTTAAAAGTTAGAGTAGAAAAAGGAAAAGAAAAGGTAGGAAACAAAGTCATACATGGAGATCCCTCATTTCGTTACTTCCGTGACAAAAACTGGAAAAGGAGAATCACAATTCTGAAAACTCTTCAGGTTTCACAAAGATAAATTAAATGAAAATATTAATTCAAAATGAAGAAAAATATGTTGATTGATTTAAAAATTTCCCATTGAAAAATAAAAAACTTTGTCAAACTACATTTTTCCGTAAAAACATATATTTTTGACAAAACCCAAATTTTGCAAGGAAATTTCTGTGTTGAAAACTTTTGACAATCATTGCATCAGAGTAATGCAATCTTCCATCAAAAGACCATGTATTTAAGATAAATAAATAAATAGAGCTGCTTACAACTGAATAAAGAGACCTACTAGAGGCACTTTGCTGGTTAAATCAGTCTACAGTTAAACCTTGATATAATTCATCAGACGAGCTTCAAACAAATGTATATCCATTTCTCAGGAGCCCATATCACACACAATCACCAGCACAATTGGAATTAATTGCCACTCTTGTCTCAGCAGAGCCCAAGGATTAGTAGGATTTTGCTCCCAAATATTTATTTTTTTCATTGAATGGTTTCACTTTATTCCCCAACTTTGCAATATTCACAGCTTTAACAAAATAGCTAATTTCATATGAAAATCATTTTGAAAACCATATTTGCATGTTTTTAATGTGTTTACTCATGAAGTGGACCCATTGTTGCTAAAAACAATAGCCCCCCACCAACCAAAGGCACAACATTTTTCTGGAAAGTGATTAAAAATACTTGAATTTAATAGCACTGATTAAAAATGTTACATCAAAATTATTTTGTGGCAAAGTAGTAGACATTTAAAGCCATTTTGCATTTGTTTATGTATATTTAAGGCACAGCTTCTGCTCACACCAGATGGTGGCTCCTCAAGTCAGTTTAGAGACACATTAGTGGATCAGTGTTGCAACACTTCTACTTCATCTGCCTACTTGAATCGACAGCATTGTCAATTTGCACAAAATGTACAATTATTTTTGCATTTACAAAAATTGAACTTCTTATCTACCCAAGGCTCAATCCTGCCCCCCATGAAGTCAATGGCAAAACTGCCATTCAGTCCATTAAGAGGAGAGTGGGTCTCCAGAGTTTGATTGTGATTGTGGAAAAGCAGAGCGGTCTCCATTTAAAATCTTTACAATTTTGCTTTTTGACTAATTTACATTCCAATGTATTTCTTAGAATTATAAAATGCAGTAAATATTGTAATAATATTAATTATTCAAAACAGTCATTGTGAAGATTTTAATGGTGCCTATTGTAAAAAGAGATCTTATATGACAGTCCCTAGTAGAACCCAAATTAATGATCAAAGTAATATCGACTAGTCCTATGTTTAACATTATGGAAGCAAGTGGAAAAACTGAAAAGAAAAGGCAAGATTATCAGGAAACTAACAACTGATTTTTATTTATATTGAGGTATAAAACTATTTTATATTAACAATTGTATTTTCTTAACCAAAAGTAAATCTCGGCAGTAGTAATCAGCCAGGGGAACTCTATTTCCACAATGCCTCCATACTATAACCACTAGCCCTTCTTTCATGTAAGAATCGCATCTTTCCTAGCTGTTTATGGGCAACAATATGATTTCCCATTTTGAATCACTGGAACTTTTGTTGTCAAACTATTGACGTGGTCAGACAGATGCAAAATGTGATTGACATTTTGTTCAGATATTTTCAGATGGTAACATTGTAATATATAATATGTATGCATGCAAATATAATATACAAAATATATTGCCACTGGTGTTTAACCTATAACAATGCGACAACCAAATGAGAGAGAGTGAATATGATTGTTCATTTGCATCCTTTTGTTTAATGGCTCCCATAAGTAGGTAGTTACTAAAAGTTAAATGCAAATGCTTTGTCTTATTTATAAGCAGCTGCTCATATATTTAAGAAACAGTAAAGTACCCCCTTTGATTTGTTTTTACTGCAGGGCCCATGCTTACTTGCTACTCTCATGCTGAATAAATAATGCCATGGTGCAGTGAGACAGTAGACCTTGCCCCTTTTTGTAGTTAACCAATGAAAAAAGATGCATCTGCTTATTCTCAGACATTAATGCAACTAAAGGAATAAGACATCAGAGGCCTGTGAATGAGAAGGTCTTTTTAAATTTACAAAGCATTCGCTCCTGAATCTACCTCAACCAGTTTGGGGAAAGAGCTTTTGGCACCAAGTCACCCTTCAGGGAAAGACTGATAATGATCACTAAAGACATACTACGGGCTCCTGCCTCTCTCACTTCAAAGGCCTTCTCTCTTAATCTACATTAAATCATCATTTTGCTTCAGCTATAGGGACAGCTGTACACAATCTATTTGTTTTAAAACAGATTAGGAATGGTTTCTCTGCCAGAGTATATGCTGCATGATAAATGTGCTTTAAAATCTTAACTTGCAAAAACATTAAAACTTTGCTTCATTAGCTACATAGGGCCCAAGAGTAGTTGAGAAGATTCATCACCCTTCCAGGATAGGGCCCATATTTAATTTTAGTTTCATAAATAAGAATGCATAAAACAACACTGCAGAAGTTTTGTAATTTTTAAAAGTCATTAATATTCCTTCACCATATCTAGGGATTGGGTGTTCTGGGTTTTTTGCTAATAACGCACATCCTATGTTGTCTGCCTTCAATATGTCCTAAAAATTTTTTTCCTGCTTTGTCCATTGGTGCTCTCACTACCTCAAGGGTGACTACAAAGACATTTAATTTCCCAGTTAAAGTAGAAGTTGGAAAAGAGATAACTGTAAAATAATTAGTCTAAGGCCCTAAATTCCAGGTAAAGTTCCCTCCTCCAGATCCATACGAAGATATCACGAACACAAGGATTGTCACTTGGTCAATATCTATCTAACTCAAAGGGTCTCATTTTCATATGCTTTAGACATGTTATGACAGGCACAAAATCCTAACACAATGCATTTTAATATAATTAAATACCAGGGTATACATTTAGGAGCAAGGAATACAGACCCAACCTACAGAATGGGGGACTGTCACCTGGAAAGAAGTAACTCTGTATTTAAAAAAATACAGGAGTACTTGTGGCACCTTAGAGACTAACAAGAAGTTGTGAGTTCTTGTCAACTGCTGCAAATGGACCATTTTGATTATCACTACAAAACGTTTTTTCTCTCCTGCTGGTAATTGCTCACCTTAACTGATCACTCTCGTTAGAGTGCATATGATAACACCCATTGTTTCATGTTCTCTGTGTGTGTGTATATATATATATAATATATATATACTATATGTTCTAGTCTATGCATCCGATGAAGTGGGCTGTAGCCCACAAAAGCTTATGCTCAAATAAATTTGTTAGTCTCTAAGGTGCCACAAGTACTCCTGTTATTCTTGCGGATACAGACTAACACAGCTGCTACTCTGAAATGTGTATTTAAGGATTTAGGTGTTATAGTGAACAAGCTACTGAACATGGGTTCCCAATGCAGTGCTCTGGCTATACAACAGGGCAGTAGCGAATAGGAATAAGAAGATGATTTTTCCTCTGTAAGTGGCACTGGCAAGATTGATACTAGAATATTGCATACAGCTATGGTGCTCATGTTTTAAAAAGTATATTAAAAATTAGAGGGGAGTCACTGCAGGCAGCATAACAGCTGCATCAACAGCATGAATGCCAAACTCAGGGCAGACTGTTAAGAAGCCAGCACAGTCCCCAAATTGGCTGTGAATTCTATACTTAGATTTTACCAACCAATGATTAAGTATAAACTCAGGCACAACAACAGTCTAAACATGATGTTACAGACAGTCCCCTGGGGTACTCTGATCTGTCTTGCCACTCAGACTGAGCATACCTTTGTGATAGATGGACCCTTACACCAAGAATCATAGCAGCATTGAGGTTACACCTGTAGGGAATCCCAGTAACTCCCAGGCCCAATGGAGCAGTCACATACCTCGAGTCAATTGCACCTTAGATTTCACACTAAAGACAATACTTGTAGCCAGTCCTGTAATAAACTATATACAGATGTATTAAATAGGAAAAGGAGCTATGAGACTTATTTACAAAGTTAAAGCAGGTAAGCGCACACACACACACACACACACACACCGAGATTACAATTTTAAGTTTCAAAAGGTAGTAGAAGCTTCTATAAAAAACAAGTGCTATGTGTCCTTTAAGGCTGAAGCAGGCTGAGCAGCTGGGGATTTCTTGCCTGGAAAAACTAGTCCCCAGAGTCCAAACATCACAGCAGTCCAGTTCCTCCTTGTTTGGGGTTTCTATCCTACTCGTCCTCCCTTGTGCTCTGAGCTGCAAACTCAGTTGATAGGACTTTCATGACTTGTCTTCATAGGGGAGAGCAGAACAACTAACAGCTTTTCTCCTCTGTAACCCGCTCAGTAGTCTGTCTGGTGTCGATGGACCTATCCTGTTGGGCAGGATGTAACATCTTCTGTTGAAGATCAGCACTTCACACTAGTTAATGTCGCTCTCCTATCTGGGGATTTACAGTTACAGAGGCTCACAATACAACTGCTCAAATATTACTTTACAACATGGGATACAGAGGTTCTCAGTGAAATGAATGCATGCAGCAACTCACTAACATTCAATAGTCTAAACACAAAATGCATTCTCATAATTCTAATACGTATTTTTACAATACTAAACACACAGGTGAGCCAGCCTGATTCCAGCTATGTATTTGTCAGTGTTCAACTGAGACATGGGGGCCTTGGCATGAGCTGGCACCTGGTCTGCCAGTGTCCCAGCAGAAAAGAGACACAAAAATAGACTGTTGAAGAAAATGCCTTAGAATGAGAAACTTAAAGAGCTTGATCTGTTTATCTTAGACAAAAGAAGATTGAGAGGTGACTTGGTTATTGTGTATAAGTACCTCAATGCAGAGAAAATACTGGGTAATCAAGGACTCTTTAGTTTAGCAGAGAAAGACATTAGAAGAACCAATGGCTGAAACCAGACAAATCAAAATTAGAAATTAGACACACATTTTTAACAGTGAGTGATTAACCCATGGAGCAAACTTCCAAGGGAAGTGGTGAATGCTCCATCTCTTGATGTCTTCAGATCAAGACTGGATGCCTTTCTGGAAGATATGCATTAGTAAAACACAAGTTTTGGGGAGCAAAATAGGTGTAACTGGAATGGCCTGTGATATGCAGGAGGGAAGTTTAGATGAAATAATTGTCCCTTCTAGCCTTAATTTATGAAAAATGTGAGTGCTCTCACATGACTAGTTTTCATGTGTAATTAGTTTAACTGTGAACACATATTATGCAACTGTGCCCGTGAATGACCACACTCATTTATGTGTGCAGTTACCCGATGTGCATGTGTAACAATACTAACAGCATACAGAATAGGGGCGGAACTGTGTGCCTAAACTCTATGAAAATCACACCCACGATTCAAGATAGTGTTGTCCATTTCTATTACTAGAAAACATGTCTGTGGTGTTAAGATTTTTTTTTTAAAAAGGCCAAGTACAATAAAATATAAATAAAAATCTGCTGTTGATAATGAAATAAGAAATGTTTATGCCTACTATATTCATCTGTACCATATATTGTAGTCTTGCCTTAACCTATTAAATGCATACAATCCCTTTTTAGGTTAAATTTAACAGATTTTTTTTTATTTTAAGACCCATCAGATAGTCGGAACATTTTCTACTCTAATAATAATTTAACAGATAAATATTTATCCATAATATATATGTGATGAAATGTTTTGTTTTATGACAGAAATAGAACAAGATGGGGTGGCTTGGACAAAAACTGGTTGCAGTTTCCATATTGGCTTTGGTTTTGGATTCATCACCCACAGGAAGTGTTTGAAGAACCCAAAGTTGTGTAAGGAAGTGTATTGAACTTTCAAGAAGGAATAGAATTAGGGATGTGTTTCAAAAATGAGGGGAGGTTCAAAAGCTTAAATTTCAGCCCAAACATAGTAGAGGGAACCAAAGAAGCTCCATCATCTTTATGGATGCTAATAGATCAGAGACTAGGATGAAGTAATGCAAGTACAGCTAGCCAGAAGAGGGCCTGCTTGGGGACCTTTTCTCCCAGTTATGAAAACGCTGTAGTCACTGAACTGTTGTAGATATCTCATTTAAATGTAAAGGCAGGATAACAAGTTCATTGCCCTCTTAGGATACCAATCATCCTGTGGGATAAAAGTGTACCTAATGATCTAGCTAGACAGCTGGGTCACAGGGAAGGAAAAATGAGAGAATTTAAGATACTGTTAATTCAAATGAACATGTAACAATAGCAAGATGAGATAGCTTCCCCATCAGGCTCTACAGCAGTAGTTGTTGAAGTGTACTGTAGTGACAGAACAATGTACTGTACATAAAAAACTAATTCAATTAATAGGGTAATCATTTATATATATAAAGAACCTTACATATTTGAAAAATAATTGAATGTAAATCAAGACAACATATACTAGAGGAGAGAGGGGGAGAGAGAGAGAGAGACATACACACACACACATGCTCCAGGGACCCTAGTCTCCCACCACAGGATATAAGAAACTCCCCTTGACTTAAACATAATAACTTCAGAATCATGCTTCTGGCACTGTGTGAGCTACATGTACTTTAAGCACTTGGCAAGAATATTATTTGGAAGGCCCAGGTTGTTCTTTTGCTTGGGAAAGGAAATTGGACTTCTTACTTTGTGACAATGAATCGTGCTCATCTCCATTGATATCATTGCATGGACAACTGTAAATCTGGCATTTCTGAAATGTTGAATGCTTGACTTTGAACCTAAATAACTTTCTTTTCTTTAAATGATTTTGCACATGAATTCCATTCTTGGTGCACATGCAGGCACATGAGAGCAGTCTCTCATGCATGGGATGCATATGCACTAAGACTGGAATCTAGGTGGACAATATATCTCAAAGAACATAACTTCTTTAATATAGCTTTTTCAGTAGGTAGTATTAGATAATTAGAGTGATGTGTGAGCATTGTTGGTGCAACTTACTGGTTTGCCATGATAAACCTCACATAAAAACTATACTAAAGAGAGAGGGACAGGGTCTGATCTCACACAAGTTTTCTCCTCCTGTGACTCCATGGAATTGAATCGAGTTACAGAAGTAAGTGAATGAAGAATCATGTCCATTGTTGGGTACATGTCAGGTTAACTGGATTTTTTAAATTATTTTGACTGTGTATTTAGTTAATAAAATAAAAGTTTAAAACTAGTAAACAGTCCTTCCTCCATCACTGCCATTGGGAAGTGCTGTGGTTTTCGTTACTGAAAGTAGATATCAAAAATTTTTCCAGTAAAGCAATTAATTGGCTAATCATCCTTCACTGTTTTATAATAGAATACTTCACTTTCCAAAGTTCCACCTAAATGTGGACATAGGTTCAGTGGTGTGAAAGATTTGGTGCTCATGAGGGGATTTGGGACTAAGTTCTATGATGGTAATTTTCACTTACCAAGAACATCATTCCCAGGAGAAACTATGGCACAGAAAATCTCACAACTGAAGAAAGAAACAGAAATATGTGCTTAATCTTGCTAGGAAGAGCTGAGCGCTCACCTCCCACACCAAAACCAGTGGGACTTGCTCAACACTTTCCATGATCAAACCCAATAAGAGGACTTACAGCAGGTCAAATGGTTCACAGACCTGGCTAGATAAAACCTGAAGAGACTTCCCTGAGTTGGCAAACTGTAACTTTTAATATTTATTTTATCTCCGATTAATTAAGAAATCTGCCAAACTGGAAATCACACTGTTGTTTGAAAAAATACTGTACCTACCATCATTATGAGTAACTTCTAAGATGATAAAACTGAAACAAGTTAAGCAAAATACAAATGTCTCTCTTTTTCCAGGGTATTTTTCTTTATGCATTTCACATCACATTGTGTTAAGTCAAATTCTCCGTTTTCCCCAATATGATTAGCCAGTTTCTTCACTGCTGAAATGGCAATAGTAAGAATTAACAATGGTGTAGAAAAACTTTTATGTATATTTTCATTTTTATTTATTTTTTAATTCCAGGGTTTGGTATTTAAATGGAGCTTTATCACTAACTAGAATGTTGAAAAATTAGCTTAAAAAACCAAAAACTAAGTTGATAATGTTCCTTTTAAGTAATAGCTATTGGTTGCCAGTGAAAGAGAGCACAAAGGTTTAGACCTTAAAAGTGAGTAACTGAAATGGCACTTATATTGAATGCAATTGTTATGGTAGCTTGCTCTTGATTACTGAGGTAGCTGAGGTGAGTGTGATGGTATTACTGTCATGAACAGTAATAAAATTAAATGTGACTAATTTGTCTTGACAGAACTTTAAAGAAAGAGAAAAAATTGTTCCTTTCCCCACACAATTTGTAGTAAAGATGTGTTACTTTCCAATCAGTGCAACTAAGTCAGTGAAGTTAAAATGACCTCTTCAATATGTTTTAAGAGGCTGGGCAAATCAGTTCATATAAATGACACCCAAGTTATAACAAATTGTATTTCAAAGAATTAAAAAAAAATTTTTTTTGAAACATAGTTCGTTTGAAGTCCTTTTTAGAGAGAGAGGAGCTAAGAGATAACACAAGTTTTGATTGTTTGGTCTCAAAAGAATTTTCATTGTAAATGTCTTTTAATTTAATTTTTTAAATGAAACATTTTTAAATGTTCAAAATCAAAATGAAACATTTTGTTTCAGGTAGACTGAAACATTTCATTCAATTTGAAACTAATTATTTTTACTTTTTGATATGCCAAAAATTTTGAAAAAAAATTCATTTTCAGTTTGACCTGAAACATTTTTTTCAGAATTGCCGGGGAACCAAGGAGTCCAAAATCTCTGTTCCTGACCTAAAATCCTGCAGGTTTTTTGACTGGGAGCATATTCTGGTGTTATTTCCTATTTGCATTGGACCTTTTTTGTGTAGGATTGGCACTGGTAGCTGCAGCTCACCAGTGTGGAGTGCAAGTGAGATATTGACCCACAGTAGAATGATGCAGATATAGGGTGAAATTTGTCCCAATGCAGAGGACCATATATACAAAAGAGTCTGGTAATATTAATTTTATTTCACTGTTGCTCTGATGGGGCAGATGAGTTTTGCTGTATGTATACAATCTTTGGAGTTTGACTGTTTATGAATAAAAAATAAGGAATAAAAGCTTAGAGTTTGTATTTTGTCCAATCTTCACAAAAAGAGGTGAACTTAAAAGAATGAAGATTCCCATTTTCATCACTGCACAAAGTTTAAAGAAAAACCTCAAAACATTTAGCTGTTAAAGAGTATGAGAACGTGTAGAGAAATTATAAAAAAACAGAATCTGCTAATTTCTACTATAAAGGATTTTTTCTCTGAATTTCCTGGTACATCTGCCTGATCTTGTCTAGGAAAGACTGTTCAAGTAATGCACAGAAAAACAAACAGTGTATCTATTTTTTGAATTCACGTACATCAGTGGATGAGAAAGGGTTAAACATGAGTTAACGGTGGATGTGAAAATATATGGGTGAAATAAAGGGGAAAAGAAAAAAGAAAAAAATGTTTCCACTTTGAGCGACTCCATCTGTTCCTTTAATTCAGTGGCAGCCCTCAACTAGATGCTGGGGTCTGCTAGTCCAACACTCCACACAACTTCTCTCTGTAAATTAAGTTGTTGGCTTGTGTTGCTGGGGGTTTAAGAAGGTGAGTGATGACCTTGGTTGAGTATGTTTGTATAGAAACATGTCACTGCAGGATGATGTCTTTCCTCCAGAGACATAGGGTCCAATGCTAACCATTTGTTAGGAAAATACCAAAGTTAAACATATCCAGCATATGAAAAGATCCAAGACCTTTGCCAAGTGTAACTTTCACTCATCTCTGAAACATCAATTTACACTGTATTTTAGAAGTTATTTTTAGCACTTGTCTTTTAAACTGTTTCCTTTCTGGTGTTAACATCTCACAACTTTTAAAACTAAACAAGTTTCAAGCTTTTTTACCCTTAAAATGTGAAATCTCATGAATATGTTGTACAACTGCAGTATATTTAATATGTATTGAAAAAGAAGATGTGATGGTCTAAAATGGCATTTATTTTCTGGAGTGAAGAGATGTAAACCTAGAGCAGCCCAATACTTGCACTTTCAAAAATGTATTATATAGAAAACATTTTAAAATAACAATTTTAAGGAGTAAGTATTTGTTTTCCTCCTTGCAGTATTTGTCATGCAGCCACCCAGATGACTGAATACTGGTGTATGTGTGGCAGAATTTGTTTGGTTAATAAAACACAGGGCTGCCCAGAGTGGGGGGGGGCAAGTGGGGCACTTTGCCCCAGGGTCCGGGCCCCACAGGGCCCCCATAAGAGTTTTTCAGGGCCTGTGGAGCAGGGTCCTTCACTCGCTCCGGGGACCCCAGAAAACTTTTGTGGGGCCCAGGCCCCCAGAGCTTTGTCTGCTCTGGGTCTTCAGCAGCAATTTGGCGGCAAGGGTTCCTTCCGCTCTGGGACCAGCTGCCTAAGTGCCCCAAAAACCCGCAGTGGGGGGTCCTTCCGCCCTGGGACCCGCTGCCAAAGTGCTGGGTCTTTGGCAGCAATTCAGCGGCGGGGGCCCCAGGCCCCCTGAATCCTCTGGGTAGCCCTGCTAGAGGTATTGATTTCAGAAGCAGACCATGTGCTTTCACTATTGTGAGTAGGTATATTGAGCTCAGGATGTTTTAATTCTCTCACAACATTAAAATACGGAAAAAGTGGAAAGACAAATCTGAATTTAAGATTAAGGACTGAATTTTTGAACCTGGTTGCCTAAAGTTACGTACCTAACTATGGATTTAAATGCCTAATGTTAGACATCCAGGTCTGAAAATATTGGGCTTGCTTAATATCATTAGGTAGGATGATTAATGTGCAGTCAGGATGTTTTTCCTGATAGTCAGCCTATAAATGTTCCTATTCTAAGGTTCAACCCATTCGACAAATTATAGCTCTAATTTCTCGCCCTTCTTTATACCCTTTAAATATTTCAGACAGTTATAGGTTTTGAAATGGTTGTGATATCACATATCTGGTATTAGAGCTTATCTGAAGGATCTGGTGGGAAGATGGCCAATGAACAGGATAGGCCCTTTTTTTAAATATGAAGGAGGAAATCTTAGCACAGTTGAAATCAGTGGGAGTTTTGCCATTGACTCTGTTAGGGCTTGGATTCACCTAAGTGATGCATTTGGTCTTCACTGCTGTAAATTAGGACTATCTCCAATGAAGTCAGTGAGGTTACAAAATGTAAAACTGGTATGTGAGAAGAGAATCAGGCACTTTATAAAAAGCAAAACCAGCTAAGAAAAATATAAAAAAGTGAAAGACAAATGTAGCTGTTCTCAAGTAGAGTATATTTTAAAGTTTTCTGTCTTGCAAAACTACCTCTTTAGAAAAAAGAGTTGGGGGAAAGAATATTTGCTACTAAAAAAAAGCAATTCCTAATCAACAGGTAGGAGAAAGCGATGACAAAAATGCAAAACATCTTTTCTTCTACAATGAATGGCTGCATAAATTATTTAAAGTTAATAATGAAACATTCAAAATAACTTTTCCCCTTTCATTTTGATCCCTTCACCTATGCCTAGCACTACTTTCATAATCTTTTTTTTTTTTCCTCTCTCAAATTTCTTGGATCTCTTTTTCTACAAATCTCTCTCCACAGCATTGACCCAGCTACGTCTTTCAATTGCTCTCCTGTAAGTAGGCCCTGTAGTTTCTACCTTTTAATTAAAGGGCTGTGTTAAGAATGCTCTGATGCCTTCACTGAAGATTTAACAGAACATTGAAAGCTAAAAGCGGATTTAGGTACAAAATATTGCACTATATTTTTAACTAGTTTTGTAGAAAATTTGAGAAATGGTGATTCCATCAGTTTTCACTTTAAGCAAATCAGAAAAAAAGTTTCCAGAATAGAAGAGGGTAATTTTCACATGACGCAATGCATGTTCTTGATTTGAATTATATTCACATGGCCAGCAGCAGGAGAGAGAAAAATAGGTTGTGTGAGTGTCTGGCAAAATGATGAAGAGAAACACGCCAAAAAAAATGGTCAAATCTACTAACACTCCCCCCACCTCTTTCCTTTTTGATTTAAAGAAAGAGCAAATTAGATGAAGTTTTTGTTTTGAGCTGAGTATGCAGAATTGATTAAGACAAAAGGGAAAAGAGGGGAGAATGATCAGGGGGAACAAAAAAGACCTAAGAGGAGAATATTGATCCCTTCTAACAGCAGTCTAGAAATGCCTCCCAAAATAACACTAAGATGAAAAGGGTCAGATTGTGACTGTGCATCTCTCTTGGTTAGATGCACTGTGGAGAGAAACATACAAGGGGCACCAGACTGTGGAGTGGGTTAGCTGTACTGTGGGAGCAGGCTGCAGAAGCCTCACAGTCCTCATGAGCATCAGTGACCACTCAGGAACATGACAATTCAGCTACACAGTGAGATAACAAGCTGGCCCAGAAATGGTGAACTGGCAATGGCAGCTGCTGCCAGCTCTATGAGGGTTTCAAACCCTCTTCTGGTCTTTGGGTAAAACCCCTAGCTTGCAGGGGAGCCCCCATCTGTTTGGCTGCCCTTTCACAGCCATTCCACCACCTTCTGGCAAAGAGTGTCCAGTCAGAGCTGCTGCGTATGCGGAGACACAGGTTGGTACCTCTCCTTGCCCTACACTGCACAGCTGGAGCTCCTCTGTATGCTGCAGCCATCTGGGAAGCAGCTGCTCTGTTTAGTTCTTCAGCTCTTGCTGTGTCTCCCTGAACTGCTCCTCCTGCCACCAGGCCTGGGAGAGGATGCCCAACTCTCAGGCCTGAGATGGGGTAATTAAGACTTCCCCTCCCACCCCCGACATTGGTTCCCTCCTCCTCTTCAGGCTTCTAATAGTGAGTGGGATGCTAAAATGAAATGGAGGAATACATTTTGGAATGAAATTGGGGTGTATTTTGAAATAAAATGCTGATGCTGGGCAAGAGATTGAACTACTGGGGTCTGTCTCTTCCCTGCGCCCCCTCTTTTTGGGCTTGTCTACCTACAGATTTGTACTGGTTTGTTTAAACCAATGCAAACCCCTATGTAGACACACACATATCACATTTTAACTGGTTGTATTGGTTTAGCTTGCCCCTGTAAGCAACCCTAGAGGCAAGCTAAGCCACTAAAAGCTGGTTCTAAATCTATTTTAAATGTGTGCACACACAAAGTTAAACGATTTATCTAAATCCATTTAAAAATCACACATTTAGTTAAACTAGTGCAACTTTGTATGTAAAGCAGGCCTTTTTCTCTGCACGTACATTTATGTTGATGATGCTGTAACACTAGTATCTACTTTTTCTGTCTCCCTCTCACCAGTTCTTCACTCCTGTTTCTTCATTGTTCGTGTAGTAAATTGTCTATATCGCTTTCCAGCTACTCAGCATACTCCAGCAGTTTAAAGAAGCATCCATTTTTATTAGCTTTATCTGTACTCTCATAGTCTCACTGAATCAGTCCTTGCACTGAGTAGCACCAATGTTAGCAAATACTTATATTTCCACAGTCATAGCCTGAACAAGCAAAGAGACAAAGCCAAAAAGAAACAGCAGTGGGAGTGTCTAAGGGTAGTTAATGATCTAATTCTTATCTCCAGTCACAGATCCTTCTCTGTGCTCATTAGTGACGTGTAGAGCAAAAATTAGTGGGAAAACAGGTTAAGCCCAGAATATGTCAGATGCTTGTCTAAAGTTAATCTGAACAGTCTAAACCTTTTGGGCTTTGAAAACACTCAATCTGGTTATTTTTTTAGGTGCAGTTCTGTGCTCATAATTAAATACAGGCAAAAATGCTCATATTTAGACTATGTCTGCCCTTGGAGCTGAGGATGTGATTCCCATCTTGAGGAGACTTATCCATGCTAGTTTTCATTGAGCTAGCACACTAAAAATAAATGTATATGGCCAGGGGCGGCTCTAGGTATTTTGCCACCCCAAGTATGGCAGGCAGGCTGCCTTCGGAGGCTTGCCTGCGGGAGATCCCCGGTCCCATGGATTCGGCAGCACGCCTGCGGGAGGTTCACTGAAGCCGCGGGACCAGCAGACCCTCCTCAGGCATGGCGCCGAAGGCAACTTGCCTGCCGCCCTCACGGCGACTGGCAGAGCGCACCCTGTGGCTTGCCGCCCCAGGCAAGCGCTTGTCGTGCTGGTTTCTGGAGCCGCCCCTGTATATGGCCGTGCAAGCCGAAGGATGACCTAGCTGCCCTGAATACATGCTTAGGGTCTCTAAGAGATCTGTACTCTGGGTGAGTGCCTCAGCTACACTTTATTTTTAGCATGCTAGCTCAATGAGATCTAGCCTGGGTATATCTCACCAGCTCCAAGTGTAGACATATCCAAATTTGCAAAACAACACCAGAAAAAATGGAGACCATTTTTCAAATTGCAGGTGCTTTTAGCTCTTCTCTTCACTAGTTCTTCACTTAAAACAAACGAAAAATCCCAACCATCTCCAATGGTACCTCTAATCATCTGATGTCCAGTAACATCTCCACCAGTGTATGCCAGTCCTGCAGTCTTGGATACCTCTCTCTGTCCTCCCCGACCATTAGGAAATCTCTCCCCTTTCCTGCTAAGCAACCCATTCACATCCTTTCTTTAAATCTTACCTGAATTTCCTTTTCTCTTATGAGTGATGCTCTCTGTACATTGTTTTGCAATATTCTACTGTCCTTTACAAAAGTGGATTCTATTAATAACTTTTGGAATGTTTGTCAGCTACAACTGGGATGAAGTATTTGTAAAAATATCATTTATGGAACACACTTTGCTCTTTTTTTCTGTTTTGTGTATTATCCATGATCAGTACTTGTACTATTTTGTTCATCATTCACCATATTTTAACAAACACTTTATATACATGCATTTCAACCCACGGCTTATTTGTAAACTATTCACTTTCACTATCTACTATTCATTAAATCTAGTGTGCGAGTGGTGACATGGTATTTCTTCTTTCTGTTTGAATAATACACTTTTATAAACAGGAGGGGAATCAGAGATTCCAAGATGGCTGCATGAATCCTTATGGTGTGAACCATTTCATTAATATATTTGAAATATAAACTGAGATTTTAATTTTCTATGAACATTCTTTTGAACCAAAATAATAACTTGTTTAGAATGTTCATGAAAAGAATTAAAGGAGTCGCAAATACAGCTGAAGTGAATTAATGGGTTTTATTCAAATGCATATTCTCGGGTTCCCTTTTGCAGTATTGATCCTGCTTTGGTGTCTACTTTATGGTCCTTTATTGCTCAAGTAAAGACAGGGTTTTTTTTTAATCCAATCAGGATTCAGCATTTCATTCAATAGATTTAGAATTATGTTGTATATAATTGTACTGCATCAGGAGTCCTTGCTGAGGTGAAAAGAGTTATCCTAAGGTACTAAAAGTATTAGACATGGTATTTTGATAATCTCGTGAGTAAAACATTGTGCTGCTGCCAAACATGGGCATGATGGTTTCAAGCTGGCTTCTGTATCTCTTTAAATATATCTTCAATCCTGTTTTGGTAAGAATATCTGTACTAAATATCAGTCAGTGTTCATTGGTAGCTATTTTCTAGCTTATTAAAAGTTTAATAAAACTTTTTGGAGTTCTAAGGCTATATGCAAGACAAGTTTTTCATAGATTTGGCAAATATAGTGGCAATATAAATCAGAGATGGACTTGAGTCACAAAATTCTGCTATCCTTTACAAAAGTGAATCTGGACTTAAGATCTAGACTTCAAAACTCCCCAAAGTTTGCAGTGTGTCTGACTGAGGCTTCTCCTTTGGCCCATGCAGAGATGGAAACAGGCTGTGAAAGTCTTGTGCAGTTTTAAGTCAAGACTTTGACACCTTCTTGTCCTAAATTTCTAGGGTGTTTGGTTTTGGTGTTCTGGTTCAGGTCATTCTATAGTATATAATGGGAGAGCTGGTAGCAATCTTTATATTTAGGTTGCCTAACATTTTCCTTTATAAAAGATTCTTGCAGCCATGTTTTTATGAAGCGCTAGTGCCTCCATCTTTTGCAGGAGGCTGTTGAAATTCACAGCAGGAGAAGCCTTTAAACCAAGGAAGTGCCTTTTCTTTGTCCCATGGCATTTTGTTCATGCATAGCAGAATTATCTACTGTTGAAAATTGAAATTTCCTTTTTTTCACTTGTATGCCTCAGCAAAATGTTGACAGTATTCCAGAAAAATAACTGACCATGAATACTCTAATCTAAAGCCATGCTCATAACACTGTCAGAGCAGCAGCAGCAAACGGGGCAGTGAATGAGAGCTACTGGAGCAGGTGAAGTGGAGGAGTTGGGGGAAAGCAGCCAGGCCAGGCTCCCCATGATGACCCTGGAATGAGCATATGGCCCCAGTGGCCCTTTCCCTTCACTCTGGGGAAACCACATAGGGCATAAGCTCCCCAAAACCTCAGAGTGGAGAAAGAATATTGAGCCAGATAAACACCAGACCTCAGCAACCCACCTTTCAGACTATAACAGCTTTTTCCAGCAATTAAACTTACAGTTCAAGCACTAGGGTTTGTATTGAAGCAATGAGGGTTCAGTTTTTGAATCATGATGATGACTAAAGCCGGGAGAGAGGAGGTTGATATAGTTTTATATAATAGAATTTACTTTATTGGTTTAAATTGTCAGACACATGGATGAGCATAATTTGTTGGGGAAGAGTCAACATATTTTTTGTAAAGGGAAATCATGCCTCACCAATCTACTAGAATTCTTTGAGGGGGTCAACAAGCATGTGGACAAAGAGAATCTAGTGTATATATATGTATTTAGATTTTCAGAAACCCTTTGACAAGGACCCTCACCACAGGTTCTTACAGAAAGTAAGCAGTCATAGGATAGGAGGGAAGGTTCTCTCATGGATTGGTAACTGGTTAAAATATAGGAAACAAAGATTAGGAAGAATGCTCAGTTTTCAGAATGGAGAGAGGTAAATAGTGGTGTCCCTCAGAGGTCTGTACTGGGACCAGTCCTATTCAACATATTCTTAAATGATCTGGAAAAAGGGATAAAAAGTGAGGTGGAAAAATGTGCAGATGATACAAAATTATTCAAGATAGTTAAGTCCCAGGCAGACTGCAAAGAGCTACAAAAGGATCTCTCAGAACTGGGTGACCGGGTGACAAAATAGCAGATGAAATTCAATGTTGATAAATGCAAAGTAATGTACATTGGAAAACATAATCCCAATGATACATATAACATGATGGGGTCTAAATTATCTGTTACCACTCAAGAAAGAAATCTTGGAGTCACTGTGGATAGTTCTCTGAAACCATTCACTCAATGTGCAGCAGCAGTCAAAAAAACGAACAGAATGTTGGGAATCATTAAGGAAGGTATAGATAATAAGACAGAAAATATCATATTGCCTCTTTATAAATCCACTGTCTGTCCACATCTTGAATATCATGTGCAGATGTGGTTGCCTTATCTCAAAAAAGATATTTTGGAATTGGAAAAAATTCAGAAAAGGGCAACAAAAATGATCAGGGGTATGAAACGGCTGCCATATAAGGAGAGGTTTATAAGACTGGGACTTTCCAGCTTGGAAAAAAGTCGACTAAGGAGGGATATGAAAGATGTTTATAAAATCATCACTGGTGTGGAGAAAGTAAATAAGGAAGTGTTATTTACTTCTTCTCATAACACAAGAACTAGGGGTCACCAAATGAAATTAATAGGCAGAAGATTTAAAACAAATGAAAGGAAGTATTTTTTCACACAATGCACAGTCAACCTGTGGAACTCCTTGCGAGAGGATGTTGTGAAGGCCAAGGGTTGAAAAAAGAACTAGATAAATTCATGGAGGATAGGTCCATCAATTGCTATTAGCCAGGATGGACAGGGATGGTGTCCATAGCCTCTGTTTGCCAGAAGCTGGGAGTGGGCAACAGGGGATAGATCACTAGATGATTACCTGTTCTGTTCATTCCCTCTGAAGCACCTGGCATTGACCACTGTTGGAAGACAGGATACTAGGCTAGATAGACCTTTGGTCTGACCCAGTATGGCCATTTAAAAAAAAAAAGACTGGGAAATTACATACATAAAAGCTATGTTAAAAAGTTGCAAGTCAAGCACTCAAAAATCAGGACTGCCAGATGTATGGTTTCTCATGTAGCCTTAATTCTGTCCTCTTGTACATATGTGTTACAGTTTTTAATTACATGATCACATACTTTTCCCCTCACAGGATCCCTGACTTGTTCTGTGCACAAAATAAACATAGAACATGGCAGAATTAAGGTTGTAGAAGCAACTAAATGTGGCATTTCTTAACCTTTGAGTGTTTGACTTTGCAATCTAAGTATATTTATGTAACACAGTTTTTTACGAAGTATCAAACGCATTATAAATGTGTTGGGAATTAATTTGAAAAGTGCAGTAAAAAATGTACTATATCTGAACTACTGAAAATTTTGCATTTGAGAAAAAAGAAGTGAGATCAAGAGTCACTGATCTTAAATATTAAACAAAGTTGTTTAATCAAATCATACATCCAACTAAAGTAACAACCCTACAGTACAAGCTCATTTTGTAAAATGTCATCATGTAAAAGGCCACCATGAATATTTTTACATCCATGGTGAAATTTTAATTAAAACAAAAGTTCCTTTTCTACTGAACAGTGTGTTAAATAATTATCCATCATTATAATTATGGAGATAACCAAGGAAGGTATAATTTTGTGAAAAAGGAAATAAGTTGCATCTCCTATTCATAATGGGAAATTGCAGCAAAAATATTTTTAAATGGCCAGTAAAAACGTATCTTTTGATTCAGTGGTTTCATTCTTAATTGAAATAGATATGTTGTGTATGTTGTGTATCATAAACAGCTGAATTAATTCTAGTCTATTTGAGGGGTTTCTAGTGCCACCTAGTGGCTGCCCTAGTTTTTTGTCTATTACACTTTCTGAAGAGTTAACATCCTATTCTGGATCAGGTTAGTTTAATGGCATGTGAGGGAGTGCTCTTATTTGTGTGCGAATGATTTAATACTTGTTCTTAGGGTCATCTTCATTGTGATCAGATGTATTTAAAAAATCCTCATCATCTATATCTATTTACCTCATGCATGAAGACATGCAGGAGTTTCAATTGCATCAGTAGTCTGTGACAGAAACTGAATTTCATATGAATCGAAAGATAGACACAGGACCCTGTAATGATGATTACATGTACTTGTGTCATGCATACAGTATTTCAACTTAGATATTATGGGCTTGATTATATTCTCACTTGCTTGAGTTTTAAACTTGTGTAACTCCATTGGCTTCAATGGAATTGCTCCAGATTTACATTGACGGCAGAATCTGGCCCTAATATTACTATAAATTTAGGGGGGAAAAGAACTAAGTTTCTGTTCTTCACAGCTAGGAACACCGACAGTTTACCTTGCACAGAATACTTTATGGCACTAATCTTGCTTTTGTATCTTTCTCTTAATAGTGGCATATTTAAAATAACTAATGCTTTTCTGATGCTTTCTATCTGGAATTCAAAGACAGTTGAGCATGATGATGTCAAATACTTAGCCTGATTCTGCTCTTATTTATTGGTGTAAGAAAGAACAGAATCAGACTCACAAACTTGAATGAAGCCTGAACATTTTTCCTTGTTCCCAGTTTCACATGGATAATACAATTATGTAATGTAGATTATACTGCATGACACTGGCATCCAGCAGCACCTTATGCTGGAGTTTTATTAGCCTACAGAAAGTTTTCTCAAATATCACTCCTTTTTTTCTGTATTTTTTAAAAAAGTATTGTTATGTGTGTAGTTGTCATTTTGGTACTTAGACTAGCTTAAGTAAAATCGGATTCTTGTTTTAAAACTTTGTTTTAAATATAAGTAAAAAAATTTTTAGTACAAACTTTGTTAGGGTTGGGTGAAACAGCAGTGGTGTTTTCTGAGTGATAACCACTCTTTCTTTTAAAGTAACCACACAGTTTTGGCAATCATTCAACTGTAGAAGACTTATCTGCTTGTAAAGTTTTCCCTCATGTACATGGTCACTCAGTTTAAATAATTTTTTTTGAAGTGTGGAACAAATGACAGAATGGAAAAAAAGGTGAAAGCACTGGTATATATTTACCGTGTGTGTATAAAGTTAACTGTCTGCCCTCTGGTAAATGATTTCTCTCTCTTATATTTGGCACATTTAAATCAGAAAATCATGTGATTTTGAACAAATTTTGACTTTCTACCTCAGGGAGGTTTTCTTATATATTAAGCAAAATGGGCGAAGGATGGTTTTGAGGTTCAGGGCATGCCTCTGTTGCCCTACAGTTCAGACTGTGAATACTAGTGCCTACTGGTGCCAACTAAAGGGTTCCTCCTTTGCTTTAATGTAGTCTTGTTTGACGAAGACTTTATTAATGGGAACTAAGAACTTTTTAGCTCACACCTACATCATCCACACAGGGGAGTTAACACCTCCATAGTCCAAACTGTGCGGAAGTAGAGATGTGCCCTTAGACTCTGGCCTGGCACCCAGAGGTCTGAGCCTTTTCTGCTCTGCCACAGACTTCCTGAGTGACCTGGGCAATTCACTGAGGGTACATCTATACTTTGAGCTGAAAGTGTAAATTCCAGCTGCAGGAAACATAGCCCACTAGCTCTGATCAAGCTTGTGTGGTAAAAATAGAGGTATAGCCATGGCAGCACAAGTGATGGGAGGCCCTAGCTGCCTGAGTATGTAAGTAGCATCTTAAACGGAATCATATCAGGGCGCCTAGCCCTCCTGCTGATCGTGCCACCATGGCTAATTTCCATTTAGCTTGATCAGAGCTAGTGTGGCTGTATCTCTTGGAGCTGGAATTTACACCTCCAGCTCAAAGTGTAGGCATACCCTCAGTGAATTGCCCAAGGTCACTCAGGAAGTCTGTGGCACAGCTAGTCTCCTCAAGCTGGAATTTGCATCTCCAGCTCAAAGTGTTGATGTACCCTTAATCTCACTGTGCCTCAGTTTTCCATCTGTAAAACTCAGACAATAATACCTCCTTTGCCTGTCTTATCTGTTTCTGGTAGACCTTCAGTGGAACTACCTGCCCTCTGTGCCTTTGAAAATCTTCCCCTGGGAACATAAGCTCTGTAGGCCTGAGACAGTCTCTTTATATGTGTATGTACAGCACTTAGGACAGTGGTGCCCAAACTGGGTTGGGGACTTTAGGTGTTGCCATATTTCAAATAATAGTAATAATAAAGCAGCAGATCAATGGATATGAATGACAATTCTTCAAAATGTATGTTACTTATCCATACTGATGTTTTCATTAGAGATACTTGTAATGACCACATCCTCCAAAACTCTGAAAAATGAATCTTTTTGCTATGGAATTCTCTTCCCTCTGCTAAGTACATCAGGGGCATCTTTCAAAGCTAAGCTCAAAGGACATTTTCAAGATTGGGTCCCTGCATTTAGACACCTGAATGCCTGTTAGAGAAATTAAACCTGTGTGACCTGAATTTCAGAGTTGCTAAGCACCCTGATTCCTGATGAAAGCAATGGGAACAGCAGGTGCTCTGTACCTCAGTGTGATGGGATGTCTACCTCACACAAGACTGAAGGGCTTAACGTGGCCAGGTAGGCCAATTAACTTCCCAGGCTGCACCTGGAGGAGCAGCCAGGGAGCAGAGAATTGATTCAACATGAGGCACAGCTGGACAGGAACAGGAGGAGCCTGTATAAAGCCCAGGCGCTGAGTGTGGAAAGGGGGCTTCAGGGGTGTAGTCTGCAGTCACTTCCTGAGAGGAGGGAGCTTAGGCTGGCAAACCTGGGGAGAGCCAGAAGGTAGAGCTGCAAAGTAGGAAGGAGTCCAGGGAAGGACAACATGCTCTGGAAGAGAACAGGGTGCTGTTGGTGGACATAGGGTCCTAGGACTGGAACCTGGAGTAGAAGGTGGGCCCTGGTTCTCCTACGAGCCACTGGAGGAGTGGCACAGTCAGAGCAGTGAAGGGAAAACTGCCATTTTGTACAGTAGGACTTTGAAACGTCCAAAAGGGGAAACATCCACACTGACCTGACTGGAAGCCAAGTCATGAAGAGTTGCAGAGAGTGTCACAGGATGATGGGAGAGATACTGCTAGAGGAGGGTGCAACACCTGGCCAGAACTAATTCTCAGAGAAACCAGGAGGAGGTGCCACTAGCAGTGAGTGGACCCCATCACATTCTGGTTTTCACATTAATATATTTAGATACCTAATTTTAGGCAGCCAAGTTTGCAATTGTTGTCCAAAACTCTTGTTTCATTTAAAGCCTTTTAAAATGTTATTGATGTGAATTGTATACTTTAGTATTATTTGTTAAAGTTATTCCAACTTTGTTCTCACTTTGGAGTTTAATAAACCTATTCACTGTACATTATGTTTTTATCCAGTGTAGCTGCAACTGTGTCAGTCCCAGGATATTAGAGCAACAAGGTGGGTCAGGTGATAGCCAATCAAAGATATTACTTCACCCACCTTGTTTCCCCATTATGTTTTTAGTTTATTTTAAGGTTCCCACAACTATTTTTATTGCTGTCTTCAAATGATGGTCTGCTACAATAATAATAATAATCTTTAAACATGATTGCAAAGTGTGGTTTTTCCTAAGCTAGTTACCGGGGTATGTTTCTTTTCTTCTATGTGTGGATTTAAACACTAGTAAAAAGCCCAGGCTAAAACATGTCTTCTCTTTCCACACAACTTAAGAATAAATAATGTTAGAACATAGTTTGCTGCAACCATCTTACACACTTAAACTTGGTTAGCATATTTCAAAATAATTATTTTTGTAGCATAGACAGAGCCATTAGAAGCTCACCTTGCTGATAAGCTGAAGGGGAATCTGGAGAGGCAGACCCACAGAAGTCATACTATCTCTGTTCTAGTCACATCACTGCTGCATTAGGCATTCTTACTAACAGGTCGTTTCAGAAGACAAATTGTGATACAACGGTCATCAGTCAGTCATCCTCTGTGAGCAATGAAATCTTTCTTACTGTTATGAAGCACAGGGTAATTCAATACATCACCTTTTCTGTAGTCATGCAAACACAACCAGAAACTTTACAGAAACATTGTACCATAGCAGAACATAATACTGTTCTCTCAGTATTGGGAATTGTGGATGTGACACACATCACTCTGATAATACCAAGACTACATAATGCTGCTTTTACTTGCTACTTGACTTCCCACTGGAAGAATATCCTGCTCCCTAATCCTATGATGGCCAGCATGGGGACAGTGACAAGGACAATCTCTTAGAATCAGCTCCAAGTCTCTCTGCTCCTACTCTGCAACAGGGCATTCAGTCATCTTCTTCATTCTCTGATACAGATCTCCGTACTCTTTTTTCAGGTCCTCTGTCACCCTACCATTGCAAATGATGTGTGGGGGGGAACATAGGTTGATGAGGCAGATAGGTAAGGAAATGGGTAAAGGAGATCATGAACTAAAAAAATAAATCCCAATTCTGGACAGCTAGAGTTGAGGACATTTTAAGGTAGAAATAGTAAATGAAATGAAATAACTATGATTCTGTCCATTTGTCCAACATGAGAACTAGTTGCAATGTTTGTGTGTACGTGTGAATCCCATCTATATTATAAGATTTTATCTTTCTGTCTATTTAAGGGTACCCATCTCCATAGTGCTGAGTAACCCATGTAAATTAAGGTTGCACTGTGAGGCTCTTAGTGAATTTCATCATGGTTCTCTTCTCCCATCCCTGGGAGAAGAAGAACTGCTTGAGTTATACATCTGGAGGAGGTATTGAGTATGTTTCTGTTATTCATTTGGTTATGGTAGAAGTGCTTTTGTAAAGAGGTGGGCCTTGCAGTCTTGCAGCATGCCCCATAGACCGCTGGACATTGGAATGGCCTGACTTCCTCTGGAGCCTTGTTCAACAGCCGAACCCGCTCAGCCAAAAACAAACTGTCTCCAGCTCTAACATTCTTCATCTTGGGCCTTGTTAGCTACGTTGTCCCAGAGAAGTATCTATCCTTTGATGTAAGACTGAGATAAAAAACCATTTTGTCCAAGAGAAGAAATTGCTTGCATTTTGGAGGGTTATTAGTAAATAATCCCAGTCTCAAAAAAAGAATGGATATCTTTTATTGTTTTTCTGCTGGCACTTTATTTTGGAATCCCATTTGGAAAGCAGCAGGTTGCACTGCACAAAGTGCTCCATAACATTGTCATAAGCATCTCAAATGGTGCTACTTTGTTTATTTCCAGACCTCTGGAGAAGAGGAAAAAACTCTACAAATTTTAGGAAATGTACTTGGAGTTCAACTTGAAATATGAAGAAAACAATCTTAAACACATGCTTTCATTTTTAGCATCGGAGTTCATGAGATCCACATGTCTCATCTTCTTTTCTTACAAATCCCAGAAACAAATCTATGATGATAGCCTGGAGGAAAAAATGTGTGTTCATCAATTTCCCCCTCTGAAGAGATAATCACTGCCTCTGCCATCATGTTATCTTTATCCCAAGGCAGCAAATTTATCATAATTTATTCTAGTATATTCTAACTTGGCCATGTTGATTACCATTGTGTAAACAATGTCTGGCGTTTGCTTCAACCAAAGAGTTGGAGCAAGGCGCTGATTTGGAGTAGAGATCTGCTGAAGAGCTTCCATTTAGTGAAGTGGCTGTAACGTCAGTACAAACACCAGGGATAACTCGCAAAGGATGCAGTGTTTGGTGTGTGTTTTTTTAAAATGGATTCTTCCCCCATGTAATGCTAATGGGCCACTTACTGCAATGTGGCTGTTTGAAGAGGCCAGTCCAAATGACACAAGGTTAAAGAACATTAGGGAGCAGTTTTTGTATGTACAGCAGCATGGATTTTCTCATTAAAAGGCTGCACTTAAGACTTTTCTAGGGGTCAGTACTAAGGATTTCTTTAAAAAAAGATCTATTTACAACAACTGTATACAAGGATAAGTAATGTGCAAGTATTCTCATAACTTTAGAGTAAGAGCAATCCAAATCTGAGGGAGAAAAGTTGAAATAAACAGCACTAACAGAAGACAGATTTCTATGTATTGGAAAAAATTGTCAGATAGTCTTTTGAGGTCTGACTGAACCGCACACTAACTGAAATGTGACTGAAACCCCAGATAAAAGATTAGATAAAGCAAATCATATATATACTTATCTATATTTATTCACCCACCAATGCCACATCTTTCCAGTGTCTTCAACCATGACTCCTCCTCTCATGCCAATTTGCTAAATTAAGTAAAATCTAAATTAATTAAATAACAAAGTGACTAACATGTTGTGTTCTTTAAGCATCTTCAGTATTAGTCTCAATGTCCTCTTTCTTATCTAATGTTATATCTCACACATCATTCCAGCCTAGATGTAAGGTCCTTGGTGCAGAGCCCTTGTGGAAAATCCTGGCCCCATTGAAGTCAGTTGGAATGTTCTCATTGTTACACTTTCTGTAAAGCACAACACTCTCTACAATACTTCATATACAATAAATAAATTAATAAAATATTATTAAAGTTAAAATTAACCAATCTAGATATGGATATCATACATGGCATGATATGTTCCTGGGGAGTGGTGGTTTCTTGGTTTTAGACCACTAAATAGTTAATAGCTAAAGAGATTGTAGTTTCTGTTGTTTTACATGAAATTGTTAGAATCCAGAATAGACCTAGATGCCTTTTGTGAAGTGAGCACTTGTGTACAGAGAGTAAGATACTATTCGCATGCATAAATGAGAGCTTTTGTGGTAGCAAATGGTTGTGTGTGCACAAAGGTGTGCACATTCACACACACACAAATTTAGTGAATGCCATTTTGGAAGCTCCTTTGAAGACTTGGCTCTCAAGTTCTATGATTTAGATTGGATGTTTGTATTTTATCTGTGTTTTAATAGTGTCAATGGAATCCAGATATGAGCCATGTTTTTATTTTAAATGTGGCTGTAAATAATTTCAAATTGTTTTCCTGACTTGGCACTTTGTTTAGATTCCATTGTATTCGGCTCTTCTTCTTTTTTATTTTTTTGTTTAAGAACGCTTAAAAATAATGTCAAAATACACACCGTTCTACATTACATAACTAAAAAGGAAAGCCAAGGATGTCGATCAGATACCTACATCAGTTCTATAAAATACAGTTTCTCATGTGGGAGCATTTACTGTGTTAAATGTAATTCCTGAATAATAGGCACAATCCTGCAAGGTGCTGTCCAGCATAACACTGAAGTGTATGCTTAACTTGAATCAAAGTAGTAGTCCAACTGATTTTCTCATATTCAAGGACATAATTAAATGATTTGCAGGATCAGCGCTAGAGTGCCCAGTACCTTGCAGGACTGAGCCAAATATAGGAGCTATATTCCCCGTACTTTGATCAGTCTAATCTTCCTCTCTTTCTATCAGTATTTCTCTAGAGTGTGCCTCGCAATATAGATAAGTCCCTTAGAGATAAAGGTTCGCAGATTCATCATTGACAAGGATCCTTGGAGAGAATTTATTTTTTATGTTCTAACATTCAGGCATAATTCATGTGTACACACAAATACAGTAGCCAAGCCACTTTGTGGTAATCATTTCCCTTGCAATAACTTTGAGTTCAACTAGGACTCGGGCCCCATAGACCACAAACACAGAGCTGGTTAAATCCCATCTAATCCAGCAAAGCAGTAAGCACATGCTTAATTTTGAGCATGAGAATAGTCCTGTCTAATTCATGTGCTTAAAATTAGGCACATGCTTATGTGCTTTCCTGGATTGAAGCCTATTGCAGCATGACTGGAACATGCAGAAATCCAGATAAATCTGCTTCTCTGGGTGTCTGTATTTGTGGTTTTTCACAGGTTTGTTTTGATTCAGGGTCATTTATGCAGCCAAAAAGATGTGAGATCTCACAGCATTTGTGATTTTCTCATAACATTTCTATCATCTGGGAAATGAAATACTATGAGAAGACTAGATCTCGCAGGATTTTGGCCTTATAAATAATTCCTGGATGCATTACAAAAAAGCCTATTATTCTCCCCCACATAAAATGGGGGAATGTGCAAGGTATGAAAATGAACAGAAAACCATGAAACCAATTCGCCAGTGGGTGAGGGGGATACTTTCTGGCTAGGGGACTTTTTCACCCCACAATGGCATAGAGCTGACCTCTCCAGCAGCTGGCAATGCACAATTGTGGATAGGATATTGTGGGCAGACAAAGGCATTGGTGGAAGGTGTTTGTGCATTAGGCAATCAAACCAAACTTAGGTGGGTAGTGGAAAGAATGCTGAACTACATTGTCTGCTCCTCATAGCCAGCAATAGTGACTTCCGAGGAGTCCATGCAGATATTGCATTTGAGATTAAGGATTCCATTCCTTAGTTCTGCATGCTTACCCCTAATGCACAGACCTTTTACTTAGGTGTTTGCTCCTTTTCAGGTCTTTTCTGACAAATAAACACAAAGTCAATGTCACACCTGATGTAAGAGTGTGCAATTTCACTTAATATAATGGAGTTGTACTCTTTATACTAGTGATGAAGTCCTAGCTACTTGAAGCACAGATACAAACATTAGAATCTTGGCTTCCTTGTACAATATGCTCATTCTCTCTATTAGTGAAAGAAGCAAAGGATTCTCTGTTAAAAAATTAGTACCCAACACTCTGTAGTCATTGCAATACCGTACTCTGAATTCTACAAATTCTACATTGTTTCTTTTCCCCGCTTCATCTCTCTAACTACAATTCACGAAGGCTTTAATTAGGGTTCACATACAGCCCACAATTTCTACAGTCCCTCTGGGAGTTCTCTTTTGTGTGTTATCTAATAATTGGTTTGTCCATAACCACAACTCTCAGCTTCTTATAATACATGTTTTGCACACATTCTAAGAATTGATTTTGACTAAGAAATTTGAAATAATAGGCATTCCTACAGAATTTATCAATAAAAATTTTTTGAGACTTGCGGCTAAAACCATATTCGTCATATCTGATACCTTCTGGATAATCTCCTGTTTGTGTATTATATTTGAGAAACCCAAGGTACAATACTCTGCCCTGTTCTAAATTTTTCAGTCTTCTATGGGTCACTTAGTAAAGCCATAGTATTGTGAAGTATGACATTCCTTCATGCTATAATGCCATCATAAATGCTCTCTGGGATGGTTTTAAGTAATTATCCTAACCTAAACCATTATTCAGTGAACCAGTGCTGTGCTTCCATTCAAAAGGTGACTACATATTAGTGCTGGGTGAAATCATAGAATCATAGAAATATAAACAGGAGGGAACCTTGGTATGTCCTCTAGTCCAGCCCCCTGCACTGAAGCAGGACTAGGTATTATCTAGACCATCCCTGACAGGTGTTTGTCTAACCTGTTCTTAAAAACCTCCAGCAACAGAGATTCCACAGCCTCCCCAGGTCATTTATTCCAGTGCTTAGCCACCCTTGCAGTTAGGAAGTTCTTCCTAATGTGTAACCTAAATCTTCCTTGTTGCCATTTAAGCCCATTACTTCTTGTCTTCTTCTCAGTGGATAAGGAGAACAATTTATCACCCTCCTTTTTATAACAACCTTTTACGTACTCGAAGACTTATCATGTCCCCCTCAGTCTTCTCTTCTCCAGACTAAACAGACCATTTTTTTTCAGTCTTTCCTTGTAGGTCAAGCTTTCTAAACATTCAGTCATTTTTGTTGCTTTCCTCTGAGCTTTCTCCACATCTTTCCCAAAGTGTGGTGCCCAGAATTGGACATAAGTACTCCAGTTGAGGCCCTATCAGTGCTGAGCAGAGTGGAAGAATTACTTCTCATGTCATGCTTACAATGCTTCTGCTAATAATACTAAAATGATGTTCGCTTTTTTTGCAGTAGTATTCCACTGTTGAGTAATATTTAGTTTGTGATGCACTATAACCCCCAAATTCTTTTCTGCAGTATTCCTTCCAAGGTAATCATTTCCCATTCTGTATTAGTGCAATTGATTGGTCCTTCGTAAATGTAGTATTTTGAATTTATCCTAATTTCCTGGGTGGTTGTTGTTCCCCCTTTTATAGGTAGGTGCTACTTTTGCCTTTTTTCAGTCCAATGGAATCTCTCTCTTCTCCACAAGTTGTTAAAGATAATTGCTACTGGATCAGATCTCTTCAGCCAGTTCCTTAAGTATTCTAGGATATATTTCATCAGACCTTGCCAACCTGAGGACATCTAACTTGTCTAATCCCTGATCTACACATTTATGTTGGTATAATTACATCGCTCAGGAGTGTGAAAATCCATACCCCTGAACAATGCAGTTATACTGACCAAACTCCCCAGGTAGACACTGGGCTTCTCCCATCGACATAGCTACTGCCTCTCAGGCTACGTCTACACTACAGCATAAAATCGAAATAACTAAAACCGGTTTTATAAAACCGATATTATAAAATCGATTTTCTGCGTCCACACTAGGGCACGTTAATTCGGTGGTGTGCGTCCATGGTCCAAGGCTAGCATTGATTTCTGGAGCGGTGCACTGTGGGTAGCTACTGTAAAATGATGAGGCCAATAACGTTGATTTCCGTCCACACTAACCCTAAATCGATATAGTAATATCGATTTTAGCATTACTCCTCTCGTTGGGGAGGAGTACAGAAATCGATTTTAAGAGCCCTTAAAATCGATTTAAAGTGTGTAGTAGTGTGGACGGGTACAGCGTTAAATCGATTTAACGCTGTTTAAATGGATTTAACTGCGTAGTGTGGACCAGGCCTCAGAGAGGTGGAGTACCTATGCCGAAAGCAGAAGCTCTCCCTTTGGTGTAGACAGCATCTTCACTCAGCGCTACAGTGGCACAGCTGCACCACTGCTACTGTGACACTGCAACATTGTAAGTGAGACAAGCCCTAAGTAATTCTTAACTTGTTCTTTCCCTATTTTAGCCTCAGGTCCTACCCCATTTACACTGATGTTCACTTCATTAGTTACCCGATCCCTGCTAACCTTTTTGGTGAAAACTGAAACAAAAAAAGGCATTAAACTTTTTAGCCATTGCTGTGTTTCCCGTTTTTGTCTTTCTCTCCTCATTGTTTATTAGGCCTGCTCTGTCTTTGGTCCTCCTCTTGCTTCTAATGTATTTGTAAAATGTTTTCTTGTTACTCTTGATATCCTGAGCTAATTAAATCTTATTTTGTGCCTTGGCCTTTCTAATTTTGTCCCTACATACTTCTGTTGGGTTTTTTTTTAATTATACATCCTTCATAATTTGACCTAATTTCCACTTTTTTGTATAATTCTTTTTTTAGTTTCTGGTCATTGAAGATCTCCTGGTTAAACCAGCATGGTCTTTTACCAGACTTTCTACCTTCCCTGCACATTAAAATAGTTTGCTCATGTGCCCTTAATATCTCTCTAAAAAACTGCCAACTCTCCTGAACTCTTTTTTCCCCTCAGCTTTGCTTCAGTTCTCCAAGTTTGCTAAAGTCTGCCTTCTTGAAGTCCATTGTCTTTATTCTGCTGCTTTCCCTCATATCATTCCTTATCGTATTATTTGGATATCAATGTATAAAGCAGTTTGTGATCATTTGGGATGAAAAGTACTGTGGTAAAAAGATTCATATTTTAGCTGTGTAAGTGCCTGGGAAATTTTGTTGTATATTATACCATAAACTAATGGAATCACAGAGAAATCTTAACATGAAGAGGTGTCCATATCCATAATAAAGCAATATTGAAATATAGTCCAATTTTCTTATCTTATTTTCTTAAAAGCACATTATCAATAGATTGCAACTGTTAATATGAAAAGCATACTGATTTCCATTGCCTAGCAGTGTTGTTACAACATCAGCAAAAATGAATAATTATTATAATTCTTTCAACAAAGGACTGCAGCCCAGTAATAACCTCTGCACATTTTCTTATTAGCGTAACTTGTTATTAATTATTTACTTCTGGTAGCATCCAAAAAGTGACACTTTTTTCAGACATAAAAGAGAAGATGTCATCTGTCATGACTGCTAACAATCTAAATGACAGGCTAACAGGCAGGAGGGAAAGGGTACAAATAATAGTCGCCAAGGGGGCAATTGGCCACCTATTTAAAATAGCAACAATGTGACTAATTTGGTAGAATTCTTCTCCAGTTGCATAAAATCTGCCCAGCAGCCTTTCCCGGGTTTGGGGGCATAGCACAGAGGGAGGGCTAGTATGGGGGAAGTTGTGCTTTTGGATTTACTGATTCTGTGCCTGCTGGCCTCAGCACATAAACTTGAACAGAACTCTGGTCAGAGCTGCTCAGCTAGAATCATGGCCATCAGCAACACTCTCTCCTTCTGTCCTCACCAGCCCAAAAAGAAGGAGCAGGCTAGAATCACTGCCAAGCCCTGGCCTAGAGGTGGGGAGGTAAATGAAGATTGTTGCCCCCTCCCCACAAGTGAGCAGGTGAGAAACAAGCTCTGGAAGCCATTCTCTTGGGGCAGGACAGAGACATGGCCACATTCCTCTCCACATATGGGTGGAGAATCAGGATAGAGTTACATTTGTGTCCTTTTCCCACACAAACACCACCACAATGTTGATTCACCTCCTGCCCCCACTGCACCAGCAGTGCGTGCGCACACACCCCAGCATCCTCGTATAGTCTTTCACACAGTCCAACAACTGAGTCTCTTGTCACACAAATCAGTACCCACCAAGGCACACATTGCCTCTCAGTCATACACACATGCAGCCCAGCATTGAAACTATGCATATTATAAGCAATTGTTCTCAAGAAGTGCACACAAGTGTCCAAGGATTCCTCTATTCTTTATCTCCATAGGCAAGGAGAGGAATGTGAGAATGTCTCTGCCTGCCCCAAAGGGCAGAACTTGGCATTCCCTACTCTCACATTCTGAAATATTGTAACCCAAGTCTTCTCAATAATTCTCTTAATGGCCCCATAGATATGTTGAACAGGAGGGGGTAACAGATGGAACCCAGAGGCACCCCAAATGTTAGATGAATTATGCTCTAATACAGGGCTCTGGGCCATCTGAACCAGGAAGGAAAAGATCTACTCAAAAGCAGCCCTACCGCAGCTGATGATCAGTGCTAAAGGCAGCTGGTAGATTTGTTAATATCAGCATGGACACCTGATCATTATACATTTCTAGGAAGAAATGGTCAACCAAAGCAACAAATGTGATATCTAGACTTCATTCAGGCCTCTAATTAGGGACAAGGATATCTAAGACATCTAGGCATAGTGATACTTGTTTCATCACAACCTTCTCTATAATCTTGGGACGGGGAAGGAGGATTTGAAACTTCTTGATAGTCACCTGCATATTGTCCTATGTATTTTTCAGCAGCATAAGAGACAAAGTACAGAAGAAATTTGAAGACGCCAGGACTAGATTACAAGGTCAGAAAACTAAAGTTCCCATCAAACTGGTCTTAACACTAGAGCTTTAGAGGCAAACTGCCTTGCATTGCTAATATCTCTCACTGGAAGTGGTAGTTTGATTTTTTTTTTTAAACCTGGTTAATTAAGTTAAAGTAGCTGAAATTCTCAGCTACTCTGCAATGGAAACCTGAGGCTGACATGCCTAGTGCAGGTAAGAATTGTATTTCCCATCAGCAGTACACTATATCTGTTTAGTTTTATTCATATATTACCAATTGTTTCCACCAAAATAAGTCTAAACATAAAAATATTCTGCCATATTTTCATCATTTAATTTAAACAAAATATTATGATGTTTTTGCAGTTTTTCTGAGTGGGGGCATTTTAAAGAAACATTTTCTGTTTTAACACTGCAAAATGTGATGCTATAAAATAATTGAATCTCTTCCAATTGTATCTAGTGTGCCTTTATTTGGCCTAAAACCAAATTTTAATGTTGCTTTTGGGACCATATTTTTGAAGTAGTAAACCAGTACAGTAGCTATGTTGTAGGGAGAAAATATTTTTTTTACTGTAAACCTTTAGCTGATTCTTTCCAGAAATTTAACAAGCATACTCTACATTTCTTCTTTTTTTTAATTGACTTTTTACAATCAAAATTGAGCAGAAAAAGGTCAGGACTGCAGCCCTATACAAATGGTTAAACTTATTTTAGAAATTAATTATATATGTCATTTAGATTGTTAGCAGTCAGCTTCTGTAATCAATTGTATTGACTGACAGATGTACTTGATTGTACCCTGTATTAACAGAAATATCACATTAGTTAATATTCCTTGGGTAAGATCTTCAGCTGAAGTTGTCAATGGAGCTATGACAATTTACACTATCAGATTATCAGGCTTTTGATGTATAGTAAAATAGGAAGCAACTCAGGGCTTGCTCTGTCCCATCTCCTGTACTGTTGGTCTTTCTCTTTCTCTTTTTCCCTTAACCATTTCAGAAAAAAAAAATACTGGCACATCACTGTAAAGGTTCTTAGGTTGAACACACTGGGACATCTGCCTCTCTCATTCCCTATGCAATCCCACTGCAATCAATGGAAAAACAAGTGAAATTTAAATTGATTTTTGTTTCATTCTGAGGCATTGGAATTTTTTCTTCCTTAAAGACCCTGTCCTATACTGGGATACATCGGTTACTCCTTAAATATTCCAGGACCAGGTCACTTGCTCATCCTTTCTGGTGAGTAAATTGGATACCCAGTGAAGCAGTAGGTATTCTTTATCCTCCACTGGAGGGTGCAGGGCCTGATCCCCCCTGCCCAGCCTCTACCCTGCATAGATCTCAGCCTTATGGAACTGGTGAGAGGGCTATCAAGGCCTCAGCAAAAGATAAAGTGTGCTGTATACAGCATTTGGGAGTCCAGCTAATTTACAAGCATACCAAGGGTGCCTGGTCTTGCTCAGTCACCTGCTGGGCTTCAGAAAATATTTAATCTCCCACATACTTCCAGGTCTGATTGAGACAGGCTGCCACTGCAAAAGACCCCATGTTGGAGTTCGTGGGCAAGAGTTAGCTCCAAGTGGTGTGTGATCATCTTTAGAGATTACTGATCTGCTGGCTTTGCAGATGCTCCTGAAATTGGTCTTTGTAGGTATAGTGGTCCAGTGAATATTTATAAACAAATTGTATTCCCTGCTGGTCTCTCTCTCCTTCATCACCATGGTCTTCTACAGCATTAAAATATTTCATTCCCTAATCTGTATAAATGTACAATTCATTTGCTAGTAGGTCCAGGAGAACATCTCCGTTTGCATGGGAAACCCTAAGAGTTTTCCCTGCTTGCAGTTTCCCTGAATAGTTTCCTAAAGGATAGGATTTGTCATATTGTCCCAATCCAACTCCCATTAAAGTCTATAGGAGTTTTTCTACTGACTTCAATGGGATTTGGACTGGGCTCTAACTAAACAACGAAAATTTTACCCCACCTCAATTTATGTTTAGCTTCCTAGCTATAAATGTTATGTCTTTCATCTTTATTCCCTATATCTTTTTTCATGATTTTTCTTGTTATTTTAAGGAAGCAGTAATATATACAGCATCTATAAACATAGATTTTACAGAATGTAATATATACTCCCTGAAGTCCAATGGATTTTTCTGCATGAAAGAATGAATATTTTAACTATCAGACACTTTGTTCAGGGTTCATCCAGAGTACATAGCCACTCATTACCTTGTGGCCTGGATTCAGTCAAAGGTATATTTAATACAGATTTTAAATTATTGTTTTAACAGTATGAAACTATAACTAATGCTCCAGAAAAGAGATGTAGGTGTTACATGTAATAACAAACACTTTGTTAATGGAATGTCAAGCGGGATATTCAAACTTGCAAAATATGGGAAATTCAAAGCTCACACAGACACAGAAAGTGGAGAGTACAAACCTATTAACTCATCTAACCCATCTACTGGGCAATGCAAGGTTATTCCCTGTAGTACATTTTCTAGTGCTTAGTCCCAGAGTTAAACAACTTTAACTCGACTCCCTTACATATGTGCATTATGCTAAGGCCTTTCATTACAAGATCACATAACACAAGGTATATTAGCTTCTCTTTTGCAGTATGACAGATTAGCTTCTGTCTTTGAATTATATCATCATTGGCATGCTCTTCATTAGCTGTTTTTACTATGACACAAAGTACTTTATGTTATATAATGTATTCTGCCCTATCCTGACTTTCATTTTCATCTTGCAAATGTAAAGATATTTCCAGAAACCATTGCAAATGATGGCACCTCAGAAAGGCCAAGCAGGTTAGAGAGTCCTTCAACTATTCTGGCATAATGTGGAATGCTTAAATACTGAGTTTCTGAAAGGAGGGATTCGTTAGTCTTTGAGAGAGAATACGTAATTTCACATACTTTAGAAAAACTCTCACTGAAAAGTGCAAGCTTTAATGATCATCCCTTTCATTTGGAGCGAATTCAGGGAGCAAAGACAGTAGTAACACATTGGCTTCTTGAGGACTGGTGGACTATTCCATTTGCTTGCCTTCTCTCAAGGAGGTATTGACTATCTCTGCTAGTGATTGTCTCAGATAGCCTCCATATGACATCACCAGCCAAGAAAGTCAGAGGTTTTTCTTTTATTTCCCCAATTGATTCCAATTGTGATAGAGACTGGTGAGGGTGGAGTGTGCATGGGTTGTCTGTTTCTGAGGTTCTAGTTTCTCCGATCCTGTACATCCCCGGGTATGTTGCTACCTTTTATCTTCTTTGGTCAGTTAATCAGGTCAGTGGCTAAGGAAAAGGAGTAGTTGCTACCTCGATCTAACGTCACCTGATATAATACGAATTCGGATATAATGCGGTAAAGCAGTGCTCCGGTGGGGCGGGGCTGCGCACTCTGGTGGATGAAAGCAAGTTCAATATAACATGGTTTCACCTATAACGCAGTAAGATTTTTTGGCTCCCAAGAACAGCGTTATATCGAGGTAGAGGTGTATTACTCTTCTGTCAAGTGGACTTTGTTTTTGTAGTTCCCAAAGGTGAACTCCTGAGTTATTTAATTGGATAAAACTCCCACTGATTTCAGTAGGAGATTTTACCAGAGTAAGGTGTTCAGAATTTGGCCCAGTGCTCTTAATCTTTGTGAATACAAAGGCATAACTAAAATATGAAGATTCTGCAACTGGAAATCCTGAGGAAGGCTATACATACTCCTATTCAGATAGAACTAGGTAGATTATTTTTCTTAAAGATGACAATCATACACCTAATTGTGGTACTTATAACAGGCATTAAGGAATTAATTTCACTTCCTATTCATGAGGATAATGAGTCCTCAAGGATAAAATCTAATGACTCCCCTGCAACTACTTCATTTGGAACATCTATCTGCTTCCATTTGAATCAATGTGACTTTATTGGCATGACAAGTAAGGGGGCTACCCTTCTCAGTTGGAGCAGCAAGGAATGTATAAGGGGAGAGTGCTGATGAGGAAAACATAGTACGAAATCCAGCTCAGTGTGTCGTGAACGAATTAAACTGACATGGCAAAGAATGTGAAAAGATACTTTTCAATTGTTTATATACCAATTCCAGGAATCTGAGTAACAAGCAAAAATATCTGGGAATTCTCATTGATGAAAAGAAATTTGATATAATTGGCATTAATGAAGCCGAGTGGGATGATTTGCTTGATAGAATGTTAAAAATATTGATTATAATCTGTTCAGGAAGGATAAAATGTGTAAAAGAAGTGTGCGTGTTAGGGATGGCACTCTAGATTAAAGACACCATTGCCTGTTTTAAACATACTGGTAACTCAGAACCACAGGATCTTGAATGCATATAGTTCACAATGGTAACTAAAAAGCCCAGGAGGAGGTGTTGGTAGGATTCTTTTACAGACCACTGAATCAAACCAGAGAAAGGGATGAGTTTATTTCTTAAACATCTGCCTGTAATGTGTGGAAAGAAAATTTGTGTTGCTATGGCCACTTAAATTTGGGAAATGTATGCTGGAGGTCTCAGTCAGTAGTAAAATATCATTAGTAAAACATTTCTAATGGTACATCTACACTTTGAGCTGGAGATGTAATTTCCAGCTCAAGGAGACATACACAGCTAGCTCTGATTGAACTTGTGCACAAAAAATAGAAATGTAGCCTCAGTATATTAAGCAAGCTGCCCAAGTACTACCCTCTCTGGGGGCTGGTCTACACTACGGGGGAAAATCGATCTCAGATACGCAACTTCAGCTACGTGAATAACGTAGCTGAAGTTGAAGTATCTAAGATCGAATTACTCACCGTCCTCACGGCACGGGATTGATGTCCGCAGCTCCCCATGTCGACTCTGCAACTCCGTTGGGGTTGGTGGAGTTCCGGAATCGATATAAGCGCGTTCGGAGATCGATATATCGCGTCTAGATGAGACGCGATATATCGATCCCCGAGTAATCGATTGCTACCCGCTGATACAGCGGGTAGTGAAGACGTAGCCTGAGATTCCAGGTACATACTCAGGCGGCTAGCCCTTCCCACCATTCACACCAGCTTGGTACTCTTCTATTTTTAGCATGCTAATTCACTCAGAGCTAGCATGGTTATGTCTCCTCAAGCTGAAAATTACACCTCCAACTCAAAGTGTAGTCATACCAAGAGTTATAGATAATTATTTTCTAACACAAAAGATATTGCACCTAGCACAAAGTAACTTCTTTTGCACCTCATTACAATGAATAAAGATTAATTAATTACTGGTTATTGGTGGTTGCCAAGTGATCATGACCTGATTACATCCAATGTGGGGAAACAGAGGACAGTGCTAACCAGAGACTTATAGCTAATTGTTACTTCAAAGGGACTAATTTTCCAAAGATGAAAATTGAGTGAAATTGACTGAGAGGGGAAAAATTGCAGAAAAATTTGAATGATAATTGGGAATTCTTTACAAAGAGTTTATTAGATGGCCTAAAAAGCCATAATTTCCCAAGTAGGTAGTGATCAACATAAAATTGAAAGTATAAAGAATAGAAAATTGATATGGGAAAATACAATGTCAGGGGAAAATCGAGGCTGGCTGGACTAAAGACAATAAGAAGGAGTTTAAGTATATTAGGAACAAATAAATCCTATCAGCAGAAGGTTGATAAGTCTATAAACAGTGTTAGATGATGTGGTTACCTGCAAAAGCAGGGAAATAGACTTGATGACATAAGAGGTCCTTTCCAGTCATATGTTCTTATATATAGGCCCATTACTAGATGGAGATGGTAAAATTATTAATAAAGATGCAGAAAAGGCAGAAGTGTTCAATACATATTTTTACTCTGGTTTTTGGAAAGAAACAGAATAGGTGCTCACATCATATAAGGATTGTGAAATCCTTTTACATAAAGGGAGGGAGGAAAGGAAAGAGTTGAGTGGAAACTCTTTAGAGCAGGGGCATAAACAAGAAAAGAGGGAGAAAAAAATATTTTTCTCTTTCCAGACCTGGGAGATAACAGACTGGCCCAGGTGACACTGGAGCTAGGAAACTTTCCATCTTGTTTATTAAGGGCCACTATGCTTCTGAGAGTGTCTGTACCTTAGAAACAGTTTTTCTCAGCTGAAGTAAGCTGTCTTTTGCTCTTTTGCTCTCATTCTTGGAGGAAGTAAAAGAAAGCTTTGGTTTTGTCTTCTTGTATGTTGGGCTAGGGTGGAGAAATGCTCTTCACAAAGGTCCATAGACCATAAAGTGGTGGGATGCAATATTTTTATTATTCCCTGTGACTATAGCCAAGGCCACACTCATACAGAACTATTTTTGTGTCTATATCGAGCAATGTTTACAAGTATTTCTCACCATTGAGCTGCTACTGGTGCCATCCTGCACTGCTGAAGGTGCTGAGCTGAGCTGGGGGAACAGACTTGGATGGGAGTAGGAAACAAGGGTGGTAAGGAGTCATGATGGGGGCTAGGCATAGATGGGGAACAGAAACTGGAAGGGCCATGGACTGAATGGCATATGGAGAATTTGCACTGTGTCATGCTCTTTGAACTCAGAATATGGGGGGTCTTGGAGAGGTGGCAGGTCTTGGAGAATGGGGCCCAGGGGACTGGAAGGCATACAAAGTGGTTTGGAAGGAAGTGTAGGGAACCAGGGGATGGGAGGCATGGACATGGAGTATAGGAGACTTGGAGTAGAATGGAGAGGCACAGGGAAAGGCAGAGCCATTCATTCATATTTAAAGCTTTACATGCATACAATCTTCTAAATATAAAACACCAATCCCCTAAAGTTTCCAAGTGAATCAAAACTCTTCCTCTCGCCCTCCATTCCCCTCTGCCATCCACTGCCCCCATATCACATACAGTATAACTCCTCCCACCCACCCCCAACCATGCAAGCACAGCGAAGTCCAGTGGGATCTAGTAAAGCATGCAGGAGAGAAATCCTCTCTTTGTGGCCTCCTGTGAGAGAAAGCTATTAATACGCAAGTTGCCATACTGCTAGCATAGTACCTGGGTTTTGTAGGACAAATACAACTGCTTGTTGTGCACTGCAAATAGCTTCCTCTGTGCAACTCTTTCGGTCACCTTTTAATATGGGCCTTGTAAGCTCTGTTGAAGCAGGCCTTTCTTCCTGTGGCCCTTAATGCCAACCTGGTTTAAATTCTTGGTGCTCATTGAAAATTCAGGAAAAATCCTAAACAGAAATCTTGAAAAAGAGTTAAGGTTTCAATGGAATCCTGTAGATTCCACCTAAAAAAAATTACACTTTCAAAAACTAGTGTAAACCATAACCCACCCCCAAACATATCCCTTTTCTTGACAAAACTGAAATTTTGAAAAGAGAATCATGTGTTATTTTCTTCTGCTATTTTTGCTCTTTTTCATCTACACCAGCTGTTTGTTGATTTTGATAATTAAACTGAATTAACACATGACTAACTATTGTTCAAGTGCCCAGTCTGACATTTAAATATTTCCCCTCATTTGTCATTATGCCATTTTTATGGATAGATTTCACAGCTGTTAAGTATATTAAAAGATGGACAAATAAACTAGTTGGTTAGCTGGAATTTCTACCACATTCTACAACAGTTGTCCTATTTTCAAGATTTCTGCTGAAGTACAGTCTTGTTTACACATGCCTCTTACAGTTAGCCAAAGACACATTACTGAGATGGTTCTAGCTCCTTTCTACAGAACCTTGAATGAGTAACAGAGAATACTGATCTTTTTCAAAGTGCACTTTACATAAAGACCAGATACAATAGTCCAGTAAGCAGTTCTTGTGTTTAATGCTCAGCCTCCGGTGATCTATACCCACAAAGAGTGACTCCTTAGTCAAGTGTGAGCAGATTAAAAACAGAGGGCCTGATCCTCACCTGCATAGCTCCTTTGAAGTCAGTGGTGCTACATTAATGTGCATCTTCTGAGAGTCTAACCTACAGACATTATATTTTGAATCTTCAGCTCTTTAAAAGAACTCAGAGGCATGCATGGGCCATTATTGCTCTACTTCAGCGGTGAACTGTAGAAAAACTTTTATTGTTACATTGGACTTTTTGAATTGTGATGTGTACCCAAGTTATGACTCAATGCTGCCCTCAGATACAATACATTTCTCCCTCACTGATAAAATCAGCTATTATAAGCACAGTAATTAATATTAAAAATACATAGTGATGCTAGCCTGCTTATTAGCATGTGGAAGTGGACTCTTAAATAACGTTATTCAACATGTCAACATGACCACAGTAGTGTCTGTGATCTTGATCCTACAATGAACTCCATGTGGGCAGGGTCCCATTTCTTACTTCGAGGTCTGTTGGTACATAGTTCATTGAAAGAACAAGGCCTGGTTGCTTATCCAGGCATCAGGAAAAAATGTGCACTCAACTCTCGTTGAACTAAATTGACCCAATGGCAGGTATACCACTTAAGCCTTCAATTTCACCCACTGAGACCAGCCTTAAATATGGCCCTCTTGGTCAAATTGTTTTTATTAAGGATAAAAATAATCTGAATGGAGATCCATAAGAAGAGGTTATCACTGAATCCCTCTCTTGTGTATGGTGCCAGAAATTATGTTATATCTTTTTGTTTCCTTATTTGTATTAATATGCCCCTTGTAATAGCTAAATATTTATGTACAAAGTTTGTTTATATATGGTTGTGTGTGTGTATGCACATACACACACACACATATGCACAATTATAACACATACAATTACAGAGTGCACCTTGCCATGCAGATCAACAAATGGTGGTTTGGCCACGCTAGTGTGAGAAGCAAATTTCAAAGCTGAAAGTCCTTCACTGAGAATTCCATGCCAGCAGCCTACAGGCATTGAAACCTAGAAACCGTAGTTTGAATGTCTCAGCTGACCTTAACTGTCACATTGGAGCATGAGGAAAAAGGCCATTCCTCTGATACCTAGGACCTAAACCATATAGGATTTTATATATCTATATTAGCACATCAAGGTGCAGCTCAGCCAGAGCCAAGGGTTACATAAGAACATAAGAATGGCCGTACTGAGTCAGACCAGAAGTCCATCTAGCCCGGTATCCTGTCTACTGGCAGTGGCCAATACCAGGTTCCCCAGAGGGAGTGAAGCTAACAGGTAATGATCAAGTGATCTCTATCCTGCCATCCATCTACACCCTCTGACAAACAGAGGCTATGGATACCATTCCTTACCCATCCTGGCTAATAGCCATTAATGGACTTAACCTCCATGCATTTATTCAGTTCTCTTTTAAACACTGTTATAGTTCTAGCCTTCACAACCTCCTCAGGCAAGGAGTTCCACAAGTTGACCGTGCACGATGTGAAGAAGAACTTCCTTTTATTTGTTTTAAACCTGCTACCTTTTAATTTCATTTGGTGACCCCTAGTTCTTGTATTATAGGAATAAGTAAATAACTTTTCCTTATCTACTTTCTCCACATCACTCATGATTTTATATATCTCTATCATATCCCCCTTAGTCTCCTCTTTTCCAAGCTGAAAAGTCCTAGCCTCTTCAATCTCTCCTCATATGGGACCCGTTCCAAACCCCTAATCATTTTAGTTGCCCTTCTCTGAACCTTTTCTAGTGCCAGTATATCTTTTTTGAGATGAGGAGACCACATCTGTATGCAGTATTCAAGATGTGGGCATGCCATCGATTCATATAAGGGCAATAATATATTCTCCTTCTTATTCTCTATCCTTTTTTTAATGATTCCTAACATCCTGTTTGCTTTTTTGACCACCTCTTCACACTGCGTGAACATCTTCAGAGAACTATCCATGATGACTCCAAGATCTTTTTCCTGACTCTTTGTAGCTAAATTAGCCTCCATCATTGTATGTATAGTTGGGGTTATTTTTTCCAATGTGCATTACTTAACATTTATCCACATTAAATTTTATTTGCCATTTTATTGCCCAATCACTTAGTTTTGTGAGATCTTTTTGAAGTTTTTCACAGTCTGCTTTGGTCTTCACTATATTGAGCCATTTAGTATCATCTGCAAACTTTGCCACTTCACTTTTTACCCCCTTTCTCCAGATCATTTATGAATAAGTTAAATAGGATTGGTCCTAAGACTGACCCTGGGGGAACACCAGTAGTTACCACTCTCCATTCTGAGAATTTACCATTAATTCCTACCCTTTGTTCTCTGTCTTTTAACCAGCTCTCAGTCCATGAAAGGACTTTCCCTCTTATCCCATGACAACTTATTTTATGTAAGAGCCTTTGGTGAGGGACCTTGTCAAAGGCTTTCTGGAAATCTAAGTACACTATGTCCACTGGATCCCCCTTGTCCACATGTTTGTTGACCCCGTCAAAGAACTTTAATAAGTTAGTAAGACACGATTTCCTTTTACAGAAACCATGTTGACTTTTGCCCAACAATTTATGTTCTTCCACGTGTCTGACAATTTTATTCTTTACTATTGTTTTGACTAATTTGCCCGGTACCGGCGTTAGACTTACCAGTCTGTAATTGCCAGGATCATTGGGACCTGAACTGTCTTTTTAACAAAAAAAATGATCAATTTTGGTAATGGAAAGAATTGTACACCCCTTAAAAAAGGAACTGGAGCTGGGAGACTGGTTTAGTGACTGATAAGGAAGGGAAAAGAGTCAGTGACCTCCTTATTCAGTGCACAGGATGGACCTGCTCTGGGGATGAATCGGGGTTGTGGAAATAAATGAGGCTGTTTTCTGTAGGACCCCAGCCCCCTTTGTTGCAGAAAGTGGAAGGTGTGTAGTGAATGGGGCAGTGGGCTGAAGGACAGTTTCACAGTTAAGGCAGTAGAATGCTTCCCTGGAAATTTTTATTCTGTCCCTACTGCACCAGAATTTTCATACTTAGTAACTATTTTGCATTTCTTACTTTCTGAGATACCTGGGGTCTGATTTGCAGAAGTGCTGGATGCTCACAACTGGAACTGAAGTTGATTGGAGCTATGCTTTGAATGTTATAAAGTGATAGAAAAATGCAAAGTAGTCTGAAGACTCAGGACTCAGGTGTCTCAAGTTAGGCACCCAAAATTAGCAGCCACATTTTACAATTTGGCCATAATCTCTCCTTGTCTCAGTTCTCCAGCTGTTAAACAGGAAAAACAATAAAACCTATTCATAGAATCATACAATATTAGGGTTGGAAGGGACTTCAGGAGGTCATCTAGTCCACTCCCCTGCTCAAAACAGGACCAACACCAACTAAATCATTCCAGCCAAGGCTTTGTCAAGCTGGGCCTTAAGAACCTCTAAGGATGGGGAATCCACCACCTCCCTAGGTAACTCATTCCAGTGCTTCACCACCCTCCCAGTGAAATAGTGTTTCCTAATATCCAACCTAGACCTCCACCACTGCAACTTGAGACCATTGCTTCTTGTTCTGTCTTCTGCCACCACTGAGAGCAGTCTAGTCCCATCCTCTTTGGAATCCCCCTTCAGGTAGATGAAGGCTGCTATCAAATCCCCCCTCACTCTTCTCTTCAGCGGACTAAAAAACCCCAGTTTCCTCAGTCTCTCCTATAAATCATGTGCCCCAGCCCCCTAAATCATTTTAGTTGCCCTCCAGTGGATTCTCTCCAATTTGTCCACATCCCTTCTGTAGTAGGGGGACCAAAACTGGACGCAATACTCCACGTGTGGCCTCGCCAGTGTCCAATGGAGGGGAATAATCACTTCCCTCAATCTGCTGGCAACGCTCCTACTAATACAGTCCAATATGCCATTGGCCTTCTTGGCAATGGAGGCTACTGACTCATATCCAGTTTCTCATCCACTATAATCCCCAGGTCCTTTTCTGCAGAACTGCTGCTTAGCCAGTTGCTCCTCAGCCTATAGCAGTGCATGGGATTCTTTCTTCCTAAGTGCAGGACTCTGCTCTTGTCCTTTTGAACATCAGATTTCTTTTCGCCCAATCCTCCAATGTGTCTAGGTCACCCTGGACCCTATCCCTACCATCCAGTGTATCTACCTCTCCCCCCAGCTTAGTGTCATCTGTGAACTTGCTGAGAGTGCAATTAATCCCATCATCCAGATAATTAATAAAGCTGTTGAACAAAACCAGGTCCCAGGACCAACCCCTGGGGCACTCTGTCTGATACCAACTGCGAACTAGACATCGAGCCCGACTACCCATGGAGCCCGACAATCTAGCCAGCTTTCTATCCACTTTATAGTCCATTCATCCCATTCATACTTTTTTAACTTCCTGGGAAGAATACTGAGGGAGACCATGTCAAAAGCTTACCTAAAGTCAAGATATATCACATCCACCACTTTCCCCATATCCACAGAGCCAGTTATCTCATCGTAGAAGGCAATCAGGTTGGTCAGGCATGAAACTTGCCCTTGGTGAATCCCTGTTGACTGTTCCTGATCACCTTCCTCTCCTTCAAGTGCTTCAAACTGGATTCCTTGAGGACCTGCTCCACGATTTTGCCAAGGACTGAAGTGAGGCTGACTGGTTTTTAATTCTCTGGGTTCTCTTTCTTCCCTTTTTTAAATATGGGCACTATATTTGCCTTTTTCCAATTGTCCAGGACCTCCCCTGATAGCCACAAATTTTCAAAGATAATGGCCAATGACTCTGCAATCACATCAGCCAACTCCCTCAGCATCCTTGAGTACTTCAGCTTTTTCCACCTCATCAGTCACTATGTTGCCTCCCTCATTCAGTAAGGGACCCACACTTTCCCTGACCTTCTTCTTGTTGCTAACGTACCTGTAGAAACCCTTCTTGTTATTCCCTCCCGGGTGTTGTGAAAATAAATTCATTAATGCTGTGAAGCACTTGGATAATATGGTAAGAGAACCATAGAAAAACTCACAAGGGAGTTAATAGTTTTGTATTCAATGTAGTGTTTGGATGGTGTATGTTAAATAAGGCTTGGGGCACACATTGATTGGACTAGTTGACCTCCTGAAGTCTCTTCCAACCCTAATATTCTATAATTCTATGATTGAATGAGGAGGATTAAAAGAAATATTGAATACCTACCCATTCACTGCATGAGGCAGGGATTCTGTGGGAACATGTGTTCATGTAACTAGAGTCTTACAATGCATATCCACAAGTGGGACAAATTCAGGTTTCACATGCAACCTTTATTCTGACATATATCCTAACTTGAGTGCTTGACTTTGCAACCTTAATGTTTTCTTAATGCTCCTTTTTGGATGTAAGTATAAAATATACAATAACAAACATTTTGATCAAACTGCTGTGATGGTTCTACTTTGTCGATACGTAATTTGAATCTCTTAGAGTCAGAAAACTAAGGATGTCTTTTGGCAAGAGCTTATTTTAACAATGAGAATCATTTTGAGAAGGGACTTCATTCTATGATGCACCTTGCAATGGTAACGCAAAGGTTTCAGTTATGTTTTGTGCATGAAAGACTCACCGGTACCAAAGTACTCTGGAGCATGAAAGTTTACATGCACACACACTCACACAGATATGGAAGGGGCGTATTAACAAAGCTGCTTAAAACAAATCTAAGACCCCCTTTAAAGTCATGTGGCTGAGGCCCATATCACATATGGCCCAAAATTTTGTTTGTGACCTACTGCCTCACACTCTATTTTTATATGGAGGGTGATATATTGAGTCCAGAAGATGGGTGCTGAAGGGAAAAGAGTAAATAATGTATCTACAACTGGTGTGACTCTTTGTGGAGAGAATTAGGGAAATAGTTTCCAATTACATCTGAGGATGGAGGAATCTTCAATGCACCTTAATCAGGGCCATGATAAAGGGTGACATCCTATTTCAGACTTAGCACCACACAGCACTAGAATTTGAACAGGAAATCACACATTAAAATCTGTGGGAATTCCTTGTGGCTGCAGGTTTTGTAGCATTTTCCAAACTGGCCATGATTATTGTTATTGGAGGAGACTAGCCTCTTTTGGGAAATATCATATAGAAGGATTTACTTGGAAAAGTTTCTGGAATTATTTTCTGTACAGGGCTTTGACACACGTGGGCAGAAAGCATAGCAATATAGTTCCCTTGAGCCTGCTTCCACGGAAGTCAATATAAAACTCTTACCGATATCAGCAGTGCAGGATCTGACCCATAGTTTCAACCTCTAGTTCAGAAAAATGACTGTGTAAATATATGCAAGAAACTTTGTATCAGCACTTTGAGATATATGAATTAAAAGTATTGTCTTCATATCGATCATTTTTAGTCTTTTTAAAATTTTGATCAGTATAGTTTAAAGCACATAACATACGTACATATATATTTGGGGTATATGTAATCCTTTGTAGCTGCATGAATAATGGCCATGTTAATTTACTAATATTTCACTTGTTCATTAATATGAATTTCCGCTTGAAAATTTAAAAAATAAATTTTAATAAAATTAAAACTAAATTTAAAAACATTATATTGTGAAAAATATATCAAGAAAGCTACAAGTTAGATATGCTAATATAATTCCCTAAACAGAATGAAAATCTCAACTTCAGCAGTGTCAACAAAAACATGTTTCTCTTCAAATTTAATTTCCATGAGAAACTGTGTTAAATTAAAACCTTCCAGTGCAGTGTCCTTCCATTTTTTGAATTTTTACTACCTAGAGATCAAACAGTTTGACACAGCAAAAATTCAAGTGAGTTAGTAAGAAATGCTGATTGGTTTGTTGGCTGGTGGCCGGGGGAATGTTATGACCAAGTAATTATGTGTTCTGGACAGATGTATTAACCAGGCTTCGGGCTGGAGCCACTGGATATTATTTTAGTCATAAGGCTAGGGGAACTGAATTATTTTCAAAGCGCTGGCTGGCTGACACTGTTTTAGTGATGCCTGTTCCAATGACTCTTTGGCAACAACTTCCAACGATGCACTTATGACACAGTAAACAAGAACTACATTAAAGGTTTGTTTTTTAATCATAAAGGAGTTCAACATTTCCACTGAGCTTTTTTTTTTTTCTTTTCTATTTATCAAGCAGCACTGAAGGCTTTTATAAAGCTTCCATCCCCATTTTTCTTACCAAAGGACTGAAGCCATTTAACAAAAGTGTTGTAGATCTTCTCTACAAAATAATAAAAATTCTTCAGAATTCAAAGTTTTTATCACTTCACTGATTGGACCTTATCACTAAGTCCACCTGGCCAAACTTTACTAATTCACTCACCTGAAGTGAGTAGTAATTTTTGACTGGCTTGTATAAAGTAAGGTTTCGGGGGTTACTTGTTTTTCATTATCATATTTCAGGTGAGTGAATTTTGTCTGGTGCTGCTAAATATTAAAACTATTTCGTGAAGCGCTGAGATACTTTATAGATGGGAACAGCTAAAGGAGAGAAAAGGAAAGAGACATCTACCTTAAATACATTCTAAGATGAAGCTCTGCCAAATTCGTTACCTCTTTCATTTGCCTCCCCTCAAAAAAGAGTTTTCTGTATGTAAAACTTCATAAATTGTAAATAGATATGCTAATAATTATAAGACATACTGCATATAATGTTTGATACTTCACAATGCACTGTAAAATATGTGTGATATAATGACAAGGCTATCAAAAATTCTGATTTACAGCCTCAAAAGAAACAAAAAGTTCATTGATTTTTTTCCCAAGGTCTTTAGTTCTCTCAACTAATTTGAAAATAAAAATTGACAGATTTTATTTCTTTTAAATGTAACTATATCACTGGTGGTTTTCTAGGGAAACAGACTAGAACAACAATGGCACTTCAAAATAATCTGTAGTAGGAAAGATTCCATTGTTCTGACTTTTCTCTACTATGATGGATTATGAATGCAAACTGTTAGGTGAGGTCATTTTGAACATTGCCTGGAGGCAGAATGTCAAGTGAAGCATATATGTCAAAGCTTTTTTTTATTGGAATTAAAATGGATTCACCTGAAGTATTAAGGCTTATTTATCAGGCTGCAGTATCTGGTTACTATAAGATATGTAATGATGCATACACATAGCCTGGACAATGGTTTCCGGATCATAAGAATGGGTTCTATTTTTGGTTCTGTCACTAACTTCTTGTCTGATCACAGCCTCTTTGTGCTTCACTTTCCCTATCTGTAAGATGTAGCTGATAAAACACTTTGAGATCCAGAGATGATAACTATGTTGGTGCTAGTTATTAGTTGTTAATGTTATGTATTTAATGAACAAATTCTGAAGAGTGGAGTGAGAAATGAGATACCATGGGTAAATCACTTAATAGCAAAAATCATACAAGAGAGTCAGGACAAAAATTCTCCTCTGAGATCTGCATGGGACCCAGTTATTCTGCTTTCCTTTCATCCAGGGATGTCTCACACCAGTGGGAATTCTATGTCTGTTAAAAGAGAGGGTCTCACAATTCAGTGGGCCCTGTAGAAGTGACGCTGGCTGAAAGTTGCCTTTCCCTGTGCTCCTGCTGGCAAAAGTGGGATCTGGCGGCAAGCTTGCTTTTCATCTGATTCCCCTGCCAAAATTCCAAAAGCTACTGCGCTTTCTAGGGATAGGGACTGTGTAAAAGAGCCCTGAATAATTGCTAATTTTGTTTGTTCTTCAGGCCAACCATGCATGTAAGGAAAGCAGAATACTGGAGTCAAGATCCACTATTAAGATCTGAGAGCAGGATTTAGATCTGGGTAAGGAAGGAGAATGTGAATTGGGCTTTCCTGTAAGCCATTTGTTTTTTAGCTTTCTTGCTTTTATTTAAACACTTTTCAATAAACTGTTGCATGTTGCCAGTGCTACAAAAACATAGTAGTGAACATATCCTCTATGCTGAATATTGCAGAAAATACAAACACACTAGTTCCACTGGGAATCTTTTCATTGACATCAGTGGGATTTGAGTCAGGCCAAAGTGCCAACAGACAGAAGCGAGGAAGGGCTTAAGTCATCGAAAGTGAACAAATCAAATCCCGCTACCATAAATAAATGAATATCTGTTTGATCTATGTGTATTTAATAAGTACCCAAGAGCAAATTCAAATGCTTAGCACCCTTCCTCCCAATAAATTAAAATGAGCCTCTCCTGAGCTGGTGATCTTGGAAAATTCATACAGCTTTTTGAGTTATTATTTAAGAAAGAAAATGGTTAATTTAGCTCTGATAAAAAATTATTCTCTTGGTTAACACACAATTTCTTTACTAATACTTGACTTTCAGAATGGTAACCTTAAAAAGTAGTATAAAATATGGCCCTGATTTGACCTTGCACCAGTTTGACACTGGAATGACTCCACTGATTTCAATAGTAATTATCTGATTTACTCCAGGAACAAACTATGAAATACTGAGATCAGAAAACATATAATACAAATACTGTACATTAATCTAAGGTAAAATCATCTTATTCACACTTTGGCTACATGTTAAAAACAAACTAGACCAGGATGTAGTAAAGTTAGATTTTAAAGACCAAAAACTGATAGGTCCTGTGATTTCAGAGCACTTTTTATTACACTGACATTTATGGCAACTATCCATAAACACTGCAAACATTATAGTACCATAATGTGTTAGCTGACTGATAAGTAAACAGGTGCAAATGATACAGACTGGAAGATACACGTTTGATAGTAAAAATGTTGTTAAATTGCATTACTGTAGCATTCAGGAACCCCATTCCGGGTCCAGGACCCTGCTGCGCTAAGTGCAGTACAAGCGGAGAACAAAAATGCAGTCCCTGTCCCCAAGAGCCTACAATCTAAGACAAGAGACCACAGATGGATACTGACTGTCAGGGGAGTACAAGGAAACAATGAGACAATATTGTCAGCATGATACAGTGGTCTCTGTACACTAGCATCCCAGTCATTGTCAAGTTGTTTATAAAACTCCCCGATATGAGTGCTGCCACCCAAAATGTATGGGCTGCAGTTTGCAGCTAATGTAAACAAGAGCATCCTGTGCCTCCCAGCAGGCATGTACTTCTGACTGCATCTTACAAGTTAGATATGCCTGTTGGCTGGCAGACCCCTTAACTTGTTCCAAGGGCTGGTGTAGTCCCACATCATCTTTTCTAGGGGAAGATCCTGCCTTGTTACTCCACTGTGCCTTATTTCCTCTCTCTTCAAAGCTTGAGGGTTACAGAGGTCAGTATTTAGCCCTTTAAAACAAATACTAACTGTAGGTAGCCAAGAAAAAGGGTCTGGTACGTTTAATGTAAATAGAGAGCGCAACTACTGAAATCAATGGAGTTACTAGTGTGAAAGAGAAGAGGAGAATCAGGCCAGGTATATTTCTATTTTCTGCATACAGAATTATTTGCACACAGAGGACTTGATTCTGCTCTTGCATGCTCCAGTTTCATATTGTTAGAACTCCAGGTACTGCTGCACAGTTAGTATTAATATACACTGGTATAAATGAGGGCAGAATCAGATCTAGGATTTTCCACTCACACCACAAGAGTGTTCCGTTTTTTTGTTTTAAAGACAAGGAGGAAAGAAAGGGGCAGGATTTGACGATTACTTGCCAGCTATGTTTATGTGATATTTCAAGTAAAACAAAGGAAACAGTCTCATCCTTTCTAATTAGTAAATGTTTGTAAAGCACTTTGAAGATGTGAAGTGCTAAGTGTTAATCATTAATTTTATTTCAACCAATCTATAATATTTCTGCATGTATGACCGCAGAATATGTTTCAATCAAAATGTATTTGAACTACCAAGACAAAATTGCTTAAAAGCTTTTGATCTGCTTATACATCACATCTCTGCAGACCTTTTTCTTTCAACCCAGAGTTACATTCAAAAGCAGAAAGATATACAGCTGACATTTCAAACTGAATGACACTACGATAAACTAGGGTTTCTCTAGAAGATAAAATACATCATAAATCGGTGTAACACTTACCTCACTTTAAATATTACTGTCTCCTTTTATCAGGTAACACTATATAACCTCCCCTTGCCTCCTTTCTTCCCATATTTTATTTGGGATTTTAATTCCGAACAATGATCACAACCAGAATTTTTTAAATTAAAATAAAATATATGGCTTTAGAGGTTTAGGTTATCCGATAAAAAGATTTAATTTAAAAAAATACCGATTCTTTTGAGTCCCTGCTAAAAGTGATAATAACTGAAATGTATGGGGTAAATCTTATTCTGTAAGTGTCTTTTTAACAAAATAATTATTCCTTTCCTTAAAAAAGAAGTCCACTCAACTGTTGGACCTCTTTATTGCAAGTTTCACAAAATCATACATTTATTCAAACTACTTTAGGGCAATAGAGTGGAATAACAACAACTACTTATAGGGAAATATTCCAGTCTATAGAAGCAACTGATTTTTTAATTTCAGAGCACTGTACATGTACATTAACATGACACTTTATAAACACACACAAATCCTGGCTTCACTGAAATCAGTGGCAAAATTAATGTCAATGGAGCAAGGATTTTACCCAGATCTCTGCCCCAAGGATCTTGCAATCAAATTCAGATAGACAAATATAAAACAAGCAAATAATTTGTACAGAAGTAAGTAAGGGGCAATGTAATCCTAGACATCATCACTGTAATGCTTTATTAATGGGGTGCGTTTAAATGACACATTGGAAAGACATTTCAGACTCCATCTAGGGTTGTTAAGCAGAGGAGATCTCAAGAACCATTAATTATCTGACTGTGGTCAATACTAAAATGAATCAAGGTCTCACACTATGATCTTAGGTACGTGTTGGCTTCAAACCATGAAAACTCATTTGCTTGTGAGATTAAAAAGATCAAAAACATAATTCAAGATTTTCAAAGTGGGAACCTATAAAATAGTCACAAAAGTCCATATAAGTGGCTTGATTGTCAGAGATTCTGAGAACCCACAATCCACCATTGATTTCTCACAAGTTTAAAAATGTTGGCAAAAAACGTTGTCAACTTCCTATCTGAAAAAAAATGGGGATAATATGCCTATTGCTGAGCTGCAGTCAAGAAAATATGGTGAGAATTAATTAGTTAATATTTGTACAGTCCTTTGTAAATCTAAAGCATGATTTAAAAGTAGAGTAGTTATTATTATTATTATTATTATTATTTATTAAGTATATACTGGTTTGCTGAAAGTGGAGTGAAAGTATAAAACACTCAGGGCTGCCTTGCATCTACAGTAAAACACCTTGTGTATAATTAAATCAAGACATTTTTGACCATGTAAGATATAGATATGTAAGCATGAGTTGTTGAAGTACTAGTTTTTCTTATATTGTTGCATCTAACCAGGAAACTGGTTGGAATGTCTTTGAATGAACTAGCCAAATTAATTGTTAAGATATTAAGTTTTTGTGCTTATTTTATAAATCATTGCAGAAACTTTGATCACTTCAATAATAATGATTTCTGTTTATTGCTACCATTCAGTTATTTAATATTAAATTGTCACAACTGGGGTAAGTAATAAAACAAGTGCTAGACTATTTTCTGAATACAGATACTTGGATTTGGTTATATGCAGAAAGCCAAAAGTTTTATACACAATATTTTTTCAGATCCCTACCTGGTTGGTTAATTTTGGTTCCCCAGTTGGCTGATGCTGTGCAGTCACTTTATGCACTACCTAAGCCAGTCAGAGGAAAACAATGGTCAGAGACAGGGAAGAACTGTGTGCACTCCCTATTACAATGTAGAAGGGAAGAGGTTTTTTTGACACTACTCAAATATTTATGGGGGCTATAGAGGTCAATACTCATCTATGGTAGCTCATCAAGGATGCTGAAAAGAAGTGTGGGCTATACATCAAAGCCATCAGAAGAAGAGCCACCAGTTCCTTCCTTTCCTAATACTAATACTTTTTTTAGTCATTTATATAAGTAGCCTAATTTTCAGAAGTGCTGAGCCCTGAGCAGTTTCCTGTGAAGTTAATGGGAGCCACTGGTATAAGGCGTTTTTGAAAAACAGACCAAACTTAGTTAGGTGACTAAATAGGGTCTTCAGGCCCAGCTTTAGGCATCCATTTTTGAAAATATTGGCCCTGCATCTTTATTTAATCCTATCTAATGGAAGTGTAAGTCACCTTGTTATCCATATAAATGGCAAATTATTTTTTAAAATCTTGTTAGCCTCTTGGACTCAGTGATACCCTGTTTCAATGAGTTCCATAGGTTGATATGTATTATGTTAAAAAGGTTTTCTTTTTCAGTTTTAAATTTCTCTTCAGTTTCATTATTATTATTAATTATTATTATTATTATTAATAATCACATTTATTACATTACTGCATAGAGGCCAGCTAAGAATGCGACCATCATTAATTGTTCCCTTGTTCTTGTAATAGGAAAGAGGGGTGAATAGAAGTTCTCCTCTTATTTTCTGTGTACCATTCATTAGTTTATATACCTCTATCATGTCTTCTCTTCTTCATCAGCTTCTTGAAAAGTTCTACCAGTTCTAACAGAATTCCCTGTTGAAAAGATTGAGAATACTCCAAAAACCAATGGAATCTTACAAACTAGTGGAACTTTGTAAATGTGCCCACTATATTGGCCCTCTGCTGGCAGGAAGAAAGTTTGATTTAATAGGTCAATGATCTCTAAGCCACTATTCTTATAAACAAATTAATAGCTGTTTTATATATTTTTTTTAATTCAGGACCTTTCTGTGCCTTAATGTCGTTTAGCTATTTTCATGTCATTACTTTAGCATTTGCCTTCCTAATATCAACAAAAAAGATAAAAATAGACTGCAGCCAACAGAATTCAGGAAGAATTTTAGACAGATGGGAAGAACTGTGTGCTTGCTGTGGTCTATGCTTTAAAACTAACACTGATCCAAGAAAGACTGGGGTCATATTTTTTAGGATTAAAGACTTTTGTTGTCATCTGACAAAAAAATACACAGGAAAAGCCTTTTACTCTCACATTTCCATCTTTCTTAGATATGGAAGTAGTAAAAATACATTGGGAATAGTGTACAAAATCTTTCACCTCTAGTTCACTAGTGTGGATTTGGCTCAGGTTTGTAGTGGTCAAAAGTTCAGTGGCACCTAGCCAGTCTTCCATCATTACTATTAGTGACTGTCAATGATCTCCAGGCCTTTCCTACTGGAAAGGTATCCACATCTCCCAAACCATCACAATCATTAGGATTATATAGCACCTTTGGGGCCACTCTCAACAAAATGACTAGTGTAAAATAAACATGGAGATTGAACTATTGTCTCTCCTGTCAGAGTGCTCCCTCCACAAAAGGGCTGATGGCTGATGTAAAGAGGCATGCATTATTCAGTAGGTAAACAACGGACTTGCACTGTCTGTTTGGCACTTTTCATACACTGTGTTAAAATGTATTTCCAACTTACCATATCCACACAGAAGCAGAATTTTTTGTTTGTTTCAGATATTAGTACAATAAATAACAGACAGTGCAGTCTCTGTGATGATTTAGAGCCATGTTTTCAAAAGTGTTGTTTCTTTACTTCATTCAGTTTTGCTCATGTTCAGCCTACATGCAGATATGCTGTATGTATTCCTCTGACTCTCATGTACATATAGGTATGTGGTGTATAAACCAGCATTAAACACATGACCATTGGAGAGAGCCTGCTGCCAACAAGGCCAGGAAATTCATCATATTCTAAAAAAGAAGCAATAAGTATATTTATTTGAGGGATGTTCATAAGAGATGTTCTTGCCTGAGAGAGGTATGTGTTTCTGCTTGCCCTCAGCTTTCCAATTCTTCATCTCAGCAGCTTTCAAATCATTAATCATGTATATTTATAACAGGTGGAGAGGGAAGGCTTTAAAAATGATTGGGTTCCTTTTGGACTCTGGTATTTGGGTAGCTGACTTTATTCAAAACACTTTAGCTGACACTGTTTTTGACATAGCGATTTCTATAACTAAGGCCCAGTGCTGCATGCCCAGTGCACACAGCAACTTTTCAGGATCAAGCCTTAATGTGTAGTCAGCTTGTTCATGCTTAGAGGATATCACAGTCCCATGACTCCAGGAGTATTTATGGATGACTGTGTTTATAAACAGAACTGATAAGGTATTTTCATATTATTGATCTTATCTTTCTAAAAATAACACTACTTGGATAGAAAGCATTAATCATTAATACACTAAGTTGTTTCTTGACTTCTCTATTTTTGTGAACACCTACTTTTATGCTGGAAAAAAAATCTCTCAAAATCTCTGAAGACAATTGTGAATTGAGTGGAAAAGTATCTGCACTATGCTGGATACATGGAAAATAAAGTTGTAAACATATTGGGTTATGTATGCTGATATTTTTTGTTCAGAATTAGAGGAAAGAATATCTGATTATTAAAATATTCTTCCCTTTCAAAATAGAAAAAAAGGAAGTTACTCTTAAATATTACAACTGAAGTGTTTATATTTTGCATTTTCTAAGTCTCTTAATTCTATAAATGTCACCCTCTTTTCTTTTCCAACCCTTTTAAAAAAACCTGTCTTCTAACTGCTTTGTCACTTCTAAATGTTTGAAAATTTAACAAGGAAACACGGGATCACTTTACTGTTAAATGTATTACTGAAGTGAAATGTTAAAATACCATAACGGTATGTTGGAAGCATTTAATTTTGATAGGCATGATATATAGCTAGGGAAGTAAGTGTACTCAAATAATTATGCTGTCTTTGAAAGACTAGGCTATTTAAAAGTGGATTAGCCAATGAGACTGAAGTAGTAGTTGTCAAATTTTCAGGAAGTAATTAAACAAGCAGAGGTCCTCTCTTTTTACTGGCTGTTTCTGGGTTACATAGGGATTATGAAGAGAGACAAGAAAAATGACAGACCAGGCTAAACAGCCAACCCCCACCCCAAAGAAAATTGCTTTTTTCTCAGTAGATCAGCTTTCTCATCTACAAATAGTTAAGAAACATTTTGCAATATTTTGATCATAAGTGTTTCAGAAAATGTGTCCTTCTGAAAAACAATAATCAGATATGGGATTTTAGATGCTACACAGTGAAATATGTGTCCCCAAAAGAATTATTCCCTGGTTCTTTTTTTGGGGGGGGGAGGGCATATTTAATCTTCTGCTCTTTTGGTTGGCTGTCATGTGGCACTTTGCCCTTCATTTCAGAAATAAGGTCCTCAATTGTTTCTACAGCTGTTGTCAGTGCTGCATAATTCCTTGCAAATAGCTGATTCTGTGCACAGTTTCACATCTTTCCTAGGATATCTCAAACTAGCAATGTACCCTCCCTTGCTTCACGACATTCTGTTTTTCAATTTACACTGTGTAACAGGCAGTAACTGCCTTTGGGCTCACAGCAAAAGCAGATCTAACAGTAAAGAATTGTTCATCATCATCATCTTCCCATTACACCTCTGGAATTTAAGGCAAGTCTTTCAATGGTTCCCCAGCTGTGCCCCAGGTTTTCCAGCTCGACTTCCACAGCTCTTCGCCACGTTGTTTTTGGGAGGCCTCATTTTCTCTTGCCTTCAGGTGGCCATCTTATTGCTATTCTGTTGATGGAATCAGTTTCCGTCTGAAGCACATAACCGATCCATCTCCAATGTCTCCTTGCAATGAGGGTCCTGTCCTCTTAGCTGCACTGTGTCAATAGATCTTGCTTTGAGATTGTTCTGGGCCAAAAGATAATGAGGATTTTTCTGGGGCAGACTGTATGGAATGTTCACTTGGTTTTATTCCTTGTTTGCATAGATATGATTCAAGAGCCACTCAGCAAAATAATAAACATGGAATTATTCATTCCTTTGTTTAAATTCATTGTTAGCTTAGCGCAGGTACTTAGTGCTGTATAAAAACCTAAGATGGGGATTGTGACTTCAGGACGATGAGAAAATTATTAATTGTATGCAGAGTATGTGTTCTGGGATATCCCTAATAGTATAATGCACCTCGAGGTGTCTTTCAATAGAGAGAAAAAATGGCAGCGCAGTAGCAGCTGTGAGATACCATGAAACCTCTTGCTCCTTTTTCCCCTCCCCACCTGCCATACCAAAGACCTCTTGCAGTGAATGGTGCGGTTGTAAGTATAGGGGATTCCGTGAGGAGAGAGGAAGGAAATGACCTGAAATTCAGCTCAGGTTTGAGTACTTTGGTCATACTGGTCTGAGTTTGGGATACTTAATAATGGAACCAAGCTCAACTTGCCTAGTTTCAGAATTAATTCTGGAAGTTTTGCATAGCCCTAGTCCTATCGAATATATTATTTAATAACTCTGAGACATTGTATGTACTGTGCATACAAAAATCTGACATTTTTCCAAATCAATTAAATAAAGGCCAGAACCTGGCTTTACTAAGTAATACACTCAAGGGATTTGTTCCATTGTAACTGAGAGAAGAATCTAGCTCCAAATAAATTAATGAATTTGGCAATGATAGTGCATGAAAAGCCCCATAGTGTAACAACTCATGTTTCAATTCCAGTTGTCACCTGTTGTGTACAGGGTCTAACCATAGAAGATACATCCTAAATTTGTATTTACCAGTTTTGTAAAAAGGTGGATCTTCAGAAATAAAAGTAAATTAAAAGAGCAGCAAATAACTGTAAAATTATATGGCATACTATACCAGTGAAATCATAAATAAAAGTAGCCCTGATGACTCTTGTGATGTGGGAATCTACATAAGTAACTCAGTCCCCTTTGCAGGTATTATTTTAATCAATCATTTTAAGAAACCAATAAGAAAAGGAGGTCAGGGCTCAAGGGAAAAATGAAATTGGAAGCAGCAAATTATTAGCGGCTCTCAGCATCTCCATAACTAAATATTGTCAGCTTCCAACAGGGTTGCTCTGGAGGTGAATCAGATAAACAACCATAGGAGATGCCAAGGTAAAAGGTACACATAGATGCATAAATTCTCCCATCTTTCATCCCGTATGAGTTATTGTAATTGGGTCATGCTTGGCACACCAAAATCTTCATTGGAGTTACAGGAACTGCCAGAAAATCCAATGAAACTTGATGGCTGCTCCTGATTTCCAAATAGTCTGTGTAAACTGCAGTCTTGGATTCTGGTTTTAGTGTTTTTTATGTTTGGTTCCTACCTACTGAAGTAGTCTGATTACAGAGAGATTTATCCGACCAGGAAATCAAGTAGCTATTTAAACTGCTAATGTAGCACTTCCGGTGGTAACTGCATATTAGGACTAACTAGTTCATTTTAGATTCAATGAGAACTCTGAATTTGACTCCATATAAGCTATTTTATATTGCATAAATAAATAATTCCATGACATTTAAACCTGATTAGCAGATCAAACTATTATATTCTCCTTAAAATAAAAATTAGAAATAACAATCTCTCTTTCTTCCTTTTCAGCCTCTGGAAAAAATAATACACCATGATGTTGACAACTTTTCAGCAAAGACAAATAAGATAACACTCCGTGTGGGGTTCCCCAGGAAACTGCATTTTGGTCCCACTCCTACACTGTAACCTCACCTCTGTTTGGGTTGGAAGCCACAAAAACCATATGCTGGGGAACCCAACATCACTTGTCTTTGGGCACACTGGGGCTGCCCCTTTCCACAGACCACTGTGCTCTGTCATCAATCCCCACTCACCCAAGCAGAAGGCCCCCGTCCAACACCACCCAGCAGAGCCATGATGGGGTGCCAGCAAAGAGAGCCCCCTTCCGCTCATATAGAGTACTCTCCTGAGGTGGAGTAAGTAGGGCATGCCCCCCCCCCCCCGTGCATTTGAGTGAACACTGTATTAAGATGAATGGAGCACTTACACCTGTGATTTTAGACTTTCTGCAAACCCTAACAGACATCACTTCACCAGTTAGTCAAGTCATGCTTTTAAGCTTTTCTTCATGGTCTTGAGGGTCACAAGGTGGTGGCCCTAATTGCCATTTGTGCTTGTATGACTACTGCTTGAGTGTATGGGGCAAATTGTTGGAAGGAGGAATGCAAGTGAGTAATCAACCTAATTGAAATAGTTGGTGGGCTAGTAGTACACCACAGAATAGCAAGGTTGCTCACCTCCCCACAGGCCTGAGTTAAGTTTCTATCTATCTAGAAGACGCTTACATGGTCCCCATCACTGTAGTATCTGAGCACCTCAGTCTTTTAAATGTAATTAACTTAACAACAAGCTAGATATTCTCCACATTTTACAAATTGGGAACTGAGGCACAAAGAAATTAAGTGACTTTCCCAAGGTCACAAAGGAAGTCTGTGGCAAAGCAGGGCACTGAACCAAGACCAACACCCCAGCCACTGTGCTATCCTTTCCTCTGCTGATATGTTGATTAAGATCTGGGAGTGCAGCAACCAGACCCAGGAAACTCAGCTGTTGAACTAATTATTGGTGACAGAGACAGGATCTCTCTTTATTTCCTAATAGTGGTAAAAAGGCATTTTTCTTCTGTCTCTTGGGTGCTTCTCATTTTTGTGGGAGGTTAGGTCCTTTTTTTTTTATGATGTTAATTGTAGCAGTTATGATGTGACGTGTTTGTGCTGTTTCTGCTAGAAGACGGGAGCAGACACATGAAACTGAGGAGCCAAGGCTCTCTGCGCATGAGCAAAATGCAAACCCAGCCATCAGCATATACTTACCGGCATGGCATACACTTGTGGAGATATGGTGCATCAGCCAATGTATTAGCTAACATCTCTCCTAGCTTTCTGACTGTTATGGAATGGAGATCCTGTGCTGTTTGAACAGGAAGAAGAGGCTCTCTACACCTTTTTTCCTACCTTTCAAGCACTAACTTAAGGCAGGATTTAGCCATAAGGTTTTAGGAGTGGATCTTTATTTAAAGAATGCTCAGATAACAATCCTATCTTCTTATTAATTGCCTCTTGATTGAATATGCCATACCTTAGACTACTTGTAGTAAGTTCCTGATTAACAGAACTCACTTTATTAAATAACATTCTGCATTATCAATTATGGTGATTGGAAGTCACTGATACAGTCTCTTTTCTTATCCAAATGCTCCTATTTATACTATAATTATCTCTATTGCAACACTGCATGTTAACTGACAAGCCCATTTATAAGAATTTAACTGTACAGATTTCTTATCCATGTTAAAGCTTGGCATTCAAAAACTTTGTTCAGGATCAATTTTCTTTTTAAATTTTCTAAACAATTTGCTTCACTTTAAGTGTAATGGTTTCTCTGTGCTGTAACTTGATTGTGTTTAAGTTGTTTTGTTTAAAGAAAAACTTAAAGCTAAATTATTACTTTTTATGTTTTATTATTTTTAAAATGCAAAGATTTTCAAGATCAAGAAAATTGAGGCATAATGTAATTATTGTGCATACAAGTAGTAGCTATTTTTCATAAGATTTTGTACTATTTGTTTAATTTGAACCTATAATATGTAGATTGGACCTGGGCCTGGGAGCCAGGTAATCGGCATTCTTTTATCTTCACTGTCACAGCTATTCCGTGTGACTTCTAGCCAGTCACTTATTCTTTCTGTGCCGCCATTTGCTATCTATAAGTATGAAATAATAATACCAAATTCTTTCACCACATGGTGTTGCGAGGACAAATTCATCAACATTTTAAAGCACTTTTTGCTCCTCAGATGAAAGACACTATCCAAGTGCTAAGTGTTACTATTACATTTTATATATTACATATATACTATGTACAGCATTGTTTGTGGTCATTCAGATCATAGGCTATAATGATTCTGATGAGAGACATGTAAGTGGGAGGATGCAATGAATGTATGTCAAGAACAGCACACAAACTATGTACCAGAGAGGTGTATAAATGTGTATGCTGTTGGTAATGGAAAATTACCTACAGAAAAGGAGTTAAACCATTAAGGCTAAAATGGGAGTAGAACACTTAACTCCCTTTGGCTTCTTTGAAAAGCCCAGCCTCAATGTATGTTAAATAATGTTAAGACTGTAACCTGAACTCAAACAATGGGCCCTATCGTGCCAAAGAGGGCTCAATCTACTTTTCAAAGGAAGGTTTTGGTACACAGAGAATGGAGGATAAAAACCAATATGTAACAAACGACAAAATGGTACACAGACAATTCAGTGAAGCTCTTTTTTGTGGTGATGCAGAAAATATCTTACTTGTAAAGTTTCCTACAATTTAAAATATAGATGCTTGGGGTGGGTATGTTAAACTATTTTCTATTTTTAAAAACTGATACAAGAGTAGGGGACTAATCTTGCTCCCTTTGGTTAATTTTATCCTTGACTTTAATGGGAGCAGAACCAAGCCCAAGGTTGAGATGAATGTACAAGGGGTGGCGGGGGTAGGGGGGAGCTATCCCACAAAGGGGCTGACCCTGTCAGCACTTTGCAAACAGAATTCCTTTTTGTTCCAGTGGAAGTTTGGAACATATGGGACTTGCAGGATTGGATCAAAAAGAGAAAGATTTGAAAATTGCTCTGTCAGTGCATAATAGTAACATTAATGCAGGTTGTAGGTATTCTGGATAGTAGCTTAAATTATATATAATTATTGCAGCATAACTTGGAAGAATTGTTTTGCAATAATCCAGGTATTAAATTATAATGATTGACTACAATTACTTCACATATCGACAAAAGGGATTTGAAACATAGAGAGAGAGAATTGTATTTTTGGTTGGCATGTAGAGTAGCATTCTTCTTGATTAGTGCAGTTTAATGTGGAAATGTAGGGCCACATTCCTGCAAACATTTGTGCATTGGAGTAACTTTATGCATGGGAATAGTTCCATTTTGTTACCAGTTGTGTCAGTGAAGATATTAATGCATATACATTTTTACAGGTTTGAGGTCTTAATTATAGAATTGTCATCATTTTATAGGGGTAAAAATGAGGTTGGGTAAGAGACAGAGTGTCTACATATCTGCTTCTCCAGGAAAGATCCTGTAGTCCTGATTCGTAGGAAACAAGGAATTGCTATATTGGGGCAGAACCAATGGTCTGTATAGTCCAGTGTCCTGTATCTTACAATGCAGTACCAGCTGCATCACAGGAAGATGGAAAAACCCTGCATGAGGTGGTTATAGAATAACAGTCCCCAGAGAAATTTTCCCCTAACGCTCAATAGTTAGTTTGACTTATGCCCCAAGCAAGGTATGAACATTTGTATCCTTTCCAAAACACTTGTCTATATTTTAACCCTTATTATAACATCCCTGCGTACTCTCCTTATGTACAGAACTGTCTAGTCCTTTTCTGATGCTCTTCTATTCATTGGCATCTTGAGTATAACAGACTAATTGGGAAACAAAGTATTTCCTTTTATCAGGGTCAGTTGGTTTGTTTTTTGTTTTCCCTGGATGTTCCCTTGTTGTATAATGAGACGAGGTGAATAGAAGTGCCAGTCTAATTCTCTATACTTTTCTCTTGTCCCATCTTATTCCTGTCCCCTCTTCAAGCAGCCAGTTTCTGTTTTTCCAGCCTCTCCTCCTACGTACGTTTTCCATGTTTCTAATCCTTTTCCCCTTGTCACTAAATACTCCACACCCCCATTTCTCCTGAATCTTTCTCTGAGCTAGAGCAGAAATAGAGGGTGGGCGGAAAGCTCCCCCTGAATTCAAATTCCTCTATGAAAAGGCAAGATTCTAATCCCACAGTAGTAATGGCACTAATCAGATTTCAGCTGCCAAACAGCTCTTCGTTACATTCGTTCTGCAAATAGGGAAGCGCAGTGAGGATTGGAAAGAGCTGGTTCCATCCCAGCTGCGCACAGACACGCTGTATCGACACGCATGCGTATGCACTGCCAGTTGTCTCATGTCATTTGTGTTCTGTTTTTCTTCTTTCTGAAGCACTATTTATACAAACGGCTTTCTTCTTCCTTTCAATTAGGTAACCAAGATTTATTTGCTTTTCTGTTCTATCATCCATACACGTAGTTAGAGTTGTAGCTCTTGTCAGGTTTATTTTTTAACTTATTTGTTTTTATTTCTGATGAGGCAGCTTTAAATCAAATGTCAGTGTCAAGGAGACGGCTGTCACGCTAACGTCATAAAATAACCAGACCTCTCACTATTTGATTTAATTTGCCCTGTGTAACGTGCGGGTGCTGGAGGTTGTTTTAATACGTTTGAAGCTCATCTTGATAGGTGGACATTAACATTAAACAAACAAAACACAAATGCCTTTACACAGCAGGGAGTCATGATAGCCGTCGGCAGAGCTGGATCCCGCTGCAAAATAACAAACGTCTCAGGTCCAATGTAACAACCTCTTATCACTAAAATAGAGAACAACCCTCTCCAGAACAGAGCTAAAATGCCGGGAGTGGCAAAGAGATGAACAGAGTTAGTTGCCTGTGTCAAGTGTCCTCAGATTTCTGAGATAGGTATAATCGAGGGAGCAGAACAATCCTTGAATCCGTGTAAATCAGTCTATACAATTGTTTAAACAATCTTGAAGATGCTAACGTATGCTGGGCTCTGTTTTGATATGCTGTTGCTTCTTAGCGCTTTGGAGTCGATTTAGAGTCAGACGAACGAATTTTCTCTGGGCTGCTGCAGCTGGGTTTCTACGAAAGGAGGGAGCATCAGCCAGTGGAAATAATAATAATAATAAAATATTGCTAGCAGAGTGCCGGGATTTAAGTTCATTTAGAAGATCTAAATACAAAGGAACTTTGTGACAGCGTTTGGCATAGACTCGGTTGTCTAAACAACTGATGGGTTCCCAGAGTAGAAGCAGACTGTTTTCCAGGAGTGCCATATATGGGAAAGGGAGGGGGGCTTTAGTGTACTGTCAAAATGCAATGAACAAAAATGAAAGCATGTGTGTAGTGAGGGAAGCTGTTAAACATTTAATTTAATTGTGTGTCATTCTAGGTGACAGAGGGACATTTTAGAGGACAGAGGAGATCTCCAAGGAAAGCCGATGTCGCAAGAGAGGAGAATAGTGACAGTGGTTCCAAAGAATAAAGGTAAAAGTGATTTCTCTCGACCATGGTCTCACGCAGAATTTTCGGTATAAAAGAGTTAGCGCGAACGTGAGTTTGCCAGCGAAGACTGTATATGGTGATCTCACCTATTGCTGGTGCTAGGCAGCTTTAATATTTAGAACAAAACTTTCCCTCCTTTCACCCCATCCAAAAGAACCACTAACTAAAGGGGAAGAAACTTACAAAGTTATAAATGTTGCATTTGTGCCTGACAGCCAGAGCCCTGGTTGGGTGTGTGTCCCCAGCATCAGTGACAAAAATAAGAAATTCACTCCCTCTGTAAAGCTAGACTTCACTGTTCAGTTAATTGACTGGCATGGAAAAAGTTTGCTCCAAAATAGTTTTAGAAAGTAGCTCCATGGTTTGCAGTCTACGATTTGGTGCATAATCAAAACAAGTTTATAGCATAATTATAGCGTGCAGGGAGCTTGTTAAAGAATGAAATGTTCCTTCATGGAAATAGTATCTACTCTCTATTTGAGCTTGTTTTCCATTTTCTTCTGTCTGACATTTAATGCGATGATCCATTGCATAAGGGACGGGTAATATAATATGGAGCAGCAAGACAAACTTTTATTTTCAAATTAGAACCTAACCTTAAAACTTGCTCTAAGTGAATAATGGGAAAGCATTCGGAGTCTACACGATGTCACTTGTCTGTACAGACAGTACTGCTTGCCTCGGTGCCGCTGAGTATATATTTTCTGATCCTTTGAAGGGGGAATTATTGCCAGACTTTGGGGTTTTTCGGATTCTACGTTGCTCTTGTCCAATATATTTTACCCTAAACCATATAAATAAAACTGGTGGAATCAGAGATCAGAATCTTTCTGCTCAAAAGCCCCAGTGTAGTAAACGCTCTTCCTTCCCTTTCCCTGGAAATTAATGTAGGATTTGAGAGGGGAAAATAACAAAACCCGGGCCATGATATTTTGCACACGTTCGCTTTCTTGATCTCCGGCTTGGCAGGCAGGCAAGAAGAATACTCGGTCCTGACATTGATTTCTGAGGGCTTGATCCTGCACTACTGAAGTTTTGGCATTGACTTCAATAGGAGTAGGATGGGACACAGAACCTATATGCAGCAAACATTGAGGCTTCAAAGATCCGAAACGCTGCAAACATCGCCCAAATGCAGAATATTCACCTGCCCCTTCAACGCTGTGTTCAAATGTTTTCCTGCCTGAACAACGAGATAATATTCTCTGTACTCACCACACTACAATTTGACTTCAGTAAACAAACTGCTTGAAATACATACACACCGTTATTTCCTCCTTTGTGTTCATGGAGCTTCATTCTCAACAGCTGTGTACGTGGGGCACTGTGGACCCCCGTGGCTGTGATGGGTCCTGATGCCAGTGATTGATGCGCACCTTGAGCAAATCATTAAGAATGGAATTAGTTCTTCATTATCTATAAACATTCAAACTGGAGCAAGTAATAATAAAATCAGGAAAGAAGGCATTGAGCAAAATAACATGAAAGATCCATTCAGATATAGTGTGTACTCCAAATACACTTTTAATCTAGCTGTAGTAAAGTTTTATTAGTAAATGAGAAGCAACTAGCACCCACAGATTTGGCATTAATGACCCAGTCGGTGGATGGAAAATATACTGTCTAGCTCTACCTTATGGACGAGACCCCCTGGGCAAAGGGCATTGGTCAGCAATAAAAAACTGTTTAGAAAACTGGCTGCTGGTAATGGAGGGCAAGGATGGAGGATTTGATTTGTAGAGTAAAATCTTTAGTCTAATAATTTTTAGTAAGGAAAGAATATATTTAAAGTCAGTAACCTCTCTAGTAGCAGAAAAATAACTCCTGGCCAGACTGGGATCTCCCTCCCCAGACTCACTCCCTCTTTTGAATCAAGACACTTCTATGCTAGGAATAGAATTTCACCCTAAAAAAGCTACTATTTTAAAAATAACTGCACCCAGATCAATTGAGGCCATTTTTAAAACGCCCTTTAAAAGTGTCAGGACAGAAATCTAAGCAGCTGGTAGATATTTCAAGTAGAACATCTGTAATGTTCTTATTATCATCATTCTCAGCTGCAAAGAGTACAGAGATGTTACTCTTCTGTAACTGATCCTGTGGCTTTTGCAACAAGAAAATTATTGGTATTTTATTTGTTCGCAGTCAAACGAAGTAAGCACTGATTAAAGATTTATTCACATCTGATTTCTGCCTGAAAATAATAGAGTAATAACAATGTGGGCTAGCTGTTTATTTCGCAGGGTTCCCGCCACACACACACTCTTCAATTTAGAATTTCAATATATTTTGTATCCAGATTCTTTGAAATAATTTAGCTTGTGTCCATTAAAATTAACCGTTACAATTAATTAATTAATAGACTTATTCTGTAAAATACATGGAGACTGAACAGTTAATTTTGCAGTGCTGCTGGAGACATACTACTACTACCAATAATAATAATTAATAAACCCTTCCTATTCTGAAAGCTCTAATTGTTTGGAGGACTTGAAAATAATTTCGGGCCCTAAATATATACACCTTCCAGTATTTTCGAAAGAGTGGGTTAAAAAAGAGAGCACGGATCTTGTGATCAAAACTATGCCATAAGCCATTTTTCTTTCTGATGCTCTACATAGAATTCATAGAGTATTGAAGGTCGCTGTTAATAGTCTCGTAAAGTTAAAAATTTCCTGCGTGTGTTTGTTAAACGTTTGAAGTGTAAATATTTCTACGTCGTTGTTCTGCATTACAGAGGCAAATGAAAATACTAACGCTCTTGAGTCTCCGATTCCAAAGTGGCCGTGAATTTTACACTTGTTTAAAACACTTTATTTGAAGTACAAGGGGACGAAAAAGTGTCAACGAAATGGTCTGTAATCAAATTAAGGGAAAAACTATCTGCTGCTTTTAAATGTCCCGCTTGCCCTTTGGGATTATTGCTGTGTTAAAAATGAAAAATGTGGTTTGCAAAAATAAATACATACCTAAATAAAAAATCTTTAGTGCACCCCCTTCCTATTTTGGTTTCATTGTTCTATGCCGAGACATAACAAACAAACGATTACAGGTTGGAAAACACACTTGAAAACAGTAAAGTCACATTACGACAAAGCTCTGGGCAGTATTAATCTGGTGTTTGGAAAGCGGCTGACAGTTGAGCTTTTTTCCCCCCTAAATTGGTCTTAAAAAAAAAAAACTTAAGGTCCCCCCTCTTAAAAATATAAAATAAAATCCCGCTCTGCTTTCCTCTTGCAATCAGTGTGAGCATAGAAAGAGTTGTTTGTTCTTTCCATTCATACTCTAATCGCCAAATCCCCCTTCTAGTGGGAACAAATTATTTTAACAAAGTCCACGTGAAAAGATCCTATATTTCTTACGCATTTAACGCTCTCAGGCAGCCGGACCTAACGTATTGCACCTTGGTCCCTACTCTCATCTGGAAGAAGGTGCTCCGCACTAAGCAGGATAAAGGACCATGCGTTTCTAATGGGAGTTTTTTTTAGGGCGCGCAAGGGTTTCACCTTATTGAGCCACTTATTGTAGCAAATTAAGGATGAAATCATGCGGTCTTTACTTGGTCCTTACTCACGCAAAGTTCCTAGTTGTCTCAGTGAAAGCTTTGATTAGTAAGGATCACAGGCTCTGGTCCTTTATATGGAAAAAGCCCAATATATAACATGTTTCTTCTTCAGAACCCCAAATGTGCCCTTCCTGCGTTTTGTATGTGACTGCTGGGAAATTGTAATAATCAAAACTGTCTCTTGTAGACCTTTGTATTTGGGGTTCTTTTTTTATCACGAGGATCCCCCTTCCCCGATCTGACAGTGGAGATTTAACTCTTGATTGTCCTGAATTGGAGACCCTAGCTTGTCCTCCTGCTCTGTGAAGGTGAAGAACCTTTTCTCCCCTTGTCTAGGAAGGCAGCCCATGGGGTGGGGAGGAGGTACTTGTAAGGTTATCTGGTGTCTGGCACCCTGATACCTGGCTATGCTTGCCTGAGATTCCTCTTATCTAAAATTCCTGACCTGGAGACTTCAAACAACCCATCCGAATGGAAGAAAAATGCAGGGTTATTTTATATATTCTCATTTCAAATAAACAGATAAATACTCGAGACATCGCCAGATTACCCCGTCCATTTACACATGGAAAACAGAGACGGGATGTAATTGGCTCTGATAACTGCACCAGAAGTGACTCTAGAATGCATGGGCTGCGCGGCAAGTAATCTGGTGCTAGTAGCCCTGATTTGCTGTGCAGTTAACTCCAGCCGTGCCGAAACGGTTTGCCCTGCTGTCCTACTGCGGCGGGAACCTAGGCAGTGATTTATGTGCTGGTGACACAGGCGAAATGACCATAAACCTGATGTTGTTTTACAATAGTTAGACCTGCAAAAGATCTAAGCAGGCTCTTAGATCGCAGTGAGGGCTTGGTTTTTCTTTAATCCAATCTGAATTTGTACCTTGACAAATCAAATAAACAATGTAAAATCTACATCGCTGGTGCCTAGTAGGTCAATTTTTTTCCTGAGGCGTGCAAGTTATTTCATGGCTTCTGCAGATTGGCTCAATGGAGCATAGCATAATAATGGTAAAGCACAAGGGAGTTTGGGGAGAGTTTTCAAAAAAGTTATCATCAATATCACCTGAGAGGGACAATAATTGCAATATAATTTACCCTATCTGCAGCCACTTAAATGGTACTAGTTGAGACCTTACATTTGTTCTGAGATAAAAACAGAATAAATGGGCTTTACATGTGAAATTTATCTACCGAATAGTCTTCAGAGATAAAATATCTTTTACTGCTCAACTATGCTGTTCGGATTCTTTTGTGGCTTACATCTGAGATCAAACAGCAGCTCCCAGGGCTTACCCTAATCGCAGTGAAAAGATAAATGCGAGCTGTCTGCTTGGAAAAGGAAAATGGTTCCAGTAATTCATTATTACTAAATTTCACTTTCACTGAGAAGGGAACTAACAGATTTGCATCTCAGACCAATTTTGACTGACGATGCCTTCAGTGGGATCGCTAGATCTCAGTTTAGCTTGTCTTACTCTCAGTGATTGAAATGTCCTTTCACCACCATTAGCACTGCACACAAATAGCATTCTTTTTTTTTCTGTTTTGCAATTTTCTCCTAATTTAACTGAACAGTTTCAGTCCAAAAGTCCTGTGCCCGAAGGGGTGACATGATCTTTCTCTCTCTTCCTACATTATTGCCTTAGAGATGAAGAAAGGTGGCTCTTTTCTCATGCGGTGTCCTGTATAGAAAGAGTGCGTTCTCTTTCTGTAAGTGGTGAAAGCCTGCGTTGCATTCATTGAGCAACCGAATAATCCACCTTATCCAGTTCTTGGGTGGCTTTTCGCAGCTAGATTCCTTTTAATTATTTTCGGGGCAGATCCTCAGCTGTTGTAAACTGCCATGGCACCATTGGATTCAATGGACGCTTTACATCAGTTGAAGATCTGCTGAGACTTGAGTTGCTACAGCATTGCCAGCGACAAGAACATTGGAAAGGAGTCATGCCCTGACTCCGCGGGAGAAAAGTGTACCAGATCCCGCCGATTTGCTTGGGAAATGGGGGATTTTGCCGGTGCAGGGAGTGAACAGGAGGAGCAGGGTAGCAGGCGGCGATGGAGCTCATTTCGCTTAAGAAGAACGATTCCCCTGCACAGGAGAAGCAGCGATGCGGAGGTGCAGTTGTGGTATCGTCTGAACTGGGAAACAGGACGACAGTCGTGCACGTGTAATTACGTGGATTCTCTGTCGAGGAGAAGCGTATTGGAAATCATAAGACCCTCCAAAAGAGTGAAATATAAAGCGAGAAGTCCTGCACCTTCCCCACTTCAATTAGGGGTTCCCCCTTCTTTATTCTCCAGGAAATGCCCTTCCCAGGCTTAGAGTTTGAGCAAGGACATGATGATTAATTTTTTCTGGGTAACCCTTTACATCTCCAAAGGCTGCATTGCTTAACTCTGCTTTATAGCAACTTCTCATGTCTCTGATGCTACAGCAGATAACTGGCACAGACCCTCTCTTCTTAAAGGTATAGTACTGTGTGATAGGGAGGTAAAATTCACACCATGTCAGGAATATTCTATGTGTCTTCATAGGTTAGAGAAGACGACAAGGGTAATCAAGTCTAACCTCCCTGCCACAATGCAGAATTTGTTCTGTCTAAACCCTATAGAGGAATATGATTGGCAACAATGTAACTCTCCTTTTGATTCTCTTTGAGAGTTCAGATATCTACAGGTAACTTACTTGTAAATTAGTACAAAACCCATTACATAAAAAAACCAACACAAAAATATCCTGTGCAGAGAGCCTAAAATATACTTGGGGCATAAGCATTATTCTGCCCACCCATTTAAAAGTTCTAACAATGTTAGCATTTTTCCCTCTAAAATTATACACCTTTCTAGAAGAAACGCTACATAGAAAGAGCCAGAGACCAGCAAGATGTACAAATAAATAAATAAAAATCCTTTATTATGAAGTTCGTCTTCTGTAAATGTTTTCCCTCTGCTAAGGGATACACACGCACATTTGAGCGGGTTGTGCCTTTTAATTCTCAGTGATATTTGTATTGGAGAAGACAGGAATTCAAGAATAAACTGCTGAAAAACGTTAAATCTGGGAATTGTGCAATGCTTTATAATATCATTAGAACTGATCAAAGTTTACTGGAGATTCCAGTCAGAAAAGGAGTCTTTGTATTTCAGTCATCTGTAAATTTTACCTTAATTTGAAACATATTTGTAATTGAAGGCTACAGTTCTTGCTAAATATAATGCTCTGTTTTTCCATTGAGAAGATTCAATGGCAAAGAAATATATGTGCCTTAGAGAAAACTTGTGCACTTCTGGGAGTCAATGAGAAGTTTTTGTCTGTGGAAGGACTTCACCATCAGGGCTTGGTTTATCAAACAGAATTCACACCATAAAACTGTAACAGGTTTGTGGCATCAGAAGAGCACTGGGATAATATTTCCCCCTCCAAATATGAAAATAATGGACTTTGATTTGGGGTTAGAATAGAGGGCCAGATTTTCAGCTAGTGTAAATCAGCATAGTTCCACTGATGTCAACAGACCTATTATTTAAAACATCTTAAGATCTGGCCTATATGTATATTACTACCAGTATGAGCTAAATAATAGAAATACATGAGGAGGTGCTATTCATGAGTTGGTTTATTCTTATCTGAAGTAACTAAAACTTCCTTTATTTGGTTCCCCAATTGTATATACTCTGAAGATCCTCAATAATTGCATTGCAGTATGAGCAAGAGAGAGAACAAGTGGCACACCCAATGTGAGCTAGCAGAAATAACAGTAGATTTCATGGTCGTGACATCACCACCAGGTAATATTTAATGGCTGTAATGTTAGCATCATAAAAGCCAACCAATAAAATTGCACTCTATACAGTGTATTGCTATCACACAAAAATGAAAATGTGCAGAGAAATGGGCCAAATTGGGCCAAATTCAGATATGGTGTAAATGTCTGCCACTCCATTAAAGCCAATGAAACTGCACACTGTTCCACCATTTCTGAATCTGCCCTCTTGACTCTATAAGTACAATTCACAAATAAGAACCTCTAATCCCATACACTGTCAGAATGCAATTTCTGCTCTTGTAAACTGCATAAAAGTCACACACTACTTCAAAAAACAATTGCTTAACTCTCATTATAGTAATCACAACTAATCCCCAAAACACTGTCAACATGCACTTCGATTTTTTTTAAATCTCATCTGCTTTGTCAACCAGTTCCCTCGGTCTCTTTCTACATCTGAAGATCTGAGACCTAAATGGTAACCCCTTTGCTCCCTGTTACAGTGTGATCACGGTTATGTATATTTCACACACACACACACACACACACACTCACACTCACACACACCAGTTAAATATGCCAGTTTTAAAATCAGAGGAATCCCATTTTCTGCTTCCAGGATCATTAAGTAAGATATGACAACTACAAGCCCCAAAATTCACCAGTTCCATTCCCCAGAATCTTACTGCATAATTTAGACAGATATCACAGAAAATAATGAATGCCGACTATGGTGAGTAGGAATCAAAAATAGAGAATATGACAAAGAAAGCATTATCTTACAAGGAAAGCAGTTTATATAAGTTGTTCCTCTTTGAAGATTTCTTGTGTGTTATAGCATTTATATAGATAGATGTTTCGTTGCATATCAGGTACCACAGAAGGAGTGGACAATACCACTGGAAAGATTAGAATCAGATTGGTAGGGATCTGAAGAGGAACTTGAAAGGGAGCAAGCTACTTAGCATTCATGAAAAGGGGATGCTGTTACAGGAGCAAGGCACAGCACCTAAAAAGGCACATAGCACTGAGAGGTGAGGGAGAGGAAATAAGAGCTGAGGCATTACTATTTTTAGATATTTATAGAGGACAGATGGGGTGCATGATTGTAATTTCTGTGCACCGAGGCATGCATAGGACAAGGAATAAACTGAGTAATCAATAGCAAAAATTGAACCTGTGTGCTCAGATACAGAAATTAATTTGTTTTGGCTTGTTCATTCTTTTTGTGTTCAGTTTTGCAATATTTGAGCAATTGAATTTTACTTGCATGAATGCTTGTAGAGACCAAATTTTATACATGTATGCCTGAGCTCTTTGGCATAAGACATTTTGAAACTCACATTAGTATTTGCTCTGGAGAACACCCCCTCACACAATTACTTTGTGTGAATGTGATGACAGAAAGTTAAATTCTGTATCCAGATAATTACTCTTACAGTGGTTTCATATTTATAGGAATGATGCCTTGGGGAAGGCCTGCATGGGCCAGAAAGGAAAAGGCTTAACAATGTCTCTCTAATTGTGTTTATTCACTGTCTCAAATTCACACTGGTTTCAAACCCTCTTGGCTCCTCCTGGGTATCTAGTTGAGGAACAAAAACAACACCGTGTGACTTATATAACCAGTCATGACTAACGAATACAGACTGGGTGTAGCCTTAGGCCCTTCATTTTCAGGTTAACCACATTTCTATGAAAATGTCCCCAGTTTGGAAAAGCAAATATTTGGGTTTTACCCATTTTTAACCCAAATTTTGCAAGTACTGTCTGGAACTCCCTGCACCTGGGTCCTCCCTTGCAGAGTCCTCACCGAATGGCACAGTGCAGAGTAACTTCTGCTTGATGTTGGCTGCTGTGCAGAGGGGGAGCAAGCCAAACAGTGGGCTGGGTCCTGGCAGCTGAGAGGGGCTCCCTGCCAGTCTCACAGTGGTTGATGGAAATGGGTGATAGTTCCTGACTGCTATCCCTGCTGGACAGAGCTCCTTCCTCACCCCAACCCTTCAACTCAGCCCCATCTATTTCTTCTGTGTAGCAGAGAATGAGATCGGCCAATAGCCAGATCCCAGTAGCTAATACGATCTGACCACTTAAGCAACAGACCTACAGGTAATGGAAGACACCCATCAACCCCCTGCCCATTGTTCTTTCATTTTCAGTTTTTGCTGATTTTCATCCATTTTTAATATTTTTTATAAACACCAATAAATCCCCAGGAAATGTTAAACAAAATGAAAACCAAAAGGCCTTACCTCCAGTGCACTATGGCTACTTTTGTGCCATGCTGCCACTATCTGTCCCCCATGTACTCCCCAGGAAGGATCACTCCAGTGCAAGGGAAAGCCTATGGTTGTGTAAAGCTAATTTAGGGGCTGGAATGCCACATGTTCTCTCCATTCCCAGACTAGTAGGGGGAAGGGGATGTTGCTGCAGAAATGGGGGATAGGCCCACCAAAGTGATCCTAGGCTGTGTTTTTGATATTCCCTAGCAATTAAAGGCTGGCATAAATTAAAGGAGCCCTCAGGCTGCTGTAACCCTGCCAGGAGGAATAGCATGCACAGAGCAGAACCAATATTAGGGCAATGCAGAGGACAGAGTTAAGCTACTTTTGCACACTGTGTTCTGACTTGTGTTCTATGCATTCTGTCTGTACCCAAATACCTGATCCATTGAGTATCAAATACTCCCAGTAAACTCTTTGCCATCATTCTCTAAAAGTAAAACAAAAATACCCAAGAAAAAACCCCAACAATACAACTTACAAAAATTAGTCATGTGCATTTGACTAGTGAATTAATTAGAAGAAATTACAATATACAGTTGTTGGGTCTAAACTTTTGGTGAACTTTGGGGAGCCAAAACACACCCAGACTGACTGTCTCTGCATAATCCTTCCTGAACCCTTTTGAACAAAGCACTGACCTGCAAACTACTCATGACACCCCCTTTCCCTAGTAGCCATTAGCCTTTATCTCTATGCATTTACTTGTTAACTTGCTTTTCCTGTAAAATCTTGATTAATTATGCATGACCATTATCTTTTGTTAATCACTTTGTTTACTTCTGTGTATAAATATTGATGCTCACCCCTAATAAAGGGGCCACACTTAATCTAAAGCTTTTTAGAGCTAAGGATAGTGTGAGCCCGTTGATCAACGCATTGGTGTCTGGTCTCTGACAGAATTGTGTGCCCCATACCAACTCCGCACGAACTCGGGTGCTGGAGAGGTGAGTGAGGACTTGCTTTATTACCTAACACAGTCACTGCTCTGGGCCACAGCTTTCTCCTTCTGTAAAACGGGAATGGTGATAAAGAGCTTTGAGGACAGTGCAAACAGAAGTATGGTCCCATCCCATCCAGATTCTAGAAGAACCCTTGCACTCACGCAAATGGAATTACTTGCAGTTAATTTGGCCTAGCTCCAGAAGGACTCAGGCTGCTGTCCATAGACTGGTCCAAACTCTGTTTCTTTGTGATCATATTCCCTGTATATAGGCTTTGTCCAATTTGTTCTCATTTCATTTTTATTTATTTCATTTTATGGGCATTTCTATCACATATATCAATGTTCTATCATTCTCATTTGCTTTCAGTGGCCACCTTTTGAAATACAAAACATAGAGGGCCTGATTCAGCTCCCATTGACTGCAATAGGATCTGCATAGGCACTATAAACCCAGCTGCAGCAAAGCACTTTAGCACATGCTTGATGTGACGAGTTTGATCTCAGAACCCCCCTTGGGACTGTCATCTAATGTGCTGAGGCTACCTCTGAGCCTGTTTTCTCTGCCAGTTTGGACCTGTAGAACCCTGCCTTGTTGAACTAGATATGCCACTCCGCTCCATCACAGACCCAGGTTCTGAACTATGTGCCCCAAAGCTTCAGACTTAAGTGAAAACAGCTGAAGAAGTGCTCCTGTCTCCAGCACCCAGATACCCAGCTCCCAATGGGATCCAAATCCCAAATGAATCCGTTTAACTCTGTATGAACAGGGTAAACTCATAAATTGTCCGCTCTCTATAACACTGATAGAGATCACAGCTGTTTGCTCCCCAGGTATTAATCACTTACTCTGGGTTAATTAATAAGCAAAAGTGATTTTATTAAGTATAAAACCCTAGGACTTAAGTGGTTTCAAGTAATAACAGACAGAACAAAGTTACCAAGCAAAATAAAACAAAACAGGCAAGTCTAAGCTTAATACATTTAACAAACTGATTACAGGTAAAATCTCACCCTCAGAGATGTTCCAATAAGCTTCTTTCACAGACTGGACTCTTTCCTAGTCTGGGCCCAATCCTTTCCCCTAGTACAGTTCATGTTAGCTCCAGCTCAGGTCACATGGTAACTAGGGTATTTCTCACGACTGGAACTCTCTTTGTTCTGTTCCACCCCCTTACATAGCTTTGGCACAAGGCGGGAATCGTTTGTCTCTCTGGGTCCTCACCCTCCTTCTAAATGGAAAAGCACCATGTTTAAGATGGATTCCAGTACCAGGTGACGTGGTCACATGTCCTGTGAGACCCCAAGCCTTCATGCTTCCTGGCCTGATTCACAGGAAGGCTTTCAAGTAAACAGAGCTATTTACAGCCAATTGTCCTAGTTGATGGGAGCCATCAAGATTCCAAGCCACCATTAATGGCCCACACTTTGCATAATTACAATAGGACATCAGAGTTATATTTCATATTTCTAGTTTCAGATACAAGAATGATACATTTATATAATTATACTCAGTAGATTATAAGCTTTGTAATGATACTTTACAAGAGACGTTTTGCATTAAACATATTCCAGTTGCATTATAGTCACACGTATTAGCATATTGTCATAAAATCATATGGAGTGCAACGTCACACTTGAGTCTCACTGGCTTCAGTGGGCCTTAACTAGGTGCTTAAAGCTAAGTATTTGCTTTACTGAATAGAGATGGGGTTATTCACATGCTTAAATCTAATCACATAGTTAGGGAATTTACTGAATAAGAATTGGATGCTGAAAGTTGAGCATATTTTCCTGTGAATAAAATATGCTGAATAGAGGCTATGAACATTTTGTCACAAAAATCTATATGTGAGACTCTTTTTACCATTCAGCATCACATAAGGTAGTGTGACAGAGCTCAATGTATTATTTACCAGTCTTGTTTGCTGTAAAGTTGGTTGATGATTGCTATAATATTTATCATAGCAATGGATTATATGGCATTTTCATAGCTTTTGCTATAAAAATAAATCCTTCATCTTACTCTGCTGAGGCCCAGCTGTGGGACATAATGTGGAATGAAAACTCATATTCAAGGATGCAATTAAAATAGTAGATGAAAACTCTTGAAATAATTAATAGCATTGACAAAAGGGATGCTTTATAAAAGCACATCACTATTCAGCATTCTAATTGTTGATGGTCGAGAATAAAAAGGCTTATGTCTGCATGTGAGTACAATGGAGATAAATTTGTGTCTAAAATGAAGTACATGGTCCTTATCCGCAAGTATCGTTGTGACAATTCACAGGAATGGAATTTCAATATATTGTGGGAAAATAGTAGCAAGCCATGTATCTTTCACCATTGTAGAGAGAGAGAGAGAGAGAGAGATCTTCATTAAAGATAAAAGATAGACAAGAATGATAAAAATGGGGCAAGATCTTGAAGTTATTTCCCCTGGTATTTTCCCAAACTTTAAAATGCTTCTATCTGGTAGCATGGAAACAGCTGGTGGATGGCTTTCACGATTTCAATATGTTATTAACACGTACTGATAATGTGTACAGTTTGATTGCTAACAATCTTAGTCCAAACCTCCTATGAAGAGATTTAAGATCCAGATGCAGGATCTGACTTTCCTTTAGGAACAAGAACAGAGGCGCTTTCAGAAAGACTAGGAGATTTGAAAACAAACTGTTCAAGCCCAGGCTGAATATATCATTATTTATGCCTTGTCCTGTCAAATTTTCTATGGGACTTTGGGGAGTAAAAAAAATGGGTGAAAGGTGAATATTAGACATATTCCACAGCATAAGGGAGGGGGAAATCATATTTTTACCCCACTTAAGCTCTTGAGCAGAAGCTCTAACACCTGATGATGTGACTGGTGGCAAATACCTCTCTCGAAGATTTTATTTTGTAAAGATTCATTCAGAGACCATCTGGTAGTCAGATTGTCAGCCAGAGTGTGCATCATACTGGTCAGATATACTGCTGATTGGAGTGCTCTGTTTGAGCCACAACATTCCCACAACATTCCTAAAGATGACTTGTTACTGCCTGTGAGAATGTGCATCAACTTTCTTTTGATCAGAAGAAGGGTCAGTCTTATAGCCCGGAACTCCAAAGTATGTATGTGAGATATGGATTCTTTTGGCTTTTGATATTGGGTTATCAGCTGAGTGTGCCTATCAAAGTGTATATCACTCACTTTTTCTTTCACATTGGCCAATGTGACACTGTACAGAATATGTAAGCACTTTATAATATTAACATCAATATTACAAAATTGCAACGAATCACGCCAGATATGCCATCTCAGGTATCTGTGAAAAATGTTATAATTGGCCAAGTATGCTAATCTTGTTTATATGTTTGTATCACCTTTGTATTATCAGTTATACATATGCATGGTATATCTATTTTTCTTGGTGATACCCTCAGACAGATTGGCATCAGCGCTGAACCCGCTGGGTGGCCTATCAAGAGTCATCAGCTGTACAAAGAATCCATTGAAAGAAGCCAGGGGTTACACCTTATGAGTCATCAGGACTCGAAGGGGCATGCTTCTGGACAGGGGACTCCAAGGTTTTTCCATGCCATGTGCTGTGAAGCTTGTGCTTGGGACACAGGAAGTACAAGCCACATGGCAAAAGGAGTATAAAGGGCAGCTGCATCATTTCCATTTTTCATTCATTCCTATTTCTTACCTCTGTAGTGACTTTTCTACAGACAAAGCTCTGAACAAAGGACTGAATGACCCATCCAAGCTGTGGGTGTGTTCCAGAGAGATTTTAAAGCCAGTAAACTCACCAATATTGCTAAGAACCTGATATATGGACTTTGAAGTCTCTGTATGTATCTGAGTGCTTTATCATTGAACAACTTTCTTCTAGGTCTTTCTTTTTTCTTTATAATAAACCTGAATTTTAGACACTAAAGGATTGGCTGTCAGCATGGTATTTTGGGTAAGATCCAAACTAATATTGGCCTGGTAACATAGCTGACCCTTTGGGGTCAGAAGAACATTTTGAATAGTGAGCAGAATTTTTAAATAACTTCTCACTGTACTGGACCCATGTGCTGCTTGGGAGCCAGAGAATTGGAATGCAATGAATCGGGCTGTGTGATTTCTTTTTTCATTCTCTTGATAACCAGGGTGGGGAATCAGAAACACAGTTTGTGACTGGTTGGTGAGTTTACAGTGTTACTACCAAAACTAGTGGTTATCTGCTGTCCCTTTTGCAGCCTGCCCTGACCTTGTCATTTTCAGTGAGCGCTGTCCCAGTCATACAAGGTCACAGCCAATACACTGTTTTGTCTGTCTAGTTTCACAGAGTTTAAGACTAGAAGGGACCATTAGATCTAATTTGACCTGCAGAGCATAAGTCATTAAAAATTTCACCCAATGACCTTTGTATTGAGCCCAATAACTTGTATGTGTGACTTAAGCATATCTTGGGTTTGGCAGATCTTCCAGAAAAGCATCCAATATTGATCTGAAGACATCAAGAGATGGAGAATCCACCACTTCCCTTGGTAGTTTGTTTCAAGAGTTAATCACCCTCGCTGTTAAAAGGTTTTTTTCAGAGGGTGCAAGAAGTCTGGTTCTATAGTTACTGGGATTATAGCAACATTAATCTACTTATATGGTATATAAAAAAAGAAACAATCTTCAGACAATGAAAGGAATGCTGCCAGGGGGACAGATATTTAAATTTCTAATCAGTTTTTACTCACTCCAAACACAGAGTGTATAATCCTAACCCATTGCAGACAATGGTAGTTTTGCAATTGACATCAGTGGGGCCAGGATTTCACTTGAGGAGATTTTTTATGCAGCATAAAAACAACTCAAACTTATTGAGTTTAGTTCCTACTTGTTGTTAGCATACTCATCCTCGAAAGTAGCACAAATTCTACATGAGATGCTTCAATGTTGCTGTATTGTACAAAGTAATGGACAATCCTTTAAAACAGATACAATTAATAATCTTGCGTGGGTGATTTTAAGTAGATATTCTTGGTATAAAACAACAATTATATGAATTTTTTGGTTATTAAAGTTATTAAACAGAAAGATGCACTGGTTGCAACATTTATTTGTATGATTTTGGTAAGGAGAACTACGTCTTATATCTGTAATTTAACTTACCAATACTCATTGTAAAATAATTTTACATTTCTAATTTCTTATGATGTTTATTGCTCTGTACTCTGTAGATGAACAACAAAATATATAGAATATAGTTTGTATTTTAAAAGGAGCAAGATTGTTAAGGTTATATATGTGTTGTGTATTCTAGGCCATTACCCTCTCCACATTCAAGCTCACTACTTTCATGATGCCCATAAAAAGTGAACAAACAAAACAATATTATAACTTAAAACTAATCCTTCTTCTAGGCTTTCCAGGACATTCTGTCTTCTCCATTTTGTCTCTTAGGATCCATGTTTATTCTCCTCAGTAACATTAAACATGACTCTTTTTGGAGGATCAAGCCTTTATACTGTAAGCATTTCAAGTTTTTTTCAGGAAATTCACTCCTATCTAGAGGGCCACTACAAGGCCTGTGTGGTATTTAAATCCTCAAATTAAGTCTTAAGTACTGTGAATATTACACTGTGGCTTATATAGCACTGAGTACATTGTCAACACTTACATAATAATAATAATGATAAATACCAATAAAAGGAAATAATATTAATGGGTTTATAAAAAGGATGGTTGAAACAGAAGTTGCCAAAAGAGTTAGATTACTAAGTAAAAGTTCTCTATTTTATTAATTGTTTAGACCTTATCAGTAAAGGTGAAATTAGTCAATTCTGATATTTCTAATAAGACTTTTATTGTACAGTTCTAGTGTGGAGTACTTTTCCTATACACAAATCTTTTATTGACACATCACATGAGAAATGGAAGGCACCTGCCTGTTACAAATATGACAGATGCATTTAATTAAGTGGAGTCAATTAATAAGAACTTACATGTCATGTTACCATGTGGAAAGTCTTAGTCATCATCAAGAAATATATAAAAGGAGAAACAGTTTTGCAGTTAGATGGTTTCCTTGTTTTTGCTTTGTCACACAGATGATCCAAGCTGTAGAATGCAAATGTAAGTCTTGTTATGAAAAATGTTTTTTGCAATAACTGTGCTGTTTAGGACATTCTCTGATTACAGAAGGGTCTGACTGACCAATGGTATAAAAGGCAAGCACAAAGCCCTCCATTGTGCTTGACTCGTATGGGAATGCATCAGGAAACTGGCCAGCTGAGTGGCTGGGAGAATTGCTCTCTGCAAGGTCAGAATGGAAGATCCATTTTGTGATGGGTTAGGGAAGGGGAACTGTTGTTGCATACACATAAAGATATAATGATTTCAGTGCCCCATGAAACTGGCCAGGAGGGGCTACTGTGTGGGTGCCCCTAACCCTAACTCTGGAATGAATTTTACATCCCTAGCCTCTTCACACCTTATTTGTAAAGAGTCCAAACACATAGGCTTTGTGCGGGCAAAGTAAAATTTGTGTGCAAAAGAATAAAATACAAATCACAGAAGATGAGAAAAAGAATTTTCTTAAACAACAGAGCAAAAACAAAAAAGCACCCCCCAATGAATTACTCATTTTTCTTAATGTGGTTATTGCATAAGTGATCTTTATAGGATTATGAAATAGATTCTGACCACAATGTGTGGGCATGTATAACTCTGCCTGACTTAGGGCCTCATATGGCAAAACTTGACTTATGGTCAGTAGTTGCTTTGGCTGCAATAACCTACTCACGTGAATTAGGGGTTGTAAGGTTCAAAGTCTCCCATTTATAATCAGAAATGAAACAGGTTGCTCCAGAAAAACATATTTGAACAAGTTTTTTAACCACTTTGGCTTGTTCATCCTTCCTTTTTAATTAAAATTTAATTTCTGGGGATCTAATTTTTTTATATAGTTAAAAGTAAGTTAAACATCTGCTATGAAAACATCTAAAATAGAATATAGTTGTATCCATTTTCAAAACCAGACTATTTAAATAATGAATGATGTTCACTTCCTCAGAATGTGTAAATGTCCTTTACTTAGAGTTAAACTGTCAACAGCTGAAAGACAATACCATTGACATGTACCTGGCACTAGTTACTCAGGTTTATTTTTTCCTGGAAAGCTGTTTGGGGCGACAGAGTGGCGTCCGGGTTTCCCAGGTTGTTGTGCTGACAAACTGCAGCGGTGGTAAAGGCAGGGAGTCTGACAAAATCTCATTAATCATTTTAAATTAAATCCAACATTCCTCTCCAACACTGCCAAGAAGAAAGCTAAACTTTTACAAATGAAAATTCCCTCTGAAAAGATTCGATATCCTGTTCTTGTTGCTCTCTAAATAAATATATTTGACACACACACACAGAGGAAATAATATTATTTCTAATCTTAAAAAAACAACTGTGGGGCTGATTGTCAGACATGCTGAGCTCCTTCAGGTCCTGCTGATTTTAATGGGAGCTATGGGTGCACAGCATCCCATTTGAAAAGCAGATCCTGTTTGTTTAGTTAATATTTCCACAGAATCACAGTAATAAAAACTTTGAAAAAGCTGTTAAGCAAATATGGAAATTTACTTTTTTTTAAAAAATGGAAAAACTTCCACATGAGGATAGGAAATCTTCTTTGTAACAGTTTTATATCCCTCCTATTTAGTTTGAAGGAGTAAGAAAGGAAAATTAGAAACCAATTAACAATGTTGGCATACACTTTAAAATGATGTTGTAACAGAAATGTGTATATTTCAAATACAGGAAAGAGATTTTTTCCACAGCTAGTGTTAGCTGAAATATATTATGCTTTTACTCATGCATATTCTATACTAATAAAATATATCTTAAATTTTCGTCTGATTAATTATATCAAAAGGTTTAGAATGTTTGTTTTTTATTTTAGTTGCTAAAATCTCTATTGCAGGATTGTAGATAGATCATACAGTTTTGTATATTATAGCTCTTTAAATCAAAAAGAAATCATAGCGTGCCTATGGGAGATGCAGGAAATCCTTCAAGTCTGTCCTTTGTCCATTTTAATAGTGCTTTTGAGATTAGAGTGAAAGATTTTACAACAGCAGAAAGCTAGTCATCAACCTTAATGCTTATTAGTTTTGATACTTATTTCAAATATGTTAAAAGAAAAATTTTTAAAAACCTTTACTTTGATTTTTCAACAGTATTTCAATAGAAGGGAAGTAAATCTGATTTTTAAAATACTTACAGCTGTGTAACTCTGTGCCTTTTCTAAACGAAAATAGTGCATCAGTGTTGCCAAGGATTGAAAATGGTTTCAGATTTGCTTCTTGTAACATAATTCACTTTATAAAAAGGAGTAGATTCCACAATGACAAGCTTAGATACAAAAACCCCACCATTATGAAAATAACAATTCTTGCTGACAAATTAGTGTATGTAAATGTATTGTGTATACATTACAGAAAGGAGTTAGTGATGCTTATTTGCTGAGTTGGGCATTTCAGTCTTCTAAATGCTTATCTCAAATTGTTTACAATTTTCTCAATGATTTTCAGTGTGGGCAAATATTGTTTTATAATTGGTCTCAACTGAAATGTGATTTTTATTTCAAAGTTTCAAGAAAATTGAATTGGTTTTGACTGACAACTTCTATTCCCAACCGCAAAATAGACCTATTTTATACTTAAAATACGTTCATGTTTTTTTTGCATCATGATAACTCAGACCGCTTCATTTTATTTTAGAATGTCAAATTTGGCATAAATCTGTGATCTTCAGTGATGGATAGTAGCCATGCAAGTTAGTAACAAGTGGTTTTGAAAAAAAAAATCTTAGACATTAGAAGAGATTGAAGATGACATACTGAGCATGTGCAGTACATCATATTCTTTAATGAAATAAGTACATGACATTCCACACTGACACACACACTAGTGTCATCTGGAAGTATGCAGAACAGTTGTGCTTGTGCCACATTCGAGTATATGGCTGAAGCCACCATGGTAAAAGATTTAAAACGTGGTCTCTCAGAGCATGTTTTATAGGGCTCTGACCTGGGTCTTGCTTTGAATCCCCTTCCCCCCGTCCGTGTTCCAGAACTTTCACTCAAATTTAGTGGTACTTTCAACCTGGTCTAGCTGGCAGAACTGGGCATATGGATTAAAGAGAGCGTTACTCACCCTGTGCAGTAACTGAGGTTCTTTAAAATATGTGTCCCTATGGGTGCTCCACTGTAGGTGTGGCAGCACCCCCTGCACCTGGGATCAGAGATCTTCACCAACTGTGCCTGACGGACTTCACATGTGCACCTCCCCTCTCCTGTGCTGTGTGTGGGATGTGTATATAACACTATATGGTCTGACTGCCCCAGTTCGTTCTGTGCCGCAGAGCTTTTTTTTTTTTTTGCCTTTAAAACAGAGGGGAGGAGGGCGGGGAGTGGAGCACACATAGGGGGGCACATCTTGATGAATCTAGTTACTGCACAGAGTGCGTAACTTTATCTTCTTTGAGTGGTGTCCCTGTGGGTGCTCCACTGTAGGTGACTATAAAGCAGTGCTCCTATTTGGAAGGCTGGGATTTGGATCAACATGTACTGCTGATGATCTGATAGCATGTCCAAGGAAAATGTGCATAATAGTGTAGTGCCAGGCGAACGTGTCTGTCGATGCCCATGTGACAGCCTTACAAATGTCATCAATGGGGACATTATTGAGAAAGGCAGTTGAGGTAGATAATGATCATGTGGAATGTGTTCTGACTGAGGTAGAACATTGTCTATCATGGAGTTCGTAAGATAAACATATACACTGTGACATCCATTTAGAGAGGCATTGTTTAGATATAGTATTGCCTCTGGATCTTTTGGTGGTAGAGAGGAATACTCATGGCAATTTCCAGAAGGGTTTAGTTCTGTTCAAGTAGAAGGCTAAAGCACACCTCACGTCAAGAGTGTGTAGAGCTGCCTCCTGTTGATTACTGTGAGGCTTCGGAAAGAAGCAAGGGAAGTGTGTTGTTTGATTGAGATGAAAAGATGTTTGGACCTTAGGGAGGAATCTTGGGTGTGGGTGTAGTGTAACTTTGCCTTTATAAAGCACTTTGTATGGTGGATATGCCGGGAAGTCCATGATTTTGCCAACTCATCTAGCAGAGGTGATGGTGACAAGAAAGGCTGTTTCATTGATAGGTAGATGTAAAAACAGGTTGCTACTGGTTCAAAGGGGGCCTTGTCAGAGAATGTAGGACTAGGCTGGGGTCCCAGGCATGGGTCAGGTCTTGTATATGGGGATAGATATTTTGAATACCCCTCAAAAAACGCTTCGTGAATGGGTGTGTGAAGACAGAGTGGCAGTCAATGGGTGAGTGAAAAGTAGTGATTGTCACCAAGTGTACTCTAATAGAGAGCTATTGGCCAATCTTGACTTTTGAGGTGTAGAATGTAGCCAAGAATAAGTGGCAACATAGTGTGTCTGTATCAACCTGGTGTGAGGTGCATCAGCAGTGAAATCTAGTCCATTTTTGAATGTAAGTGCCTTTGGTCATGTCACATCTGTTATTCAAAAGTATCTTTTTGACTGTGTCTTAGCAGGTTATTTCCAGGCCCCAGTACCATGAAGGAGCCAAGCTTTGAGGTGAAACATCTGTGGACTAGGATGGAGAATGCATCCTGTGTCCTGTGAGTGGAGCCATGGTGTTAGGTGGAGAGAGATCAGTCAGCATACTATCATGCGCAGAAGATAAGTATACCAGAACTGTTGTGGCCATATTGGAGCTATTCATATGACATGACCTCAGTCATCCTGTATTTTGTGAAGTACTCAGACTAGAAGGGGAAAGGCATAAAGGAGTGGTGTGTCCCAGCGATCTGCATCCCAGTCCTACTCTGGAGCAGAATTGAGGGCAACGGGAATTGTGTTGAGTGGCAAAGAGATCTATGGTGGGAAGGCCCCATCGCTTGAATATGTGTTGAAGTGCTTGCATATCCAGCTCCCACTTATGATTGAGTGAGAATGTCCTGCTCAGTGCATCTGAAGTGGTGTTCTGGTATCCCAGGAGGTATGCAGCTGACATGGAGATGTTGTTTTCGATACACCAGTTCAACAGTTTGATTGCCTCCAAGCATAAAGAGTGGGACCTTGCTCTGGCCTGCCTGTTGATGTAATACATGCAGGCAAGATTGTGAGTCATCACTCTTATGGTATGATGGTTGAGAAGAGGTAGGAAATGTCAGCAGGCATTGCAGACCGCTTGTAGCTCTAGGAGGTTGATGTGTAAGGTGGATTCAATGGACAACTCTGCACTGCACCTGCACTGTGGATTTGATGCATGACCCTGCACTCTGTGTTTGTGTAGATGTGCTCCCCAACTGATCAGGGAGGTAGGATCATAGTCACTGATGGCTGCAGGAAAGGATCTCTAACACAGATGTTGTTGGGCTGTGTCCACCACATCAGTGAGTCCTTGATTCATCTCAGCATGGATAAAAGTTTGTGAATACTGTTTCTGTGGGGCGAGGTATATGGTACAGATCCATGCTTGAAGACATTGCATGTGTTCTGCCTTGTGGCCTAGAAGCTTGTGCAGAGATCTGGGGGCAGACTCATGTGGCGGATACCAGATCTGTGATAGCTGAGAATCTGTAAGGTGGTACGAAGGTCCTGGCTTGTATGGTATCCAACTGTGCATCGATGAATTCCAGCTGTTGCACTGGCATTAGAGTGGACTTTTCTAGGTTCACGAGGAGGCCTAGCTTTGTGAACAGGTCCATTGTTACGTGGGCAGCTTGGAGAGCATTGATTTCAGGTGGGGGCTTGAGGAAACAGTTGTCCAAGTATGGAAAAATGATGATATCTTGTTTCCTTAGGTAGGCCATGGCTACTGTGAAGACCTTGGAGAACACCCAAGGTGCCATGGATAGTCCAAGAGTAGTACTTTTTAATGGTAGTGGTTGGTGCACACAACAAACTGGAGAAATAGTCCATGGGCAGAATGTATGGTGTGATAAGGTTCCTCCTCTACCTTGATGGGTCCCACGCTTATTGGTGGATTTTTCTAGCCTTAGAGATTCACCGTAGCCCTCAGTTTGGCCACTTTTGTGGCTCAAATCTGCTGATCACTCAGATAACCTCATCACTGACCAGTATGGGGAAAAAGAGTAAGACCAATCCCCACAGTTTCTGCTGATTCACCATGTGGGTTGGGGAACAGCCCAGAGAGCTTCCCCTCTGGTGGAACCTCCTGTGTTGGATTAGGAGTTGGGAGGTTTGAGGGGAACCCTGGCCCACCTTCTATTCCGGGTTCCAGCCCAGGGCCCTGTGGACTGCAACTATCTATAGTGCCTTCTGGAACAGCTGCATGACAGCCACAGTTCCCTGAGCTACTTCCCCAGGGCCTCCTCCCAACACCTTCTTTGTCCTCATCACAGGACCTTCCTCCTGATGTCTGTTAACGCTTGTATTCCTCAGTCCTCCAGCAGCATGTCCTCTCACTCCCAGCTCCTTAACTAACTGAAGTGACAGCCTTTTTAAACCGGGTGTCCTGATTAACCTTAATTAATTCTAGCAGCTTCCAATTGGCTACAGGTTTCCTAATTAGCCTGCCTGCCTTAATTAGTTCTAGAAAGTTCCTGAGTGTTCTGGAATAGTCCCTGTTATCTTACCCAGGGAAAAGAGACCTGCTTAACCTGGAACTAATGTATCTACCTTCAACCACTCTCTTGTAGCCATCTGGCCTGACCCTGTCACAATGGAAATACGAAAGTATGCATCTTGGTGGTTGAGGGCCGAGAACCAGTCCCCCTGTTGCAGTGCTGGGATAATAGTGGAGAGGGTAACCATCTTGAAATGTTGCAGCTCAATGAATTTATTTAGTTTGTGAAGGTCTAGGATGGAACGCTAGCTGCTGGACTTTTTCTGAATCAGAAAATAGTGAGAGTAGAAACCCTGTCCTCTTTGCTGGGGAGGGACCTATTCTATGGCTCCCAGTTGCAGAAGCTGACTTATTTCTCCTTGTAGAATGGACTTATGAGAGGGGTCCCTGAAAAGGAATGCAAAAGGGAGGGATAGATAGGAAGGAAATGGAGTATCTTCCCTTCACCAACTCACTTGTCTGAGGTGATGAGACTCCAAGTTGGGAAAAACGGAGTTAGCTGCCAAACTGTTGGAACGTTAGAGATGCTAGGGATGATGGGAACAAGGAAAGACTTCTCGGGGCCTCGACCTCACCTTCAAATTTGTTGTTGCCGGTAGCTCCTTGTTTACATTTAGTCGGAGGCCTTTGTCTATGGCGTTGGGTGTTGTAGTGCTGTTGAGGAGTGTATTGTTGAGTTTGGGATCATGGGGTGAGCTGCTACTTCCCTGAACATCTCTCTGCTGGTGTGTATATCCTGAGAGCATGAAGTGTAGCTTGGGAGTCTTTAAGGGAGTGCAGAGAGTTATCTGTCTGCTCCTAGAATAGTTTCTGGCCTTCAAATGGTAAGTACTCTACTGTGGTTTCTACCTTAGGCAAGCCTGAGAGGTGGAGCCAGGATGAGCACCTCATGACCACAGCAGTCACGATGGATTGAGTAGTGATGTCTTCAGAGTCTAACAAGGCTTGTAGGGCTGTATGGGCTAGGAGTTGTCCCTCCGATATCAAGGACTGGAGTTGCTTCTTTTTGGTCTCTGGTAGATCATGGCAAAGTTTCTTCAATTTGGAGTAGTTCAGATGATTATACTTGGCCATGAGAGCTTCATAATTTGAAATCCTAAACTGTAGTGTGGCTGAAGAGTATGACTTGCATCCAAATAGGTTGAGGCATTTCCAATCTCTGTCTGGATGGCTAGATCGAGATTGGTACCTATGCCCCCTCTCTTGCACAGCATTCTTTCCTGGAACATAATATTTTCTGTTGGCGCATTTTCAGGTCAGAGGAATGGAAGCTGGGGTCTGCCACAGAACCTTTGCAGGTTTGAGAAGAGCCTCACTGATCAGTAGTGCAATCTTTGAGGAAGATGATGTGCGGAGGATTTCCAGCAGTTTATGCTGCTGGTCTTTGACTTCTTCCAATGGCATCTGTAGGGAGTCTGCAATCCAATGGAATAGATCTTGAGAGTGTTTGAAGTCAACAGCAGATGTAGGGGGTGCGGGCATAACTGCCTTGTCAGGTGAGGAGGAAAAATATAAAGTTGGGGGAGCTTTCTCTTCCTCCTCAGTTGGCACTGGTGGCAGTTCGACTTCCTGAGGGTGAGAGACCGATGGAGAAGGGAGAGGTGTAGGTCTCTGGCTTTGCTTTCGGGAGGGATCCTGAATTGTGTCCTGTACATGGCCCAAGGGTCCCACTGTGGCCAGTTTGGTGGGAATGGCACATGTGGCTGCATCCATTGTGGTCTCTGCCAAGATTGGGGGCCAGAGGTAGTCTGCATATAGTGAGGATAAGCTGGTGCAATTTGTCCAGTAGTCAAGGGAACAATGCGGCCCTTGTCCTCCTCTTCTTCCTCCTCCTCACTGGGGAAGGGATATGCCATCCTCAGCAGAGAGAGAGAGGAATGTTGTGAGTCTGGAGAGGTAGGTAGAAGTGCGGGGACCTCCCATTGAAGAAGCAGAGACTCAGGAGTGTCAGATACCAGCAGGTCTTTAGGGTTTCTAAAGTCTTGTAGAAGGGGAAGGAGCATCATTCGTGCTGTTGTAATACACAGTGCCGAAGAGAGGATTTATGTCCCTGAAATTTCAGAAGATGGTGCCAAAGACTTGGCCATACCAAAGACTTGGCTGGTGCTGAAGATTTTGGTGTCGATGAGTTCGTCATCGCTGGTGACTTGGTTGATGCCGATGATTTTGATGGTGCTGAGGTCTTACTCTGTGTCAATGGCTTCATAGGTGCCAGAAATGGTGTTGGTGCCATAGCTCCTGCAAGTGGACTGTCTTGGTGGCCAGAGCTGGGGAATGGTGCGCAGAGTTGAAGGTCTGCCCAGATAGGCTCTTTAGACCGTTTCTTTGAGCCAGTATACTCAAATGAGCCCTGGAGCTATGTCCCCTGTTGGATGAGGTTGAAGCCACTGACCTAGTCAGCGATGTTCTGATGGGCTGCACCTCAGAGTGTGAGGAGAAGGAAGCCCATTTCTTGTCATCCACATGATCACAAAATGGCTTTCTCTTCACAGAGCATGGCAGACGACTTGGTATCTTTGGGGAAAAATCTAGGCCAGGGTCTGATGCTGGAGAAGTTTCAATCTAATGTCCCTGTCATTTCTGGCTCTGGGTTTCAGGCTGAGGCAGTGGGAACACTTTTGTGGGATCTGTGCCTCTCCCAGACACACTGCAGGTGGCCATCTGTTATTGAGAATGTAGCCCCGCATGAAACACACCTCTTAAACCCAGGAGAGCCAGACATAAGGGTGAAGGGAAAAGGTTTTGCAGTTGGGAAGGACAAGAAGTGGGAAAAATGGAAACCTAAGCTATGAGAACTGCAAAGATAAAGTTAGAACAAAAAACTTTTTTTTTTAAATAGAAGGAGAAAGAAGAAGAAAAGGGAAAAAAGGTCTATGGGGGAATAGGAGAAACAGGCTTTGCTAGTGGATTCCGTCCCAGACCAAAGGCAGTAGAGAAGGAATTGCGGTCAGACCACACAATGCTATATGTACACATACAGTGTGCAACACGAGAGAGGGGAGGTGCGCATGCGAGGTCCGACTGGCACCGCTGGTGAAGATCTTCAATTCCAGGCACAGGGGGTGTTGCCAATCTTCAGTGGAGCACTCATTTAGACATCACTTGAAGAAGAGTGGATTATTTGCAGTGAAGATGAAGACTAAATCTAGTGCTGTTAGTACTCCAATCCCTTCCACAATTCCTCCCATGAACTCAGAAAGACAAGTTCTCCCACAATTCATGGGGAAAGAACTATAGAGTGACTTACTGCATCACAAAGAACCATTATGCCCCCAGAAATCCTAGTGCTACTCATGGGGGAGTCACAGGACCAGGGAAGACACAGAGTGGGTTCCACAAAACTCATATTCAGCTGCCACCTAACTCTGTAGGTGCTTAAACTCAGTGCTTAAGTTTCTGCAATAAAAGTTCCCAAAGTGACTATGTTGCTACTTCCAGGCATCTGGTCTTAGGCCTACCACCCCTCAGATGAGTGTGCTACCTCTTGGACAATGGGATATTCTGATATGGGACTCCTCCAGTTTCTCCTGTTGAAGTTGTTCCACTTTTTAAACAACTGAGTGATTATTAATTGGACCAGAGAAAGAGTTAAAATAACTCTATAGCCCAGTGGTTAGGGCACTCACCTGAGAGGTAGCAGATCCCTGTTCGAAGCCCTTTGCTTCATTAGGCAGAAGGGGGACTTGACCCAGGGAGTTCTTACATCCCGTGTGAGTACCTAGCCACTGGGGTAAAGGTTATAAGGGAAGTCCTCCACCTCCCGAGTTTCATGAAGTTAGGCAACCTCTGAGCATGCCTACCAGATCAGGCCTACATGACTCAGGCAGTGGAACACCTATCTTTCCCCAGTTCATGGATCACTAGCAGCAATAGGCATCTCCCTGCTGCCCAGACTCAGGGCATGTCTACACTTACTTCTGGAGTGATTGATCCAACAGGGGTCGATTCATCACGTCTATTGAAGAAGCAATGAATCAACCACCCAGTGCTCTCCTGTCGACTCCAGTACTCCACTGGAGTGAGAAGCATAGGTAGCGTCGATGGGGAAGTGTCAGCAGTCGACCTACCACAGTGAAGTAGTACTTAGTAGATTTAAGTACGTCAACTTCAGCAACGTTATTCAGTGTAGACCGAGCCTTAGGCACCTACATCCCAGAGTGGGGAAGGGTGTAGGATACTCCCTTCTCACCAGCATCTCCCAGGGGCAAGCTTAGGTGGCACTGTGCTTGTGTGCTTGTTTTGTAGATTGCAGTGTTCCTGTGATTTTTCTAGGTGTCTACTATTTTTTTGCCTCCAGGCCACCATAACTTGAGTAGGTCTTCGCAATGTGACTGCTTGCACCCAGGCGTTGATCACCTGGGCTACTGTGCAGCAAAGACATATTCTAATTCTCAGTGTCTCTGTTTTTGGGTGTTCAAAATTGAAGGGATTGATTTTCAGAGGCAGTCAGAACCCAAAATTCCAGCGAAAGTCAATGGGAGCTGTGCATGCTCAGGCCCTTTGAAAATCAGGCTCAAACTATTTCAAGTCAGATACGAAGAAGCTGACACCAAGAACTGTGGCCATTTTTGAAAATGTTAGTTTGATTATCTACAGTCACATTCTGATTGCCTACTTGAGCCTTTATGTTACACCTGTGCACCAACTCCCAGTAGTCCGTGGACAGAATTTCATCATTGACCCCCACACAATGTTAAATTGTGTAGGACAGTTAATGGAGTGGAGAGGTGAAACATCCTCTGAGGATTGGGGGAGGGAGGGAGAGATAGTAAAGAGATACAGTTAGGAGTGCATTGGGAGTGAGTGATAAAAAGGGACAGTTGGTTCTGTCCTGCCTATGGAACTCTGCATTATGAGGGACTGTGCCCTCACACAGCTTGCGGGGGTGGGGGAGGTATGATGGCAGAGAGCAGCTAGGACAATATTCTCACTCCTCTCCCCATTCAACTGCAACCGTCAGGATTACTTTCACAAGCAGTGCCATATGTGAGTGAAGTACTCCAGGCTTTTGAAGGGCCAACAGACTCCCCAGAGAGACGATCTCTTCTGCCCAGCCTGTTACTCCCAGTAATATCTGAGACAGCAGTTAATTCAATTCAGCAGGTACTCCGTTTGTGAGGTTTCTTAGTAGAGTTGAGATTAACCTGTCATTGCTGCATCTGCTCTTTGGTCTTCTGAAAGAGGATGTGCTAATGGACCTGGCCTACAGAGAAAAGTAGTCATGTGTAGAATAGAACAGTACTGTAGAACTCAGGTGGAAAGACCCTCTGCAATACCAGTGTTTCTTGTCCTTTCTGGTGTAGGCTGCATAAGTACAGCTGGAGTGAAGGCTTGTTTTGAGGTAATGTATTTGAACCACACCCGCAATATCTGGGTGCATTTCTGTATGTGGATGAGAGATATTGGAAATATTATAGACACTAAATACTGCATTCACCAATGGCAGAACTATCTTTACTTTAGTTTAAGTAGCCCGTATGCAGCTTGACAGAACTTAAAGAAAGTGGCGCTGTGGTTAAGGCAGTTAACTAGACCTCAGGAAATCTGAAGTCAATTCCTAGCTGTATCATGGGCTTCCTGTGTGACCTCATCTGTAAAATGGAAATAAAAATACTTACAGATCTCACAGGGGACCCCAGGATAAATTCATTAAATGACTAACACAGACAGATACTGAAGTGATGTGACTATACACATATCTAAATATACATCATCCAGAAAGAAAATTAAGGAACAAGTAAACCTCATGCATAATAAAGAGAAATGCTGTATTGAGAGTTCCTTGGCTAACAGCCATACAGTTCCCCATTGTAATGGAAGCTGCAAAGCTAAAAGTACACTTTAAATTGTAAGGTAGTACATAACTGAAACTATATTCCTGAGTCTAGAACCAATTAGAACCTGCCTACATGACCACTAGACTAGGAAAAAGGTGCTTTTAAAAACTGAGTTAGCTAATATGAATGCTATCTATAAATATATCAGAGGGATAAATACAAGGGAGGGATAGGAATTATTTAAGCTCAGTACCAGTGTGGGCACTAGAACAAATGGATATAAACTGGCCATCAGGAAGTTTAGACTTGAAATTAGACAAAGGTTTCTAACCATCAGAGGAGTGAAGTTCTGGAACAGCCTTCCAGGGGGAGGAGTGGGGGCAAAAGACATATCTGGCTTCAAGACCAAGCTTGATAAGTTTATGGAGGGGATGGTATGATGGGATAGTCAAAGATCAATTAATTGGCAAAATTAGGCTATTAGCAGTAAATATGCCCAATGGCCTATGATGAGATGTTAGATGGGGTGGGATCTGAGTTACTACAGAGAATTCTTTCCTGGATATCTGGCTGCTGAGTTTTGCCCACATGCTCAGGGTTTAGCTGAACACCATATTTGGGGTTGGGAAGATTGGCAGAGACCCTGGGGGTTTTTCGCCTTCCTCTGCAGTGTGGGGCATGGGTGACTTGCTGGAGGATTCTCTGCACCTTGAAGTCTTTAAATCATGATTTGAGGACCTTAATAGCTTAGACATAGGTTAGGGGTTTATTAGAGGAGTGGGTGGGTAAGAGTCTGTGGCCTGTGTTGTGCAGGAGGTCAGAATAGACAATTATAAAGGTCCCTTCTGACCTTGAAATCTATGACTCTAATATATCACTTCATGTAGGTACAATTTAACTGCTTTCAAATTGTGTTCATTCACTGTGTTTATCCCAAATTCTCCATCAATGGAATATCTGGATTGGAAAACTGGTCGAGGTAAGGTTAAGGTTAGCAAGAACATGTTAACTTAACCTCTATCATGTGCTAGTCTTGACATGCCCCACCTTATCTCACAATGAGCTAACACAATTGTAACTGCATCTATGCTACGTGTTAAGGCTGCTTTCAAACTTGAATGTTAAAAAGTCAATTTTTTTAGTTTATTCCTCATATAGACAGGTCTTCAGGATTTGTTTAACTTGAGTTAATAACTGACTGCCAATTAATTTAAGTTAGCTAATGCAATAGTAAATGCTAGTTTCAACACTCCACTCGAACAAACTTTATTGATGGAGTGTCATGACCAGCATTTCTCTTTAACTCAGGTAGCTGAGAAAACCACCATCATGAAAACAAGAGCAAAGTTTGCAATATAAAAGGAAGAAATACAAGACTATTTTTAAGAGAGAAAAAGAAAAAACTTTAGTTAAAATATTTTACAATAAAATAATTATGATTATAAATCTCTTTAGTTAAATATGTACACGTTACATGGTATTTTAAAAAAGAATGGAACTGGTTAAAGTTTTCAAGCAAATCTAATGCACAAATCCACCATCTTGTCAGCTTTAGATTGTAATGTCAGTTTAACATTCATAAATGGCTGTGTCAGATTAATGGCATGGTTTTGTGCAAAACAAACAAAATTAAGTTTTTTTTTGCAAAATCCTTCGGTTCCCATGGTAAATTGCTAAAAAAGATAGTACATACAACACACATTGTGATTGTATACAGAGGTTAGAATGACCAGCACTAATATAACCCCCATATCTACAAAATAATTAACTCCTTGGGTAGCTTTAGTTTTTGTAAACTACAAATTCTTAGTCCTAGCAAATTGTGCTTTTAGGCAGCCACATGGCCAATAAGGTAGATGTTGTCATAAAGGTGCCCTACAAAATCTTCACTAATGTTCTGAGCAGCACGTCGTGTGTTTCGGATAAATTCTCTCTTTGACATTTTGTTCTTCACATGAGGGCTGGTAAGATCAATGGAAAGCAGAATCAAAGAGTAGCATAGTACATAAACTGCATCTAAAGAAAAAGAGAACATTATGAAGTTATTGTTTACAGAACCATAAGTATGGATGGCACTTTACAGGCAATTAAAATGACCAGTCCCTGCTCAAGGTTCTTACAATCTTAATGGATTCCTTGAATAAATATGCACATGAGTAACTTTACTCATGAGTAGTTCATTGAAAACAATTTATTATTAAAAAGTTATAATGATAACGCAGTGCTAAATAAACACCAATGAATGTATTCATATTTATATAGTATCCAAAGTGTGCAAAATTCTTTACAGACATGAAGCTAGACAGATCCTTGCCCTGAAGAGATTTCACATTAAGGCCCTGATCCTGCAAATGCTATGCACATTCTTAACACTAAGGCCTTGTCTACACTAGCGTTTAAACCGATTTTAGCAGCGTTAAACCAATTTAACGCGGTACCCGTCCACACGAGGCCCTTTATAATCTATATAAAGGGCTCTTTAAATCGGTTTCTGTACTCCTCCCGAATGAGTAGCGCTAAAATCGGTATTACCAGATTAGGGTTAGTGTGGCCGCAAATCGACGGTATTGGCCTCCGGGCGGTATCCCACAGTGCACCATTGTGACCGCTCTGGACAACAATCTGAACTTGGATGCAGTGGCCAGGTAGACAGGAAAAGCCCTGCGAACTTTTGAATTTCATTTCCTGTTTGTCCAGCATGGAGTTCTGATCAGCACGGGTGGTGATGCAGTCCCAAATCCGAAAAGAGCTCCAGCATGGACTGTACGGGAGATACTGGATCTGATCGCTGTGTGGGGAGACAAATCTGTTCTATCAGAGCTCCGTTACAGAAGACGAAATGCCAAAGCATTTGAAAAAAATCTCCAGGCTATGATACAGAGTCCACAGCACAGTGCTGCGTGACATGCGTAACGGAAAGCCAAAGAATCAAATGGACGCTCATGTAGGGAGGGAGGGGGTACCGTGGACTCCAGCTATCCCACAGTCCCTGCAGTCTCCGAAAATCATTTGCATTCTTGGCTGAGCTCCCAATGCCTATAGGGTCAAACACATTGTCCGGGGTGGTTCAGGATATATCTTGTCAATTTACCACCCTTCCCCCTCCGTGATGGGAAAGGGGGAAAAATCGTTTCTTGACTTTTTTATATGTCACCCTATGTATACTGCATGCTGCTGGTAGACATGGTGCTGCAGCAGTAAACAGTAGCATCCTCTCTCCTCCCCTCCCCAGTGGCAGACGGTACAGTGCAGTAGGACTGATAGCCGTCCTGGTCATGAGCCCGTGAGTGGTCCTGGCTGGCCTCAGGTGAGGCCGGCCAGGGGCACCTGGATAAAAATAGGAATGATTCCCGGTCATTCCCAGTAGATGGTACAGAACGGCTGGTAACCGTCCTCTTCATAGCAACTGGGGGCTGAGCTCCATCAGCCCCCTCCCTTTCATGTGTAAAGAAAAGATTCTGTCCTGCCCGGACTATCATAGCAGCTGGAGGCTGCCTCCCCCTCATTTTATCTCAGTAACAAGTCAGTGTTTCTTATGCCTGCATTCTTTATTACTTCATCACACAAATGTGGGGACACTGCCACGGTAGCCCAGGAAGGTTTGGGGAGGAGGGAAGCAATGGGTGGGATTGTTGCAGGAACACCCCCTAGAATAGCATGCAGCTCATCATTTCTGCGGGATCTGACACGGAGCGGCTGTGCTCTCTGATACACTGGTTCTCTAGTACACTTGCCCCATAGTCTAGGCAGGATTGACTCTATTTTTAGATACCATAAAGGAGAAATTGACTCGGGGAGTCATTCCCATTTTTGTCTTTGTGCCCCAGGCCGACCTCAGCCAGGGGCACCCATGACAGCAGCAGATGGCACAGAATGACAGATAACCGTCATCTCATTGCCAATTTACAATGGCGCAGCAGACTGATAACTGTCTCTGCTGTCATCCAAAGGCAAATGAATGCTGCTGTGTAGCGCTGCAGTATCGCCTCTGTCAGCGGCATCCAGTACACATACAGTGACAGTAAAAAAAAAAAAGCTGAACGGGCTCCATGGTTGCCATGCTACGGCGTCTGCCAGGGCAATCCAGGGAAAAAGGGCGCAAAATGATTGTCTGCCGTTGCTTTCCCGGAGGAAGGAATGACTGACGACATTTACCCAGAACCACCCGCGACAATGATTTTTGCCCCATCAGGCAACCCAGAATTCCAAGGGACGGGGGAGACTGCAGGAACTATGGGATAGCTACGGACCATGGACGCACACCACCGAATTAATGTGCTTAGTGTGGCCACGTGCACTCGACTTTATACAATCTGTTTTACAAAACCGGTTTATGTAAAATCAGAATAATCCCATAGTGTAGACGTACCCTAAGTATGTGAGCAGTCTCACTGAATAAAATCCTGGCCCCACTGAAGTCAATGGCAAAATACCCATTGACTTCAATGAGGCCAGGAATTCACCCTATTTGCTTCAGTGGGATTATTCACAGAGTGTAAAGTTAAGCTTATGTGCAAGTCTTTACAGGATCAGAACCTCTAGGGAAGACAAGGGTGAAGGGAAAAGATCCAACACAACAATTTTCTAAAATCACTTTTTGTACATGGAAATTGTTTGTCTGTCTGGTATGTACAAGAAGAAAATCATTAAGTCAAAAAGTTTTTTTTTTGGTTTGTTTTTTTAATTATGATTGTCTGTATTACTGTAGCTCCTGACAGGGAGGAGTTTCTATGTTTATTGTGTACAATATGCGCAGACCTGACCCTCTCCCAAGACTAATCTTTCTACTTTTAGAAAAATTTAATTAGACACTGATTTAAACCCACTATGAAAAGTAACATTTTCCAAAGTATATGTAGATAAATATAGACTGATTCACTGCACAGAAGTCCTCTCTTCTTACCAGGGCTAAGGCCAAGTTCTCTCATCAAATCAGGATTACAAGCACAGAATCTGTGTGAGAACTTTGTTATAAGAGTCTCAAGATACTCCCCACGCTCCTCAGGGGCATGAATGTGTTTGAAAAACTCTCTCAGTGCATTTGGCAAGAACTGATTTCTGAAGTTGTGCAGTGTCACAAGGTCATCCAAAACATCTCTCCTGGTTGAAAAAAAAAATAGAGAAATTTACTTTCTACTGTTTAAACATGAAACAAGGTTTCAGAAATTAAAATGAAGATTTCTTAAAGAGTCTGAATTATACGTATTTTCTGTCATAAGAAAATGAAGAAAAAATCCAACAATGATAAAACAAGAATAGGAAACACGTTCCTCAGACTGCTACCACAGTAGTGTACAGTTCAGCCTAATACTTTATAGAAATTATAATAAAGCAATATTCTGAATTTGCACACATGGAGTACGGAAGAAATTGAGGCTGCAACAATACCTGACAAAGCTAAGGAAACCACAGTAAAAGGAATAAATATACAATATGCCTTTCAGGGCCTATGTACATTAACAAGCAGTTAAGGCAGCATTCTGTTAAAACTAGGCTCAACTAAGGTGACATTCAGTCATGGTGCATAGGCTCTCCACAACACTTAGTTTCCATGGGAGTGCATGCTCCATCTATCCCCTGAATATCAAAAGGGCTTGGCATGCAAAGGGAATCTGGAAGCAAGCCAGGGGAGAGGCAAGAGATCCAAAATGTACTGATCCAGTGGCTGAAACATCCCAAGTAGGGGTTGTGGAGCATCAGCATCCAGAATTCCAGCCAATGGTCTACTCTTCTGCACATATACAATTCCCACATCCTAGTCTAAACATAGTGTCTTGCTTAAAGCCTGGTTACACATTCCTTGGGGAGGAAAAAGGTGAATCTTATTCTTAAGAAATAGGAAAAAAATATACATAGCAAAATATTAACAACATTCCAATGCTAGACAGCCCAAAGATCTCCTACGTAAGGTGACATTCTACTTACAAATACAACTTAAGGTTGGAACTGAAAATGTGGAAATAAGTACACTATCTGACCGCTACTAGATAAACACAGTATGCTTATATATAGTGGTGCATACACACACATGCTAGAACTGAGTAAATGTTCTGCTTCAGGAATAAAATATTTTAGCTGAATCTCTGTGTTTGCTCTTTACTTCAGATTTTTCTGATTAAGATTATTTTTCATTAGCTTAGAACACGTAAGAAGAGTGATTACAGAAAGGTGTTACAGACTGAAAATGAATCCAGCATTTTTCCTCATTACAGATTCAAATTACCTTTCATCAAGATAGATCCTCAGTTTCTTCCAATTTAGTGTTCTTGTACAAAAGATAAACTTAGCTATTTCCTTTGGTGAATCATCCAGTATACCCTTGGACATAAAGTAGTTAACTCCCTGAGACAAAAAAAGGACATTTGTATATAAATAAGATTGGTCTTAACAATTCTTTTATGGGAAAATATTGTAATGCGTAATATTGGAACATAAGCCTGCTAATGTTTTAGCATGATACCGCCTTCATCCTCTAAATGGCATTTCAACATGCACAATACAAGTTAAAATTAATATAAATCAAATGCAAATAAAATTAATGCAACATTATGGTTGAGATTTTACATGTACCAACAGTAGGAAATTCAGAATTACATATCCCCACAGCAAGCATAATTTGTCTCTGTTGTATTTTCTCTTACTATTTTCTGTCATCATATGTATATACATGGTGATTAAATTATGTTTGTTGTAGGGCCCATAATTTATAATTTCCTAACTATGGTGCATGTAAAAATCTTGGCTATAATGTGCTTTTTGCCTTTAATTTCTTTTTATTTAAAGCATTGATTTCAATGTTCTTCCACGTGTATGGGATCACATTCAAATAAATGCACTATATACATTTAATTAAATGTATAACAACTCAAATAAATGCAAGTGTGTATATTTAAAGTGCAGATCAAGATACATACACATATACGTAAAGTACATATGTATAAAAAAAAAATCCAACAGCACTCTGCCTCTCTCTAATTAAAAAAAAACTAGTTTAGAAAGTGGCAGAATGAACATATACCTCTATTCACTTATTTATTACTTCTACATTACAACCATTTTTTCACACTTTGCCAAGCACACACTTCTCACTGAGAAGTATGTACATGCATGTACATGCCAAATTTGAACATGCAAATACAATATTTAAAATCTTTTTTGGATGGTTTTCTTGAATTTAGGTATCTCAAAGCATGAAAACTACTTTTGTCATGGTCTTATAATTCAAAAGCAGCTTACTGGATTTTAACCAAAAATTTTAGGGAGGGGTGGGGAGAGAGAGAAAATAGGAGAACAGCCGTGACAAATTTAAACTCAGAGCATAACTTTTTTGGAAAGGGGCTTACACCCAAACTGCGTCTTCAGCAGTAAATAAGGCATCACTACCGTGATAGTATAATGCTGAAACATGTACAAATGTGCAATCTAATGCAGTCTCTTAATTTGCTTTAGACATCAGTGTATCAGTGCAACTCCCTACATCACCAAATAAGATAACTCTTACAATTTTTTTCCCCCCCCATTATAAATCTTCCAGTTCCAGGTACTTTACAATATATTTCAAAATTCCCCTTTTGGTTTAAATTATATCTATAAAGACATAGTGGGGGCAACCTAGCACTTTGTTTATAAGCAACCTTCACAATGATGTCAATTGAAGTTCTGCACAAATAAGGAGTGCAGGACTGAGCTTTTAATCTGGAAAGTTATTTTATAAGAAGTGAGACAGTTAAGCAAGACAGAAAAACTGAACCATGTCAAGCAAACATGAAACTAGAAAATAAATCTTGAGATGACCAGGGACTTCACTTAAGTGACCTAAAACACAGGTGAAGGACTAGCACACACATACACAACACACATAATATGCTACTTAACCATTTTTTTTTCTGGTTCATCATTTGTTTTTATATTTGTGGAAAATGTTACCTGAAGTAACATAGTTCTTTGGTTATAGTCAAAACAATGTTTTAAATATATGCAAAAAATTAAATATATGCAAACAATTTTCTGTTAGGAACAAGGAATCTAGGCAACTTTAGGGCCTGATTCAGGTAAGCATCCCTATTCAGGGCAGCTTGTGTTTATATTAAAGCATGAACTTAAGTAAGGGCTTAATACCCATTGACCTAATTGGGATTTATCTGAGCTTTTCTAAATACAAATGGCCTTAAACCCATGCTTAAGTGCTTTTCTGAATCAAGGCTTAAATGGAAAACTAAAATGGATTATCAAAATGATTAAAATTGCTTACTGATGCCTCAAGTATTTTGACAATTGCTCAGATATGACAAAAAGCAAAACAGCAACGCTATAGTATCTCATTACATCTTCTGTTTAACTCTGCCTCCTTAATCCTGCATCCTGATTCAGCAAAACACTAAAGTACATGCTTAACTATAAGCATGTGCTTAAAGTGTTCAGGTGAACTGGGACCTTGAGGAATAATCCTATTTTTAAACAAGCGGTGTCCTCAAAGCACTTACTTCTCTTACTACAGAGTGTTACTAAAAGAGGGGGACACTGGACAATCTGAACAGAAGTGGATTTACCATCTACCTTCTCAATGAACAAAAGTCACCTGTTCTATAGAGATAATCTGAATTTATTCTCCCAGAGCTGGGAGATACTGCAAAACATTTCTGTGCTATATAAGGCTCTTTATGACTAACGGTGTGTTGCTGGTATTCATTATACAAGCTACCAGCTCCTCATTGACATCCTCAACTCACCCTAGCTCTGCTTCCTTCTTTTATTGTATCTTCTGTTAATGCCATCTCCTCACTCATTTCCTTTTCCTCTTTTTCACACACACACACAAGGTGCGATTGTATATTCATTCCAACACAATAACAGTGCCACTTCTGAGTTGCTGTTATTTCTCCCTAAATAACAAATATGTTGTACCAAATTGAAATGGTTTCTTTTAAAAGATTTTCCCAATTTTTTGTTTGCTCACATTTAGTGAAGGTTATTTGTAAAGACACTGGACAATCTGCTCGCTAAATGTGTAAACGGTTGTATGTTTATGGCATCTCTGTCACCTTCCTCCCTCACAAAATAAATCACCTTTATTACTTTATCACCTTAGATAAGCACGTTCAGCTATGAATGCACACTTTTTGAAGGGCATAATTCTACAAGGAAGCTAAAATTAAATGTCAGATAATCCGCTTTAAAGTCCCATTGTACTGATCCCTCTTAAGCAGGCATCTGAGGATTCCCTCAGCAAAGGGGAATCCTTGGCTGGAGTAAATCCAGTCTATTGAGCTTTATGTCACCTGTTTCTCACCAAGTTTTGGGTAGGAGTGATTTAAGGCTGGTGGGGGCACACTGGGGGAAGGGGAGCAAGGACAATATGCTCCAGCAATAATGGTCCAGTGAAATGGTACTTAGAAGACCTTTCCAGCAGCCATGCTTTACAGCAGTTTCATGGCTGCTCTAAATTGTGTCTGTAGCCAGCTTTATCCTTTGGCTATCCTCAGGATTGGGGGCTTAGAAAAGGTGATTTAGAACTACCCGTGTCTTCCTTCACCATTGTGCTGTTTATGAGGTCCGCAAAGCCCAGGATGCAATCCTAAATTTAAGAAGGGCTATTTAAAGTATATGCAACTAACAGTCATGATTGTGGGCTATCCTTGACTAGGGAGGCAAGTAACTATCACAACAGGTTCTAGTTTATGGTCACTAGTTGTTCATGCCACCCCTTTCTCGTGTTACCAATTAATTCCGATGCATTACACCAGTTCTCATTTGCATTCCCTCTGATCGCTCCTCTTTTTCTTTAGAATGTCTCCATCTTTCCTGGATGGATGTCTGAAATTGTGTAATATAGATTTAATTTTTCTTCATCAGCATTCACTTCACTCTACATTACTGCAGTACTCCTGCAGTTATTTTCTTCACTACCCATGTTTTCAATATGCTTGTTAAACCATTTTAGCTACTTTTCATCCTCTGCCTTAGGGGTCCAGCTTCCATCACACATGTACAATGATGCAAATTCTATGCTGGTTAACCTTTGAACACTGCCTTTATGTCAAATTTAGTTTCAAATGTACTCAACATGCCAAAGCTAGACTACTCAAGATTTCATTGGCATAGTATTTCTTGTAGCACATGGAAATGGATTAAAAAGTAATAGATGCACAGCAGGAGAGTGGACAATTTACATGTGTGAGGGGGCTGAGGTACTCTTTGAAGCACATCTGGGTGATTATCGGACTGCATTGCCAAGGATGTGTCTTGAGAAAGGGAAGATCAGATTGGAGAAATTTATTAGAGATGCCACTCAGCGCTGTAGAGAATTTGATTACTGGAAAGGGGCCACTGTGGACAGCTTTTATTTTTATCATTTGTTTACAGCTCAGTACTCTCCTGTAGATATATCATGGTAGGAATCTTGTAGCAAATATTATAGATAATTAAGGTTGCAAGTGGTTTACATTATAACAGCTCTGTTTTTATATGCCAATAACTTTCTGCAACTATTCACCTTTTGGGCTAAAGTCTTCTATGCTTATGCCTGTTTATTTAAAAAAAAAATTGAACAAAATTAATTGACAGTTCTGAGTTATGGGACAGTAAAACACATTTTTGCCAATGGCTTTAATCACCCTCTTCCCCCTCTCTGTTCACACCCCAAAAATACACCCTAACTATACTTCTCTTATCAGGGTTAATGCAAAAATTTGGTAAAGTTTAACATTTGGCATACATAGTTTTGAGTTTTGTGTATTTGCTTAGCTCTGGATAAATGTTTAAAATACAAAAAGATGACTGAAATAAAGAATCACTACTGTGCAGGTCAGCGAGCATCTGCTAAAATTTTTAGCACATTTTCATTAACTACTTCCATATGTGACAGCACTGGACATTCTCTCTGCTGGAACTCATTAGAGAGTTCACATAGGAGCAGGGACTGCTGTTCTCAGTCTGCTGCTAACACTATTAGTATGGGATAGATTGTAAATGCATCATTGTAAATGCATCATTGATACATACAGCAAAAACTACAAAGTATGTTCTCTCCACAAGTTTTACTGCACTCTGCAATATTCTGCAGACTGTAATCTCTTACTTTACAAAAACTCAAGAGACTACCTGACTGGGAGTCAGGACAGCTGGGATCTAGTCCCAGTTCTGCCATTAGCTCACTATATGAAGCTAGGCAAATTGTCTCCTCTCTGTGTGCTTCATCTGCCAAAAGGGGATAATATCATAGAATATCAGGGCTGGAAGGGACTTCAGGAGGTCATCTAATCCAACCCATTGCTCAAAGCAGGACCAGCCTCCAACTGATGTTTTATCTGCCTTTGTAAAGCACTTTGGGATCTATGGCTGAATACTATATACATATTAAGCATTGTTCTATTGCACTATAGCAAAGATACGGCCAGTATAAAATAAACACTTGCAGTGTGACTCCTGTGTTAGGCTTCTGCAAGAAGGAGTTATCTTCAGCTAAAAGACAGCCTGATTCTACTAAGCTCAGCATGCCTCCTTCACAGTGTCAAGCATTCTCAACTCCCACTGAGGTCAAATGGGGACACTCATGCCACCCCCATACAATTCACCTCAGTATGTTGTATATTTGAAAGCCTAACTGGGAAAATGGAAATAGTAAATCTAGGTATTTTCTATTTTCCCTTTATTTATTTAAAGACAAAGATTTCAAATGCAATGCCATCTTAAAACTTTAGGTGCAGTAATTTTTTTTTAAAAGTTAGAAAATAGGGAGGTTAAAGCTTCAATAGTAAAATAAGCTCAACTGCTTACACTGTAAGCTCTTTAGGGCCTTGTGTACAGTGCCTAGCACAATGGGGTTTCTCCCTGACTGGAATTTCTAAGCACTAGTCTGTTCTCCTGGTTAAATGTTAAGCTTAATACATTACTGTTTATGTACTAAAACGTATTCCATTAAACATATAAACAGGCATAATGTGTCCGCATTACTAAGGATTATTTATATGGGTATATAAAGGCTGAGAAACCAATCACTCAGGAGTCAAGAAATGCACAGATAATGTTGAACATTCAATTTGAATACTGCCTCCTTGTGCATATGCTTTAAAACTTAGTCATTCAACATGGGAGGCAGAAAAGGTAAGGTACTAAAGTGGGACTCGTAAGACCTGGGTCCTACTCCCAGCTCTGTCACTGGCTTGCTGAGTGACCTTGGGCCAGTCACATCCCCTCTTTGTCAATAAGTCTGCCTATATGTAAAATGGGAATCATCTTCATCTATTTATAAAATGCTTTGAGATCTACAGATAAAAAGTGATATATACATATGTATGTTATGGATTATTTTTAGCCCCAAAAAATTAAAAGTTACACAGCTTCCAGACCTTGCAATTTCTTAGATTCAGAGCTTTTCGGCTTGACATCTCTTGAATGTAGAAATGTGGGTTCAGCACTCTACACCACTCTGCTTTTCAGTGTGACATATGACATTATCCTGCAGTATGCTTGTAGCAGGGCAGTCAACCCGCTCCAATCAGAAAGGGGTTAAAAGCAGCCAAGGGAGGCTGGTTGGGTAGTCAGCCACAGGTGTGGTTGCACCCAATTAGGGTACAGCTGGCCCTGATAAAAAGGGCAGGCTGAGAGAGGAGACTCTTGCTCTAGCTAGGGAGCAGAGAGGACCAGGCTGTCTGGGAGAGCAAGCAGGGTACTTGAGACAGAGCAGAGCAGAGCAGAGCAGAGCAGGGCTGGGAAGGGCAGGCAGAGCTGAGGAGCTCTGTCCTGTTGAGTTTCCAGGCTGAGGCCTTGCTAAAGGCCAGGGGAGGTACTAGAGCTGCAGGGAGGCAGCTGGGTTAGAAAGGCAGCAGGTCCAACCCTTGCCAGTGATGAGTGGCCATTTCAGACTGCAGTTTGCCCAAGAGAAGGGTGTAGATCAGTGGTCGGCAACTTTTCAGAAGTGGTGTGCCGAGTCTTCATTTATTCACTCTAATTTAAAGTTTCGCGTGCCAGTATTACAAGTTAATGTTTTTAGAAGGTCTCTTTCTATAAGTCTATAGTATATAACTAAACTACTGTTGTATGTAAAGTAAATAAGGTTTTTAAAATGTTTAAGAAGCTTCATTTAAAATTAAATTAAAATGCAGAGTGCCCCAGACCAGTGGCCAGGACCCAGGCAGTGTGAGTGCCACTGAAAATCAGCTCGCGTGCCGCCTTTGGCACACGTGCCATAGGTTGCCTACCCCTGGTCTAGATGATGACTGGCATAGTCACTGAGGCAATGTGGGTATAGGGGGTTGGGGTTCCCCTGGGAGGGAAGACTCAGAGTGTGGGGGCACTGCTGTAGGGCAGCACCCCAGGGTAAGGAGCACCAAGGGCCAGAACTGACATGGGGCCGGAGGTGGTGGAGACAACAGGGCAGGTAACCGAGGGAGAGAAACTGGCCAGAGAAGGGTGCTCCTGAGCTGAATGAGCTAATGCCCGGACTGACCAGTAGGAGGTGCTGTGCCAGTGAGTTGGTGCTCTGCTACATATGGTGGAGAATGTGGGCATTTACGGTCCACTCTGATAAAAGGGGAACTGTGAGGCCTGGGCAGAGTGTGCAAATATAAGTGAAGGGAATGGATCCCGCCTACGTAGAGGTTTTTTTTTTTTTTGCAGAGGGCTCTTATGCCACCCCTGGCTGGGCTCCAGCATCGGTGCTCCAGCGAAAGGGGACTGGTGAGCAGCGGGGAAGACTAGAAACTCTGCTACAGGTGAGCCAGGAGGGACAATGGGAGATCTATTGGGCCCTGCAGAAACAGAGGGGGCAGCTGCTTGATGAACAGCGGGCCCTTGTAAGACTATTGAGGAAGAAATCCAGGAGAGACCACAGAAAGCGGTGGGAAAAGCCCTGCGCCAGGAGGCCAGTGGCAGAGTACTGGACTTGTTATGCCTGCAAGAGGCGTGGATATTTAAGGAGAGATTGTTCCTATTGGGACTGGGGCAAATTACTTCACCCACAGCAGGGGAAAGGATAAGACCCTGGGAAGGCCCGCTGGGTGAGCAAACCCAGGGGATGATGAACATGTTGGGCCTATGGGCAAAGTGGACACCTGCACTGGGAGTGCCCAGGCTCAAGGTGGAGGGTCCTCTTGAGCTCCAGCGAGAAGTGGGGACCCAAAACAGACTATAAGAGGCCCAAGCAAGCAGATGGGCAGGGAGTATGCTTTGGCTGCCATGGGTGGGGCCATATTAAGAGGCACTGCCCCCTCAGGGAAGGGTGGCCGAAGGAGGTGCCTGGGGACCCAAAGGGGCAAAGATGAGTGTGATCAACGCTGGAGTCAAGGCGGTAGACCTGCCAGAGAGCCACCGGCACGAGGTGGCAGAAAAGGGGACTGAGACACAGGCTGTGAGAGAGCAGGCTATGACGGGAACCCAGGCCTGCCAGACAGCAGAGGCAGAGCTGGAGAAGGTGAACAAGGAGAAAGAAGACCTGGGCCTGCTGTTGAAGGAGAGTGAAGAGAAGCGAATGCGACTGGCAGGATATCTCCACATCACACAGGCTAGAGGACCACCCCCATCCCCTGGGCGTGAGATGTTGAGGGGTGTGTGTGTGTGTGTGTGTGTGTAGCAGGGTGGTCATCCCGCTCCAGTCAGGTGTGGTTGCACTCAATTAGGGTACAGCTGGCCCTGATAAAAGGACAGGTGGAGAGAAGAGACTCTTGCTCCAGCAGGGGAGCAGAGAGGACCAGGCTGTCTGGGAGAGCAAGCAGGGTACCTGAGACAGAGCAAGTGTACAGGACCTTTGGTCCAATGGGGAGCCTAACTCTCAGGGAAGAGCTGAAAGATCTTTGGCCCATTAAGACTCCATGAGACACGGATGCTGTTCTTGAGCTGAAATTGTGAAGAATTTATGACCATAGGAAATACCTGTGTGGGGTTTGAAGGACTAATCACCATCCAAAGCTTTTGTTGGAGTTAGGGAGTCATCTCTGGTCAGCTTATCAGCACACATGTAGGGGATTTTTATTGTTAATTTTTTCTGTAATGCTTTCACCTTAAGAATAAATGTGCTTGCTTAGAAAGAGCTAAGTGTGGTTACTTAACTGTGGCAATTACACTGTGCGCTGTCTCTGATTAGAGAAGTGATTCAGGCCTGCTTAGGAAATCTGTCTTTTGCTGCACAGTACAGTATGGGGACTGTTCAGCCTGGAAATGCCCTGGTCAGGAGGGACAGAGAAGCAGTCTCCACTTAAGAGAGGTGACATCTGAGGACCCTACAGCCTAACATGGGTGCCCTTGTGGGATCATAGAGGAGTAATACAGGTGCAGTTGCCTTGAAATGTGACATTCAGGTCAATTAAATAAACTATGCAAACATGATATTCCATTTTCAATTATCATAACTTTTAGACAGCTGAACATTTCCCTCTAGCCTAGCTTATTCCTTAAAGATGTATAAAACAAGCCAATTTGATGTTTTTACCATGAGCTGTTGAATAACCTTGCACAAGAATTTGGACAGACACATATGGAAAAGGGAGTATTTTCTGCACATAAGTTTAATTTATAAAACAAAACAAACTAATAAATTTTGCTCAAAACTTCTGAGAAAAAAAATCACTTCTAAACTGGAAAGCATAGAAAATCACCCTCACCAACCAAGTCATGAATTAGTCTGACAAAATTAGGAGCAATTGGAAAAAAAGGGGAAGATGAGAAAATAAGCAATGTCAAACTTAATTACAGATACACTATACTCACTACAATTTAGAACATTATTATATTGTATGGGTGAAATCCTAGGTCCACTGAAGTCAGTAACAGTTTTACCATTGACTTCAGCAGGGCCAAAATTTCACCCTTTATCCACGAAGGAAAACGTAAATAAAACAATTCAGTTAAGACTATTAACATTAGGAGTAAAAGAGAAATTGGACATCTTTTCTGAGGCAAATGTTCTCCCTCCCATCTCCACTTACAGTTTAAGTGCATAACTGTGCCTCATAATAATCTTTAAAGCATACTTTATGATTATGACTTCCTATTTCAGAGAAAATTAAATCTACCCATGACACCTCCAAACTTTGAGTTATAACTCTGCATGATATGGAATGAGTATTGTGTGGGAAAGTTTCACACACACTGTACATTATTTAGAATAATATATGGCAGAAATTAAGTTGGCCGATTATAAAAAATAATTCTTAAACTCTTAAAAATCTTGATACACTTGGAAGTAAAAACAAAATAGATTTTAGCTATGAGGATGCTGCCAATGGAATAAAAATAAAAAACAAATCTTGCACATGCATAAGGAGGTTGTCATGTTATGCGTAAACATGTGGTCAGATACATTCTTCAACAGAATGTGGTCACCTGCCATGAATTATGCAAGCTCATGCACACAGTCAATACAGCATATACAGCAGATTTCACAACGCCATGCACACAACAATGGTGAACTAGATAATCCTACCACAAAGTGTGCAGGCGCTCTCCCCCACCCCGTGAGCCACTGATAGTTCTGGAGCTGTTGCTGTGGAGCTTGGTTACCCATTTTCATGACATGGACGGTGTCCTTTGGAGAATCTTGCTCCTGTGGCCATAAGTATTCTTATTTTTATAATATTTTAATCAGGTCTGTTACTAAATGTAAAGCAGAGTTGGGCAGGAAGTTTTTAGACATAGGATTTGTAATAATGGAATGTTATTTCATATCATATCAGTCACAGTGTCCTTATAGTAATAATTCTGTCAATATCACAGTGATAAAGAAAATAAACAAGTGAATGTTCTTGGAACTTTCAGGCCCAGAACACTTCCTGCTAGGCTATGGTGCTCCACAGAGAGAGAAGATCAGAAGCGCCTAGGAGATACAATGAAATTCCAGACTCTCAAGGGACCTGAAGCTGACTGTCCATATTTCAGTTGACAAATGGACCATTGTGAATTCTGAAGTAGCAAATGTATTATAATACATTTAATATATAAATCAATGTTATAGAATATTTACAAATTATTAATTTTCATGTAATATAAAAATTACTTATTTGTATATAGTACGTTTTATTCTGAAGAATCCCAAAGTGCTTTACACTATACAAAAATTACTTCACTGCTAAATTGGAGTGTAACTGCACATTGCAGTTTAGGACAGGATGTGAAGGATAATATTATATCCAATTAAAACTGAGGGGGAACTCTACGTAGGCAGAGCTGTTACCAGATTTAGGACTTGGCCTGGCCTTAGCCTAGGGTTAGCACTTGTACTCTTGTAAACAAGTCTTAAATATCTCAGTATAAAGTCTCATTTGTAAAATTTCATCTCTAGTAGTAGTTCCACTAAGATTATTCTGAAGATAAATATATGACACATTCTTAACCTGAGCTGCACAATACTGATAACTTCAGTGGGATTCTAGAGTATTCTGCCCTCTTCTTGTAGTGTATCAAAAGAATTGACTATTATATTTTGTGATCTAAAAAAAGGGCATGGCTTTCACCAGTCAAATTAAAAAAAAAAAAGTGAGCCAGGGCAAATGAGACTCATGGAATTTAAACCAGATCATGTTGTTGTATTGGCTTATATGACTGCTTTATCATTTTGTCCGGCAATCGTACATACACATTATCTGTACGATACTGACATAGCGAATTATTTGTTTCTAAACATAAAACTGAAAATTTTTTTTTACTACTCTGGATTTATCCAATTACCACTTGTGTGTCTTTATCATATAAATATACCTAGAAAGTGAAAACTCAGTTTTGTTCAGTGTGATTTACCATCTTTTTGCAGAAAATGTGATGCATGAGGAATCTAATTTTATACACAAGGGAATATTTTCAAAATGCTGGTGGGGTTTTTACCACATGTATCCTAGGTTAAACCTGTTTCAACTCTCAAATTTCTCCTCACACAAGCAAAGATGTGGCTAGACTGGGAAAAAGCAGAAGTTAGTTTGGTTTTGACTAGTTATATGAATTAATAGTTACTTTTTTTAGTTCTGAGAGATCGTTTTATTTAAAACGTACATATTTAACTTAACAGAATGAGATAAGTTTATTAAAAAGGAAGCATTCAGAAAAATCAAAATCACTGCTATTTACAAAAGTTCAGTCTTCAACAGTTTTGTTGCATTAGTGTAATTTTATAGGCAGGGTAAGCTAACAGATATTATCTCAGCACCGGCACCTTGAAATTGGAGGTTTGTGTATTGTCTTTGAAGACTGCTTATGAACAGTGTCCCCCACCATCACAGATGCAATTGGTGTTCCGCTCTATGGCAGGTTTCATCTGCATTTAGGGCTTGAGCCTGCTCCACTGAAGTTAATTGGAGTTTTGGCATTGACTTCAGTGAAAGCAGGATAAAGTCCATATTACATAGTAAGGTTTTTTAAATATTTATTTTTGTGGGCATATCACAACCATTTTTGAAACTGCCTACTGTTTTATTTACCAGGATCCCACCTCCATGTCAGGATGTGGTTATGAATTTCTGACATCTATCTGTTAAACTGCTGGGCAGAGAACTTATGAGTCAAACAAGTAAATCATGTGTCTGGGAACTGTCAGCATAAAAGATCAGTATAGGGCCATTACTTAGTATTCAGGATTCACATAGTACAACACAGTATCCATTAAAAATCAACTTCTAATGTTGCTACAAGTTCCATGTTCTCACGTACAGTTTTTTTTGTAACTGTATTAAAATTACTGCAACTGTTACTGATGTTAGCAACACTCCACTTACCTCATCAGGGTTGGCGTTAAAGGTGAGACTGCCCTCATCCAGCTGCATATACAATCTTCTAAAAGAAAATCCTAGAGGTGGATTTTTATTGTATATAGAGCAGTGTCCCCAAGTGGATTTGCACAACCTACCAAAATAGGAATAAATCTAGTATGAAAATACTTGGCATATTGAACAATTGGGATAAAAAATATTGAATAGCTGCTCATTAATTGACAATCAGTCATCTTATGCACTAAATGAGGCAAGATCCTGTGAAAAATTATATGGGATCATGTAATTAATGACAGTATCATAATCCAAATGCACAAGGGAGCCGAACAAAGACTGCACAGATCATGTTAATTCTGGCATTTCCTAACTTTTGAGTGCTTGACTTTACAACCTAAATAACATTCTTAATGTTTTGCATGTAATTGTATAATATACCTCAAAGGGAAAAACAGAAGAGGATTCAACTATATAGTACACTGCAATGCTGATTTCTTTTCTCCTTCCTTTAATCTTTATGCTACAAAATGTATACACTTTTATTGTAAGAGAAATCTTAGACTAGGCACAGATATTCCATGGAACCAGGACAAGACAACAGTAACTCCTAGTCACTAATGGACTTCATTTTAGGCCATGTGAGGGGGCTTGCAAGTTTTGGTATTTATATATTTACACAGCATCACTGGGTGCTAGGAGTGCATCACTGCACCTTTTCATTGTAAAGTGTGAAATTCCCAGATGTTTAATTCTTGTGTCCAGGAGTGGTGGTGGTTGTTGGTCACTTACTTCTTCCTAGCCAGAGGAAGATAAGATGGCACACTGGTTTTAACAGCTAAAACAAGTTTTAAAAACACACACAATACAAAACAAATGAAACCCAGAATGGAAAGGAAAAGTAGAAGGAGCTCATTGGCTGAAGCAAAGTAGAATGGCCCATGGCACTATAAACCTGATCCCTAGCCTCCAGAAGCTCAGTCCAGGTCAGGACTCAGTACTGGCCAGAGCCTGCTTGCAGCTTCAACTAGATGTTCATTTAATTTGAAACTGGATCTTATGAAAGGATGACTTATCTGAATGTTGCAAATCAATTTTCATAGAGTTTTACATTTAAGTTCTCTATTTTTGATGGAGACAATGGATTCCTCACTTTTCTCTCCTTACTGACTAAAAAAGTCTACAATCCACATCATCTTTACTATCACTGCAGTATGACACTTCTGCTTTACTGCATTAATCCTCTCCCGTTTAGATTATATATGCTGGACTTAAACCCACTGTAACATTCTGTACAACAAAGGTTAACATTTCTATTGCCAGGCACCTAGTGGGCAATGAAAAGCACTTGTGGAGACACCAGTGTGCTAGAGGGCTTGTCTTCATTTCAGTGCTAACGTGAGCATAGATAACTCAAGCTAACTCCTTTCTAGCTTGAGTGAGAATGACAACACTGCAAACAACACTTTAGCAGCACAGCCTAGCTGAGTTACCTCTACATTATCAACTCCAGCATAGCAATCACTTGAGCTTCAACTCACATCTGTTGATGGGCCAGCTAGCTCAAATTTAAAGTACCACTGAACTTGAACTATAATATTTTGCGTGTGCAGGGGGTGGGGGAGCTGGGTTAGGGGCAACCCTTGATTTACACCGCAGTGAAGACAAGCCATTAGTCTTCTTTCTAGAAGTGATACCACAAACAACAGAATGTTTATAATTTTCACACAGATCTGGACTTGCACTGGGCTCAGATTTTCCCACTGTCAAGTCTGAATTGACTTCGGTAATATTTGTTTGCAACAAGACAAATAGGAAATCCTTAAAATGTATAAAGCAGTTCATTAGCATGAGTTAAACAGTAACTTTTCACATTTGAAACATTGTTTAAAAGGGTAAACATAGTGACAACCCACAATCAATCTAGTAATCCTCTTTATTCCATGCAGGTGACCTCACATTAACTTACCCTTGCCAGAGCAGCTCATCATTAGCAAGATCCTGCCAGACACAAGAAGCCAGGCAGAGGTCAGTTGCATTCAGATACGACAAAATGGTAAAACTAAGCTCAGGGGGCAGCATTTCCAGGTTAATGAATCCTTCTTGTTCTTTAGATTTTCTTGTTTTCAACAGATGGTAGATGTCAATTCCTCCTTGGGCTTGTTTACGATGGTTTGTGTTTGAAATGCTGTTAGTAGCTAATCTTCTACCAGGGTCTCTGGTGAGATAGCCTTGCCCACTGTATCCTTGGTGTTGCAGCTGCTGGTTCCTAGCCACTCTCCACAGCCCCTGACCCATCTGCGAGCCTGTGGATCATAAAATCCAAATGAAAGGTTATTTATTAACAAATGTCAGTGGGCATTTTTACAGCTGCTAAGGAAATTAACTTATAAATTTACAGTTGCATTGGCAATTTATGAAAAGTTTTGGGAAATAGCTAGTAGGTATTGAAAAGCTGAATAAAAACAAAGGTAGAACTGACTTTCAAATAGTAAGAGAAGAATAATCTTGTCAATTATTATGCCGTATGTTTATCCTCTGTCCCCAGTAAAATGAACAGATATGGAGCACAAAAAAAGTCAATAAAAACTTAAAAAATAAAATTTGCCAAACATTATTGATGCTCTGGACAGAATTACAAAATTCAGGGCCTGATTCTGTAAATAGTACTAAGCACAATGTAAGTCGCTCCATTCAAGTTAACAGGACTTACAAGAGGGATCACGATGTTTGAGACTAGTGTTTTCAGAATTATTTGTAAAATTAACTCAAATGGCCTGTCTGGAAACAATGTAATGCAGACTGAGACTATAATCAAGAGGTAATGATAAATGGCATGTGGGCAGGGCCAGTGCAACCATTTAGATGGACTAGGTGGTTGCCTAGGGCGCCAAGATTTGGGGGTGCCAAAAAGCAGCACCCCCCCCCCCAATTTTTTTTAAGTGGTTGAGCGGCCCGCTGCTGCTGGGATGGAGAGGGAGTCTGAGCTACCGGCAGCAGCGGCAGCCGGCAGCCCAGGGGTTCGCCTGGGTCAGCGCGCTGGCAGCCGGCAGCCCAGGGGTTCCACTGCGCAGTCATTGCTTCACTTCTCCCACCTCCCAGACTTGCGGCGCCAATCAGCTGTTGCAGCTCACGGAGCAGAAGTGAGCTGGGGTGGGGAGGTACCGCAGGGCTCCTTGGGCCAGGGGGTGGGGAGCTGCTGCAGGGCTGGGGGGCGGGCGCAAGGCACGAAACTTCCTTGCTCCGGCCCTGCATGTGGGGTAGTATGTAATAAAGGCAGGGATTGGTATTAAGATAAAACCTAACAACTTTGGAATTGATTCTAATTTAGGAAGATTGGCAATTATTGGCGAAGACAAAGTAATAATATAAAGATCTTCTAATATTTATTTATTTAGACAAAATGCTTCAAAAACAGAAGGTGGATTCATCTTTAGCTCTCATAGTTATAGACACAAAAACTTAAATTTGTGTGCGTTGTAAACAAAATCAATTACAAGTGAGCCCAATAACTGCATTTTTTATAGAAATGCCAAATATCAGATTTGTGATTAAAATCAAGTGCTGACAACTCTGCAACATATATTTGTAATGTGATATGTCTATAAAAAGACCAGTCTTGAGCTGCATTTAAAGAAGCACTGCTACACAAATTAGGGAGGTAATAGTTCTTCTCAGTGTAGCTCAGGTGTGACTGCACCTGGATTCGTGTGCTTGATTCTGGGCATTCTACTTAAAATATATTGAATGCAAGTGAGTTCACAGAAAAACAATTATCAGATGGCTAGGCTAGAGAGTCCGAAGAAACCTAGAAGAGCTAATCAATGTGAAAGAAACCTTGAAGAACTAAGGAATGATTAAGATGAGAAACACAGTAAAGATCTACAAATATCTGAAGGATGTATTCACCATGGATAGTGAAATTATTTGATGATGATGAAAGGGGGTATAGCTAGAAGTAATGGGATGAAGCTAAGAAAAATGTAGGCTGAATTTTTAGAAACATCCTGACCGTAAAATCTTTTATGACGTGGAACAGTTTTCCAAGAAAGTGATAGAAGCCCTTTTGCTTACAAAACTTAAAAATCAGACTAGGCTGAACGCTAGAAAATGTCATTTTCTGTTTTCCTTCAGTCTCCTAGCTAACACAAGTTTTGTTTTTGTAAAGGTTGCAATTTATTCTTCTATGGCAATTTTAAATGTCATGAGATTTAGAAAGGGTGGCTTGAGGAATCCATTTTTTTAATGTGGAATTTATGTTCCAGTGCTAAAGAGAATCTTAATCACAACACAAGACATTGGTCGAAAGGCATCCAGGCCTTTCTTTTTATCACAACCAAAGTTGTACTAGGCTGTGCCCTCTTTTTACCAGCATCTCAGTTGTACAGCACCTGTGTATGTGATGTCTTTTCTTACTTATTGCTAGTTAGTTATGTTGTAGAGTATAGTAAATGCAGCAGATTCTGAAATTTAATTCTGGAACCTTCTAAACTAGACACTTAAATCTCAATGACAAATATTTCAGTAATAACTCGTATTTAAGCAAAAGAACAAGGAAAGTAGTTACTCACAAAGAGGGCCACACTTGAACTCACAACCCAAGCAAAGGAACGTTCTTTGAATTCTGGTATGTTTTAGAACTATACAGTGAAACAGTCTTATTTTTATACCCCTGCTATGATAGCAGAACATAAATTAATGAGCACTCATTCCTGAGCTCTGCAGTCTCCTGTTGCTGGCTCACCAAAAAAACCAAAACCAAAAGCAAACAAACAAAAAAATAAGACACATCTGAACTGACTTGTGCATTTGGATACGGGTCCAGTAAGAGCTCACATGCATGCTTTTATTATTCATATTCGGGTAGCACCTGGAAATCAGAATCAGGGATCTATTATATTAGGGCAGACATATGAGGTAATGACTCCAAAAGAGCTTAAAAATGTAACTAGTAGGAAACTAACAAAAAGAGGAGGTGGAGGGAGAACAAGGCTAATGGTCACAAAACCAAAACATCAAATTGTTTTAGAAGTTTGCAAAAGTGGGATATTCAAACTACTTTGGTTTTTATTTCTGCCTGTTTCTACTTTTTGAACTCTTGAATGGTTTCTACTTCTATTGGAACCCGTTTGGATTTTTTTTCTGTTTTAAAACCTCTCATTTTACATAAACACCTCTCTCTTATATATATAAACGTCTTAATGGGGAGTGGGTGCTTTTAGAAGGTTAAAAAACATTGATGGAGGGAAGGGAAAGATCATCCCTGCTTCAAAGAACTACAGTTCAGAAGATATTCTCAGACAACACGGTCACTGCATATATACACTGGTGAGGATATATTAGACTCTACAAGAGGCTATTAGACTTTGATGGGCTTAAGACTTAAGTTTAACATTACTGTTTATCTGTTAGCATAGTAATCTATTCACTCACAAAGACATCAGAAGTTCTGAACATAAAGAGCCTCCAACATTTGCATCTACAATTTTTGCAAGTTAATTACTTGCTGCCGATGCTCAAATTTCGCCATCCCCAGCCCCTCTCCCACCGGTCCAAAAACATACCAGTTTTCTAAGACTTGTACATGTACAGTGCCTAGCACAAGGGGACCCCTAATCTCAGTTGGCGTATCTAGGCACTACTATAATACAAACAGCAGCAGCAATGCCATATAGAGATTAATGGAAACAGTTAGTGCCTCTTAGGGTCGATCCTTCCCTCTCCTTTGTGGCCACAAAACAAATAGAGTTCCACTAGACTGCAGCAGCAGTAGAGGAGACGTGGTTCTGATAGCCTACAAGGCACCACAGAGCTCAGCTCCAGAGCCTTTGTGAATTAAATATTAATTAAATCACAGGACAGGAAACAGCAGAGTTGGTGAATCTGCCGCTATACAGAGCCACCAGTTACTATTCACCATGAAATAAATAGCCACTGAGCAACTCCACCCCTCAGGATGGCCTCCATCCCAGAGCAGCTCCGTAACACAACTGTCTAGGTTCTGTGCTGGGACCAGGCTTTAGGCCTTAAGCAGTTGTTACCTCGTTTCAATTTGCCTTCAGATTGCGGAAGATATATTTACATGTATATTCTCTCCACATTCAGAAGGTCCTTATTACAAGGTTAAGGACTAAAAACTTGCTTTTTCTAAATGAAATGTAAATTCTCCAGAAAGTCCTGGATAAGCCCCTTCCCACCAACCCACTTATTTCCTGGTCATTTTAAAATATTGATATGCACTGAGTTGGGCACTTTTTTCCCCCATGGTTGCAATTATATTTGTGTTAGACATTTTTAAGAAGGAAAAATTCAAAAGTATATCTTCCAAATGTGATCATTACTTGCTATTGAATTAGGCTGAAGCTGCTAACAACCTTGAAGGTTTGGGGTGTGTGTGTTTTGTTTTGTTTTGTTTTTTTTAAAGCTTAGGTGTTCCTCTCAAGAAAGGCAGGAAGTAAATTGCTTGTTTACTAATATACATGCAATTGATTGTGTCACTTTATACATGCTGTGATTAAGCACTTTTAAAACAGGTGCTTAATATTTTACAATAGGATTAGTTGATTATGTGCTGGTTTACTCTCTTGTTCAGTCTAGTAAAACTCGGTAAATAGATAGCCATGTTGTAGATTTGAGAGAGTAGTAGTAGATTAAGGAAGGGAAAACTTCTCATATTATTGAACTGAGAAATACACAATTTGCTGTTCTAGTTATGTGAAGAAACAAATTAGATTTACCTGGTTAAGAAGCTTTTATGTGGAAATACTGAACTGCTTAGAATTTTTCAGAATCAGGAAATTTAAAATCTAGCTGATTTCTGAATTTTATTTATGGAATTAGTTTTATTACAAATCTTCACTTTCTAACTTGCAAACAGCAATTACCTATGACTGTCTTTTATCATAAAGGTTTTTAAGAAGTAAACTGGTGAAGGGTTGGGAAGGCAAGTATTTAATACAGCTGAAAAACAAATCTCATTCAGTTTTTAATTACGTTTAAAATCTAAGAAAAGTGAAGCTGCGTCTTCAAATCCATGAGACTTCTCTCTCGCTGCTATTTGTGCATTTGTCTTTGAATCAGTTATGTGACCCAAAACCTGGTGGAGCCCTTCTTGTAAATGTTGATGACCCTGTCAATTCTAGAAGAACAAATCTGTGCTGAACGTTCATAGCATCAATTTCAGGTCTTTCCTAGATTGGTCCTTTTGCTAGAGGACTTTTTTTTTTTAATTTGATATAGTGATATTTATAGTTCATAGAAACAACTTGTTAAAATAGTGGAAAGAAAAATTGAATTAATGGCAGTGGCTGTAAATGAATTATATTTCAGTTTAAATATACATTTGAAAACACCAATGTTACCCTTGATTTTCATATACAGTGATGGAAATGGTACTCAACTCATGAGCTGTTCAACATGTTTTATCTTTATTATTCAGTGTGTGACCCCTGCTCTGAAAACAGAATTATTGTTTGTTTTTCCATGGGCTTATTCTATGGTGCTAATCGCTATGGTATATAAGTGCTTCACACACAAATAATTTATATTCACAACAGCCCCATGATGTGAGGGGGATGGTATTCTCCTCATTTTACAAATGGGGAACTGATGCACAGAGAGATTAAAGTCAAAAGTAGCCACTAATGTTGGACACCCAATTTGAGACAGATAGGACCTGAGTTTTCAGTGTACTTATAGCATTACATAGTATTTCATATATTTATCCACAGTTCCCAGTAAGTGAATTAAAGGGGACAAATTAATGTTGCACATGCATCTCATATTTAAGTGTTTGACTTTGCCACCTTAATAACATTCTTTTACTGTAGGGGATCTTTTATATAATTTCCCAGGTTTTTTTAAAAAAGCAAATTTAAGATACAGAAATGTAATTAGGTGCTGTCATATTTTCATCCACATGGTCATCAGCATGTCTAGAACCTTTAGCCATTCTGCAGTGGGAGGGATAGCTCAGTGATTTGAGCACTGGCCTGCTAAACCCAGGGTTGTGAGTTTAAGCCTTGTGGGATCTGGGGCAAAAATCAGTACTTGGTCCTGCTAGTGAAGGCAGGGAGCTGGACTCTAAGACCTTCTGGGGTCCCTTCCAGTTCTATGAGATAGGATGTTAGCACTAATCTGCCATTTAAGCTAATGGAGTAACTCACAGCAATAGTAATTGTGATTCCCTGTATGGACAAGTACTAGAGGGGAGGATGAGAGATGCACTTTGCCAGTAGATTTCCCATATATTTACTGACATGGCTAAAATATAAACTCAGGAATCTTGGGTTCCATTTCATTCTCTCTTGTAGTGTGTGTTCTAATAGGCTCATTTCCTCCTATGCTTGACCCATTCTGCCCCATCCTCTTGACTCTGCCCCTATCTGGTCTCTTCCCCACTCTTGGCTCCTTGTCACAGTTCCTGTCAGTCCTAGTCACCTCACCCCGATCTTGCTCTCCAAGTCCTAATCTCCATGCCTTTCTTTACTCCCAGCCTCTTCCCCTTGCTGCATTTAGTACCCTTGCCCAACCTCTCTAATTCAAAGTTCCCTCTCCCACTGCCTCCCTCTCTTCCTTCCCAGGCTCCATATCCCATCTCAGTCTCCCCCACACAGCACACACACCTCTCTCTTCCCCAGCATCTTGCTCCAGTCTTTGCCCAGCCAGTCCCAGTTATCCCCCTATGTTTTCAGATCTTTCTTTTTCCCCCACACTGTTTTCTAGTTCCAGTTTCTCTCCACTCCCCCAGCTCCTTGTCCAATCTCAGTGTTACCCCACAGCCAATGCCTCTAGCCCCTGCCTCCATTTCCCTCACAGCTCCCAAACCCAGTCTTCCCTCTGCAGCTCCCAGTCCCCTTGCCCAGCTAGTCCTAGCCCTCCTCCTCTCCACCTCCCAGTTTCTCTTTCCTCCTCTTCCAGTCCCAGTCTCACCAGATTTCTTGTCCCAATCTACTCCTTTTTCTCACCCTCAACTGGCTTTTGTCCCATGTGCATTTGAGATATATGGTTTCCTCCTCTATGCTGCCAAGGTGCCAGCAGGGGTATCGCTGACAGTGCAGGAGAGACAGGCTTCAGTTCTGATGCTCATCCTAGGCTCAGAGCAGCCATTACAGGAATAATTCCCATTGACCTGTGCTGGAGCATGCTCAGTCACTCTGTGGGGATGGCACATGCAGCATCTGGTCAGCACTAGCAGGTATGAAAGGAGAATGGATTATTTTGAGCGGTTCAGTGAGGATTCTTTTGGGAGTTTAGCTGTTAAGCTCTAGCAAGTCTCTACTGACCACGTGCAAACTGCGATTTTTCAGACGATTATAACTTGTTCAAATGTGGGTGGATTTTTATGCAGATCATAAAACATGCATTTCTGCTCAATTTCAAGTCCCTGATCCAAAGTATAGGAGTGCTAAATCAAAGAAAAGGCTGCCACTTTTTTTACATGGGGGAAACATGTTTTTCCTAGCCTCGATCAGAAATGGTTGAACTATTTGGCTGAAATTATCCCCCTAAAAATTCAGCCTGAGAGGATACCTGCATTTCAGTCAAAATGGTTAAAGTTTGACAAAATTGTTAGCAACTGAAAATCATGGTTTTATAGTGGAAAGTGTCAAGCACCTTTAATAATAGTGCAACCAGCCCCTCCTTTCATTTTAAGATTTGCTGCTGCTCACAAACACCTTCTCACAGAACCTGAGGAAGTGATGTGACGTTTGCGTTCTGACAGCTTTGGTGTTGTCATGACAGGTCATCACATTCTGATGCAATCTCTTGACATTGGGACAGGACCCTCCCACTCAAATACAATTTTGGAATTGTTAACTCTACCAGCTAATCTTGCAGGCTGTTGACAGATCTGAGGCAATTTGAGCTGTCCTTCAAAATTCAGTCTAGATGATGGCACAAGATGTCAGATTCTGGCAAGTGTCCTCCACTATACAGCCCATCCCTACCCCAATAATCTCTCAGCCATAAAGCCCACATCTTCTCATGACCTGACACAAACTAGATTTCTTGTATTTGTTACTTGGACCTTAGATTCCCTTCAGCTGCGGTTCATGTACTATTAAATGTCCATTGAAAAGTCATTACTTGGTCTGCCTCACCAGAACGTCTGCCCTCTTCCTCCCCTACTCCCTTTTCTCTGTGCCTACACTTTTTCTTCCCATCCATTTTTCCTTCCTCATTTTCCCCCTCCCTGTAGTTCTTTGAAGCAGAGATGATCTTTATTTTTGCACATTGTACAGTGCTGAGGATACTGCTGATAAAATAATAATTAGATAGAAAGAGATCAACAACAATACTGAAGTGTGAAAAGGGAGAAAGTAGGGCATGGGAGAAGAATCCTCTGGGCTCTGAAAAGTGTGAGGAGAATCCAACAAATGAAGATTGCTAACTCAAGCTGTCACTTTTTCCAGTATTACAAGACATTGAAAGACCATTTTTTCCCTGGGTCAGAGTATTCCAGAGAGGTTTACAAGTGAGAAATAAAGAGCATTATCAGAAGTAGGGCACAGAATGATCACGCCTGCTGAATTATCAAGTGGACTTTACACCACCAGGCAAACAACTGAGGTTTTTTTATATTAGCTTCTGATCCTCTGCAAAATGGATTATCTGTCTATAGGCAGTACTTGTTCATAATGGTTGCAGGTGATTAAAGCCTTTCCTTTAGCTGTAAATAAAACATGGAAAAGCAGCTACACTGTGTTTTTATACACAAATGCCAGTCAGCATTTTCTTAGTGCTCCTGGTAATCTTTTCACCTCAGAAATCAGACCACAAATACTTCTAATCAATTTCATATTAGAGAGTAAGTATGGCTAATATCCAGTAGTATGACAGAATATTCTTTGTGAAATACTCCCATACTTTTATGGAAAGATATCAAAGGTGAAATCTGTTTAAAAATCAAAATCCTTCATTATTTTATCATTCCTAAAATGAGTAAGATTTTAAAGGACAATAGGTATTTTAAGTTAAATACAAAATGAGCAGATTTCACAGAGGGAGACACGTTTTAACTAGCTAAGCACTGATCAGCATAAAGCCATAAGATGTAATACATTTGTAACTAAGAGCTTATTTGCCATTTGTTAGATCTGATGTCTTTTTTTCCCCATCAAGCAATTTTCAGTTTTGCAGTAACCAAGATGAACACTTTAGAAACTCACTATTACAACACGATGGGTAAACCCATTTCTGGGCATAAAACCATCTGAGGGAAGGAGTAAATAAGAGTCAATATGATTGTATTCTATAAAATAGTAGCCAGTTTAATTTTCTACTTGGAAGTCTCCATCTTCAATGTTTATACCAAAATAAATCATATGGGTATATTTCCAAGACCTCCAAATTGTACAGTCCTCCCTTTTGAGACGCTGATGGATTGGCCTTGTGAGTAGGGGAAAGCCACTAACATTCACTATCCTATCTACCTTTTTCTGTAGAGAACCTATCACAAGCAGGCCCTAATCTTGGACATGGCTTCTATGTGCTACATTATGGTAAGTATTACATTGCTGGTGTGTGCTGCAGAATACTAAAAGTCAAATCATGGTCTCATTGATAGAAATACCATGTTGCCTGAACTGTGTGAAACTGGAAAGACATATCCTTCAATGCTACTGGCCTGTACTCACATCAGTGACTGTTTTGGTTCAAGATAAATGCCAGTTCCTTAGCAGAAATTGAAAATCCCACCACTTGGTGAGCACAAGGGCTAGTGCACTGTGCACCTTCCTTTCCAGTCCTGTACGCAGGCCATAAAGCATTATTAATAGTACTACAGAATGTGGATGTTTGGAAGCCAGAGGTGCATTTAATAAGAGTTTAAGAGTTTTTCAAATGACTATTTTAGTTACTTAAAAGATTATTCCGTTTCCTCATGTCCACGATTGTCGGAGCTGTCACTATCTCCATGGGAAATTCAAAGTGCCAACAGCATCCCCTTTCCCTCACTGGAGGCCCCAGGTAGCCCTCACTCTAGGTTACACGTTACTCACACACACGCTGCTCGGAGCAATTCGGAATCAACATCAGCCTGTTGTATCGTCGCTTATCTCGCCCCCTGCCCCCAATAAAGCTCCCGCCCATGGACAACAAAGGAATAAAAACCATCACCCCCCCACCCCCGCAGCGCCCTAGGGAAGAAAAGAAGGTGGAGGGATTACTCGCCCATGGACAGTGAAAGGGGCGTGTGCGTATGTGCGCACGCTAGGAGGGAGCAGGCAGGCAGACAGGCAGGCGCGGACACTGAATGCGCGGCGCGCAGCAGGCAGGAATCGGCCGAGCAGGGGCTCAGCGGTCTCCGAGCAGCTTTAAGTTAACGCTGCTCCCAGCCCCAGCCTCTTATACAGACCCAACAAGGTAGGGTAAGTCCCGCCCCTGAGCCGGATTGGCCCTTTCAGACTACCCCACCCTAGCGCTGACCTCTGATTGGCCGCGGGGCCCATCACTCCGCACCGACCCACGGACCAAGTTCGGGGGTATCTCGTACCTCTCCAAGCTCCGATCCCAACCGCCGCCGCGACGAGCCAAGTCGGTGCGTGAGCCTCGCCGGCTGGGAACGAACTCAGGCAGCACCGGGCAGGGAGAGGAGACGAGAGCCTCTGCACTGCCGTTGCTGCCACCGCCCCCTTCTCGCTCCTGAGTTTTGACGTTTGCTGTTGTTGCTGGAAGTGACGTAAGCGCCGCGAGACTTCCCGGAAGCGGAAACTGCTGTCAGATTTGTGTGCGCAGATTCTGCAGGAGCCGAGCCTGGCCAGTGCCCAAGGCTAAGTACTCTTCCCTGTCCCGCCCCGGCCCGCCCGCAAGTGGGAGTCCCCCGGCAGCAGGGCCTCGCTGTGGGGTTGACCCGGGCGCTCTATGGCAGGTAGGCGGCGGAGAGCGAGCGATGAATCTGCTAATGCGAATCGGGAGACGAGGTGGGAGGCGGTTCCCGCGGCTGGGCTTGAATTGCCGGTAAAATACAAACTGCTGCCGGGAGCCCCAGGTGGGTGCGGGCGCTGAGTATAGGCGAGCGGAGAATCACTGCGGGGGAGTCCTAGGAAAAAAGGGAGGGGTTGGTCCGAGAAAGGGGGGTGGGCAGTTTCTCTGTGTGCGACCCCCTCGCCTCTGCCTTCCTAATCCTGCCCGCCCCCCCCGATCCGCGTCCGTTTCAGTCTTTGCCCCTCCCCCCATACCGAGGCTCATCGAGGGTGCGACGTTTTCTGTGCATCTTCCTGGGGGGGGGCGGGGGTTGCCGAGTCTCTTTCCCCCGCGGAGGCCCAGGCCGGGCCCCGAATTTCTGCTCGCTCCCCTGTAAAGTGGCCCAGAGTGAGAGAGGGGCTGAGCACTTCCCTTGTGCTTCTCTCCAGCTGCAAAGCACCGGCCTGGAGGCCCTGCTTCTCCCAGACTTACATCAGTTCCTCCGGAGCGGGACACTACCCGAGCCCGGGGTCACTGCAGCTTCCTGAGGACTTGCAAGGCAGAAAAAGGGCAATACATGCGCCGTGCCCCCCTTTGCTTTGCTGAGTCTCCTGGGGGGAAAACAGACTCCTGGGCTGCTGACCATTTTGAGAGGTCTCTGGTCACAACCGCCTGGATGCTTCTGCCAGATAGTGAAATAGGAGAGTGTTATAATTAGCATCCTATCAAATTCAGGGGCCATTTTGGTCAATTTTACAGTCATAGGATTAAAAAAATTGTGAAGTTCATGATTTCAGCTGTTTAAATCTGAAATGTCACAGTGTTGTAATTTCAGGGGTCCTGACCCATAAAGGAGATGGGAAGCGGGTTACAAGGTTTTGTGGGGAGGGGGTTGCGATACCATTACCATTACTTCTGTACTGCTGTGGTCCTGCTTTCAGAGCTGGGCGGCTAGAGAGTGGCAGTGGCTGACTGGGAACCCAGCTCTGAAGGCAGCGCTGTCGCCAGCAGCAGTGCAGAAAAAAGGATGACTGGGTATAGTATTGCCACCCTTACTTCTGCGCTGCTGCTGGTAGGGCACTGGCTTTAGATCTGGGTGCCCGGCCAACAGCTGATGCTGCTCTCCAACTGCCTAGATCTGAAGGCAGTGCAGAAGTAAGGGTGACAATACTGCGATCCCCCTAAAATAGTCTTGTGACCTCTGCAACTCTCTTTTGGGTCAGGACACCCAATTTAAGAAATGCTGATCTCCCCTGTGAAATCTGCATAGTGTAGGGTAAAAGCACAAAAAAGACCAGACTTCATGGGGGAAGACCAGATTTCATGGTCCCTGATGCCTTTTTCATGGCTGTGGGTTTGGTAGGGCTCTAGTTATAATCATCTCACCTGTACCTCAAAGCTAAGGATAGCAATTTAATGCTGCTACTTGCCATTGTTATAAATCAGTAGAACTGTTCCAGTTTCTGCTTCATCACATAAAAGATTGTTTCAAACGACATGGGATGAGACAATCATTGGCAGTTTGTTACTGTTCATAGTTGATTATTGCTTATTATCTTTTACAATGCACAACTTTGTGTGTTGATCTCAAGTTCAAATGTTTATGGATCTATTGCTGTATATATAGTCTGTGGCAGAGTGATAATTTTTCCTATCCCTGCAAAAGGAAATGTTTTATTGGAAGCTAATGCCCTCAGTATTTAAATGGTGCAAAAATGGGAAGTAGGGTGAGAAAAATGGAAGGGCTAGAAAGAGCCACACTGACTGAATGCCACTGCTATTTTTCTGTTACAGATATTGGAAGGAAGTTTACATATTTCTTCAGTAGGTGGGGATATTGTATTGATGTCACCTAGGTACTTTGTGGTTTAAAAACTACAGGTACCGTGTTTCCTGTAGGATTTTACAGCAGGATATCTAATGTGCATTAGTTATCCCACAGTAAAAACACCACCTTTTTTTGCAATTAAGACATTGCCTAAATGTAAAAACAGCAGTTGGCTTCTTCCTCTGTTGGAGGTGTAATTCTTCAATGGGAACTCTGTTAGTCATATTGAATAGGTCTCTCCTCTTTGTCGTTTTGATCTTAAGAACCGTTTTTTGTACAAATAGGCAGTATTGATATTCCATGTAAAATGGACCCTATATAAACAAAGGAATTTCCATTAAAATGTAGGAGTGTTATGTGTTTAAGGATCTTTTGGCTACTTATTCCTTTATTTTAATAGGCTCTGCAGCTTCCCGTAAATGTCTAAAACTCTGTTAGTATAACTTGTTTTCAACGCTTTTTTCACGTTCTGTAGTTCCATTGTGGAAATGGCAGTGGGAAACTGTCATCTTGTTAACTTAAATGATACTCTCAAGACAAAATTATGATTGTACCTCACATTGTAGATTAGAATCTCCATTTTTTATATGACTCTACTTTGTGTTATGTAAGAGCTAGTTTAAACTGGTGTACATATAGCCTGGTTGTAATGTATAGCAAGAGAAGGAGGATTTGAAGCTCTTCCCAAGATGAGAAAACACTTAATGAGACATCCCGCTTGTTCCCAAGGTCTGAGTTGCTCCTGAATCAATTGGCTCCATCTCTTCTCTGAAACAAAGGGGACTGTTCATGTGAATTCAGCATGGCTGGGATATTGGGACCTCACAGTGGGACTCATGATCAAAACTACTTATATGCATGAGGGCTTGTGTGCAAAAGGGAGACTAATTGCTAAGAAGAGGAGATTGAGCAGGAGGAGATGGGTCAAGAGGATCTGAAGGACACTCACTGAGACCAAAAAGACTCATAGGAAAGATGAAGAAACTGAGGGAGGCTCACGAGTGCAGCTGTTTGTTGTTTTTGCTTAGATCTGTAACTAGTGTGCTTGCCTGTAAGTAAAGTGAGTAGTTAAGTTCCTATGCAAAGTCTGTTACTTGCTTTAACTGTCTTGTCATCCGCGAGGGTTAAATTGTAAATCAGATACCCATGAGGGTGGAGCTCTGGGGTTGGCATAATAAAGCTATCAGGGAGGCTTGTGGCATCAGTACTGGTCTTTGGGCCTAGGGCAGCTAGACTATGGGGTCTCATATCCCTAGGAGGGCTACTACACAGGGGTCTGTACCCCTGGAGTGTGCCAAAGAGGCTGGATTTAGAGATTGTGAGGATGTTGCTCAGACCTAGTAGGCGATATCTGAAGGTTGAGTCTAGAACAGCAGTCTCTTTTCTGATCACAATGGGAAAATTTAGTCAGGGCTGTGACAGACACTTTCCCCAATTTTTAGCATGAATTTAATAGGTTGCTATAGTGTAAAGTCTTATTGCAGAAATTTCGCTACTTTTACTCAGGTTTTGAAAAAAATGACCAGACATACTAGCTGCTGGAGTTAAACAAACAAAAAACTGGGAAGAATGTGTTGAAGCAGCACCACCCTTGCTAGGAATCTCAGCTTTTCTGCCCAATCAGCTCCTAGAATTCTTGTCAGTGTGCTGCCTCTAGACCTTATTTAGGGGGACCTACATCTCTTCCATCAGCCTCTGGTTACTGGTAGGTCTGAAACTTGAATCTGCATCTCCTTTTCCCTCCAGGGGCTACAGGTAATTACAAGGTAGGGCATGAGGGGAAGATTTTAACTACTTTACCCTAACTCACCTTCCTGGCCATTGTGGTCAGAAAGAGGTCCTTGTTACTTTTGTCTTCTCCCAGAATTTTCTGGATGGTGCAAAGAGGGAAAGAGGATTGCCATCCCAAAGCTCCCAGCTTGGTTTTGGAGGAGGAAGGAGAGGATGGTCCTCGTGGATCATAAATCCAGTTCCTGCCTGTGGTGCTACCTATAGTTTGCCCAAGTTGCATATGGTTCTTAAAAGTGTCACTGTTGTGCATGAGATTCTGAATAGCTGTGAAACTGATCAGATTCTTATTAAAGAATCTCCATGTTCTCAGTGGTACCAGATAATAGAACGAGGAGTAATAGTCTCAAGTTGCAGTGGGGGAGGTTTAGGTTGGATATTAGGAAAAACTTTTTCACTAGGAGGGTGGTGAAGCACTGGAATGGGTTACCTAGGGCGGTGGTGGAATGTCCTTCCTTAAAGGTTTAAGTCAGGCTTGACAAAAGCCCTGGCTAGGATGATTTAGTTGGGGATTAGGTCCTGCTTTGAGCAGTGGGTTGAACTAGATGACCTCCTGAGGTCCCTTTCAGTGCTGATATTCTGTGATTCTAAAGTTACCGTTCACCTGATTGGCAAAGCTATAAGCGCACGAAGAGGCACTGAGACTGCCTGTTTCCAGATTCGGAGCTACGGCACTATATCGTTCTACACTGAGTCCATGTTTGTTATGGTGAAAACCTAAAAAAGGACTAGAAACATATTCTTCTAATTAAAGTTTAGATTCTGCAGAAATTTATCATATGGATCTTTTCACTCACTGGGTTCTCAAGTAGTGGATTTTTCAAATCCTACTTTAACAAATGTACTGCAGAATATGTATTGTTACTAATTAAAATTACTCTTTTTAAATGTCCTGCCCCACCCCAACCTTTCATTGATTTGCTTACTTTCTAAATTGCAAATAATCTCCCTCTCATTACATGAATTAGCGAGATTCTGTTGTATTTATAGTTCCTGGGGAAGTGGCATACCGTTTTATATAGAACTTGCCGTGCTGATTGAAAAGTATACAGTAGTAAACAAGCAAACTAGGGGAAATGCCATCTTCTATAATTTGGCACTGCATGCTTTCAGAATTTTCTTTGAACTAATTATCTCTTGGAAAACTGCCTCACACTTTTGCTAATGAAACCTTTTCATGAAGCACTGATAGAGGAATCTTGTCAGTTTGCTAATGGATCTTCTTGTGTTCAAATAATTTATGCAAAATTCTGAAACACAGACTATTTGTTTTCAGTTGGGACTTGTAAAAGTTGGGCTGTCAGCCAGCCTGTGCTTTCAAAGTTTAACCATTCTGGAGAACCACCAAGCTTAGTTGCATGTAACTTCCAAACACGTACTTGTAGGATGCTGCAAAAGCTCTTCACAAAGCCTCTCTAAATACGTGTAGAAATCTAACATTTTAAAAATGAAGCAATATGGATTTTTTTATAAAAAAAAGGAAATTAGTATGTGATGATTCAGCTTCTGTGATCCAAGCCACCATTCAAGATGAATTTCTTTTGAAGACATGTCAATCAGGCATAGCTGCCAACAGCCTCAGATCTCTTTTGGCAACTAATCCTTCTAACATCCTCCTCCCATCTCCATGTAAGAATTTTCTCTATTTCTGTTCAGAAGAATGTACAAAACAAAACTTTTTCCAGCCTCCATATGTTCTGCTGGAAGAGTTAAATTGTGGGATTACAGGAATCTTAAGTCGTGGCTTTTCTGTGTGTGTCCCCTCTTCCTTGTGCACAATTTTTAAAAACTTCTCTACAAGACAGGCATTTTTCTCTGGGTTTGGCTACACTTGCAGCTGTACAGCGCTGGAAGTTATAGCTGTCTTCGTACAGCAGTGTAAGGAAAGCGCTGCAGTGTGGCCACACTGACAGCTACCAGCGCTGCAGTGTGGCCACATTTGCAGCATTTGCAGTGCTGTTGGGAGTGGCTGAACAGGCATTCTGGGATACCTCCGAATACCTCTGGAGGCCAATTACAGCGCTTTTGGTGGCCACACTGGCAGAGCAGTGCTGCATCACCAGCACTGCAATCGTTATGCCGCAGGCAGAGCAGTACAGCCAGCGCTGCAGCCAGGGAGATGCAGCGCTGTATATGCCTTGCAAGTGTGGATGGTGAGTAAGTTGCAGCACTGTAAATCCACCACCAGCGCTGCAACTCTCCAGTGTAGCCAAGCCCTCTGTAGGAATCTCTGCTGAAGATCAGTGAAACTAATACAAGCCTTAGCTTCTTCTGGGAAGGAAGATTCACAGATCTTAAACAGTAAGTTGTCAGTTTGCTTAGAGCTTGGTTATCAGAGCCAGACCTGTCACATGCAGAGTGGGAGTGACCCTGAAATACTCAGCAGTTTTGCTCTGCTTTCTCAGGTGTAAACAGGCTTTTTAAGACGATGCAGAACAGAAACTGAAACCAAGAAAAGTACTTAATTCAATATATTTGGTCTTTTCAGAACTGCGTGATCTGGTTCCAGGTTTGTAAGAAAGCTTTCTTTTTTTTTTTTGGCTCCTAGTCTTGCTCTTGTTGAGGCTTTGCAGCAATTAGTGCCCCTGCAGCGCTGCTGGGAGTGCAGATTTGGCAGACAAACCACAAGGAAAGATCTTTATTGCCCATTCTTCCTTTGTGGAATATGTAGATGGAGATACCACAGAAAGGCCTAGTTTACTCATCGCACTATCTTCTGAGGCTCAACTATCCAGATATTGCCTAAGCCCCCTTTTTGATCAGCCTGCAATGGAGCCAAGTGCACTCAGAGCAGTCTTCTAAGGTGGAGAATTGCTGAAAGGCGCACAAAACAGCTGTGCCAGTTTGGAATGTTGCAGAACCATGCATGCTCACATCAGCAAGTTGCTGCTGCTGACTATAATCCCTCGTGGTTCCCCCTTTCCCCCACCTGCTTTCCAAATCCCAGCTGTGAAGCGATGGATTTAGAAACAGTTTGCACCCAGCAAAAACAATGGGATGGCATTAAAAGGCCTATCTCTTTATTCATTTAGCTCCTTCCTGCTTCCTCTTCTCCAGTGTTTTGGCCAGCCCTAATTTCAAAGAAGGCCCTCCTTAACTGCATTTTTCAAAGTCCTCATTGGTTGAAGGTTACCAATCCATAGGATGTACTTTCAGGGGCCAGGGCAGTTCTGTTCCCCCAACACAACCAGTGAAAAAACACCTACTCTGAACCTCTCCATGGTGTTGTGGAGTGACCCTTTCAGGAAAATAGAGACTAAATCAAAAAGGAGAAGAATGTCCATCTTTTTCAGGTAGCTCTTCCAGTGAGACCCACAGATTTTTCTTCCTTTTCCTGAATACCCACATAGCTGGAAGGAAAGAAGAAAAGAGAGCCCATCAGAAAGGAAAGAGATTCCCCACTTTCCTCTCAAAATAAGGAAAAGCTGGCATATCTTTCCTGGTGTTCCAAATCTCTATGTTAGAGTCAGACTGGCAATGAGAAACTGGCCAAGGCTCGGGTGGCCAGAAAACACAAACCTAAATCTTGCCATAGGAACTTCTGTCTCTTCATCAGAATCACTGGAGCCTAATGTCTTGAATCTTAGGAGATCTATAGGCGGGGGAAAAAAAAACAGGAAAACTTCTGTTCCTCCACCTGAGAGGAGGGTCAGCTGTTGGTGTCGGAACACAAGGACCAGGAGGAAAAGACAGGATATTTACCCTAGGATATTTGAGACACTTTCAGGTTGTCACAAGCCTAGTTCTTCCTCTGGGACAGTCCCCCAAAAGAAGAAGTGGGGGGAAAAGAGAAGGGGGTGTGGGTGGGGTCAAGAAAGAGAATTAGATTAGTAAGAAGTTGTTCTCTTTGGGATACAAATTGGAATTATCAGAATTTCTATGCATGGATTACTAAAGGATGTTACTGGACCTGAATGGGAAACTTTTGCAAAAACAAGTATCTGGGAAAACTTGCGAAAATATTCTGTAAATTACTACACAATAGGACAAGGCTAATGAATTGATCCAAAGTACGTATGGTCCTCTCCTGGAATGGGCACCTCTGATTGTTTAAAAAACAAATCTCGTGGCTGGGGCATATTCCTATGGATTATCTGTGAGACGCATTCACGTGTTTCTCCTCAAGATGCCCTTCATGTCTCCACTAGGGTAATGAAGGTAGATCAACAATTGTCTCAAGGGTCTGACCTCAGAGGGTCCCAGAGCCTGGCCTCCAGCCCAAGCCTGAACATTTACACCATGACTAAACAGTCCTGTAGCCTAAGCCTGTGATAGCTGGCATGGTCCAACTATGGATTTTTAACTGCAGTGTAGACTTATCCTCAGATGGAATACAAGCCTTGCTACAAATCAGGGTAGTCTTTTTGTTGTCATGCATATGTGTTTTGTGTCAGTTGGACTCTCCTGTATGTACCTGATTGATATATACTAGTATCCAAAATACGCTAGAAAGGTTGAAGTGCTGCGTGAATAGCAATTTATTTTGTGGATGAACTGCTTGTTACATGGGTCAGTAACTTTCTAGATTTTGTTTGTTTGTTCGTTTTTGTTTTTAAGTATTTGGTCTTGAGTTGCTACAGAATTGATTATGGTCTGTTTAATACCTACACTGGTCTTAATGCGAAAGATATTTCCCCCCAGTAGGGATGGTTTAGAGCTAACTTTACTATTTTCCCCAAAATTTATGGTAGTAAAGTACACATTCCTCACTGAGTACTACAGACATGTGAAGTTTAAAGATTTCAGTCTGAATTGTTCTGAATTTATCAGATTGTGAAATGGCATCAGAATAGTCCAGAGCATTGAAAACACTGGAAGTTTTTATTTGTTTTATTTATTTATTTGTTTTTAAGACCCATTCATAACTTAAATGGTTTGATTTTTCTTTAAACCTTAAGGGAAAAATATTTCTAAGTTACAGTAAGACTTGCAAAAGATTTTTTTTTTGTTCACCCAGTTTTTTTCTCTGCCTTTCTACATATTTCCCCAAACTGAGTTTAAACTCCATCCCCTAATGGCCACAGAACAGGTGTCTGCAACACCTCTTTGTGTTTTTATTACAGTTAAGTATGCTTTTTCAGGGCCTATGCAGCTTTTATATAAGCTTTTATATAAGGTTTTTTGCTTTACACACTTCCCCTTATAATACTCTCATATTTGCTTAAAAAGCCTTTGTTTCCTTGAAATAAAGATTCATCCAGATCCCATAAGCTGGTTGTATAGAGCTGTCTTCAGACCATAATGATACAACTACCCGACATTGAGTAAAACACAGGTCTTTGTTCCACCTAAGCAAGCTATTTAGGAAGCAATAACCCAGCTATGGAATTTGAACTCTGATTTCTCTTTCTAGCAGTAATAATTCTAGTTTACTGACTGACCTATATATTCCATGCTTTTAGTTTGAATGAGGAAATACACAGACATTAATTTGTGCGGTACCTAGGCTTAATAGCGTATTGGGAAATGTTATAGAATGTCAGAAAGAGGACACTGTCTAGGGGAAAAAAAAACATGGACTTCACCAGTAATCCTATTGCAGTTTATAATTGTCATGTTTGTTTTTTCTTTTTAAGAAAGAGAATATCCTGTACTAAACTTGTCCCAAAATCTAAAAGAAGAATAGTGTGTGAAATAATGGCAACTGGAGACTTAAAAGGAAGTTTACGCAAGCTAGAACAAGGACTTCGCTTGTTAAACTATCCTAGAGATGTGGATTACACAGGGTAAGAGGCAATTAGTTATTTTGAATGAACTTGTGCTTATTCATCATGATGATCACAAGAATGTAAACAGTTCTGGCAATTGTTAATAGAAATTTCACCCCAGAGTCAATATCGAAATTATGATATGTGTATGCTAATGGCAGGGTATGGTAGATACCTAGTCAGATTGAATACACATTCCAAATCATTTAATTATATAGTGTCAAATTTTGTTTCTGCACACTAAGAAATAGGTTATTCCTATTGACAAAGCTGATAAAATATTGATGTTTCGGGGTTGAGATTGGGCTGTTGCCATTGTAGACAGTCTTGACTTTTATTCGCAAATATCTTCAACAGCCAAAGATGGGACGTTGAAGGGGCAGAACTCAAAGTTACTATTGAGAATTCTTTCCCAGATGTCTGGCTGGTGGGTCTTTCCCATATGTTCAGGGTATACTGGCTGGCATATTTGGGAAGGAATTTTCCCCCAGGTCAGATTGGCAGAGACACTGATGGTTTTTTTTGCCTTTCTCTGCAGTGTGAGGAATGGGTCACTTGCTGTTTGAACTAGAGTAAGTGGTGAATTCTGTGTAATTTAAAATCTTTGAATGAAGATTTGAGAACTTCAGTAACTCGGCTAGAGGTTACAGACCTGTTGGCAGGAGTGGGTGGGTGAGGTGCTGTGGCCTACAATGTACAGGAAGTCAGACTAGATGAGCATGACAGTCCCTTCTGGCCTTAGTCTGTTACCTGGTTCAGCTGCAAGTGTTTTATTGAACAGTAGACATATGTCTAGATACTAATATCACCCTTTGCAGCTGTTCACAATTGCACGATTGACTTGGGACACTTCTGTGGGCTTCATTTTCTCTGAAGCTTTAGGATAGGGGCCTATGTTGGAGGCAGGATGCATTACAACTAGATATTATTTTACATATCTCTTATGGGAAATCTATCAATAGTGCAGCTTCACCAGTGTTAGTAACAGTGAGAGCACTAGGGTAGAAAGACACTGGTATTTTTACCATTGCCCTCTTCTCAGTGCAAGTCCAGAGAGGTAGTGATAAGAAGTGTCACTGCTCGCTCTGTACTAGCACACTCAGTAGTAGTAGTTCAGTACTAAGAGAAAGCACAGCAGTTCTTCCCACATTATCATCTAGACCTGATCAGGGTCAGATGACACTGATAAAATGCTTGTGCATTTTCTACTGTAGCACTACCCCCAAGTGCAGCTGACGTGCTGAGAGATGTCACACAAAATGTTATTACGGGTACAGCCTGAGATGATTTGCCTCATTTGCACAAATAAGTTACTCTTCTCCCTAGTGAATGGATTCAGTATTTTAATAATCTGTTGAATGTACAATGTCACAATGAAAATATTCAGTATTTAATACAACAGTTATTGCACATTCAGTTTTCCTTGGTATCACCAGTCATTTGTGTAAGTAGTTGTAAATCAAGATACACTTCACTCAGTTTGTTACTGAGAAAGTTATTTGTCCTTGTAGTGAAGCAATGACTCACCGGTGTGGCGCCTCCTGCTGGTTGTCTTGGGAATTAGCTCTTCTCTAGCTTTAGAGCATCCTCTGCAGCCCACTGTCTCACCTGCCGCTGGCTCCATGTGCCTCCCCAACTCTGGTGCCCTTTTCCCTGGGGTTCTGCCCTCCACAATACCCCTGCTCTGGATCTCCCCTCCCAGGAGAACCCCCACCCTCTATACCCACCTTGCCTCAGTGGCTACTGCTGGTCATCATCTAGCCCCCGCTTACTGGGGCAGACTGCAATCAGTAAACCACTCATCACCGGCAAGCGGGTTTTGGACCTGTTGCCTTTGCCTACCCCCAGGCTACACCTCTGTAGGCCTTGCACAGGGCCTGCAGCCGGGGGAGTTACCAGGCTGGCACTCCCAGCTCCTCTTACCTTTCCCCAACACTACTCTACTCAGGTCCCCTTCTCTCCCAGGCAGCCAGGTCCTTCTCTCTACAGCTGGAGAGAGTGATTTAGCTCCTGACTCACAACCCTTTTATAGGATCAGCTGTGATTGCTTCCCCAGTCAGCGTAGCCTTTTCTCTCCGGAGTAGGGTAACTGCAATGCTTTAACATCACAGGTGACTTGGAAATACATATCCAGTTTAGGACTGATGACAAGATCCATGTAACCATGTAAACAGCAGGCATAAATGCTATAATTTTGTAACCATTAAATACCAGCTTCGCAATGAGGATGTAAGAATTCTGTAATATGATATATTGTCCAAATACAGAGCCAAATATGGATTTTAAGTTACTTCACTAATGTAATTTGACTTTGATATTCCCTTTCGGTATTCTATAACTTGTGGAACCAGGGAGGAGGAGCAGCATTTTTACTAACTTTTATGATGGTTCTCTGAGCTATTGTATGGGGTAAGAAAGCTAGGGAAAAAGTTCTTGGGGCCTGATTTTTATTCTCTTTCCTACCTCCCAAAACTGACTTTCTCTTCTCCCACTATTTGGGGTCTTGCCAGCCTCAGAACAGGCATTTGGTTAGCTTAGAGCTTCTGTACACAAGCATTTCCCAAGCAACACCCCCTGCAGTGTGAAAGTGAACAGGCACATTTCATGTATGTTCCTTTTCAGTTTCACTTGGGAAAGTACTTGTGCGCAAGAGTATAGTGTTAGTGTCTGTGTGACTCCTGGACACAGTATCTCCACAGGAGTCAGTAAGTGGAAAAAACAACAGCTTGTTACAAGGAAAGGTGGATCCTAAGCTACTGGACTGCAGATGTGCTATATACTTGGTTGAATAAATGACACACTATTGCAAAAGCTTAAAAAAAAAAAAGACATATTTTCCTTATGCTTGCTGCAGAGCTAGGCAGTTAAGTGCAACAGAATTCTAGAGGCCCAGGGTAATAGTGTGACTATTATGAAAAGTGTAACATGCAAAACTTAAATATTATCAAAAAATCCCCAAAGATGCATGCACAAATGCAAGAGAGAGGGAGATTTTGGCATACTTGGTGATATAATTTGATCCACTGTTTACTAATTTTTCCTGTAGTGCCTTGATTAAAGTTGGACCTTTGCAAAAAATCCACTTTTTCCACTGTGCTGTGGAAGCAACAGCAAGTCGCTGAAGTTGTTTATAGTGAATACTTCACATTTGGCTTAAAGAAAGTTCAGCTGGCGTTTTTCATTTAAATTGATCTTAAAGCTAATGTAATTCTTTCATTTATAATCATGTTTATGAATTTTGTACAAAAGGAAAAAGCAGTACATTTTTCTGGAAACAGAGGACTGGCTTTATAAATAATCTTAGTACATTAACCAGTTCCATAAACTTAAGTGGCTCAATAAAGCAAAAATGTTGTTTAATCCCTTTGAAGTTTTAGTTCTTCAGTGATGGAGAGTAAATGTCAGTGAAAATGTATATCTTCTAATAGATATGTTAATATACAGAAGGCCTATTGATAAAGGTGGAGGGGTAATAAAAAGATTTATATGGCTACTCAGAGAGATTGAAAACAATGTTGGTGTAGAAAAGATGGTGTATGTCAATGTTCTTCTTTGAATTATTGTCCACGTCTTCCTGGTGTACATATGGCCCATGCACATGAGATCAGATTCTTACGACCTGCAGTGTGTGTTTGGGTTTGCACCTGTGTTCTATATGTCCTTGCCCGTGCTCCTCTCCCACTCCTCTAAAAAGAGGGTATAAAGAGCAGAGCAATCCCAACCATCCCTTGTTTCATTCTTACCAACCGTGGCAACAAGACAGAAACCCTGCAGTGTCCAGTTACTTCTCTATATTCAGTGTTAGTGTTAACTAGTTAGTTTTAATCTTTTTCCTGTTGGCAAAAATACGTTTGTTTAGTCAGATATTTAGGTTTTAGGGCCTGTCTCACCCCCTGCAGCGTGGGCCCACATGCGCGCGCACACAAAATAGAGGGGCTGTCACAATATGGAAGAAGTGAAATCCCTGGAGTTTAAAACTTGACTCTCTCAAGAGAAATTTTAACAACACTTAACAGGTACTCTAGATGCTTTTGTTTGCCTAGGTGAGGAATACGTTCCATACATATTCCTGAGAAGCTGGTTAATAAAAGATATTACCTCACCCACATTGTCTCTCTAATATTTCAGATATCACTTCTCTAAGCTTCAGAAAGCTCGAGAAAGCTCTTAAAATTGTTCCTCATGTAATGCTCTATGTCAGCCTCCATGGATGCCAAAAAGAAGGATGTAGTGAGACCTCAGTTCTCCAATCAGTCCCTCTCCATGAGCACCCCAGTGGGCCAGTATTTCACCCTGAACTTGCACACTGTGTCCACTAAGAGGCCTTTGGTCGTCTGCCTCCATTCTAGCATCAGATATGAGCTGAGGCATAAGTGTCTCCCAAGTCAGACACGAGCAAGTCAGATACCTGCTCATATTTGGCTCAACTGTTAAAGGGTGATCCAGAGGGCTGACAGAAGTCCATCTGGTGCCTCGGTATTGAGTGTTAAACGTATGTCTTCAGTACCAACAAAACATGTGGACTGCCCTTGCTCCATCATTGGCCCCTTGGAACCTGGTGTGCAGGTACCACCTGTACTGGCACCTAAAGCATGTATGAGTAAAGTACAGAGTGATCTAACTGTAGGATTAATAACAGTGTCAGTGAGGATGCTGATAGCTAAGCTACCGGTTAATGAGTCATCAGTACAGCAGATGAAGGCGGTATCTCCAGTACCAACATCATCCCCTGCCCAATTAGGGAAAATACTGCAGACCCAGAGCACTCCTGAAAGGATGGCTTTCCCACCGCATCCCCTTTGGAAAGAAGTGTACTCTTTCTCTTCATCTTCACTGAGACGCAGTAGGGAGTCATCTCCTACATAGCCACCCTCTCCCACTTGGGTAGCACAATATAATCAGGAAGCAACCTGGGACTCACAGGGAAGATCTTGGTACCCCCATCCCAGTACCCTCTTATCAGCCTTGGCCCTACTGGGTACCTGTGCATGTGTAGTCATATTCTCATAACCCTGTAATTTCTGCCCTTTCTAAAGTTTAGACAGCCCTTCCCAAAGAGGCAGTATAGACCAACCTAGGCAGGTCAGCTAGTGCAACCTCAGATACAGAGACATGAGGAGGAAAATGATATGGAACAACATCTACAAGGGAAGGAACAACTTTTCCCTGTTTTAGTTTCCTCATCCTTCCCCAAGAAGGCAGTAAATCCTCATTGGATAACTTCAAGGAGTTCCAGGACTTCATCAAGCATATGGCAAAGACTCTGGAGATATTTCTGGAAGTGGTACAAGAGAAATATGACAAGCTTCTGGAGAGCTTGCACTCTTCTACACCTGGCAGGCTAGCAATGCTGACAAATGAGGAATTGTTGGAGACTGCAGAAGACCTTTGGCAGACTCCAGCCACACCCAACTATGCAGACAGAAGGAACAAAGTCCCTTCAGATGCCTACTTTGGTAGGGCTGTCCCACAATCATTGTTTAAGTAGGACTCCTTCTACCTACCTCCAAGCAAATAGACAGCTGCTTATTATTCACCAAGAGTGGAATCTGTGTGGACAGTCACTTGAAGAAAGATTACTGTTGTCATAACCTTAGTCCCAGATTTGGACCTTAGCGTCCAAAATATGGGGGTTAGCATGAAAACCTCCAAGCTTAGCTACCAGCTTGGACCTGGTACTTGCTGCCACCACCCAAAAAATTAGAGTGTTTTGGGGCACTCTGGTCCCCCTGAAAAGCCTTCCCTGGGGACCCCAAGACCCAAATCCCTTGAGTCTCACAACAAAGGGAAATAATCCTTTTTCCCTTCCCCCCTCCAGGTGCTCCTGGAGCGATACACAGACACAAGCTCTGTGAATCCAAACAGAGTGACTCCCCCTCTCCGTTCCCAGTCCTGGAAACAAAAAGCACTTTCCTCTCCACCCAGAGGAAATGCAAAATCAGGCTAGCAAATTCAACACACACAGATCTCCCCCTGATTTCTTCCTCCCACCAATTCCCTGGTGAGTACAGACTCAATTTCCCTGAAGTAAAGAAAAACTCCAACAGGTCTTAAAAGAAAGAAAAAATACATACAAATGGTCTCTCTGTATTAAGGTGACGAAATACAGGGTCAATTGCTTAAAAGAATATTGAATAAACAGCCTTATTCAAAAAGAATACAAATCAAAGCACTCCAGCACTTATATTCATGCAAATACCAAAGAAAAGAAACCATATAACTTACTATCTGATCTCTTTGTCCTTACACTTAGAAACAGAAAATTAGAAAGCAGAACTACTTCTCCAAAGCTCAGAGAAAGCAGGCAGACAGAAAACAAAGACTCAGACACAAACTTCCCTCCACCCAGAGTTGAAAAAATCCGGTTTCCTGATTGGTCCTCTGGTCAGGTGCTTCAGGTGAAAGAGACATTAACCCTTAGCTATCTGTTTATGACAACTGTACCTTCAAGACTGGTTCTAAGATGCATTGTCTACCTGGATTCCATGACCTATCTTCCTTTCTGGTTATTACAGAATTCGTGCTCCTCTAGGCTTGTGTATTGGTAAAGGAATCTGAGGGATAGTTGGGCTAACTGCCTTTTATGCCCTTGAATGGATGAAGGCACACTTCTAGGGCAAAGGTGTGGCCTAAAGAATCCAATCTCATATGTATGCTGTTTATGCGCACCAAGAGTAGAGTCTGTGTGGGCAACAAATCTTCAAAAGACACAGTTTATCTAAGGTACACCTCTTCCCCGATATAACATGACCCAATATAACACGAATTCGGATATAACGTGGTAAAGCAGTGTTCTGGGTGGTGGGGGGGACAGGGCTGTGCGCTCCGGCGGATCAAAGCAAGTTCAGTATAACGCAGTAAGATTTTTTTTGGCTCTCAAGGACAACATTATATCGGGGTAGAGGTGTAATTAACCATTTTTTAATAGAAGCCTGAAAATTGTAACACAGGTATTGTAGCTAGATAGGTTCTTTGAATTATTAGACCTCAAGATTGGTGGGTGGACTAAATAAGAAAATGGAAAGTAAAAGAGAATTTAGGCTTGTTTTAATAAATAGGTCAGTATTTGCATGTGTTTATGCCTCTTTGTGGCCATAATCCCATCTGAAAAGTCTTAAATTCCATCAGTATTCAGGCTGAGTGCATATGACTTCAGTAAGACTGGCCTTTAAAGTATTGATGAAGGAATAGTGCTTTTTGAACACTTTGTTACCCACATAACAGCGTTTTGGGTATTGCAAGTAGTAGAGTTCTTGATTAAAATAATTCTTTCATGAAACTGAGGGCAATTCATATTAGTCTCACTCTGATATTCAGTTATTGCATTCTGCTTTTATCTTTGTCATTGCAGTAGTAACTTGCTTTAGTTTTAGGAAGGAAGGTATTCCAGTTACACAGTGCAGATGATAGGGCTTCATTAATTCATTGCCTTTGGCATCCTGCTCATCCACAAAAGGACTCAAACGAGAGAGAGAGAGACTATAAGATGTCTGTGCATCTGCCTTTAGTCTTTGTGGCCTGCTGAAGCTGTAAAAAATATAAAAAACTGAATAATGAAATGCATTTCTAAATACTGCTGTTAAGCAGAGCTTGAAAAGTTTACCATTATCTGAAGTGTAATCCTGCTAAGAGGTAACAGCAAAAGATTCACATCAGTGAAAATCAGGGCAAAGTGTTTTCCCACTCGGTGGAAATCTGACTTCCTTGGACTAGCAACAAAAAACTGGAATGACATAAAGACACAAAACAAAAATAAAAATAAACATTCAGAGACGCTATAAAACACTTATTACAATACTAATCCCAGATACAAAGAATGAGTTTAGGTAAGGGTAAAGGACTATATTTCAGTTGCTGAGTACCGTCTTTCTTTTCTGTTCCAGTATTTAAAAGGTAGGTCTAGATTTCTACCCAAAATCTGTTTGCACAGGAGGTTATCACTGTTCATTGTGTTAGCTGTATAAAGTATGGCAGTAAAATCATGGAACGTAGATCCGTACTTTGTCCCAACAAGCACACCACCAGTTCTCTGTGTGTGTGTGTGTGTGTGTGTGTGTGTGTGTGTGTGTGTGTTTTGCATATTTGGATTGGTTTGGTGGAAAATGGAAGTAGGTGCTGCAAAAGCAAATAAATTGGGTAAAAGTGTCGTCAGTATTCAAGCTCAGGTAAAAATGGTAATTTACACTCTACTAAACACTGGGCTTAGAACACTGTATATGAGTGTCTTTTTCTATGAGGGCAGCAAAGAATCCTGTGGCACCTTATAGACTAACAGACGTTTTGGAGCATGAGCTTTCGTGGGTGAATACCCACTTCCTCAGATGCATGTAGTGGAAATTTCCAGGGGCAGGTATATATATGCTAGCAAGCAAGCTAGAGATAACGAGGTCAGTTCAATCAGGGAGGATGAGGCCCTGTTCTAGCAGTTGAGGTGTGAAAACCAAGAGAGGAGAAACTGGTTCTGTAGTTGGCAAGCCATTCACAGTCTTTGTTCAATCCTGAGCTGATGGTGTCAAATTTGCAGATGAACTGAAGCTCAGCAGTTTCTCTTTGAAGTCTGGTCCTGAAGTTTTTTTGCTGCAGGATGGCCACCTTAAGGTCTGCTATAGTGTGGCCAGGGAGGTTGAAGTGCTCTCCTACAGGTTTTTGTATATTGCCATTCCTAATGTCTGATTTGTGTCCATTTATCCTTTTCCGTAGAGATTGTCCAGTTTGGCCGATGTACATAGCAGAGGGGCATTGGGCAGAAACCCTGAGCTCTCCCCACACCGCTGACTGGTAAGCGGAGAATGGGGCAGATCAGCCACACCATCACTGGTTCATTCACCTGCACATCCACCAATGTAATATACGCCATCATATGCCAGCAATGCCCCTCTGCTATGTACATCGGCCAAACTGGACAGTCTCTACGGAAAAGGATAAATGGACACAAATCAGACATTAGGAATGGCAATATACAAAAACCTGTAGGAGAGCACTTCAACCTCCCTGGCCACACTATGGCAGACCTTAAGGTGGCCATCCTGCAGCAAAAAAACTTCAGGATCAAACTTCAAAGAGAAACTGCTGAGCTTCAGTTCATCTGCAAATTTGACACCATCAGCTCAGGATTGAACAGACTGTGAATGGCTTGCCAACTACAGAACCAGTTTCTCCTCTCTTGGTTTTCACACCTCAACTGCTAGAACAGGGCCTCATCCTCCCTGATTGAACTGACCTCGTTATCTCTAGCTTGCTTGCTAGCATATATATACCTGCCCCTGGAAATTTCCACTACATGCATCTGAGGAAGTGGGTATTCACCCATGAAAGCTCATGCTCCAAACATCTGTTAGTCTATAAGGTGCCACAGGATTCTTTGCTGCTTTTACAGATCCAGACTAACACGGCTACCCCTCTGATACTTTTTCTATGAGGAATTAATATGGCTTATGAAATAAACTGCATAGTATGTGTCTTGAATTTCCATTTTATAACACTGAGGGTTTTTTTAGATCTGTTCTTTTCAGGAATTGTCTTTTTGCAGAGTGAGTAAAAATCTCACCCTCTATTAAAATTTTGTTTATACCATGGTTCTTTCTCATATACAAGAGTGCTTTAAACTTCATATTCAGCTACTCAGGGGCTGGGCTAAAAATTTTCTATTATATACTCCACATAGTGGAATATCTGCTGATGTCCTTAGGAAGTTTGTAGAGAGATCAAGACGTTGATATGGCCATTATGTTGTAACTAAACATTTGGCTATTTTGTTTGGTCATTATTGTCACATTTATGGCTCAGTGACAAGATCTGCTCCCATTTGGGCCACTGTTATTTCTGCCTTTTGTTTCTTCTCTTTCCCATCCTTCCTCCTTTTGTCTTTGTGAACCCTGAGTTGTCTCTGCATGTCCTTCTGTTTAGTAATATCCAGTTTCAGACCCAGTGTGCTTTACTTCCACCTGTTTCTGCATTCCATCTGCTAAAATGATCAATGGTAAAATACTTTAATGTTGACAGTGAAGTATCATTTCAGAGTTGACACTCCAGTGTGAGTCATAGGGAGAGAGGAGTGTGAGTCAATGTCAGGCTGTCTTCGGACTCAGGCAGATTTCACTGAATCAGGTGACCTTCTAAATGTGAACTATGTTTTTATTTCTGAAGCCAAAAGGGCTGTAAACGTACTTTAAAAAGGATGAGGGTGGAAGGGGAGAAGGAAGCTGTGCTTCTACACAATTTCGATATATCTTATGCCATACAGATATACCTTACAGGCTGTATGTTTGACACCACTGGTTTATACTGATCACTGATTATTTGCTTCCATTTACTGTGCAAAATACTTCTCCTTTTTTCCCCCAGCAGTTTTTTAAAGGGTGATCCAGCTGCGTTTTTACCCATCATCAGTTATTCCTTCACGTCCTTCTCAACTTACATAGCAGAACTTTTGGTGGAATCTGATGTAGAGCTCACGGCTAAAAGCGATTTGCGTTTTATTGAAGCTATCTATAAGGTATCTAACTTTATGTTCATTGAGTTTTATGTATCTGATTATCCTGCCGAACATTTAATATGCTTTTCTGCTGGGTAATAGAATAATTTTGAAAATGGCAATATTGGTGACACAATCATTTGGTAACTCCTGCACAAGAGGTTTGGGGCCTGGGTCACTTGCTGGAGGATTCTCTGCACCTTGAAGTCTTTAAACCACAAGTTGAAGACTTCAGCAGTTCAGACATAGGTCAGGGGGTTGTTACAGGAGAGGGTGGCTGAGATTCTGTGTCCTGCATTGTGCAGAAGGTAAGACTAGAAGATTATAATGGTCCCTTCTGACCTTAAAGTCTCTGAGTCTGTGAGTAAATTTAGCTGGGTTGATTTGTAAAGCATATTCAAAGTGTCTTCTGCTTGGTGTCTAGAGTCAAGATTTCAGAGGAGCCATGACCAGTATGTGGCAGGTCCAAATTTTGATTTATAACTTACTTGTTTTCATTATCAGAGGGGTAGCTGTGTTAGTCTGGATCTGTAAAAGCAGCAAAGTGTCCTTTGGCACCTTATAGACTAACAAATGTATTGGAGCATGAGCTTTCGTGGGTGAATACTCACTTCGTCAGGTTCATCCACGAAAGCTCATGCTCCAATACGTCTGTTATTCTATAAGGTGCCACAGGACTCTTTGCTGCTTTTAATGAAAACAGTGAAGGTTGATATTAGCTCATCTTTACTCTTTAGTTGATACTATTATTGTTTGTATTATTGTAGTTCCTAAGACCGCCAGTCATGGACTAGGACCTCATTGTGCTGGATTCTGTACAGACAGAACAAAAAGACAGTCCCTGCCCCAAAGAGCTTACACCAAAGTGTAAGACAAGAGACAACAAATAGGTACAGGCAGATTGACAGAATACAAGAAACAATGAGACATAAGTGGTCAAAATGAAAAGCTGTGGTATCAACATACCAGAAGCCTAGCCAATGTCAAGTTATTAGCAAATACTGTGATATACTTTTCTATTAAATTACATCTTAAATCAACAGACTGTAGATATGTAAGCTTACCTGAAACATGCATTGTACAATGTATTATGCAGCCTAAAGTTGACTGAGAGTGTGCTTTATTGCGACTGACGAATTTAAAACCAATTCTAAGTGTTCATTTTGCAAACATCTATTCTTGAGTTGTTCCTATGATGTGCCTTTCACGCTGGTAGCTATAACTAAGGTACATGCAAATTTGATCTTTTTCGTACTTGCACCATAATCTCATCAAGACTATTAGAAATTCTATACAATTCTAATATTAAAGGTATATTAGACTTAAAAATCTAAGAATTACTTGCATTGTATCCTGATTATTTTACTATTGATCTAGTTTATATTAATTGGAGAAAATACAATTTGCTACTTAAAATTGTTTTATTTCAGCTCTCATGGTGAGTACTGAGTAGAGGGAATACTGCCAAACTCTGTGACTGGATGGAAGTATGTATGGGTTAGAGAATACGTTATGTAGGAAAAACTGTGCATCGTAGATTACAATAACATAAGGAATATTTAGGACTTGCTATTTTATATATAAAAACACATTTCAGTCTTACATGCTAATTAAATGAAAGTGAGCTGGCTAAAGCTCAGCATAGAGAAGAATGAGAAGATGATGTTGGGGTGCAGGAAGCAGTTGGAGGAGAGGGCGGATGTAATGTACACCCTGCTGGCCGAGACCCTGAGAGCCCAGGGCTACGAGGTCCAGATACATGCCCGGATCGTGGGAGCCCTGGGCTCATGGGATCCCCACAACGAGCTGGTTCTGAGAGCGTGCAGAGTTGGTCGATGCTATGCCCGGCTCATGAGACAGCTCATGGTGTTCGACACCATCAGGTGGTCCAGAGACATTTATATGGAACACATCACAGGACACCAGCAATACCACACTGAGTAACTGAGACTGCTGATCAGGGAAATAACCCCCTTCCTTCCCTGACAAACCAAAGGACGCACCTGACCCATGTACTTATCCGCTACACCGATACTGTCTTGGACTCCTTATTCATTCCATGGGTGGTGTACCCGAGCCCACTTATCCACTGACACTTCAAAAACCCTTGCACCCCAATCTAGGTCTATGCCGGTTATGCGATATGTATATATCTCTTCATCCTTGCAACTGATACCTGTAACCCCCCATAGCCCAAGCCTGACCCCAGATGTACAGTACCTTCCCTCTTAACTTGTGTATATTTCATTTTAAACATTAACTTCAGTAAAATTTTTATATTGGTTTTCTTGCTTGAAAGAGTGTCTACCATGAGTTACCTAGTTTTGCAATGAAGGATGATTTTGGACATCCTCCCTCCCCATAGTTGCAGTGAGGTGATTCAATAGCACTAAACCAGTCAACTTTTTGCAGTCTGGTTCTGACTAAGAGATTATGAATTTTCCTTTTGAATACAGACCTTGGCACTGTTACCCACATCTGTTACTGTAAGATTAGACTTTTGCAATAGACTGTACTTGGTGCTACACCTTAAAAGAGTTTGTAGGCTGAAGCTGGTGCAGAATGCAATAGTGGCTCAGTATTTAGCAGAACATTTTATTAGGAGCATGTGACACCAGTTTATTGCTGTCTGTTTGGTCTCCAGTTAGTTTAAGGTGTTGGCTATGATGTCTAAAGTCCTAAATGGTCTGCAATCTGCATATCTGGGGGATCCCTTTTTTCCCAGTGGCATACTGCCACTGCTGCAGTCAGCTGTGGTGCACAAGTGGGATTCCAATTTATAAAAAGAGTGGGGGTTGTGGGCGAGACATTTTGTGTGAGCTCCAGGGCTCTGGAACTTGCTCCCTCACCTTGGTCAAAAATAGCTTGATTTTGGGTAATCCTATGGGCTTTCCTCTGGCTTTTGGAGGGTGTTGAGGATATACTGCTTGCATTATGAAGGGATGGAAAGGAGCTTTTTTACAGGTGCCTAGCCGGGTCTTTTCTGATTGCTTAATGCTTCTGGTGTTACTAACTGAGGGTGTCTCTACACTGCAGCGGGGACCATGCTTCCTTGTGCAGGTAGACAGCAGGTTAGCACACTAAAAGTAGCAGTACTTGGGTGGCTAGCCCAAGCTGCTGCCCATTCTGCAGCCACACTGCTATTTTTAGGATGCTTGCTTGAGCAGAGCTAGCACGTCTGTCTACCTGTGCTGAAAACATGCTTTCAGCTGCAGTGCAGATGTACGTTTAGAGCTAGGGTGCTAAGCCTGTACATGCATCATCTTTTTATATTTTTATTCTTTTAAAATTGAAATAAAATCGAAACAGTTATTAATTTTAACCTTGTCTTATATATGGTTAGGTAATATTTTAATGTAATTTGTTGCTAGCTGGTTGGTTCATGTGTGTTTCAATTTAATCTAAAGCTTCAAGCTTTAGATTAAATTGAAACACACATGAACCAACCAGCTAGCAAACAAAAATCTTCCCATCAAGTTTGTGTTCATAATGTATTGCTTTAATGAATATCCAAGATTTCTAACCTTTAGATCTTGCTGATAATTTGATTCAAACTGAATTAAATTACCAGCTTTCTTTTTACAAGATTTTTTGTTTTGTTTTTCATGGAATTGAATAGACTAATTTGTCAAGTTATTTCTTTGAAAGTTTCTTTATAGATAGATAGTTATGTAGACTTAAAATTTGGATGGTTTAAAACATCACATTTTAAACATAAATATGAAAATTTGCAGAGACTTCTGCTTGTTATATACAGACTGCAGTATAGATTTTTTCACTGGTACAGTGTGTGTAATTATCCTTAAATTACTTTATAAATATGTTGTTTGCCTGGGTTAAAAGTAGATGTGTGGTGCCATTTTAGTTAAGACACTTTACAAAGTTGTGGGGTTTTTTGTTTTTTGCTTTTTGGGGGGGAGTGGAGGGTTGGTGTTTTTTGCTGTGAGGGGGAAATACTCACTCAAATGTAGGTTTTCAGTTGGGTAGAGATGTGCTGCCCATTTTAACATTAAGTAAAAATATGGTTTCAATTTTCATATTCCTGTAAGTGCCAGTTATTGTTGAAATAACATCATATTAATATCAATAGATTAAGAATCAAAATATTTGATTTTTGCAGAGCTTTATATTTAATCCAAAGAGGTTCACATAAATACACATTTTGTCAATTTTTTAACGTTTTTGTGAAATTCTGCTTTTTATTATAGCAATGCACTTCACTACATGACACTACACTTTGTATCTATGATTCTATATATTTTCTAACTATAAGGGTATTTAAGCACTATAATAGGTTTGTATGGGAGGTTGTGGAATCCCCATCATTGGAGATTTTTTTTAAATAGACTGGACAAATACCTGTCATGGATGGTCTAAGTTTACTTGGTTCTGCCTCAGTGCAGGGGGCTGGGTTTGGTGACCAATCGAGGTCTCTTTCAGACCTTCACTTCTATGATTTTATAATTCTCTCTAGAGCTGAAACAAACAAAACTGTTTTTAGTGTGCATTCATATTTCTAGAACTCTCCAAAACTTTTTTCCAAATTTGTTTCCAAACTTAATACGTGTTTTAGACACGTATTAAGTTTGGTATTTGTATTTCTTTTGTTTTTTAAAGGAGTGATTTGATTTAAGAGTGCCTGGCAGATTGGCATATGATGGGAGTTCCAGTTATGGGGGCAGCTTAAAATATACAAAGACCAACGTTGGTGTGAAAAGATTCACTGGCAAAGCTAATGGGGTAAAAGGGGCAATTGTGCAAAAATAAGAACAAAAATACAGTTTCTACAGAACAGAGAATATACGGAGGTTTGGGAAACTAATAAAGTTTTTTACTCTCTTGCAGCTGCTTCGAGATCAGTTTCAATACAAACCAGTTTTAACAAAACAGCAGTTTCTCCAGTGTGGCTTTGCAGAAAGGAAAATACAGATTGTTTGTGACATTATCAGTGCTGTAATGAAAAAGCATAAGGAATTAAGTAATATGAATAAGGTACTGATCAGGGTGATACTTTAGATATGATTTACAGTATTTGAGAGAAAGATTAACTATATTTTGTAACATATTTCAGTTCAAATGTTGCTCTAAGTAGAAAAAGAACTACAGTAAGGATCACTGAAGTTAGTATGGGGGGAAAAAACGCTAAATCAGAGTCCATCCCCTTACAAATTCAGTATGTACTCTCCCAATAGAGAGGATATATCAGATATTTAAGTGATTCTAAATATCTACACTTGCCGCTAGCCAAATGACCTAGACCAGGGGTTCTCAAACTTCATTGCACCGCAACCCCCTTTTTACAACAGAAATTACTTTATGACCCCAGGAGGGGGGACTGAAGCTTGAGCCCGTTCAAGCCCTGCTGCCCTGAGTGTGAGTGTATGTGGAACATAGCCAAAGGGCTTCAGCCCTGAGGTGGGTAGGAGGCTGTAACCTGAGCCCCATCACCCAAGACTGAAGCCCTCAAGCGTTGGCTTCAGCCCCACATGGTGGAACTCGGGCTTCAGCCCCAGGAGATGGGGCTCCAGCAAGTCTAATGCCAGCCCTGGCAACCCCATTAAAATGGGGTCACAACCCAGTTTCAGAACCACAGACATAGACATACTAACATTTTGTAGTGAACAGACAAAATTTCAAGCAAAGATAAACAAATTCACACTATTAACAGTAAGTTTCATGTACTCTGTTACGCTTCTGGATGTAGTAAGAATATAATTGCAAAATAGTTCATTGTACTTCTGGAAAAACTGTTAAGGTAGATAGGAACAAAAATCGAACATCTGCTCATTTGAGATTTTCTTTTTTTTTTTTTAAATTTTCTGAAAAGTGTGACGCTAACAGTATAGTGTTCAGAAACAAACATCTGCAACAAATTGTGTGTCTGTATATATTCTTACTACTTGTATGTGAGTTTTAGTTGGATTTCACAATACACATTTTGGGTCTTATTTATATATAGATCTTAATATATATCTATTTAGTATTAGGGCAGGTAAGAAATCTAGCACATCAGTTGATACTGGGTGTATGGGTAAGTTCCTGTCAGAAAAGTAATTTGAAACTTGTTCCTATTTCATACAAACTTGTAGGATGTAGGTCGGGGTGGTCAAACTGTGGCTCTCAGTTAAAGTGCAGCTCACTGAGCCCTCCGTGTCTCCCTGCCCCATTCTCCGCTTACCAGTCAGCGGTGTGGGGAGAGCTCAGGGTTTCTGCCCAAGGGGAAGGAAAGGTCTCAGGGCTTCAGCCCTGCTGGAGGCACCTGCCAGGGCTTGGGGCTGAAGCCCTGGCAGATGCCTTCCCCAGGGCAGAATTCCCTAGCCCTGCCTCAGAGCAGGAGCTCTGCAGGGCTGAAGCCCTGAACCCTGGCAGGCATGCCCGGGTCTCGAGCTTCTGAAGGTTATCGCATGTGGCTCAGAGGATCAGTAATTTTGGCCACTCCTGATATAGATAATCATTGCATGTAACGCTAGCGTTAAGAAGTTCTATTCTATGCATTTATAACTTGTGACCCATATAACTATAAGGATATATTTTCCTATTATTTAATCAGTGTTAAATACCTTACAACTATTTTTTCTTTTATATCCATGACCAGGCTAGACCCAATCTCATATATGCAAAATGTGGTTTGAGAATGTATGTACATTAGATTCACTTTCAAGTGTTTGTTTTAGCCATTATTAGCATTCTTAATTTCATATTTTTTCAGTCAATATTTTATAATGAAAAAATCCAAACCTGTTTCATATGTATGATATTCAATCGGATCATACAGTGATAATTTTTAACTATCATTTTCCCCCGTAAAATAAACTTTGCTAATGTGTGTTTTTTGTTTATTTTAAAGGCTAAATCTCAAACAAGAAAAAAAACCAGGTCTTTAAAATCTGAGTCACAAGCAAATTGTGAGAAACTTCTTGCTGATCCTGTTGTTTGCAGGACTGTGATTTCTCAGCAGGTATGAAAATAGAAAGAAAATAGTTTTGCTTTTTTATGTATACAGTTTAAAGTTCTTTGACCCTAGTGATATTAACAAATCAGATTAGGGCTGATCTGCAGTTGTTCAGCAAGCCAGTACCTTCCTAGAATGTAAGCTTCCATTTAAAATAAACAAAAACTTTAGTTGTGAAGATAAGTGTAAAAACAAGATGCAAACAGATGCAAAGAGTGGCTCTGAGAAATGTGCTCTGCTTCAGTTCACACTGACGTCTAATGATGGTATTTAAAGTATCATTGTAATTTAACTGTTTCATTGGTGATCAGATATGAAAGAAAGGAGAAGGACAAACATAATATGAAGACATGCATAATCTATTGATGGTGGGTAGAACTTGGGCTATGAATATGGTTTGAATTCTTTCTAATATAACTGTAAGTAACACTACAATAATCTGTTATTAGAAATGCTTTTTGATATACTGCCAAATCTGGAAATGTGTTTTCTTAACACATTTCTCAGTATAATATGTTTGATCTACTAACCTCTGCTACTGTTATACACCTGTACCTTGATATAACGCTGTCTTCGGAAGCCAAAAAATCTTACCACGTTATAGGCGAAACCGTGTTATATTGAACTTGCTTTGATGCACCAGAGTGTGCAGCGCCCTCCCGGAGCACTGCTTGACATCTGAATTTGTGTTATATTGGGTCATGTTATATCAAGGTAGAGGTGTACTGTGAGGGAGGCAAAGAGGTTTTACTCTTATTCATAGAAGATTGAATCATAGAAGATTAGGATTGGAAGGGACCTCAGACGGTCATCTAGTCCAATCACCTGCTCAAAGCAGGACCAATCCCCAGACAGATTTTTACCCGAGTTCCCTAAATGGCCCCCTCAAGGACTGAACTCACAACCCTAGGTTTAGCAGGCCAATGCTCAAACCACTGAGCTATCCCTCCCTCACCTCCCCCAAGGCAGCAAAGTTACACCCTGCAGAACTTTACAGAACTGTAATTGTTTAGTAAATCCAGACAGTCTCTACTCAATAGCAGAATGTAGCATCACTTGCTGTTAAAATCTGTCCTCGTCACAAGGATTACCTGCTTCTGGCATGATTTACAACCTGACTCTACCCTTTCTGTATGATAAAGTAGAACGGGGAACACGTGGGACTCCTATGGACAGATAGTCCACAGCTCCTTTGAAGAGAGGAATCTGTCAGCGACACTAAAATATGCATTAATCAACCAGCATTGAAGAAACCATTGATTGATACTCACAACTCTGCAGACCATTGACCATTGGTTACCACTCTTTTTAAAACATGCTAATTGTGAAGCTAGCAGAGAAGTCTCCAATTCTACCTTTCGGCTGCCAGTGTTCTAGATCCTTTTCATTCTGGCTTTTGGTCAGTGCATGATACAGGAAAAGAGCTTATTGCTCTGGGCAGGAGTAGGTCTTCCATCATAGACAAGAGAAATAGATTCCTACTCATTTTGCTAAACTTCTTGTGACACTTGATACTATTGATCACCTAGTACACCTGTCTAGTCTCCAAGAGACTTCAGGGGAAAATGGAAATACACTTAAATGGCTCAGATTCTTATTGTGGTGAAATCAGAAGGTCATCATGGACAGTTGTTCTTCCGCTTCCAAAGCCATCACCTCTGGAGTCCCACAATGCACATGATTCTTCCCTTTATTATCGTGTTGCCAATAGGAGGCCATCAAGGGTATGTCTACACTGCAGTTAGATACCTGCAGCTAACTGGGGCTCAGGCCAATGGGCTGTTTAATTGTGGTGTATACATTTGGGCTTCGGCTGCAGCCAGAGCTGTGGGACTCCCACCCTATAAGATTCTAGAGCTGTTGCTCCAGCCTGAGCCTGAACATCTACAATGCAACTAAACAGCCCCTTGGCCCAATCCCTGCAAGCCTGACTCAGGTGATATGGGCCAGCTGTAGGTTTTTAACTGCGGTGTAGACATACCCTGAGAGATTTCTTAAAACAGGCTGAAGTGCAGGTGGTGCATGAAAGACACCGAGCTCTGCATCTCCTTTAAGCTAAATATAAACAATGTTGTCTTCTTGCTTCCTCATAGTTTTGATTCAAAGCCTAGTTGAAAATATCTGGGTAAAGATATATAGAGGGAAAATTGGGGTGATGTCCTTGAAGGGAACCAAATCAGGAAGAGGAGGTGGATTTAGGCATTTCTATCACAAATAACGGAAATATCCAAAATACAAGACCTGATAGTAATGGGGAACTTTGCCCAGACATCTGTTGGAAAAGTAATACAGCAAAACACAAAATTTCCAATATATTCTTGAAGTGTAGTGGGGACAAGTGGAATGTATTAGGGACAACTTTTTGTTTCAACAAGTGAAGGAAGTAAGTGGGGGCATCCATTTTAGTCTTAATTTTGACCAACAGGGAGGAATTGGTTGCAAACCTGAAGGTGGAAGGCAATTTGGGTGAAAGCAATCCTTTTGAATTATGAAGTTTACCATTTCATAAAAGAAAGGAGTGAGAGCTGTAGACTTCAAAAAGCAGACTTTTAACAAACTCAAATAACTGATAGGTAAGATCCCATGGGGAAAATAGTCTAAGGAATAAGAGTTCCAGAGAGCTGGTGGTTTCTCAGCTATTAAAGGCACATCTGCAAACTATTCTAATGCAAAGGAAAGATAAGACTAGTAAGAGGCCAATATGGCTTTTTCAGTAGCTCTTCAATGACCTGAAAATAAAAAATGAATTCTAGAAAAAGAGGAAACATAGATAATTGGCTAAGTAGGAGTACAAAAGAATAGCATAAGCATATAGAGACAAAATCAGAAAGCCCAAGGCACAAAATGAGTTTCACCTAAGTAATAAGAAGAGGTTCTATAAATTACATTGGAACTAAAAGAAAGCAAAGGAAAAAATAGGTCCTCTACTTAGAGGAAAGGAATGCTAATAATGGACAACATCAAGGAGACTGTGGAGTTTAATGCCTATTTTGCTTCAGTCTTCACGAAAGTTAATGATGACCAGATACTCAGCACAATTGATAAGGGGGAAGGAACACAAGCCAAAATAGAGAAAGAACAAGTTTAAAAATATTTACCTAAGTTGAATTTCATCAAGCCTAGGCGATTTGATTATATTTATCCTACAAGACTGAAGGAACTAGCTGAAGCAATCTCTGAACCAATAACAATTATCTTTGAGAATTCATGAAGGAAGGGTGAGATCCCAGAGGACTAGAGAAAGGAAAACAGCACCTCTCTTTAAAAGAGGAACCAAAGAGGACCTGGCAATTGGACTGGTCAGGCTGACTTGGATACCTGGAAAGATACTGGAACAAATTATTTAAAAAATCACTTTGTAGGCACCTATTGGATAATAGGATTATAAGGAATAGCTAGGATGGATTTGTCAAGAACAAATCATGCCAAACCAACCTAATTTCCTTTTTTGGCAGGGTTACTGGCTTAGTGGATAGGGAGGAAGCATTAGACATGATCTTGATTTTAGTAAGGCTTTTGACACAGTACCCTATGATATACTCATAAACAAATTTAGGGAAATACGATCTAAATGAAATTTAGATGCATCTGACGAAGTGGGTATTCACCCACGAAAGCTCATGCTCCAAAACATCTGTTAGTCTATAAGGTGCCACAGGATTCTTTGCTGCTTTTAAATGAAATTACTATCAGGTAGGTGCATAACTGACTGAAAGATCTTCCTCAGAGTAGTTATCAAGGGTTTGCTGTCAAACTGGGGGAGAATATCCAGTGGGGTCCACAAGAATCTTTTCATTAATGACTTGGAAAATGGAGTGGAGAGTCCACTTATAAGTTTGCAGATGACACCAGGCTGGGAGGGGTTGCAAGCAATTTGGAGGAAAGGATTAGAATTCAAAACAACCTTGACAAATTGGAGAATTGGTCCAAAACAACAAGATGAAATTCAATAAAGCCAAGTGTGAAGTGCTTCATTTAGGAAGAAGAAATCAAATGCACAACTACAAAATGGAGAATAACTGGCTTGGTGCTAGTACTGTTGAAAAGATTCTCGGGGTAATGGTGGATCATAAACTGAATGTGCATCAACAGGGTGATGCAGTTGCGAAAAAGTCTAATATTCTGGGGCATATTAACAAGAGTGTTGTATGTAAGGCATAGGAAGTAATTTTTCTGTTCTGTTTGGCACTCATAAGGCCTCAGCTAGGGTATTGTTGAATACTGGGCACCACACTTTAGGAAAGATGTGAACAAATTGGGGAGACTCCAGAGAAGAGCAACAATGCTAAAGGATTTAGAAACCCTGACCTATGAGGAAATGTTTAAACAAACAAAACTGGCCATGGTTGGTCTTGAGAAAAGACTAAATGGGGGACCAGATAACACTCTTCAGATATGTTAAGGGGTTTTATAAAACAACTGTGGTCAATTGTTCTCTCTGTCCACTGGTGGTAGGACAAGAAGTAATGGCCTTAATCTGCAGCAAAGGAAAGTTAGATTAGATATTAGGAAAACTTTTCTAACTATAAAAGTAAAACTCTGGAATAGGCTTCCAAGGGAGGTTGTGGAATCCCCATCATTGGTGGTTTTTAAGAAGAAGTTGGAGAGATCCCTGTCGGGAATGGTCTAGGTTTATTTGGAGCTGCCTCTGCGAAGGGAGCTGAATTTGAGAACTTCTCAAATTTCCTTCCAGCTTTCATTTCTATGTGTTTCTGACTTCCACACTCGATTATTGTAACTTGTACCTTATAATGAAGCCAAACACCCTTGAAAAAGTTCAACTAATATAAAACACAAAAGTTACCATGAGCTCATCACTTTGGTGTTCTGCTTTTTCAACCAGCTCCCATTGAATAGAGTATAGTTCAAGGTCTGTGTCCCCTTCATAGGCCTGGACCTAGCTACCAGTGAGCATGCCCTTACCTCCGCAACTGTGACTTCTAAGTTCTGTTGGAACAATAAAATTATTAAGCAGTAGAGAGAGAGACTTATGAGCCTTTGAAGTCAGAACATTCAGAGGAGTAGGGCTTACACTATGGAACTCTTGCAAGAGGTAAGAGACCTTGCTGTGCTCAGAAAGAAATGTAAACTGATCTTTTGACTTGGCTTTCCCTCAATAAGTCTACCTAGAAAAACTAAAAATAAACAAAACCACCTAATCAAGCTATTTTTCTAACAGGCTGCCGAGGAAAAGGAGAGATGTTTCTGACTTTAAATATGTGGAAGCAATAAGGGTGATGGGCCATATGACTCTGAAAAGAGTATCAAGTATAACTCCGTTTTTTCACAGTTTAAATCTTTCATGATCTGTCTTACAACTGGGTGAGATCAGATTGCTTGGGTGTATAGATAAAAGCAAAATAATTAAATGCAGAACATTGTGCATTTAGTTGGCAAGAATGTTTTTGTTGTAATAAATCAAACATGTGGATTATTTTTTTTACATACAAAGAAACCTCAAGTGGAACGTCACCCAGATAGCGAAGTTAATGTGCATGGCTATAATACAGCCATTCCAGTAGATGAAGATAGTGAAGAAGAATCCTGTGTAGTTGATGATGTTTTGGAAGTTGTGTGTGAACAAGTAAGAATTTTGAATTTTAAAATGTAGAGTTTAGTATGATAGCCTAAGTGGCTTCCAAACATCTTTTTTATTTTTTTCAAAATTAAACTTGATCTATAAGTATATAATAAATGTGTAGAGAACATTGGTAGTACAATAGTACAACTTAAGAAAAAAAGAGTTCTAACATGAGTAGCAATTTAGACTTACTACATCTTATTTATTTTCAATAGTGTCTCCAATGTGCTGTGCAAGCACAAAAAAGAAGGGTCCCTGCCCCATGGGTTATGTTTTTTCCTCTCCTAAAAGACCTTACCAGATGGTCAAAAAACAGGGTAAAGGGAGAAGAGGTACAACAAACCTGTGGGAATAGTTATGTGGTGGTTGGTATTCTCTTGATATTATTTCAATATAAAGCATCCCCAGTTACCCCACAACTTCAGAGTCAGCTGGCTGGTTTCTGGCAGGTGTCTCTAATGTGCATACTTTTTGCATAAAGCAGTTTACAGCAATTTCTGAAGGAAAAAGCATTCATAAATGTAACTCATCCCAATGGCTGAAATGACCTAGTGGGGAAGAGAAAATGTTCTGTGCTTCTTCAGTTGAGTTTATCATGTCTGTACAATTGTATTTCTGCTTAAAATTAGAGAAAGTAAAATCTCTTCTTATTCTTATTTCCAGGCCACAGAAGATAATAGTCAAATCGAGCTGCTAAAGAGCCAGCTTGCTGAGTGCCAAGAAAAACTTCATAAGCTAAATTGGATGGAAGATAAACTACATGTTTTAGAAGAGAGACTGAAAGGGAAGGTGATTATAGATGAGAAGGACTGGAATAATCTCCTGAGCCGGGTCTTGCTTCTTGAAACAGAACTGTTATTGCAGTCAAAAAAGGTATATTTTACCATAAAGTTTCTATTTTATTGGGAAGTGGAATGTGTAGCAGGGTGGATTGATTTAAACCGGGAATTTTAATCTTATTTAGCATTTGTATGTTATTTGCCTAAAGAAAGGATGATTCTCATTGGTTGATGCAAAACAATATTTTGATGGATATAACTAAATATGTAGAACTTTAGAGTTACGAACATCAGAGTTACAAACTGACCAGTCAGCCACACACCTCATTTGGAACCAGAAGAACACAATCAGGCAGCAGCAGACACATTCTCCCCACCATTCCTCTATCCACCCTCCAAAAAAAAGGCAGATACAGTACTGTGCTAGACATAAACAACAAAAATAAAGGGAAAGTTTAAAAAAATTGAGAAGGTAAGGAAACTGTTTTTGTGCTTGTTTCATTTAAATTAAGATGGTTAAAAGCAGCATTTTTCTTCTGCATAGTAAGGTTTCAAAGCTGTATTAAGTCAATATTCAGTTGTAAACTTTTGAAAGAACCATAATGTTTGGTTCAGAGTTGTGAACATTTCTTGAGGGGTTCGTAACTCTGAGGTTCTACTGTGTAGCCTTTACATGAAATCTAGTACTACTTTTGCTAAACAAGGAGATACACTGTAATTGTTCACATTTAAATAGTTATAAAGCGTGACATACATTTATTCAAATTCTTAATTTTTACTACTTTGTTAGAGAATAGTGAATGAGGCAATTCTTTTCTACTAGATTAATTTTTTACTTGTGATTTGTATCAAGATACATTTAGATGAAAATTGGAATGCAGTTAAAATGCGCTAAACAGCATGTAAAATGTGTTTGCTAGTTAAATACTTAAGAATTTTTTTTAATCAAAACCTTTTTGCATTTAAAAGCAAATTGTGAAACAAAGGACGTATAATCTATAGTTAATGAATTGAAGTGATTGTTTCTTAGACTTGTAGAGTACATCTATACTGTAATAAAAAACCCAGGCCATGGCTACAGGGCTGGGTCAGTTTATAGTAACTCCTCACTTATAGTACGTCTACACTACCCACCAGATGAGCAGATACTGATCGATCTGTTGGGGATTGATGTATCGATCTTGTCTAGACACGATACATCGATCCCCGAACGTGCTCCCCATCGACTCCGGAACTCCACCAGGGTGAGAGTCAGAAGCGGAGTTGACAGGGGAGCGGCGGCCGTCGATCCCGCACCGCGAGGAGGCGAAGTAAGTCAATCTAAGATATGTCAACTTCAGCTACGCTATTCTCATAGCTGAAGTTGCGTATCTTAGATCGATTCCCCCCGCCCCCTCCCCCCCAGTGTAGACCAGGGTTTAAAGTCATCCCAGTTAATGTTGTTTCATTGTTACATTGCTGATCAGTTAGGGAATGTGCTTGTTTAAAGTTGTGCAATGCTCCCTTCTAACATCGTTTGGCAGCTGTCTGCTTTGTCCACTGCTTGCAGGAAGAGCAGCCCAGTGGAGCTAGCTGGTGGGTGGTTGGAACCAGGATGGACCGACAGCCCCCTATCAGCTCCCTGCTCCCCTAAGTTCCCTGTGCAGCAGCTGCCCAGCAGGCTAGCAGTTCCAGCTGTCCTTCCCCCCACTGCCATGTGCTGCTTCTGCCCTCTGCCTTGGAGCTGCTAGACTCCTGCTTGCTGTGGGGGGGTTTGTCAGAAAAAGGGGGGCTAATGTCAGGATGTCCCCCTGCTCCTGCACCCCGCTTACCCCATCTTCCATAGAGCAGGGAGACACACGACAGAGGGAGCTTCCAGGCAGCAACATCTGCAGCTGCAGTCTGGTCTCAGCTTGCTGATCTAATTAACAAGGCAGTGTACTTCTGACCCTACTCTTCATACTTAAAGGGGAAATGCACATCTCTCTCTCAGAGTGTGTCTGTCTTCCCTCCCTCCTTTCCTGCTGCCTTGTACAGTAGAGTGTGAGAGTTAACCCTTGAGGGCTCAGCCAATTGCTAGTTCATCATTTAGCAGTAAGGCATTCCCTGGAAATATCCCACCCTCTGACTCCTCCACGTCAACCAAGCTTCACAATCATCATCACTGTGTACCAGCATTAAATTGTTCGTTTAAAATTTATACGTGTGTGTGTGTGTGTGTGTGTGTGTACGTGCGCGCGCGCGCACACACACACACAGACTAAAAATAGTCTTTTGTCTGGTGGAAAAAAATTCCCTGGAACCTAACCCCCTCATTTACATTAATTCTTATGGGGAAATTGGATTCGCTTAACATCGTTTCGCTAAAGTCGCATTTTTCAGGAACATAACTCATTTAATGTTGTAGTTACAGTACTTGGGCTTGCCGGACTTGGGTTACAAGGCCTATAGAATTGCTGCATAGATGTCCTGGCTCAGGCTGGAGGTTGGGTGCTGGGGTAAGGATCCTACCATTTGGCCCCCAGCCTGCGCCCCAGTGTCTATGCAGCAGTTTTACAGTCCTGTAGTCTGAGCCCCCTGAGCTTGAGCCAGCTGACCCGGCCCTACCATAGGTGTTTAATTGCTATATAGACATATCTGTAGGTTCCGGTCACCATATCCTTCAAGATTTTAGAGCTAGTAGATCTCATCCTCACACCTTGTTTTTATTTGTACATTGGAAGAGAAAAGCAAAGGGTTTCCTCTTCTTCAACTTACTTCTAATGACCTAATGAGTAAACTGAAATTGTTGAATAAATTGAAATGGAAAAAGTGTTCCTTCTGTACTTACAGAAGAAGTTACTGTTGTCAAAAGCTAGGTTAGCATTTCAACAAATTATATTGTTCCAGGTGACTTGTACCACTTCAGAGGCTTGACTTTCTTCCAAGCTTCAGAAGCAAACATGTGCTGCTTAAATACTTCCTTTTCATTATATTTAAGTGATTTTAACATATTTTTAGTAAGGTTAAGCCTGATGTAGGTTTTTGTAATTCCAAATTTCATTGTCAATAGGTTTATTTTTAAAAAGAAAAATGTATTTAATTTCAATTTTAAAATGTTTTTTATTTTAAAAACAAACATTTTCTCTACCCTGATCTGTACTAATATTTAGCAATTAAAATATCTACCATTTGTAAGGTAATGTGTGACCATGATCACATGACAAAATTTTAAACAAGACAGAAGTCTCAATTTCCTTATGAGCCCACTATTCCTCCTCTCTCCCAATTGTGCTCTCTCCCCCTTTCAGGGCCCCCTGTTTCTGTCTCATCCAAAAAAACGTTAGTGGCTTATTTCTGAAAAGCGCACAGCTATTTCTTCAGGACTTATGGAGCAGCACTGTGCATTGTAATGGAGTTTCCCAGAAGGAGCCTGCAGACCCTGAGGGAACTACAGAAATAGCTCTGCAGTTTATCAATGATAGCCACTGTGTTAGTATGTGGTACTAATACATTTACTGAAGGAATGTAATTACTGTTTGAGTGGTTGCTATTGTAATGAAAAAATTCAGCCTGTTTAGTGGCATGTGATTTTTCTCTTACTCTGACTGTCTCATCCTACCTTGTTGGATTTTCTTCCTGTAACTGTAATAATTTATGTGAGACAGCCAAAGTACCACTTATGAAGCTGAATACTGTTTAATTTCCCAAGTCTAGGAATATTATATTTTGAAAACAGAGACTCTTTTTACAAGAGCTTCTTGAAAAGGTTAGACTTTCATTCTGTTTAGCATTGTCTGGGTTTAACACTAGACATCTTCATTTCTGATTGTAGAAAAATGCAGTATTTCATATCTTCAGGCAAGCCATCTAGAAACTAGATGCAAAATTAAGAATGAAAATTCAGCAGATGGTTTGCTCAGTACTGTGGGAAACACTTCATTCATTAGGCAAGCTTATCATCTATCATCATCTTATTGATTTCTGATTTAGTGGTTGGCATTTCACTCCTTGTTGGTAACATTAGGTAAACATCACTATGCTGGGTATGTTTAACATGCTACAGCAAATCAGCATTTTTCGTCAGGGTAGTGTATTTTTTTTTTTAACTTTTAAAGCTTTTGAGGGGTATCTGTCTATCTATCTAATAAATATAATATAATATAATGCTAGTGTTCACAGCACAGTATATTTGTGAGTATGTGTTCAGGATCTTCCTGTAATGCTGTAAATTACAGTCCTCAGAATACTTCAGTTATTGTGAAAAGCTGTCCAAAAGTTGAAAATTTTTGCAAAAAATACTTGACTGATGCTGCAGTTTCTTGCAGACATGTTAGAATGTTAAGTCAGTCACATCATTTGTTTGGTTGTAGAAAGTTGGAGATGTCGTTATAAACATATAATCTGGTTCTCATTCTACATTTATTGAAAATGCATTGTTTATCTAAAAGAGGTTTTTTGGAGGGTTAAATGAGGAAAGCTGCCATCTCTCTCTGTGGTATTTCAGGATGCTCACTTAGTAACATTTTAAAGAAAATTCAGTGGCTCAAAAGTTGAATATGGAGCTTTTCAATTCTAGATCATGTTTGAATTTGTCTCAGGTCAGTAATGACAGAAATGTGATACCATCTTATGTCTATTAATCAGTCATTGTGGATGAATTTGTTCTTATTGCTCAGTGAATGTCCAAATCACACAACCACTATTAACAGTTTGTTACCCTTGCTAGTGCTCTCAGGAAGCCAAGGATTGGATGAGCATAAAGAGAATTGCCCTCTCTTTCACAGGTCACTTGTTGAGGCACATTGTGGTGGAGACAGTGTGGAGAAGCTTGCCCCTGGTCTCAGCTCGCCCAGCTCTACCTGTTCTGTGGCTTGATAAATGCCTGCTAATCTGGAACTTTTCAATACCACTAAATCCAATTAAAACAATAGATAAATATAGATAAATATTCATTATTTTGCATGGTACTGTGGTTTAGACTAGCCTCATATTTGTCTGCCACTTAAATATTTTAACAGTAGTACCATTTTTTGAAAACATCTAACCAGATTGTGTTTCTTTTTAGTCTAGACTTTTGTTGTAAGAGCAGGAGTATACAAAAACAAGTTTGATTTAGTTTGTGTGCACCATGGTTGCTTATTTTTCAGTACAGAAGGAGCTGGTTCTTGCAACCTTCTTTTGAGAAGCTCTGAAATCTCAAAATAATATGAACATTCTGAGACCAGTCCCACACTACCATCAAAGCAGCAGCGACACACATTGCACTGAGAATACCTGGAGCTCTCAAGGCAGCTGCAATGGAAAGGGTTGGGAAGAGGAAGCCAGTCCAAACTTCTCCCAACTCTGAGGGCAGTAATTACTGTTTACCTGCTCCCAAATTCCAGGGGAGGGGTTAGGAAAGAGAGCTGGGGTCTATGCCCATGCAGCACTTGGGACACCCCCCGCCCACACACACTGTAATAGCCTTCTGCTGCTACTTAATGTAGTTAGCCCAGTAGCTCAAGTGGTAGATTTGTGGTATAGTGCTGAATGTTCAGAGTTGAAACCTTGCTGATCACTCACAATGGTGGAGGGCATGGTTTATTTTTGGTTTTTGGGGTTTTTTATACTTTAAATCAAACTAGGAAATTCTGTACAAAAATCTATGTTAAAAGTTGGCACTGCAACCTTAATTCTGCCCCTTGTACGTTCACTTTATGATACAGTCTTCAATTACATGATCATATGCTATTTTTCTACAGGACCTCTACATCATTTAGCATGCAAGATGGATGCTAGCAGGCAGAATTAAGGTTGCATTGACAGCAGTAAATCTGGCACTTGCTAACTTTTTGAGTTATTGACATGTAACCAAAATAATGTTGTTTAATGTAAATTTTTGTATTAGAATATATGTGACTCTGAGACCGTACATTTTACATGCGCACACACCCTACTCCATACATTCATATGGTGCATTATTGAAATGAAAGCAATTCTAGTCCCAGAGGGGTTTCACAAGGGCGGGGACATCCATCTGCATAGATTAGCTTGCAGGATCCAGGCCTAAAGTAAACAAACATAAGTTCATGTTTCTGAAAGAAAAAACAGTAATTCTCGATGGTCAAGGCAAAACGCTAAAACTAACTTCTAATTTTCTTAACAAATTAATTCTGAAGAAGAAAATGGTCACATTATAACAGAGAGAGCAGATATAGCATTAATATTGACAATGTATAAAACAGTTTGTTATTTTTACCATTTGTATCATGAGCCAAGTGGGTATTTTAGCCAAAATTTTCAAACTTGATTATCTAAAATTAGACAACAAAATCCAGCAATAGACTTCAAATCAGCAGCCTCAGTGTCAGAGGAGCAGAGCACTTGCAGCCACCAGTAGTCAGTCATTCAGAGCTTTTGGTGTACAGTGTATTTTTAATAAACACCACTCCACCTGCTCAACCAATCACACCTGGATTGTTGGGCATTCCACTGTGAAACTTTTGGGCTCAGTTTTTACAGCGAAGTTGGTATTTCAAAAGACAAAATGCTTTAATGAATTGACCTTTTTTTTTTAATGATATAAATGGATATACTAATATAAAGGATCACATTTTTCATTCTTTACTCATAGAAGTAGTCACATAAAGCTACTTCCATAATGCTAGAAAAATGTGGTCAGTACTGTACATAGATACATATATTCACCCATTTGATTATAATTCTTAGTACTCAGGTGACATTTAAATAAGACTTGTGGCTAAGTTATAGAATTTTTTTTGTAAATGGCAAAAATAATTATTGTTTCAGAGTGACTTATCTACAGAATTTAACAATATGAGTGAAGACCATACCTCTAGTAGGAATATGACTCCAATTTCTCCTGGTGAGTGTTTGCAATGCTCTTTACTTAAAAGGTTTTCTTTTAAGCAGCTTGTGCTAACCTTGCATAAAATTGTGTCACAGTTAGGATTTTAAGTTGTTTAAATAAACACTGTCAACTTTAAAACTGACTGACTAACTAACTATATTTCAAGTTCAGCTGTTTCAGGTACGAGCCAGCCCCTGAAATCACCCTCTTAGTTTTGGGGCTTTTATGTACATTTCCTATTTGATAGAATGTGTTGTGTTTTCTCCCCTCTCCTGTGTTGCTGTGTCTATCCTCACAATGATAATTAATTATTAGAGAAACATATTTCCTTATTTTTGTTTATAGTAAGCTCAAAAAAAGGCCTGGGGCACAAATGTGATTTTTTTTTAAGTTGATTTATCTTTTTTTTTCTTTTTTTCTTTTTTAACAAACTGTAAAATACTAGAAAAAGTAGTGGGTAATAGCCAAGTAAATTTCTGAAGGTGTACACAGCAAGCTTTTGAAGCTAGCTATTGCCTAAGTACAAAGGGATCCAGGAGAAAATCACACTAAGTATCTTTTCAGGTAAATAACCCTCTCTGGACAGCCCCATCACTGAGGCCAGGGAAACTGAATCAAATTTTTCACTCACTCTCTTTCTTAGACTTCATCCATATTTCCTATTCCTTCTTCCCCAAACTGTGGCTTGACTTGCCACTCCCCCAAGTCTGATCCATCCTTAGTTTCCTAATTCTCCAATTTGGTCTTCTCTGGTAATATACACTTAAAGCTCTGAGATGTGCCTACAGCCTTAACTTCCCCTTAAAGTGTTCTGTGCAGGAATATATATTACCCAGCATGTTTATGGTACTGTCTGTATTATAAAATCTTTCTCAAGTCAAAATCTTATTCTGAATGAGTCATAGACTTACTTAATTAACATAATTTTTGTAGACAGCAGAGTAAAGATAAGATTCTCTCTGATTGTGATGCCTGATAAGTGAAGTGGCAAACTAAATCTTATACACCATTTACCTCTGTAATATTTTTCTAGAGTGTCCTACATATCAAGCTTGCTCTAACACCCACAATTGTTTTGTCAAAATACCACAGATAAATTTGTGTTAGTGGGATATATACGTTTGAATTGATTTACTTTATCACATGATATAGATCAGCTGCCATCTGGAGGTTTTGAGATCCACTATTAAATAGGGCAGTTTACAATGTTATTTTCTGAATGCAGACTCAGGACTTGTAACCTGGATCCATAGACTGTAGCTTTAATTAAAGAAAACAAAGCCAAAAAGCAAACTCCACCTTTTTTTAAATGGGAATTTTTGCTTTCCTCAGGACCACAGGTTTTTAAAATAGTAACTTTTTTTTTTTAAATGCTAGGATAGCATCAAGCTTTTCCTGATACAAAGGGTAGGGATTTTCTAATATGTTTGATATGTTGGCCTAGCTCTGCTCCTATTGAAACTGGCACTTACTTCTATACACATGTTTAAACCCTGATTCTGCTGAATGAATACTAACCTTAGATTATTGGAAACATTTTTGTTGTATGTCAGCTTTTTATACTGTAAATCACTTACAGAATTAAAAACGTTTGGAAAAGCTTTTCATGTTGTAGTAAAATATGTTTATAAAGATAATTACTATATTGCTTAAACTTTTTTTTAAAGTTTAAAAGATCCCACAGCTGTATAAGAGAAGTGGTTTATAGTAAGAAAACAAATGTGAGCTGTCTGAAATTATTATTGAATGTTTTTCCCAGTAATTGTACTTGCCTTAGTGTTTCAATTGACTGTAATCATGACAAATGCAACATTCCTGGATAATCTTTGTTGGAATTTTTTTTTTTTTTTGGTCTACATCATACTGAGCATACTCTGTTCATGTTATTTTAAAAGAATATAATAAACCCATCTTGGACCTTTACCAGTAGCCTTTTTCTTTCTAAACAATGCATTCTCTTCTGTTATTACATACTGTAAATCAAATTGTTCGATAGCTGACCCTGCTGCAAGAGAGCAAAAAGGCAAAGGTGACCTAAAAATGAATATTTCTCCACAGATATTGAGAGGAAGGAGGAGATGCCAGAGAGTCTTCATCAGTCGTCTGGATACAGTTCACTATTATCCACAGACCCATCTCCTAAAGCCGCAACCATTAATTATCATGGTCTGACAGAGATTTCAAAGGTAAGTAAAACTGGCAAATGCTTAGCTGATTTCCTTTCTAAGGTCAAGAGAACAAGTAAGCATTAGTTTTAGTTGTATATACTACTAGCAAAAAAACAGCAAAACTATGCAAAACTTCAGTTAGGTCTGTCTCATAAAAATCCTTTTGATATGTAAACAGTGCTTAAAGTATTTTTTTGCATGAATTCTCCAGGTTAAAAGTCCATTTCTGAAGATTGTTCGCTTTGAAGAATTTCCTAAATATGTTGCTTTTAAATTGCAGGAGACAACAAGACAAAGAATGGAAAGGATAAGTAAAATGTAAGTAATAGAAAAGGGCAGCAGGAATTCATTTCCCAGTAGGGAATTGTACTGGACTAAGACATATATAGAATGTGCATATGTTTTCCAAACCTCAAAGGTCTCTACATCAGGTGTGGCATTTCCTTATGACTCGACTGGATAATAAATCCACTTACAGTTCTGTGTTTGTGGGCTGAGTCACTGTTTTGGTTTATAACAAACAATATAATGCATTCTTAATGGTATTAATTAGGGATTAAAGAGTGTTTAGAATTTGGTTGACAACTAATAGGAGTATTATCTGTCTTCTGATAAGAGTTTACTGGAACTACATACAACTTGTGTTCAAACTTGGAAGTGAACTATTAAATGAAAAGAGCTAGACCAGTTTCAGACCAGGCATCACACAAAAGATACCCAAAATAATAAGCAGTATCTACTGCTGGGTCTGAGATTTGTAATGAAAATTTACAGGTAGAAATAACTTTCATTACACTTGCTGAAGTAAAATGAAATGCATCATCACAGTGAAACTTCTATTCAACAAGATTTCTGTATCATATAAATGAGTTACTTCAGGAAGCTGAAGTCATTAATCTTGTCTGCCACTTTGCAAAAACCTAAGCTTTCTGATGGTGACAGCCTCTTTAAGGCTAATTTGTGATATACAAAGTGTCAATTATCTCCTCCATTAACTTTATTTTTGTGAGTTTTGTTCCTTCTCTATGTATATTTTTTAAATGTCTCTCAAATAACAGCAAATCTAATAGCCTGACCAGTGTAAAAACAAACAAACAAAAAGTCAGGAATGCTGCTTTGTTGCTTCAGCTTCATTCATTAGTAGTAAATGTTTGTTTTAGTCTTTCTTTTAACCAATTTTTAAAATATTTGTAGGATTGAAGAAACTTCAGAATTGCTGAAAAATTCAAAGTAGCACATCGTAGACAATTTTCTGTCTAGACTTCTGGATCTCAAAACTATTATGTATATTTGTACAATTTTAAAGTTGTTTTGAATATATTATCAGTTTTAAGGACTATAATTGTTTTAAAATTGTTTTTATTTTTACTTGAATAAATGTTTTCTAATACCTTTTGTGTCATGGTTACATTAATTTTAACCTTTTGCTATAGAAAATTGCATGAGTTGAAGTCATTACAGCGGTGTATTTTTGTGTTGACATTTGTTGGCAGTGTGCTAAGTAATATGTTTTTTAAAGTGCAGGCTTGAGGACCATGGTTTACATCCTGTTGGAAACACTCCAGCTGGGACTTGCATATTGCACCCAAGAGACTTTCATACATACCATCTTGCCATCTGTACTGTTCAATAAGACTTAATGAAAACTTAAATGCACATATTGTAAATGTGTACCTTTTTTGTTTTGTTTTTTTAATTATAAATTTCCATGGTTTAGTCAGAAAGCACCCCAACACATTATGGCTTCCATTAACACTGACAAAGTGAGGGTCATTTGGATCCTAAACACTAAAATGTGTAAGTCAGTCCACAGACTTTGACTATGAGAGATGTGGTGAGTGTTTTAGTGCTCTATTACCCAACACATTTTAAGACCAGCAGCACAGATGGAGACCATCCAGTGTACAAAGACATACAACATTTTTATGATTTGAAACTATATAAAATTTCTCTTTTGAGACATAAGTTGATGTAAGACTTCCATAAACATGATATAGTCAAATCAAAGGTGTGAGTGTGGGCTGGGTAGAGAGATGGGATTTCATCCTTCTTTTTTAAATTATTGGGTATTTAAAGTGTTATGTAAGGAAGCTTTTTACAACATGCTGTAGCTATTCATATTCCTTTGATTCACATGAAAAGATCAAAAAATGACATTGCAGCAGTTGAAGATATCAAGATTTTAATTGTATAATTTTCAGATGGAACATCTGTTTGTTCTTCCTTTGTAAAAATGATTTATTTGATTTAATAATCATTATGAATATGTTCCTCCATAAATATGTGGTTGATTTCCTTTTACATATCCAAACTGAGTAACATACAATAATCTGTTGTTGCTTCATAAACTTCATAAAGCTTAGGATCTGAAAACACTTGTAATAAACTCCCATTTTTTTCCAGTATACTTAAGTTGCAGATTCCCTGGGAAGCAAGCTTTTACACTGGTGATGGCAACTTTAAAGTTTATTTGGAAATACCTCTTGTTCACAGCCCACTACTCCACTATCCTAAAGAATAATTGTTTAATTTGTTTCTTCTAGAGAAGAAAAATTTCCTACTGATCTGAGATGGTGTGTGTTGTGTGCAGTAAATAGAAATTATAGCACCATCTTGTGGTGCATGTTTATACGAAGTATTTTTCAATGTAGAATAAAATTGTTTTGATACAGACTACCCACAATCACTGTTGATTTGAAACAGTAATGACAATGTTTTGAGTATCAACTTTTCATTGTTTACTATATTGCATTGAAGCAGGCTTCTAACTGGTAATTTAGGGTGGAAATTACTGCAAACAAAGTGGCATGCTCCCAAAAGTGCAACTGCACTGTTCTCAGCAACAACAGGAACACTAGCATAGATGAACAACGCCACTTTTATCATTGTGGTGACTAGAGGTAAAAATGCTAGTATCCCATGTATACTAACACAGTGGTAGATCTCCATGACTGGTAATGAAACGGTTGGCAATTCCCTCCCTCCTCCCCCCCAAAAAAAAAGTTAGAAAAAACATTCTCTAATGTCTAACAGCTTTTATCATGACTAGTTTCTTTCAACTTGCCTAACAAGAATTCCGGGGTTTCAAAATGTGGATGTTTTACATGACGACTATTTTTATCTATTTACTGTGCTGCTATTCACATTTTAAAGTTCTTAGAGATGATTCTTTAAAGGAGAAGAAAAATCAGTCCACTGCAGAACAGACACTCCTTTCCTGAATATCTTTTTTCTTAATTTATATAATTTAAAGAAGTTAATTGGAGACTCTCTCTCTCCTCATAGAGCATACAAAAGAATCCCACCTTTCAATTCTTATGACACTCATGATCATGCAAGGGATAATGAAGTATATTTGTATTAAAGTGGAACACCTAAGCCGGACCTCTTCCTAAAATGGCAGTTGATCTTGGACTGGATTCTAAATCTTCTAGTAGATGTGAACTGAAGCATGCATGCTTGTTTGAAGAGTCAAAGTAACAAAAAAAAAAATTCCAGGACCATAGCAATCCAATATTTTAAAAAAATTATTTAGAACATGCTTAGCTTGTGTAATAACCATCAAAATCTGTCAAGTATCAGAAGGGTAGCCGTGTCTGATAGTTACTGATATATGATCTGAGTCACTGCCCTTTTGTTAATCTTGGGGTTGCTGTAGAGAGCTTCTTGGGTTTTAATATTTGAATGCTGTGAAGCATAGCTAGTAAGGGAACAATTGCAGTATATGGCCTTAGAATGCACTTTAGGCTGTATCATATTGCCTTAGTTATTCTAATAGAGAGGACAGAAACAGTATCTCGCTAAGGGCCTGACCTAACTCCCCTTGACTTAAATGATCTCAACAGTATTTTTTTTGGGTGGGGGGGGCAGGATTTAATTCTTAATTCTCTACAGTAGCTGTAATCTGTGCATATGTGGCGGGGGGGTTAGTCATTAGTAAGTATGTCCCACCTTCTTGTTTTTATGCTGCTTCTGTGAATTACATTTCATAAATTTACACTGGTCCTTGAGGAGAAATATATTTCTTCCTTGTATTATTGAGTAGCTCACCAGCTGGTGAGAAATATGCTGGGTTTATGAACATTTCAGCTTTCCAAAACACACACAAATGTTGAAGAAATGTTCATGGGGAAAGTTTTTGGGGTCCAGGGTTCTTTGGTCACTTTCAATGACAGAGACTAACATATTTCATAGGTTGGTGATGTTTAGGCTACTGGCTTGGGATGTGGGACACCCAGGTTCAAATCCCTGTGTTGCCTGATTTAGAGTTTTTTTTCCATCCAAGATCACTCTGAATCAGGCAAAGCAGGGATGTGAATCTGATTCTCCTACTCCCCCGGCCAGAGCCCTAACCACCAGGCTGTAGAAGGTGAGAGTATACTCATCCTCAGCTCAGGTTTTGAACCCACAGTGGATATTTTGACAGAATTCTGTTTTTCAAAAACAATGGAAAGGTTTCTGTTTTGTTCCAATGTGAAATGAAAACAAATTCTAAACCCTAGAAAGTTGCCATGGAATGGAATTATTGTCTCCGGACAGCTCTACTGGGAAGAGAGATCTTTTTTATATACTTTGTCCACTAGTGTTTGATTTCCCCACGATGTAATCTTCTGGAGTGGTGGTTTTCTGTAGCACTCCATAGATGACGTGTAGAGCTCGTGTTGTGAATTCTAAGAAATGGATATTATGCTGCTCTTTTAACCTGTTAACATGAGGTACTGGTGCAGCTTTGAAAAAACACTCCGGTATACAAATGCTCTCTGCATCTTAAGCGCATCTGAAACTTGTTCCCTGGCAGTGTCTGTTTGTTCCATTGGAACTGCACTTTTAATTTATCTTTTTTTTTTTTTCTTTGTTTTCAGTCGAAGAAAAAAGACAGTTGAGTTATGGGAAAAACTCCAGTGGGAAAATAAAGTGACATCACTGACAAAGCTAAAATTCTGGTGCAGTGGAGCTGTTTTTGCCTGCAATCTTGAGGGGATACATGTTGAAATTAGGACCAAAAATTGATGGCAGTTGGGCAGTCTCAAATGCAATAAAGAATATGGCTTTTGGTGACACACCCTTGGGCCATCAGAAAGACAACTGTGGCCGTATTGTGTTTGTAATGATTTATACAAGACATAACATAGTGTTTAATCATTGACTTGCAATAAGTCACTGAAAGTATATTTTTAACAGATGTGTTTCAAGACTATCCATGAATTTTAATCTGTGTATCTGTTCTAGTATTGGTCATAAATTGAACAGCATTTAGAGATAATTTGTTTGGGATTATTTGTGAGCCTTGAGTATTGGTTAATGACTCTTGATTTCAGGGAGAGAGAAGCTGGAAAAAGCTTTTTGTGCAAAGTCCTGAATTTGGCTTATACAAGAAAATGTATTTCTTTGTTGAGTCCCGCCCATGGTGTATATATGGCCGCTGCATCTGAGTGGGATCCACATTGTCAAGGTTTTCTCCCCACTTTTGAACTTCAGAGTACAAGAAGTGGGGACCTGCATGAACACTTCTAAGCTTAATTACCAGCTTAGGTCTGGTATGCTGCCACCAACCAGAATTTAGTGTCTGGCACACTTCTTGTTCCCCCAAAACCTTCCCTGGGGAACCCAGACTGAAACCCCTTGGGTCTTAAAACAAGGAGAAATTAACCATTCCCCTCCTTTTCCCCCCAGACTTTCCCCTCCCTGGGTTGCCTTGAGAGGCTTCACACCGAGCCAAACTCCTTGGATCTTAAAACAAGGAAAAATCAATCAGGTTCTTAAAAAGAAAGCTTTTAATTAAAGAAAGAAAAAGTAAAAATTGTCTCTGTAAAATCAGGATGGAAAATGCTTTACAGGGTACTCAGATTCATATAGACTAGAGGGACCACCCCCCCAGCCTTATATTCAAAGTTACAGCAAACAGGTAAAAAATCCTTCCAGCAAAAGAAACCTTTACAAGTTAAGAAAACAAACATAAGACTAATCCGCCTTGCCTGGCTATTACTTACAATTTTAAAACATGAAAGACTGATTCAGAAAGATTAGGAAAGCCTGGAATGATGTCCCGTCCCTCTCAGTCCCGAGAGCGAACAACGAAGAAAACAAAAAGCACAAACAAAGACTTCCCTCCACCAAGATTTGAAAGTATCTTGTCCCCCTATTGGTCCTCTGGTCAGGTGTCAGCCAGGTTTACTGAGCTTCTTAACCCTTTACAGATAAGAGACATTAACCCTTAACCATCTGTTTATGACACATGCACAGAACATCTTGATGAATTATTTACTATAAGGTAAGAAACTGTTGTTGTATAGTTGAAACTTTATATTTAAACTGATCAAATGAGAGCAAATGTTTGCTTGGAAGACCGTGTGAAATAGGATTATCGCAACCTTAGGTATATAGGGAGGTATTTGTAAACTAAATCCAGCAGTTTGTTTTATGCCAAATTTGTAGTAGTTTTAACTATTAGCAACATATATCATGGCGTATAGGTGGAGTTCTGATATGCATGTGAATAGATTATAGTGGTGCATTTGATTTTGTTTGGTAGATAACAGATATAGTATGGGTGTGCTTGATTGTACAGAGTAGTGTTTCCATTTCCATATTATGCCAAGTTAAGATTCAGAATTACATAGTTTTCAGCTGTATGGCCTTGGATAATTAATTTACAGTAACTTCTGTACCTCAGTTTTCAACATCTGTAAAAAGAGAGTGATGACTGCCTGTTTGCCTCACAGGAGCATTGTAAGGATTAATCGTTTGCCTTACGCTTTGAAAATGTGGAGTATTAATAATTTCTCTGACATTGTAGGTATAGTTTTCAAAGTTTTTTAATTTAAACCAATCAATTCCTTTCCTTATCCACTTATTTAGGCTCCATCTTATTTGAATCTTAAATGTTTAACTCTTTTTGAAATCCTCCTCTCTAAGTACTTCAAAGTTGTACCAGTACAGTAACAAAATATGGAAGCTGGTGCTGGATGGGCTTCTTTGCTTTGAGTTTCTTCATCAAACTAATATTTATCCTGTGTTATAGTGACACCAAGACCTTGCAAGGCTATCTACTTAAATTTTGCTGCCACCTTTTGTGTCTCACACTGCTGTTAAACCCTGCATTTCTGGATACACTTTATGCTATATAGTTCAAAATGACTAGCTTGTTGATATTAAGAGTTGTGATTTTTTTTCTGCCATGCATTCTATTTCTAGCAATGCACTCTAGCAATGCACTCTTCTTCACTATTCCATAGCTCCATCTGTCTGTTCCTGGAAAAAATCATGCTCAGCAGCCAGAGTCGTGCTAAGGGCTTCTCAATGCCAAGGTACGCAAATGCCTTGAACAGGTTGTTCTTTCTGACATGGTAGAAAATCCTCAAACAAGAGCACCATTACCCCCAGTTCATAATTTTGCAAATATATACAAATTGGAAAGCTTTAAAAATAAATTAAAAAAAAGTTACAATGACCATTGTGCAATCTTTATACATTTTTTGTGGTCTTAAATAACAACCAATTCATATTTTGTTTCTGATCTGTCCGTGCTGATTTTTGTGTTCCTTTTTTTTCATGGAGATGTTCTAGTAGTCATTGTTAACAAATTAATAGCTTGTGGTTAAGCATCAGAATGAGATTAAGAAAGGGTTTAATGTATTTTAAAGTGATTTCAACTTTTGCTGTTAAGATACTGCTTTGATCCACTGATCATTAATTGTCCCCACTATTAACTATCCACACATGCATTATTCTCTAGTAGTCTTGTTCTTCATAGATTACTGGCCAACAGAGATGGCATGTTCACTTCCAGTCTGACTTGTTCCCCCTTGGTATAGATAGACCTAAATGTCTGGTTTTTAAAAACCAAAAAACCTCTCTTCTTTAACATCAGCCATTTTCAGTAACTCCCAAAATTCAGCCCTTATTTTCAAACTTAATGGTCTATTAAAATTTACTGAGCCATTGTTCTATAATAGGAAAGTATGACAATAAATAGTCATCAAGCAAATCTAAACATCTTTGGTTAGTAAAAACTATCTACTGAAATAATAAGTAGTACACTGAGTGAATTATTCCAACGCTTTTATTGCACTGTGACCATTACAGGTTCTCTCTGGGTTCCCCCATTTAGTTTTACTGTGAAACTGTCCCTTGTCAATTTGCAGCACATGCACACTTTTCATTCACTCTAGTTTCATTTTGTCTTAACCTCAGTTATTTTGAAATAAGACTGTCATTGGTGCAAGTCCTTGAAGACTCTTACAAGTTTCTTGCCCCGTTGCCTAAATTCTATATCCTCTGAAGGCTTGTTGTTATACTTTGTGAACCCTTTAATGGATTTCCAAGGTTATACCACTGTGCAAACTGCCTTGTTCAAATCTGAAATGGATTCAATTGGCAGTAGGACAACAACTCATATTTTTCTGGTTGCCCCAGCTAATGAGGATCAATAGACTTATAGTGGATATTTCATAATCTGATAATAAACTCCTTGAATAACCTTGCTTAAGACATGGAGTAGTTGAAATCTGATAGATTTGACTTGCTTTTCCAATTTATTTAGCATTGCAGCTCTCAATAGATGGGACTGTTCTCAGAACCTTGAAAAGTGGCCTTTTAGTAAAATCCTCAACAATAAGCCCCACTTAATAGTAAACAAACCAATCACTCCCACAATCCACATTATTTGTGTCTTCATTCAGCCAATCGGTATTATGTGTCTGCTTTGTCTGTTTCATTTTAAAATGTAAGCCATTATAGCAGGGAGTCTGTAGTACTAGACCAAGTATACTGATTGCACTTTGTAAATAAGTACAACAGAAGTAAATATTACCATTTGGTTTTTGTTTTAGTCATGCCAGGAGCCCCTAGCGTGCAAGACATGATACATACACATAGTAAAATACACAAAAGAGTTTACGCTCTAAATAAACAAGACAAAGGATTAAAGAGAATCATCCACGTTTTATAGAGGGTGAACTGAGAGATTTTGTTACTTGCTCAAAGTTACACAGCCAGTGACGGAGTGGGAGGCAGTCTACTATCTGGAGATAACCATAGCGCAGCATGCTGCAGCTGCAACCTTTCCCACAATATGCTGCCTCTTTCTTTGAAGCTTCGTGGTTGTGATGTGTAGGAACTGGTCATGCTAGCTTTGTGGTGCCTAGCTGGGGAGTAGTTGCCAGTTTCTATCCCCTTTCCATTACCTGATTGGAATAGACCACAGAATCTGACCTTCATCCTTTTTAATTTTGCCTAGTAGATGAGTAGAACTCAAGAGATGGAGAATAACATCTTTTAAGAAATTTCAACTCCTCTAAGGCGCAGTCTACAGTAGAAGAGGGCATTTGTGTTCAAATTATTATTTCACAATACAGTACAAACATTGGTCATCTTAAATCAGGTTGTGAAAGTGCATGAGTTGCCAGCACGGCCGATGTCAAACAACATTTGAGACTGATTCTCAGAAACCAAGAGTTCAATCCTCAGTGCGCTGAGTTTACCACTAGTCAGCTGAAATGGCCTGGCATATCTGAAAGTAGCCACAGGGCTTCTCTAAGTCAGCCAGTGGCAGTGGTTCTGTAGGGACTGTTGCACTGGCTAAAGATCAGGCAGCGCTCCATAACCTACATTTTGGCACTCCCATTATGGGTAGAAGGGGAATTCTCTACAGCCCCTTCAGAGTAGATTTTTTTTGACTGCTTTCTGCTGCTCCTGAAGCAATGCAAAGTGGCCAGGACCAAAGATTTGGTTCCATGTTTTCAAAAATCAGTCTGGAATACAGTTCTTAAATCTATTAAAACGGGTGGGCAAAATCTGAGGGCCACATCAGGGTTGCAAAACTGTATGGAGGTCTGGGTAGGAAAGATCGTGCCTCCCCAAACAGCCTGGCCCCCATCCTGACCCGACGCCTCCCACTTCCCTCTCCCTGACTGCCCTTCTCAGAACCCCTGACCCATCGAACTCCCCCGCTCCTTGTCCCCTGACCTCCCCTTTCTGGGACCCCCTGCCCCTTATCCAACACCCCCGCTCCCTGACTGCCCTGAGCCCTATCCACACCCCCGCCCCCTTACAGACCCCCTGGGACTCCCATGCTTATCCAACCTCCCCCACATCCCCTGACTGCTCCCCGTGAACTTCTGCTCCCTGTCCCCTGACTGCCCCCTGGGACCCCTTGTCCCTTATCCAAGCTCCCCACCCCCTTGCCATGTTGCTCAGAGCAGCATGTCTGGCAACTGCGCTGCCTCACAAGCCAGGAGCGTGCAGCCCCGACGCCCAGAGCACTGCCTGCGTCTCGGTGTGACTGCAGGGGAGGGGAGACAGCAGGGGAGGGGCCTAGAGGCTCAAGGGCCAAGCAGTACAGTCCTGCAAGCTGGATGTGGCCCGTGGGCCGTACTTTGCCCACCACTGGATTAAAACATGGTTTCTTCACTGGTGGGCAAAGCAAATCTGAAATTAGTTCTGAAACTTTTAGAACATGACTTAACAGAACTAAAGGTGAATGAGATTCGACTCTTATTGCAGCTGTGTAATGTGGATAATATATAGGGCTGTATCACACCATCAGTTCTTAATCAGAACTTCCCCAGTATTGACAGCTTATTTGTGAGGGATGTGGCATAGTAAGCGTGTAAGGTTGGTTGGTTTGTTTAGCAACATGTAACAAATCCTCACAGTAGATTTAGTTATTTCAATAATATAGTAGTTTTACCTCAGCAACGAAGAAGAAATTTTATTCCTTTTTGATTCTTGACAATGTGCATTTGTGCATCATCTGCCACCCTCGTGGGAACCAGGGGAAAAAAAGAAAACCCACCAAACCTATTACTAAAGATAACATCCTGCACTGAGTAAACTAAACCTGTTATTCAGAAATAATGTTTGAACCTGAACTTCAAGTCACAGAATTTACTAAAGGATCTTTCTTTGTTATTGCCCCAGTAATAGTCATTATACAAAATTAATAAAGTTGCCTCTTACCACAAGTAAAGCTCTGGAAGTGTAGGTTCTTCATCTAAATGAAGCATATATATTATAAACTTGAGTTTCCATTTTTAGTGTAGTTTATTGGCTAGCTTAGACAGAAGTGTCTACCATAATATAAACAGTTTAGTCTTTAAGTTACATTTTTTTCATACAAGATTGATATTTTCTGCTTTTTCCAGATAACAGTAGCCAACACTCTTATCAGGGAGAAGATTGGCTGCAGTCATTGTGTGCATAAATGGTCTGCAGTTGGGCCTTAGTTTTTAATCTTTTCCTAAACACAGACATATATTTCAGCAGCCTAACCAAACTGGTCCTTGTGTCCAGAAAAATCACTATATAGCTTATAGGAAAATGAACTGCAGATAAACACTTAAAATGAAGTTCAAATTAAACAAAACTCTCTAACTCAGGGGATATTCCATATTTTTAATCAACTTTCTGTACCTTTCTGGCTTTGAGCTTTGGCCAAATTATTCTCTCTTGTGAGATCGCTGTAGATGCCCTAATCAAGCAGCTATAATTGGGGGAAAATTGAGTTTTCAATTGAAATGTTTCCTTCTACAAATGATTTTTATAGATACATAGATAGCAAGGTTGTTTAAGAACTCTAGAAAAATTAAACAGCATTATAAGTGTTTCAGGTAGAGATTAGGTTAAATATAACTTTAGGCATGAAAAATTTGTCATTGGGTAATAGAAGGAGCAAACAATCTTGTTGATTAACAAAAAAGTTAGTGTTCTGTGTATAGTAAGATGGATTTTATTTCAGTTGCATTATCAGGAATCACTTAAGAGGAGAAAGAACTACTAAAGACCTGGGGGTTTTTTTGGTGGTTTTTTTTTGGGAGAGTGGCTGGGAATGGGGTAGGGAAATGTATTTACAGTATACTGTTATCACAGGTTCTGGTCTTTATTAGTTCTGTATGTATGCTGGTAACATAAGCAGTTGCACAAATACTAATACCTTACATATCAACACTTTATATTGTATACCAGGAGAGCAAGGCTTCCTGAATGATCATCTTTTTTTTCTTTTAGCAAAAGAGAATGTGTGTTAAATATCCACTTATACATCGCTTCAACATTATCTATGGTGCTTTAGCCAGATACTACTTCTTTTCCTTTCTTTTGACCTAATGTCATTAATGTACCATACAGATCACGTTAGCTGTTTGTTAAGCTGGAGTCAGGTGAACACAGATAGTATTCCACTTCGTGTATTCAGTAGTCGTGACTGTTAGTGAGGATAGAACTATGGCCTTGAATTCTAATACTTAGGCATTACTACCACTGACACCTATGTCCTCTCAGTGGGACAACCACCGCAGAATATAAGCAAACTTGTCCTTTCGCCTTCCCTTACAACACCCAGTGCCTACAAAATTAACACCTGCTGTAATTTCTTGTGTCTCAAACTTCTCCCCACAGTAGAAAAGGGAGATTGATAAGACTGAAATTTATCACATCTGATGCACTGAATGGGTCAACATGTTTCACAGACCTTATGCTGCTGTTATTTAGAAGGTACCTCAAATAGTCTTCAACGTATTGGCAACTTTGAGGTGAAACTCTTTCTGTGTCAAATAACTGAGTTTTACCACAGGTGTAAGAGAGATCACCCATATGGTATACATCTTTTCCTCCTGATATTTCCTTCCTTTTAGAAATGCAGCTGTGTATTCTTTTCCCAAAATCTCCTCCTTTGGATTCTGGAATATATATTTGGGGATTAGGAGTTTTAGCTGTCACTGATATTATTTCTTCTAATACTACAGCTACTTCTGCTGATTGGTATTGTCCCCACAGCTCCTTTAGGTCTGTAAGTGCTGTTGCAGGGGAGAAGGAGAAAAACAGATTGTCCTTGCCAATGTTATTAGGGTCAATAGGATCATGGTCTACTCTAAGTGCACACGCAGCAAAAATATCATGTTTGTTTAGGTAGTGTCCTTATACAGGATAGTATGCTAGAAATATTGGTTAGCAGTTCAATAATAGTTAGATTAATACTTTAACTTTCCTACAGCTGTATTGTTCTAATATATAGATAAGCAAAGAAATTCCTCTTAAGTCCTCAGTCCTTTTCTGAATATTCATTAAACTAAGTCATTCAATTTCACATGTTCCCCCATCTTACTGAAGGGAAAATTTATAGTGCAACATCTTACTCTTTCAGGTGAATACAATGTTGTTTTTTTTCCTTAAGATTATTTTATTGTTTCATAACTAGTACTTTTTCCAGAAGTAGAATACTGTTTGTTTGACTGGCTGAGAGTGTTTCAGTGCTTTATGTAATTCCTGTGAGACACTGAGAGGAAATAAATAGGATCAGTCAACTGACATCACTTAAGTGATTCTATTGGTATCTGCTCTGCGTGTATTGTAGAGAATATAAAACCATTTGGGGGATTCTTCAGTAGAAGAGAGGCATGAGTGGGTTTTCTGTTGATGTATCCAGCACATGAAGTTGAAGTATTTTGATCGTATTTCATGAATAAGGTTGCAATCTGGAAAAGGTATTGTTGAGAAGAATACCAGGAAAGCAATAATCCAGTGCATTAGCAAAATTTTAAGTAGAGAGGTTTATAAATCAGCCTTGAGAAAGACACTGGGGAATAAACACTTAGATAGTGAACCCATAAATCTGAAAATGATTCTGACAGACAAATATAGTATATACATTCATGTCAACTAGACACTAATATTTGGATAATTATTTGCATAGGAAATCTTGTAAATCTATGATGTCATCTATGTGTTTGTATTTCTCCTTTCTATTCTAGTTGCAAGTAATTGTAGTGTAACCTCTTAGTTTCATCAAGTATCAGAATTCTTTTTAGCAATGGTTAAAGCTAAGGGTGGATTTTAAAAAGCACGTCTCATTGTCCTAAGTCTGCTTCCATTGATCTCAATGGGAATTTTACCAGTGGCTTAAATGGGAGCAGAGTTTAGGTCAGTGCTGAGTGCTTTTGAAAATCCCCATCCTAACAGAAATTGATATGGCAACAGGGAAGACTGACTTCTTAGTTACAATACGTGTTGTAATTGTAAATCTTTTAATTCCATTTTTTATCATTGACTGTTGCTGCTGGTGGTGCTCCTCTCCTTGGAAAACTGAAATTCTCCTCAGTGTCTAAAAGTCTGTAGGTGAGATGAGCCTTGATCCACCCTCTCAGCAACATAAAGGCTGCTAAGTCAAAGTTCAGTTCCAGAACATTGTAATAAGAAAGGTAGCACAGCACAGGGGTCAAGTTAACTGCTGCTATACAATGAAATTGACAGCACCTTCTTATCTCTAAGCTTATTTCATTCTATCTTGTTTCATCTGGACCACATTTTATTTCTTCTTACTAACTTTTTTTCTATCTCTGCTTGCTAGGACTCTACTGGTTGAAAAATGATGTACATTGCATGTTGACATTATAATGTTGTGACTATGTCTTCCATCTGTTTCTGAGACTGTGGCAGAAGATAGAAAATGTTACCTTTTCAGCACATTTTAGAAACTACATCTTGTATCGGAGGGGTACCGTGTTAGTCTATATCCACAAAAACAATGAGGAGTCTAATGGCACCTTAAAGACTAACAGATTTCTTTGAGCATAAGCTTTGTGGGTAAAACCCCTCACTTCTTCAGATGCATGGAATGAAAATTACAGATGCAGGCATAAATATACTGACACATGAAGCGAAGGGAGTTAACTTACAAGTGGAGAACCAGTGTTGACCAGGCCAATTCAGAGTGGATGTGGTATACGCCTCGCTTCCAGACAGCCTCCAACCTGAAGCAGATACCAGCAACTCCACACCACACCAGAGAAACACTAACCCAGGGACCAATCCCTGTAACAAACCCCGTTGCCTACTCTGTCCCCATATCTACTCTAGTGACATCGCTAGAGGACCCAACCGCATCAGCCACACCATCAGGGGCTTATTCACCTGCACATCTACCAATGTGATATATGCCATCATGTGCCAGCAATGCCTCTCTGCCATGTATATTGGCCAGACTGGACAGTCTCTGTGTAAAAGAATAAATGAACACAAATCAGACATCAGGAATGGTAACATATAAAAGCCAGTAGGAGAATCCTTCAGTCTCCCTGGACATTCAATAACAGATTTAAAAGTAGCCATCCTTCAACAACAGACTTCAAAGAAAAACTGCAGAGCTACAATTCATTTGTAAACTTAACACCATTAATCAGGGCCACTCAGAAAATTCAAGGGGCCTGGGGCAGGGCCGGGTCTTCGGCAGCAAATCAGCGGCGGGCCCTTCTCGGAGGGAAGGACCCACCGCTGAATTGCCGCTGAAGAAAGAAGCGGTGGCAGTAGAGCAGCCCAAGTGCCGCCAATCGCGGCTTTTTTTCTTTTTCCACCGCTTGCGGTGCTTGTACTCACCGGGCGGCGCTCTGAGGCTTTGGCAGCACTTCAGCGGTGGGTCCTTCACTCGCTCCGAGTCTTCCGCTGCACTGAAGGACCCACCGCTGAAGACCTGGAGCAAATGAAGGGCCCGCCGCAGAAGTGCCACCGAAAACCCAGAGCGGCTCGCAGGGCCTCTGTGGGACCTGGGGCAAATTGCCTCACTTTCCTCTCCCCCGGGTGGCCCTGCCATTAATTTGGGCTTGAAATAGGGACTGGGCATGGCCATCTCACTACAAAAGCAATTTTCCCTCTCGATATTGACAACTCCTCATCAATTATTGGGAATGGACCACATCCACCCTGACTGAATTGGCCTTGTCAGCTCTGGTTCTTCACTTGTAAGGTAACTCTCTTCTCTTCGTGTGTCAGTATATTTATGCCTGTATCTGTAATTTTTACTCCATGCACCTGAAGAAGTGGGTGTTTTACCCACAAAAGCTTATGCACAAATAAATCTTGATCTTTAAGGTGCCACTGTACCTTTTGTAGATTCTGTTTGGAAAAGAATTTGCTCCATATTCAAAATTTTCCATTATGCTTTATTCAGAGACTATACACCTTTGGCCCAGCCTAGATGTGCTTGCAGGCCCTTCTATTTCCTTCAGGGATGATACTATTTCCTTTCAAGAAGAATCTTCTTGTACTAGTAATATTCAGGAAATAGGTGCACGGATCTCCAGTCTTCAACTTCCAAATAAACTCTTTTTTTATCACTGACCTGATCTTTTTCATACTCTAATTGGACCATATCTTATGTCCAGAATACCACAATCCCAAGTGATGGAAGAGTCTGTGTTATGGGGACTAGCTGGATTCCTCTCAATCAAATATATGAGGAACTAAGACTTTAAGCACTCTTAGGTGCTTAAGTAACTTCCTACGAATTCTAAGTAGTAGGGTATTCCCAAGAAGTTTTCCAAGAAGGCTGCCATGAAAGGCAGAGTCTTTTCCATGGAAAATAAATTGTCTTGACATCACCCCCAGCTTTTCCCTTTTCCTTTGCAGGGTCAGAGTTGGATTTTTAGCACGTTAGTTCTATAGAAACTTCATCAATTAATGGCAAATATTATTCAGAACATGGATATTAAATAGAAATTGTTTAGATCCCCTTAAAATGAAGACTGCTTTTTCCCTTTCCTAGTCCCTCAAGGATGGGATGGACTCTGAGAAGAAAAAACACTCATCAGCCATGTGTCATAAACAGTACAGAAGGACAAGGATGATACATTTTGTTTCATTCTCTCAAGTGGTTACTCTTGTTTTGTCAGTTTCTTAGGAAAATAGTGACTCCCCCAAAGTGCTGCTGTGATCAGTCATGGTAGATATACTTCACATAGCTCAAACCTCAGTGATAGCTCTTAAAGACTTGGGTAATTTGTTTCTTTAAAGTATCTTTAACCGGTGGTTAGCACCTTTCTTGCTTATGCAGGCCTTAGTTTGAAGTCAAACATATTGAAACAAAAAAAATCACACAACTCAAAAGGCTCCAGTTCTCTTAGGGCTTATAATCACTACGGGGGTAAGGCAATTGAAGTTAAGCTACACCAGCTACATGAATAACATAGCTGGAGTTGATGTAGCTTAGGTCGACTTATCTCAGTGTTTTCACTGCTTTGTGTTGATGGGAGACACTCTTCAGGTAACTTCCCTTACCCTTCTGAGAGAGCTGGAGTTCCAGAGTCGACTGGAGAGCGCTCTGCCATCAATTTAGTGGATCTTCACTAGACCTGCTAAATCGATCCCTGCTGCATCAGTTGCAGAAGTATCAGTCTCCCCGTAGTGGAGACCAGCCCTTATTCTTGATGTTGCATGAGCTGTTTCATATTTTTTATTGTTCTGTGATTTGTTCCACAGTAGCTAAATTGAGCATCGAGCTAAGTTTATGGCAGTGGATGCAGAGACTTGCCTCACTTAGAACACTGAGGCTCTTCAAAAATCTCTTTTAATGAGATCATCAAGGACTCTACCAACTTATGTAGTTAACATTACCTGAGAAGACCTACGAGAAAAGGTGCCTTTGCAAATTTGAGTGATTAAAATGTCAGTTGAGGCAATCATTTCAGCCCTTTCTTATGGAACTACTCAAATAAAATATTATTCAGACGTCAGCAGAGCCCAGAGGGCGTAACCATCAACTTAACTAGAAACCCATAATGAAGGGCAGCTGCTCGAAGCTTCTATATGCAGCAGACTCCACCACTTCCTCTATGCATAGACTGGTTACATTAATGACAAAAAGTCTCTCGGGAAATATTTAGCATATTACACAGAATTCATTTGATTTCTTTTCCTTACATAATCAAGTAGTCTTACCTCACATTCTGAGAAGAAAGCAGTTTACTTACAAACAGATGAAAGCTTTCTATTGTTCATGCTCACCCACTTCTGCTTCCAATCACTTCTAAATCAATTACTCCAAGTATTTATTTTCTAACTTCCAAAGTAATCTGGAAGGTTCAGACCTACTTCAGATCTGTCTCCTTCAACTGGTCAATGTAAAACCCTCCACTTTGAATAGAAAGTCGTCGTCTTTTCACCCAACAAACTTCCTATGAGTGCTTCCTCTGCTTTACTTTTAGAAAAGTTTATATTTTGTAGGCTGCTGTTCCAGCCTCTTCTCAAAGTGCTGGACTATTTCCTGTGTGTCTTCCTTCTTTTCAGACATTTAATTGCTCCTGGAGGCTTTTCCAAACCTATGGCAATCTAAATGTTGAGGATCATGGAAATCCAAGGATTTCAGACAGTGCTAGTGCTGTCTTTCCATCACAGTCTCAGTGGTTTTGTCCCCCCACCCAAAAAAGTGTGTTACTGACAGGGTGGTAGGTAGTAAGGTCTTCAATACAAGATAATGTTTCTTCAGCAAGGGTTTAACTACTATTGTTTGAATGGAGCTGTGACCCTTTGGTCCCTAAGGAAAGCACAAAGAATTTAATCAGCATGGACCCATTATTACCTTTCTTGTTTGCTCTAACTATCCAGGTTGTGTTGGAATTCAATTTGCAGATAGCAGCTTAATTTTTTTTCTAGAACATCTAGCACAGTGCTGAACAAAACAGGCTGAGTTTCAGCCAGAGACCAGCCAAAAGTAGCGTGCCTGTCATCTAATGTTTTCTACTTTTCAGATGAGGCCTCAAACAAGACCTGTGAGGCTGGGCTAAATGAATCATTTATTACTTTCTTTAAAAGCCAAATATCCACCGCAACAGAACCAAGAGTCTAAGAATATACCTCCCCTCCCTCCCTGCGGTATCTATACATCAATATAGCTCTATGTTCTCAGACACCTTCTAGTAACTATTGAAGTGGTGCAACTAGCAAATGTCCAAGTAAGGAACCTTAAAGGAAGAGCATATAAATCATCTGTATTAGCTCCTCCCCAGTAAAATAAGATATTTCCAGCACTGTGAGTAACTATAACCAAACTCCTGAATCACCCCATAGTACAATTAGAAATCCTAATCAAAACTGGAATCTTTATACAAAGCTCCTACCATGCCCAAGAAAATAAGTGGTCATTGGTAAATGCAAAACAACCTGGGCCATCTTTAAGCATATGCAGCATACACGGCTGCGTAGGGCACCTGAAAATTTGGGGCAGCCCTGGGTCTTAGTGTCCACCCTCCCGCCTCTTCCTCTCCTGTTATGACCCTTCCTGCAGGCTCCCATAGCTAGCTGCTGAAGCCTGGTGAGTCTTCCTCTAGAGGGGATCTAGTTCTTAAAAGTGAAAGACTTCCAGCCTGCCAGACCTAGTAACACAACATTTAAACTGATAAAGAGCCATTCAAGTGGTAATGAAGTCATTTAACAGGCATTTGCCAACCCCCACGTATATACTGTCAGTTTCTGAATTTACTGACAAAAATAGTTGTGCATTACTGTAATATTTACTCAGAACATGTTAATCTATAGGACCTTAGTTTAAAATTTGCATTAAAAATATCTCAGTGTGTTGCTGAAGATTATAAAATCACATCTCTAAAAAATTGTTGCATAGATTTTTAGATGCACAATCTGAGTATTCATCTTTAGCCTTAAATGCTTGGATCTTCAGACATAGTTCTTTTAAAATAAATACTTCAAAAGACCACCCTTGTCTACAATACAATTTTAATTTTAGTTACTGTAATAACAGTACCGAAACCTTGCTTCTGTAGTCTTCCTGTCCTTTCTGTCCATCCGTTTCATCCTTCACACCCCGCCCCACCATTGAAGAGAGCCCTTAAACGGACAAAAGCCCTTTCCTTCTAGATAGCTGGGCAAAGTAGTTTCCTTTCTTTACTACTGACTATTTGATGAACTAGTTTTAAGAGACCCCTCTAGCAAAATCAGTACCTTAGTAGGATATAAAATCCTTTGTTATGCCTAAAATCTTTGGAAACATTTTTTAAAGTTTGGTGAAATTTCATAAACATATCTATTATTCTGGAGATCACACAAAGTAAATTAGCGTTCCTTTTTTCTAAAAGCCATGAACAGTGTTATGAATGCACTAAACCAATGTGACATATGCCAGCAATGCCCCTCTGCCCTGTACATTGGCCAGACTGGACAGTCTATGCAAAAGAATAGATGGACACACATCAGACATCAAGAATTGTAACACTGAAAAACAAGTAGAGCACTTCAGTCTCCCTGGACACTCAATAACACTCAATCTATGGAGATAAACCTATATCTCCATATATGGGGGGGAGGGACAGGGCCAGTGCTTCCCTTTAGGCGACCTAGGTGGTCGCCTAAGGCACCAGGATTTGGGAGGGCGGCAGACTGCTCTGGTGGACCTCCCGCAGGCGTGCCTGTGGAGGGTCCGCTCGTCCTACGGCTCCGGTGGAGCATCTGCAGGCACTCCTGCGGCAGGTCCACCGGAGCTGCGGGACCAGCAGACCGTCCGCAGGCACTCCTGTGGCAGGTCCACTGGAGTCGCGGGACCGGCAAGCCAGCCCTGCACCTAGGGCGCCAAAAACCCTGGCGCCGCTTCTGGGGAGGGATAGCTCAATGATTTGAGCATTGGCCTGCTAAACTTAGGATTGTGAGTTCAATTCACTTAGGGATTTGGGGCAAAATCAGAACTTGGTCCTGCTAATGAAGGCAAGGGGCTGGACTCAATGACCCTTAAGGGTCCCTTCCAGTTCTAGGAGATAGGTATATCTCCATATAACAGCCTTAAAAGTGGCAATTCTTCAACAAAAAAACTTCAGAAACAGACTTCAACAAGAAACTGCAGAACTGGAATTAATTTGAAACTGGACACCATGAAATTAGCCCTGAATAAAGTGGAATGGAAGTGGATGGGTCACTACAAAAAGTAGTTTTCCCTCTGCTGATACTTACATCTGTCAACTGCTGGAAATGGCAATGTCCACCTTAACTGCATTGGCCTCATTAGCACTGACCCCCCCCAATTGATAAGGCAACCGCCATCTTTTCATGTGCTGTATGTGTAATTCTGCTTACTGCATTTTTCACTCCATACATTTGATGAAGTGGGTTTTAGCCCATGTAAGCGTATGCCCAAATAAATTTGTTAGTCTCTAAGGTGCCAAAAGGACTTCTCGTTGTTTTTGCTGATACAGACTAACACAGCTACCACTCTGAAACTAAACCTGTGACTGATTAATTTAAAATAATGTTTTTGTTTCAGTGAGTTAAATATGTAATAATCTGGAATGATTGCTTTATGAAGGCTTAAGAGTACATTTAAAATATATAATCAACTTAGAAATGCTGATTAAAAAAATGTAAAACAGAAGAGCTGCATCATGTATTCCATAATATTTAATGTTGTATTCAGCAGGACAGTTGACTTACCTTACTACAAAGGTTTTACAAATAAATCTCTGACAAATGTCAGAGTATATTTAAAAAAAACCCCAAAACCTGTGACTGACATTTTTTATTCCCAAGTTTAGTGCTTTTAATTAAGTACCTTCTGCATGGCCAGTCTTCACCATCTGGCATGCAGTGGAAAACGTGCTCCATTTTCTTTAGAAAGAAATTGCAGAAGAGTGGTTTCATTTTATGCACAGTTCCTAAATCCAGTCCAGCATGTCTCACTCCTGCTGGAAAAGGATTTTAGCATAAACCCTCCCATGCTCCCGCACTCAGTTACTGTGATGAATGGGCTATGGCAAGACCAGACCCTAGGTGCTGGAGCCATGATGGAGACATGGCCTCAGGGAGGCAGCTGATTTTAAAGGTTCCCACCCAACCCTAAGCTTTGCTTATCCTTAGGGTAGTGTATTAGGTATGGCATAGCCTTATGTTCACGGTTACATTCACACACAAAGAAAGGGGGCAAAGTAATCTTGGTCAACACCCGTGAGTTACTATAGATGGCACATTAGAAGTTTCAATAGCTGAGAATGCAAAACTTGTGTGGCTGTCATCCAAACCTTGGGATGTACAATACTTTTAACTAATTTTCCATTGTGTTTGACAGCTGTCAAGTTTTTTTTTTTAAATATGAACTGTCTTATTATATCTGTAACATTATTTAGTCAAATATATTAAAGAAAACAACCACTTCGCTAAAACACTTTGCTATTACAACCCTTCATATTAGTTAACTGTGGTTATGACTAGGGCTCCATGTTTGTCACGGAGGTTCTGCAGCGGTCAGAGTGGCTGATATCACGGTTGCCTGAGTGACTGGCTCCGGGGACAGACGCTCAGGCAGCCCCACAGACAGTCGCACTGGCTGTTGCTGGTGCCGCTTTATAGCTAGCCCCTCAGGCGACCCCATGGACAGCCGCTCCAGCTGCTACTGGTGCAGCCAGTCACTCAGGTGGCCCCACAGACTAAACAGTAGCCTTAGTAACCTTAGTTATGACCCTCTACCAAATACAGTCATTACTATTAAAAATGTAAGCATTTGCCAACTTTTACTATAGAGCAGCCTAGATACCACAGATTTTCTTTACATTCTGTATATGAAATAACTGGTAACTATAAGGTGTCTGGCAAATCTTGCATTTTTGAATGGCAATGCATGTAGGTGGTACAATTATATCTTTGTTGATAATGGACTGTCAGATGTAGGTTATTTGCATACTACAATCCTATTGGTGAGCATGCTGTAAAAATTAGTTGTTCCCCCACAGGGGCGGCTCTAGGTATTTTGCCACCCCAAGCATGGCAGGCAGGCTGCCTTCGGCGGCTTGCCTGCGGGAGGTCCCTGGTCCCGTGAATTCGGCGGCAGGCTGCAGGAGGTCCCCCGAAGCTGCGGAACCAGCGGACCCTCCGCAGGCATGCATCGAAGGCAACCTGCTTGCCGCCCTCCCGGCGACTGGCAGAACGCCCCCCGCAGCTTGCCGCCCCAAGCACGCGCTTGGCGTGCTGGGGCCTGGAGCTGCCTCTGGTTCTCCCCCCTACCCATAAAACTACATTAGCAGTGATATTTCAGGTTTATAAGATGACAACCATGGAATGACTTTTGATAACATAGTTATGACTGCTTTTCTTGGAGGAGGGAATGAGTGGAAAGTGGAATGTTTTCTGTACCTACTCAGGAGAGATGTAGGGGGTTGTGTAAGTAATATTTTTGTGAGAATCTGTATTTAACACAGGTATAAGGTTAAATATTGATAAAATCTAAAACCGTCTGTGATAAATTGAAATAAAATGTTTGACATTCACTCTGCTGTTCGAAGTTGACATTGAGGAATTTGTTTTAAATTAATAAAAAGTCTGTTTTTATTTCATAGGCTCCCTCTCAATCATTTTTGGGTTCCCCCATTTTCTCATCACAGAAAAGCAGACAGCAACCAGTCAAACTGCCGATGCACAGTACAAGAGTCAAGCCTATACTCTTCTATACCATGTTTAGCAGAGTGCTTTCCGATCTCCCCAGTGAATAAGCTTTACAGTATATTACTACAGATGGAGAAGTCATTACTATTCACGTGTGGTTAGCATCATTATTGTGCTTGATTAGAACTGAATCATATGGATAACAGGTGCCAAATTTACAATAGGCCCCTAAATATGCCTAACTACTTTTCACAGAGTTGAACAAAATATTGCTTAGTAAAGATTATATATAGCATAGCTGTGCTTATCTAAGTAGCAATTCAGTCAATGGTAAGACCCAAAAACCTAAACTAACAACAAAAAACTGACTGCAGTTAGAAAATCTAAGATTAACTTCAATGCAGAGCTGTCAATATGACGGTAAGAGATATAGTCTGGAGTCAAAAGGAGGTGAGCAAATAGGAATATCACAAAACAAAATATGAATTAGGTATTTTGACATCTTAACAAGAAAGAAGCTGGTTTAGGTCGTTCCTCAGTTTCAAAGTCCTGATAAGTCAGTGTGGGGCAATATTGTATTTTACCAAAAAAACTGAACTATTTTTTGAGTGTCAAACATATACCACAATTCTCAGAAAATATCCATATAGTAAAATATTTAATTGTAGTGTTAGTCATTCCAAAATTTTTAATCCATTGTGGATATTTTGCCAGCTACACATCTGAACATTCCCAACTTCCCAAGTAGAAAGTTCTATTAATTATAACCATTGATTTGTTCTGGAATAAATATGCTAAGTAAACAAAGCTGTAATCATTGAAGGTTTTGTGCTGGACAGACAATATATGGAAATTATTCAGTCAAGCACATATAGTCTGGCTCAGCATTGTATTTTTAGGCCATTAACATTAATTTTCCTCCTAATTAGATGGACCCAAAGCGTGTTATTGAACTCTGTACCTTTGTGGAACTGATGCCTAGAATGTTGTGCTAGTGATTAACTCATTTGCTATTTGAAGTAATCAGTCAAGCTAATGAGAGAAGGATTTCTAATCCAGAGGCGGCGGGCTTGGACCTAATTGAAAATGGAAACATGATTAGTGGGCACAGGTTTGAGGGAATTTTTGTTGGGCTTGGCAGCTTAGAAGTTTTCCACTCTGCTTTCAGGAGCAGTGCTTGAAACCTTCACTGCTTACATTAGTTATACTAAAAATGGCTTGCACTTGCTAAAAATACATGATTTTTGTTATATAATGAATGGCAGCATCAATATTGACATAAATTGGAAGACTAATCGCAGATTTTAAATTAAGCAGAATTTTGACTCACCTACTGCGTTTTATCCAGCTCAGTTTGTGATCTGGATGGTGTTTAGCTCTCATTTATCATTCTTGAATACCTTTTTACAGCTGGACTTTCTAATCTGATTTTAAGATTAATTTGATATGCTTTCCCAAAAGTAAATATGTCAGTGAGTTTTGTTTTATTTTATATACTCATTCTTAAGATAGTTTAACTTAATACAAACGTGTATCATACTCAAGAGATGTAGTCAGAGTTGGGCAAGACTAGAATAATTTCAGATTATGAAAAGTGAGTTAGAAACACCTGGATCCAAGATTTATATCATGCCTAAATCCTGAAAGTACTCTGGTTTTATAGCTCTTTAGAGGAAAGGCAGGAACTACATTAACACTTGTTAGTGTAACAGCTAATGCATTGCTGACTAAAACTTCAAAAAAGCTTAATATTATGTCAAAATATAAAAAGGAGGAGAAAATAAGGGTGTTTTTTGTTTAAAAAAAATGTGGAGTTATACATTCTTACATGTTTGAAAAGTTCAGTAAACGTGAAGTCATTTTTTGATACTTTTTATTAATTTAAATAAAATACTTTATTTTGGCTTAATACTGAAATAACGTATAGACTTTAAATTCTAAATCCTTTCAAATATGTACTTAATAGATTTTTCTCCACTCACAATTACCAGGAGCGTCATCCTGTTCACATTGGAGTTTAACAGGAGTTTTGCCAGTGACTGCAGCAGAAGTAGAGTCAAGCCAACATGTTGCAAACTCAGACCTAGACTTTGGTCTTGCAAGAACCTCAGCATGTGTGTAACTCTACCCGAGTAGTCAAAATCATTGGGATTCCTCCATGTGCTTAAGCCTTTTCAGTCTTAGATGTGTTGAAAAGTTGCCCCATGAATGTTTCAAAGACTGTCTCAGTTTAAAGACTCAACAAACCATATTTTGGGATTCCATTACTTTGTCTAGATTGAATATGGCCATTCCATGTTAAAAACGTGGGAAGCTGATTTCACTTAAATTTACTGGAGCTTTATCACATTATAATAATACCAACTTGTGCTCTTTTTTCCCCAGCAAATTCCAATCAGTCACAATTGTCATTCACTACTGACCGCATTCCAGCCAAAATAGTTACACTTTTGTTAGTCATAAATCATACTGTCATTTCTCAAAAGAGCATAAAATCAACCAGTACATCTGTTAAGAATTGTAGTAGAGCGCTGCCGGGGCTCGACCCTCCTTGAGGGGGAAGGGGAGCCACACCGGCTCGCCTCACTCCTTCTGCCCCGGGCCCATCCCTTGCTGTGGGGTTGAGCACGAGAGAATAGTATATAAGTATGCCCCGGCCCTTGGGCGGGGCGGGGCAACACACACAGTCTAGGCTCAGGCCTTTCAGCAGGGGCTGAGCGACAAGGTAACAGTATATATATAAACCCAGGCCCTTAGGCAGGGCGGGGCAGCACACAGCCTATGCTCAGGCCTTTCAGCAGGGGCCGAGCAACAAGCGAGCAGAGACGGCCTCCTCAGGTCAGGGGAGGGGGAGTCTGCCACCCTTGGAGGGGTGGCAGGGGGAACGCAGGCCCTCCCACTCCACTGCGTTCCAGCCCAGGGCCCTAGCAGCGGTTAACGCTGCTGACAGTCAGTAGGGAATCCTGACTGAAACACACTGTCATTGGCTCAGGCGAGCCTGCAGCCTGACTGGGGTCGGCTGCCCCTGGGCCACTTCCAACCTCCCCCTCACTGGGTACCTGCCCTTTGCCAGCGTCATCCGGGGCATCCCAGACCATGGGTTCCTCAGGGTGTCTGCCGTCGGGAGGTCCAGTCCACTCCTCGGGGTACTGGGGTTCGGGAGGTCCAATCCACTCCTCGGGGCACCGGGAGGTCCGATCAACTCCTCGGGGTACCGGGGGTCGGGAGGTCCAGGAAGCTCCTCCACAGGCCAAGCGTCGGACCACTCAGTCAGCTCCTCTGAGTACTGGCCCCAGGGGAGGTCAGGCCAGTACCCCTCCGGGTACCTGGCACGGGGTAGGCCAGGCCCAGCAGGACCTTGGGCCCTAGTATCTGCTCTCTCTGGCTGCCTCCCTCTAACTGAGCCCTGGGGCCGGGCTTTTGTACTTCCTGTCCCGCCCCTTGACTTCCGGGGTATGGGGACAGGCGGCGGTGGCCTTGGACTTCCTGTCCCGCCCCTTGACTTCCGGGGGGCGGGGACAGGCAGCGGGGCCTCCGCCCGTGGCCACACCACCTCTGGCCTATGTCCCTCAGAAGTGTGGGGAGTGGGGCCCCCTCGCTACAAGAATATAATTCTGTTCTTTCTAAGCAGCAGAACACTGAAGATTTAATGAGAACAGAAACCATTTAGAGGTGTCCACTAAGGTATTTAGATATTCTGGCTAAGAAAGATGATTCACTTCCTGAGTGATATATAAATATGCATTGGTAGAATCTTTTCTATCCAAACAATTTTCTATATAAAATATAACAAATTGTTTGTTTAAAATATATGCAGAAACTTAAAAGTAATACGTATTTTACAGTTGTTTGAAATGTTTGCACATAAAGTGGTCAATTCTACTATTTTCAGAAAAGTGTAAAAAATGGCTTGGGGGAAAATAACTTTTTGCACAAAATAACCAGAAAAAGACTGCAAAATTAAATGAAAAATGACAAATTTTATGGCCATTGTTTCATGCGTGAAAAACTTCTACAAAGTGTGTTCCTGCCTGCTTCTCCAGCTATTTTATGGTGCAAACCCTAGAAATATTTCCCTCCTACAAGTTCTTATTGAGGGAACAGACAAAGATTGAGGACAAGTCTGCCTCTGACTAGTCTGTCGTAGTGTTTTTCTACCGCCTGAAAATCTCCATGATTAATTTATACATTCCTCTACCCCAATTCAAGTCTGGTTTGACTGTGCTAAGAATAACTTGTGTTCTACAACCAACACATCAACTTTGTTTCCAGCTTAAAGAATTAGTAGTAGTTTAAAACTTATTTTGTCACTGGAAAAACTTTTTTATATTTTTCATAAGGTGTGATATTGCAGGTGCTGATATGTTTAAAAAAACCTCAGTAGTGATTTTTTTTCTTTCTTTCAGGGCATAGATTCAAAAATTTTTGAAATATTTCATCTGGTCACAGTCCAGACAAGTCTGGTTTTTCCATTCTCAATCACTTTTTTTTATAGCCATACAGCTCCCAAACTATAACACCAATTGAAGATTTGTTGCTGTGACTATGCAGAATTACACAGTCAGCTTGTATAAATATTTAACCCTTCTATTGAAGGTGTCATAACCTTAGTCCCAGATTTGGACCTTAGCGTCCAAAATATGGGGGTTAGCATGAAAACCTCCAAGCTTAGTTACCAGCTTGGACCTGGTACTTGCTGCCACCACCCAAAAAATTAGAGTGTTTTGGGGCACTCTGGTCCCTCTGAAAAACCTTCCCTGGGGACCCCAAGACCCAAATCCCTTAAGTCTCACAACAAAGGGAAATAATCCTTTTTCCCTTCCCCCCTCCAGGTGCTCCTGGAGAGATACACAGACACAAGCTCTGTGAATCCAAACAGAGTGACTCCCCCTCTCCGTTCCCAATCCTGGAAACCAAAAGCACTTTCCTAGTCCCCCAGAGGGAATGCAAAATCAGGCTAACAAATCCAACACACAGATCTCCCCTGATTTCTTCTTCCCACCAATTCCCTGGTGAGTACAGACTTAATTTCCCTGAAGTAAAGAAAAACTCCAACAGGTCTTAAAAGAAAGCTTTATATAAAAAGAAAGAAAAATACATACAAATGGTCTCTCTGTATTAAGATGATACAATACAGGGTCAATTGCTTAAAAGAATATTGAATAAACAGCCTTATTCAAAAAGAATACAAATCAAAGCACTCCAGCACTTATATTCATGCAAATACCAAAGAAAAGAAACCATATAACTTACTATCTGATCCCTTTGTCCTTACACTTAGAAACAGAGGACTAGAAAGTAGAAACTACTTCTCCAAAGCTCAGAGAAAGCTGGCAGACAGACAAAAGACTCAGACACTAAATTCCCTCCACCCAAAGTTGAAAAAATCCGGTTTCCTGATTGGTCCTCTGGTCAGGTGCTTCAGGTGAAAGAGACATTAACCCTTAGCTATCTGTTTATGACACGCCCCCCAAATTGCAGACAGTGGGGAAGCTCACTGGCGGCGATTTTCTTCTAGAACTTTAAAATAAACAGATTAATACAACACATGCACCTTTACATATACTACTAAGTATATAACTAACAGACTTCTACATTTTAAGAACACTTTTTAACTACTGAATTCTGGGAAACTCTCACGGGAGAGTGCATCAGCTACTTTGTTAGAAGCTCCTGTGATGTGTTGAATTTCAAAATCAAAATCTTGGAGAGCTAAACTCCAACGAAGAAGTTTCTTGTTGTTTCCCTTGGCAGTATGAAGCCACTTTAGTGCAGCATGGTCAGTTTGTAGTTGGAACCGCCGTCCCCAAACATATGGGCGTAGCTTTTCCAGGGCGTACACAATGGCATAGCATTCCTTTTCATTGACTGACCAGTGACTTTCCCTCTCAGACAGTTTCTTGCTGAGAAACACGACAGGATGGAAGTTGTGATCTGTTGCTTCCTGCATGAGCACTGCTCCTATACCACGCTCAGATGCATCCGTGGTTACTAGGAATGGCTTGTCAAAATCCGGGGCCCTGAGCACAGGGTCAGACATGAGCGTTGCCTTAAGTTGGGTAAAGGCCTTTTGACACTCATCAGTCCACTTAACGGCATTTGGCTGGGTCTTTTTGGTCAGGTCGGTCAATGGGGCAGCGATTTGGCTGTAGTGTGGTACAAATTGCCTGTAGTATCCGGCCAAGCCTAAGAAGGATTGGACCTGCTTCTTTGACTTTGGGACAGGCCACTTTTGGATAGCATCCACCTTGGCCTGTAGGGGGTTTATGGTTCCTCGACCCACCTGGTGCCCCAGGTAAGTCACTCTGTTTTGGCCTATTTGACACTTTTTGGCCTTAACAGTTAGTCCGGCCTGCCTGATGCGCTCAAAGACCTTTTCCAGGTGTAGTAGGTGTTCGGGCCAGGAGTCTGAAAAAATGGCCACATCATCGAGGTAGGCAACTGCAAATTCTCCCAGTCCAGCTAGTAGACCATCTACCAGCCTCTGGAAGGTGGCGGGTGCATTTCGAAGGCCGAAAGGAAGGACATTGAATTCATACACCCCCGCATGGGTGACGAATGCTGACCTCTCCTTGGCAGGTTCATGTAGCGGTACTTGCCAGTACCCCTTGGTTAAGTCTATTGTAGAGATGAACTGGGCACGTCCCAACTTTTCCAATAGCTCATCGGTACGCGGCATTGGATAGTTGTCCGGACGAGTTACAGCATTTAGCTTACGGTAGTCCACGCAAAAGCGTATTTCCCCATCTGGTTTGGGTACCAGAACCACTGGAGATGCCCATGCACTGGTAGATGAGCGGATTATACCCATCTGTAGCATGTTCTGGATCTCCCGTTCTATAGCAGCTTGGGCATGAGGAGACACCCGGTAGGGTGGGGTTCTGATTGGATGAGCATTACCTGTATCAATGGAGTGGTATGCCCGTTCAGTCCGTCCTGGGGTGGCTGAGAACAATGGGGCGAAGCTAGTGCACAGCTCCTTGATTTGTTGCCGCTGCAGACGTTCCAGGGTGGTTGAGAGGTTCACCTCTTCCATGCCACCGTCTTTTTTCCCGTCGTAGTAGACACCGTCAGGCCACTCAGCATTATCTCCCTGGACTGTAAACTGACAAAGCTGTAAGTCTCTGGAATAGAAAGGCTTGAGGGAATTAACATGGTACACTTTAGGCTTTAGTGAGGAATTGGGAAATGCTATGAGGTAGTTTACAGCTCCCAGGCGCTCTTGGACCGTGAATGGCCCTTCCCATGATGCTTCCATTTTATGGGCCTGTTGCGCCTTCAAGACCATAACCTGGTCTCCTACCTTGAAGGAACGTTCTCTGGCATGTCTGTCATACCAGGCCTTTTGCTCTTCTTGAGCATCCTTTAGGTTCTCTCTAGCAAGGGCTGAAGAGTGTCGGAGGGTGCTTTGTAGGTTGCTTACAAAGTCCAGAATGTTAGTTCCTGGAGAAGGCGTAAACCCCTCCCATTGCTGCTTCACCAACTGTAATGGCCCCTTAACCTCGTGACCATACACAAGTTCAAATGGTGAAAACCCTAAACTGGGATGTGGTACAGCCCTGTAGGCAAACAGCAACTGCTGCAACACTAGGTCCCAATTATTGGAGAATTCGTTGATGAATTTTCGTATCATGGCCCCCAAAGTTCCATTGAACCTTTCCACCAGGCCATTGGTTTGATGGTGGTACGGGGTGGCAACCAAGTGATTCACCCCATGAGTTTCCCACAGTTTTTCCATGGTTCCTGCCAGGAAATTAGACCCTGAATCTGTAAGGATGTCAGAGGGCCAACCTACCCTGGCAAAGATGTCTGTTAGGGCCAGGCACACAGTGTTAGCCCTGGTGTTGCCTAGAGCTACTGCTTCCGGCCATCGGGTAGCAAAGTCCACTAAAGTCAGTACGTACTGCTTTCCTCTGGGCGTCTTTTTTGGGAAAGGGCCCAGAATATCCACAGCTACTCGCTGAAATGGGACCTCAATTATGGGGAGTGGCTGGAGAGGGGCCTTGACCTGGTCTTGAGGCTTTCCCACTCTTTGGCATACCTCACAAGACCGGACATACTTGGCAACGTCCTTGCCCATCCCCTCCCAGTGGAAGGACATCCCCAACCGGTCCTTGGTTCTGTTCACCCCAGCATGGCCACTGGGATGATCATGGGCTAAGCTTAAGAGCTTCCCCCGGTACTTAGTTGGAACCACCAACTGTTTTTGCGGCTGCCATTCTTCCCGGTGTCCACCAGAAAGAATTTCCTTGTATAAAAGTCCTTGGTCTATAACAAACCGGGATCGATTAGAAGAGCTGAGAGGCGGTGGGGTGCTCCGTGCCGCCGCCCAAGCTTTCTGAAGGCTGTCATCTGCTTCCTGCTCAGTCTGGAACTGTTCCCTTGAGGCTGGGGTCACCAGTTCTTCCTCAGACTGTGGACTTGGGCTTGGTCCCTCTGGAAGTGATGTAGGTGATGGGGTTGTTTCCGTTGCAGGTGAACCGCTCTCCGCTGGTGCACCTGAGGGTATTTCAGGCTCTGGCTGAGCCTTTTGGGTATGGCTGTCTGTTGCTTCTGCCAGTTGTGGCTCGCTGGCGCCCACTGGCGTTGAGTTTGAAGATGTGGTTGCACTTGCTGGTGCTGGTTGCTGTTCCAGTTCCGGGCCTGGGACTGGAGATGCTGGGGCTGTTTCAGTGGTAGGCATGGAATCCGGGTCCACTACCTCTGTCTGGGTCTCTGGTAACACAGACGGGGCCTCTGTGGACGGCTCAGGAACAGGAATGGGTCTGGAAGCTTGCCTGGTTTGGCTATGTGTAACCATTCCCACTCTCTTGGCCCGCCTCACCTGGTTGGCCAAGTCTTCCCCCAGTAGCATGGGGATAGGATAATTGTCATAGACTGCAAAAGTCCACATTCTTGACCAGCCTTTGTACTGGACAGGCAGTTGAGCTGTAGGCAAGTCTACAGCTTGTGACATGAAGGGGTAAATTGTAACTTTGGCCTTTGGGTTGATGAATTTGGGGTCAACGAAGGATTGGTGGATAGCTGACACTTGTGCCCCCGTGTCTCTCCACGCAGTAACCTTCTTTCCGCCCACTCTCAAATTTTCCCTTCGCTCCAAGGGTATTTGAGAGGCATCCGGGCCTGGGGATCTTTGGTGTGATGGTGGTGTAATGAATTGCACTCGCATGGTGTTCTTTGGACAGTTGGCCTTGATATGTCCCAGTTCATTACACTTAAAGCATCTTCCATCTGATGGGTCACTGGGCCGAGGTGAGTTACTGGAGACTGGTGAGGTTGAAGGGTAGGGTATCTGTGGCTTTACTTGGGTGGTATGTGGGGTCTTTGGCTGTCCTCGGTTGTAGGGTTTATGGTCTGTGTGCCCCCTGGGGTAATCGTTCCCCTTGACAATAGCTTTCTTGCTTTTTGCCAGTTCCATCCATTTGGCTCCAATCTCCCCCGCCTCAGCGATATCTTTGGGATTTTCATCTTGTATGTACCGTGTGATGTCTTCAGGAACACCATCCAAGAACTGCTCCATTTGTATGAGGAGGTGCAGTTCTTCCAAGGTTTGAACGTTGTTTCCTGTTATCCAGGCCTTATAGTTTTTTGCAATGTAGTAGGCGTGTTTGGGAAATGACACCTCTGGTTTCCACTTTTGGGTTCTGAAGCGCCGACGGGCATGATCTGGGGTTATCCCCATTCGGTATCTGGCCTTGGTTTGAAAAAGTTTATAGTCATTCATTTGCTGCTTAGGCATTTCAGCTGCCACCTCTGCTAAAGGTCCACTGAGCTGTGACCTTAATTCTACCATGTACTGGTCTTCGGGGATGTTGTACCCAAGACAGGCTCTTTCAAAATTTTCCAAGAAGGCCTCGGTGTCATCCCCTGCCTTGTAGGTGGGAAATTTCCTGTGCTGTGGAGCAATAATTGGCGCCGGGTTGTTAGGGTTGGCTGGCACATGCAGCCCAGCTTTTGCCAAGTCCAGTTCATGTTTTCTCTGTTTTTCCTTCTCTTCATTCTCTTTTTGTTGTTTTTCCATTTCTTTTTGTTGTTTTTCCATTTCTTTTTGGTGTTTTTCCATGTCTCGGCGGTGGGCCGCCTCTTCTTCTTCTTGCTTCCTTCTGTGGGCCAACTCTTCTTCTGCTTGTTTCCTTCGGTAGGCCACCTCTTCTTCTTCTAGTTTTCTTTTGTGTGCTGCCTCTTTGGCTGCCTGTTTTCTTTGGTAGGCTGCCAGTTTGATGCTTTCTTCCTTTTCTTTCAGCTCCAGTTGTTGCCTGTGTTCAGCTTCTTTGAATTGCTCTTCGGCCTCAATTTTTGCCTTAGAAGTCATGATTCCTGTTTTCTTGTGTTGGGGTGCCCTCCGGTGTTTATCTTCTGAACTGCAGGTTCTCTGTTGCCTCCTGAAGTCTGCCTAGCAACAGTGCCTTTAGCTAATCTTCAATGTTACTTAAACCTGAAAAACCACTTTATTTGCATGCATATAGTGCTGGTACTTGCCTCCTAATGGGAGGGCTATTGCATGACAAAAGACCCTTAACACTCTGGTAATGGCTTCTTGCTTAACATGCAAGCCACAAACTGCCAGAGAGAGCAGAAAAAAAAATTTCTCTCTGGTTCCCTTTTAAAACCAACTGTTTCTCTCTGCTAAAAAGCCCTTAGCAGAGAAGAGAAAAATATAATATTCCTACTGGCTTCTGGATTCTGTCTATATCCCACCTCTGCCACCATGTCATAACCTTAGTCCCAGATTTGGACCTTAGCGTCCAAAGTATGGGGGTTAGCATGAAAACCTCCAAGCTTAGTTACCAGCTTGGACCTGGTACTTGCTGCCACCACCCAAAAAATTAGAGTGTTTTGGGGCACTCTGGTCCCTCTGAAAAACCTTCCCTGGGGACCCCAAGACCCAAATCCCTTAAGTCTCACAACAAAGGGAAATAATCCTTTTTCCCTTCCCCCCTCCAGGTGCTCCTGGAGAGATACACAGACACAAGCTCTGTGAATCCAAACAGAGTGACTCCCCCTCTCCGTTCCCAATCCTGGAAACCAAAAGCACTTTCCTAGTCCCCCAGAGGGAATGCAAAATCAGGCTAACAAATCCAACACACAGATCTCCCCTGATTTCTTCCTCCCACCAATTCCCTGGTGAGTACAGACTTAATTTCCCTGAAGTAAAGAAAAACTCCAACAGGTCTTAAAAGAAAGCTTTATATAAAAAGAAAGAAAAATACATACAAATGGTCTCTCTGTATTAAGATGATACAATACAGGGTCAATTGCTTAAAAGAATATTGAATAAACAGCCTTATTCAAAAAGAATACAAATCAAAGCACTCCAGCACTTATATTCATGCAAATACCAAAGAAAAGAAACCATATAACTTACTATCTGATCCCTTTGTCCTTACACTTAGAAACAGAGGACTAGAAAGTAGAAACTACTTCTCCAAAGCTCAGAGAAAGCTGGCAGACAGACAAAAGACTCAGACACTAAATTCCCTCCACCCAAAGTTGAAAAAATCCGGTTTCCTGATTGGTCCTCTGGTCAGGTGCTTCAGGTGAAAGAGACATTAACCCTTAGCTATCTGTTTATGACAGAAGGTTAATTCATTTCCATTCCATTGTGCAATCTATCGCTTGAATACTAGCTCTTGTCTTGACATTTGGTCTACTAGTGGAATCCAAAGCAAGATTTAGCCAGAAGTGCAAGATCAACAAAAGAAGGGGCTGCATAGCTAAATGCCATAGTGAAAAGCAGGCTGTGTCCATCCTGCACTGTGTGGCTACACTTATGAGTGAAAGGTTCTGGCAGAGGGAAGGCAGCAGGGAGCTTCCAAAGTCTTTCCTCGCTGCCTCCCCCCTGCCAGAGCCTTGAGCTACTGCTGGAGTCTTTCCCTGTGGCAGGGAAGACTGGGAGGCAAGAGGATGCTACACTGCTAAAAGTAGCAGTGTAGATGGGTGAAGGCACTGCTTAGGTCTGAAGAGAGCCACGGAAGGTATATACCCACAGGGCTCGGTAGTGTCTTTACTCACCTAAGCAGGGCTTCATTGTCTATTATTTATATTGGTCCTGGGAGGGACATGCAGTATATGTACTGTCAATGCTACCAAAAGAGTGTACAGTGTAGACATACCTTTACATAACATAACTCCAAAAGCTGGGACTTTAAATAATACCTTAAAAGATGCCTATCCAAGGCTCCAGGCACCTTAACACTTCATTCATGCTGTTGAGATTTCATTATATTAATCATTTTAACAGAAACTCAGCCAGTCAGACACCTACAGAAACTCCTTTCCACCCATTCATTGTTCTAGAAGCACGGACCTCTTGTAAAACCCTTCCAAACAGCTGTCTTTTGCAGAGTGCCTAGAAGGTCATCGGTTTTGGTGTACTTTGGACAAAGTGAGGAAAAAGTTCTGGAGCCCTCCCAAAAAATGGCTTGGCAGCCACCTCTTCTCCCTCCCCCTGCTCCTTTTGTAACAACGGGAATCTAGCTCAAGCACAGCTGTGGCAGTGTGGCATTGAAAGAGGCAATTCCTAAGATAGGTGGGGCCTTGGCCATTAATTTACATATTAGAGCTTAAAATCATAACTCACTTCTAGAATATTTTCATTTTAGGGAATTTCTTAGAGTTTAAAATAAAATCTTCTCCCTACAAGGGCTATACCATGTTGTGTATGGTACCAAAGAATCCTGCAGGACAGAGAAGAAAAAATATGTTAGAACCTTTTTAAAAATTTTTTTAAAAAGCATTTGGTAAAATGTGGGGCATGGCCATACGCGATAGTATAAAGGGTTTGAGATGACCTGTGTAACTCATTCATAGCTTTGAAACTTGTGAATGAGAGCTATCCTAAACGCATGCCAATAAATCTTCATACACAACACCATTATATATTCCCCTCTCTTTTTTTGTACATACCTGTATGTATGTACATATGTGTCTGTGTGTAGATATAAGGTGTGTATTTTGATTTCCACTTTGGGACTACAGCCTAGTCAACAACATACACTTTTGAATATATCTTCTTTTTATATAATCTCTGATGAGCCTTATCACAACAGTACTAATTCTCATGAACCCTCATGCCCCTACTGCACCTTTTGCAAACCAGTGCTTCGTATGGCTTGGCCTCTAAGGAGTTTCACTAACTTCATATTTACAGGTCCTGTTGTAAACTTTGCAAATGACAGCAGGATGATACATTAATTTTGTATATAACTTATTACTACTTATATTATAAATTGTACAAGAGTGTTCTTTTTCTAAGTAAAAAGGTATTAGTAAGACAAATCCAGCTGTTTCAACTAGTTCTACTAAGGAAGTGAGTCCTGCATGCAGGAGGAGATTTTTGTGGTATAAAGACAGAAGTATGTAATTGAGAAAATATATCAGTGTGGTAAGAAGAGAAGGTAAGTCCTGCAAGCATTTGCTTGAGTTTTGACATCACCTTGCTTGTGCTATTCCTGTTGTGTTCATTTTCCATGCCAAATGCTAACTCCCTTCATAAGCATCTCAGAGCTTGAAGCAATTGATCTGTATGTGCATACATTAGCATATTTAAAGCCATGAGTTACAGTAAGAAGCTAAAAGACTAGTTAGGAGAGAACTTTTGGACTTCTGCACTGCAGGGAATGGCAAACTTGGAATTTTTATAAAACATGTTCAGCTGTAAGGATCTGCTGCTATCTCTTGGAAAAATACAGTTTAGATGTAATTATGCTTCTATATGTTCTCTGCTTCTCTTTGTAATTTGATTGTTCAGGAAATGTTTCGAGACAATATCGTGTTTTCACTGAGTTCATCTTCCTCTGTTGCTTATGTTTTTTAGCAGTCCTAGTTTCTTTTAAGTGACATGACAATTACTTGCTGTGATGATCATGATATCAAAAAGAGGAGATTGTAACTTCAGGTGCAGAATAAGAAATGGGCTCAAGACAGGTTAGGCCTAAACTTGATCCCCAGATCTGAACTTTGAGCAACTACACCTCCAGATTGGGGGCTAAACTTTAAGGGTTGGGCTGTCTCTAATGCCCTGCATCAGACCTCCTTATGCCCTTAAAGAATCAGGGAAGTTGAAACTCACATCCACATTTTGTGACTTAATCCTGTTTTTAAGCTAATTCTCTGTAATACATTTTTCTAAAGCTTTTCAGGAAACTGTCATCTATTAATATTATTTTACTACATTTACCACAAACTTACACTGCACTCTGTCAACAGTGTGTTGTTCCTCAAGAGGCAATAAGTAGGTAGGAGAGCACTTTTGGAGAATGATCCAGACCAGCAATGATTCTAAATGCTCTTAGACCATGACTGAGCAGAGCATCTGTATTCAGGAAGGGCACTTAAGCATGTGACTAATTTGACTAACTTGCAGTCAATGGGACTCAAGCTCGTAAACTTTAAGGTTAGAAGGGACCATCATGATCATCTAGTCTGACCTCCTGCACATGGCAGGTCAGAGAACCTCACCCAACTCACTCCTGAAATAGAACTCTAACCTCTGTCTGAGTTACTGAAAACTTCAGATCATGGTTTAAAGACTGCAAGTTACAGAGAATTCACCGTATCAGAGGGGTAGCAGTGTTAGTCTGGATCTGTAAAAGCAGCAAAGAATTCTGTGGCATCTTATAGACTAACAGAGGTTTTGGAGCATGAGCTTTCGTGGGTGAATACCCACTTCGTCGGATGCATGTAGTGGAAATTTCCAGGGGCAGGTATATATATGCAAGCAAGAAGCAAGCTAGAGATAACGAGGTTAGTTCAATCAGGGAGGATGAGGCCTTGTTTTAGCAACTGAGGTGTGAAAACCAAGGGAGGAGAAACTGGTTTTGTAGTTGGCAAGCCATTCACAGTCTTTGTTTAATCCTGAGCTGACGGTGTCAAATTTGCAGATGAACTGAAGCTCAGCAGTTTCTCTTTGAAGTCTGGTCCTGAAGTTTTTTTGCTGCAGGATGGCCACCTTAAGATCTGCTATTGTGTGGCCAGGGAGGTTGAAGTGTTCTCCTACAGGTTTTTGTATATTGCCATTCCTAATATCTGATTTGTGTCCATTTATCCTTTTCCGTAGAGACTATCCAGTTTGGCCAATGTACACAGCAAAAGGGCATTGCTGGCATATGATGGCGTATATTACATTGGTGGACGTGCAGGTGAAAGAACCGGTGATGGTGTGGCTGATCTGGTTAGGTCCTGTGATGGTGTCACTGGTGTAGATATGTGGGCAGAGTTGGCATTGAGGTTTGTTGCATGGACTGGTTCCTGAGCTAGATTTACTATGGTGCGGTGTGCAGTTACTGGTGAGAATATGCTTCAGGTTGGCAGGTTGTCTGTGGGTGAGGACTGGCCTGCCACCCAAGGCCTGTGGAAGTGTGGGATCATTGTCCAGAGTGGTTTGTAGATCCCCGATGATGCGTTGGAGGGGTTTTAGCTGGGGACTGTATGTGATGGCCAGTGGAGTCCTGTTGATTTCTTTCCTGGGTTTGTCTTGCAGTAGGAGGCTTCTGGGTACACGTCTGGCTCTGTTGATCTGTTTCCTTATTTCCTTGTGCGGTTACTGTAGTTTTGAGAATGCTTGGTGGAGATTTTGTAGGTGTTGGTCTCTGTGTGAGGGGTTAGAGCAAATGCGGTTGTACTTCAGTGCTTGGCTGTAGACAATGGATTGTGTGGTGTGCCCATGATGGAAGCTGGAGGCATGAAGGTAGGCATAGCGGTCGGTAGGTTTTCGGTATAGGGTGGTGGTAATGTGACCATCACTTATTTGCACTGTGGTGTCTACGAAGTGGACTTCCCGTGTAGATTGGTCCAGGCTGAGGTTGATGGTGGGGTGGAAGTTTTCCAGAGTCTTCTTCCCATGGATCCAGATGATGAAGATGTCATCAATGTAGCGTAGGCGGAGAAGGGGTGTGAGTGGACAAGAGCTGAGGAAGCGTTGTTCCAGGTCCGCCATAAAAATATTGACATATTGTGGGGCCATGCGGGTGCTCATAGTGGTGCCACTGATCTGGAGAAATATATTGTCATCAAATTTGAAATAGTTGTGTGTGAGGATAAAGGCACAGAGCTCAGCAACCAGTTGTGCTGTGGCATCACCAGAGATACTGTTCCTGACAGCTTGTATTCCATCTGTGTGTGGGATGGATATAGAGGCTCTCTACACAAACATGGTGGCTAGGATGGTGTTTTCTGGAAGGTCACCAATGCATTGTAGTTTCCTCAGGAAATCAGTGGTGTCACGGAGATAGCTGGGAGTGCTGGTGGCATAGGGTCTGAGTAGAGAGTCCACACATCCAGACAGTCCTTCAGTGAGAGTGCCAATGCCCGGGATGATGGAGCGTCCTGGATTTGCGAGTTGGGTAGTAGATAGAATAACACTGGTCGGGGCTCTAAGGGTATGTTGATTTGTTCCGGTGTTTGTGTAGGGAGTGTCCTGAGTAGATGGTGCAGTTTCTTAGTGTATTCCTCAGTGGGATCTGAGGGAAGTGGCTTCTAGAATTTAGTATTGGAGAGTTGTCTGGCGTCCTCTTTTTGGTAGTCAGTTCTGTTTATGACGACAACAGCACCTCCTTTATCAGCCTCTTGGATTATAATGTCAGGGTGGTTTCTGAGGCTGAGGCTGTGGATGGCACTGCGTTCTGCACGACTTAGGTTATGAGACAAGCGATGTTGTTTTTCCACAGTTTCTGCCTGTGCACGTCGGTGAAAGCATTCAATGTATAGGTCCAGACTGTCATTTCGACCCTCAGGAGGAGTCCATGTGGAGTTCTTCTTCTTGTGCTGTTGGTGGGAGTGTAACTGTGTATCAGTGCGCTGTTCAGTGCTGTCCTGAATGTATTCTTTGAGTCGGAGATGGCGAAAGTAGGCTTCCAGATCGCCACAGAACTGAGGATTCACCATTTTCACTTGTTTAAACCGCCAAGTGACACGTGCCCCATGCTGCAGAGGAAGGCAAAACCTTCCCAGAGGCTCTGCCAATCTGATCTGGGGAAAAATTCCATCCTGACCTCAAGTATGAGCATGTGGGCATCCCACCAGCCAGACACCTGGGCTTTTCCATCTAGTGTCTCTTTGTGGGCCATTGGGGATTTTTGTTACTGGCAGTCATAGATGAGAAACATACGTAAGTGCTTTTCTGAATCAGTGCCTCTGTCACAAGATAAATACAGAGGAAGGCAGATGAGATCATAGAATGGGTTATAAAATAACATCCTATAATATGGGGCTGGGGACAGGGAGGAGATGGGGTGGATCAGTAAAGAAACCTTAGAATGTGAAGGTCCTCATATATGGTACATACATGTATTTGTTATAATCTGTCCCAGACAATCTTGCTCTATTATGAAGATGAATAAAACAGAGAGAAAAAATTTTAACTATTTAAATGATAAAGAACCAATAATAATGTTCACCAGTTATTGCTTTTACTTGCAATGAGCATGCCTTGCTCACTAACCTTCTTGTGTCATTTAATGTGCCCCTATTAACTTTTTCATTTAATTGTCTTAAACAAATGTGCCTGAGTACTTGCTTAAATACATCAAAAGTTACTAATAAAATAAAACCCTAAATACATAAGATACACAAGTGAGTATAAATGGAAACAGATTAATAAATGAAGTAGACCCACAGCTGTCATCAGACCTTCACCATCACTAGATTTTTTTTTTCACCTGCTCATGTGGTGCTTGTCCATCATCTGTTGGCAGTGGCAATATACTTCATCTCTCACAAGTTGTTTTCCTACCGTCTTTACATGTTTTCTCTGAGAGCTTGTAACTTTATTAGAGTAGTCTAAGTCCTATTAAATGTACTAAGCAACGTAAAGTGGTCACCATTAAAAAGTCAACATTTATTGGCTGTCAATAAGGAGGGGTTCTTTCGAAAGTTCTCTCTGAGCTATCCTCAGGAATTTTGCCAAAATGATAAATAAATCATATGTGTAAGGGTGCATGTGGGCTTACAGAGGCTGCACTTCATTGACATTTTTTGAAAAAAATATTCTGTTGATGGTATGCCATATATTCAATGTATGTACTTTGAAATAGAAAAGTATGTGCATCTAAGAGCAACAGAAAAGATACTGTAGTGGATTATGGGAATATCCTCCCTCAGGAAACGTTTTTGAAAATACCTGATGCTTAGTGCAGTCTGATCCCATTACAAAGGCAAAGTATGTGTTTGCAGAGTTTATTTGTGTTCTAAGGAATCTCTGGCAGGAATGATTTAACAGTATGGGGAGAAAGGGTTATTCAGTTGGAGGCAGGGAAAATTGCCCCTGCCCATCTCTTCAGTTTGGTAGCAACATTTTAGCAAGTGTGGAAGAAAAAGGAGTCCTCACTCTGAGTTTGAAGCAACAATCCAGAGGCAACTTTATTTTTGAGCAATTGCAAATGCTCAGGAGAGTACACATGGGCAGGTCTCCGTTAGATAAACAATTAGGCAAGCTTTTATACCTTTCATTACATACAATAATGAGCAACAAATGTATTTTGTTATACATTTTCTTCCTGATCTCACTTTTCTCATTCATTTCTGCCACAGTCTACGTTCCATTCTTATCTAACACAAGGTCAAAACAGTATCTCTTACAGTCTGTTCTCATTCACTTTCTACTAGCCTAGGCCTTCAAGTCTCGTGTTATTAGAGTCAGTGTCAGCCTGACTGTGTTAGCCTGACTCTTGCTCGATCCTAGAAAACTAAGAATGTCTGCGCTTTTCCCAACTTCCACACAAGGAACTCTGTAAACTTGTTTCAGTAGGATGTTGGGGGCCCATTATTCTAGATACTAGATGATGCAGACCCTATAAGACCCAACTCTGTTCTGTTAATATCTTTAAAAATATTTAAAGAATGTCTTTTATTTCTATTGATTCAGAGATTGATACTTCCCTCCAAAACATGGGTGCATAACATCATGTTGCTTGCAAAATTGGCTGCAAAGCTTGCTTGCAAATGCAGAGTCACTTATTGTGTGTGTATGTGTCTGTCATATAAATATGGACATGTCTGTGTGTATATCAACTTACGTCTGCATATCCCAGAGCAAAAATCAAGGACTTAAAGTAACCTGAAGTATTTAGCCCACCTGGTTTATACAGCTATTCACAACAGGATCCATTTTTATCAGCTTTAAAGGTGGTTATTTTCATCCTTGATATGTGCATATAAAACTTCCATGAGTGTCAGTGAATCTGTGGAAGTTATACAACTGTGGGGAAACAGGCCCAAAAGCCCTTACAATCTGATGCTCGAGTGATGTGGAGTAACATTGTAGACTAATATCAATTCCTTATTGAAGAGAACATAGGCCTGTAGCTCTTCCAAGCACAAATAATTGATAGCTCTGAGAAATTAAAGTGATTTCTAATGTTCAGTTCTCTGGTAATAAATTAGATCTTCTATAAAACTGGGTTTTAGGGACATAATGACCATCAGGAGGCTGTTGCACCTTGCAGACCAGTCATTTGCAGTGTTGATATGCTACACATATGTCTCAATCTGCAGCTTTGGGACCTCTGAGGCTGTATAACAAAAGTCCTTGTTCTTGCAGCTGCTGGGTAATCTGCCTTCCTGCTGTGTGTATAGCAGGTGCTACAAAGTAGTTTTGGCAATTAACTCTTAAAGCTCCATACAATACTAACATTTCATGCTCTTCAGTCAAACAAATATTTGACAGATTCTGAACAGGTTCCCAAAAGTATATAAGAAAACTAGGGAGTACTGTGATCTGTAGATATTGTTAGTCTGGTATTCTTGATTTCAGACACATTGGGAGTGGGTGCAGTATAAGAATCTAGATATGTAGAACACATACTTAGGGAGGGTCTCTGTTATAGCAAATCCTATCCTGTTACTATCCCTTATAGAGTACAAGAGGATGGTGAATAAAAAGATAAAATTATTAAAGGTGCAGGAAACATTCCAAATTTCAAGTTTTTGACAATTTGTTAAACTCAATTTTCAATGGCATTTTTGATTGAAAAACCTGAAAGTTTCCATCAGCTCTCATTACTATATTGTAACACTACAGTTTATAATACATGTAAGAACAGATGTAGACTTAAAAGTAGGAATGCTAAGTAGATTATCTTATGTCATGTTCTTTTGATTTAACTCACTTTTATTCAGGAAACTATAGAAGAGAGCAATTTTTGGAAGATACAATACTAACTGGCCCCTAATGCTAAATAAGATTGTTAGTAGAATAATAGGTAGATTCTGACAGAATCTATTTAAACCTGTAAGTGGACAATACAGATGTTCTGAAATAAACAGGCCTGTTTAGTATTCTGGTCTCTTTCAATGGTTTAATTCTATATTAGTCTAATCCAAGTAGTTCCTCATACCACACTCATCACCACCATGGTATATGAGTGCCTAAGAAGTATTGCTGCAATCAGGGATTTCAAGTGCCTTCTTAAAATGCTTCCTTAGAAGATCAGTGTTCTATACAATCAATTTCACCATCAATCTGTCTGAACTGAAGCAACACACCACACAACAGCAGTGCTCAGCTCTACCTCCACTTAGTTGTCCACCTGAAAAGTACCAGTTGTTTATGGAATAACACCAACAGAGAATTTGGTGTTGTGTTTCTGGTTTTCTAAGTAGCTGATGACATTTGTCATTCCTGGAGGTTCCAGATCATGGCACCCATGGGAACTTCCTTCACCAGCATGAGAGAGTGCAGAACAATTTTACAGACATGTTCTGCAAATTGAGAAACAAATAGATTTATAATAGCAAGTGGGAGGCAATAAGAGATTGTTAAGTAGGAGTAGAATGTTTGCAGATGCAGTTTAATTTGTGTAGTAATTTAACTTCTAGGAACTAGGTGCATTCATACTTGTCTGTAGTGGAGAGCATATTCTGTTAGTAGGACCAAACACTGGCTGTCTTACTCAGGTGAGCTGTATGCATTTCTGCTGAGTTGCATGCAGTGAGTGGGTTTAACATCTCAGAGAGACCCAAGGATCCTTTGCCATGGCTGCTACTGCATCACCTTTAAAACACTACTGCAGCCACTGCAAAATATTCTGGGATATACATTTGGGAACTAAATGTACCAATTGGAGAAAGAGAAAGCTAATGATATAAATAGGTGACTGGTTTGGTGGAAAGAAAGGAAAACTTAGGATTTCCTTCCCCACGTATCACTGACTTCATGTAGAGGCTGTTTTCTACAGCTCAGATGCTAGAAGGTGGTGGAGCACTACCCAGAGTTGGCATCCCTGACGCCTTTTTATATGAATTTATTTAGGTTTAAATCTGTACCTGAAGCCTGCAAGACCCAAGTCCTACATTTTCTTTCAGCATATGGGAACATCAAATATCCTAAATACAAATGAGAACCTTGTCGAACTCCATAGATTCAGGTTTATAAGGGCTTGAATCCAGACCAGAATTTCTTTGGGTTTAACCACTCTCCCACAATATGCCACTTCCTCAGAGGTAGTGTTTGCATGTCTGAGAGTTACATTCATGGTGTTCTTGCTGTTAGTTTTAATTTAATTTCAGCCTTATCACTGAGGTATCCTTTAGTATTTTGTTTGCTGTCAGTGTGCTGAGGCTGGTGATTTTACTGTAGAATGTTTACTATCAGCAGCCTGAACTCTTTAGAAATATTACAGTATATTAAAAAACCATGTGGAACAGGATAGTATTTCATTAGAGACTCAAGCATCATTTATTGTGGTGATTAGATATCCATATGTATTGCTCTGGATGCTATAATATATGGTAATTGATATTATCATACATTTTGTTACCAAAGGAAATTTCATACAGTTATTTAAAAATGGCAATCTATTATGCTCTGGCTATTTGTTCTGCTATAAAATGTTGATATAAATGTATGCATCATGTACAAGAGCTTCATCACACAATGTGGTGGTTTTATCTATTTTTAGTTATCTTCTGGAACAGAGGTTGAGTGGCAGATTCTGTCCTCCACAGAGGCTTTACATTGCTCTGGAGGCATAGAGGAGTATTACAGGCAGCAGAACTCTCCCTTTTCCTTGAGAATAACCCCAGTGCAGAAGCAGCACAGGGATAATGTAGGCCTTATCTTGCTCCTCCCTCCGGCTCTTTTGCCTTGCAGATCTATGCACAAGAGCATATTGGGGGAGCAGTTGGGATTTGAGGGAGCAGTTGGGATTTAGGGGAGCAGCCTTTTGATAACTGTGGAAGCTGCTGGAGCACTGAGACCACAGTCTACCCTGCTGACCAATATTGTCTCATATCTTTGTACTTACCTGTTAGTCTGTCTGTCTGCATCTGTTGTATTTTATAATTAGATTGGAAGCTCTTTGGGGGAAGGATTGTCTTTTAGTTATGTGGTTGTACAGTGCCTAGCACAAAGAGTTCCTGGTCCATGATTGAGCTTCTAGGTGCTGATAATACAAGTAATATGTTATGGCAGATTCTACCCTCACTTACACTTAAATCTGAATAAAATCTGTTGACTTCAGTGGCTGATGTTCCCCAAGGCAAGTACAAGCTGCTAGGGAAATGGAATCTTCATAAGTCCCCTAGTAATTTTTCTGTCAGGGAAGAACAGTGTCATTACCTGTTGAAGGCTTTGTCTACACTAGCACTTTTGTCTGCAAAACTTTTGTCAATCAGAGGTGTGGAAAAAACACCCTCATGACCGACAAAAGTGCTGCTGTGGGCAGCGCTATGTTGACAGGAGGCGCTCTCCCACAGGCATAGCTGACGCTACTCGTTTGGGAAGGTTTAATTATGCTGGCAGGAGAGTTTTCTTCTGCTGACAAAGAACAGCTACATGGGCAACCATACTGTGGCACAGCCGTAGCCTACACCTATGCTGCTGTAAGGTTTGAAGTGTAGACATAGCCTAAGAGACAAGATGTGTTCACTTCCTCTTCCCCCTCCCCCTCCTTCCCACCTAAATCCATAGGACTTGAGGGATCTCCTGGAGAAAAGGGGCATTCTATAATTCCTTTATAAATTTACTTTCTTATAGGTAGTTGGAGCCATGACTGGGCCTTGGGCAGTCAGACCCAGTGGTCAGAGTTGGAGCTGGGAATTGAGCCAATGGTAAGAGCTGGAGCCAGAGTCAAAGGCCAGCAGCTATGGGAGAATATCACCATAGCTGAATGTACAGTTATCCAGTAATTCTGATGATTGATGCCTGATTTGCAATAGCTGTAAATTATAACATGACCCTCTCTCTAGGTATAAATGTCTATTCTCTATCTCCATCCCCCCACCCCCCTCATATGCATGGGCAATATTACGGTATCTGGAAAGGTAAATGAGTTCATAGTACCACACCAATTAAACTCCCACTTGTAGCTGAATCAGATGTCTGAGATGATTACAAACATTCAGTTGCATGAAGAAAATGATGGAGAATTTGTATGTAAGCCCTGAATTTTTTTCCCCATTAGTATGAGACAGCAATATTTCTCTAATAGGACTGGATACAGGAATATATCTGGAAACAGTCACATGTATTCTTTGCTTCTATCCTAATATAACCTAAATTTGCAGAGCTTAGAGAAACTCCAAAATGACTTTGCATGGTCCCAGGGCTGCAGAGAGGTTTCTGCATTGTACAGGGCAAAACGTGAAACTGAGGCCCTCCCACAACCTTCCAAAGAAACCAAGTGTGCAGAAACACAGAGAAGAGGCCACAGGGGAGGAGGTGATTGGAGAGTGAGCCATTCCCCCCTCTCCAACCAAACTCATCCTGCAGTGGCAGCTTTTGTCCCATGAGGCTGGGCCCTGCTCCTGACTCTAGGCGTTGTGACCTGCCTGCAGGCTCATAACACCACTCAGGTTTGGACTGGCTGCCCCATGCTGGAGGAGTGACCAGGTCAAATCTGATTGGTACTGTGGCCCCTGGTGCCAAGTTGCAACATCACTTGGGGGTGGGAGCTCTCAGATGGGTGGTCTGGGGCAAACTGTCCCTTCCCCCCCTCCTCTGGGTGGCCCTGCATGCTCTACACATTACAAAGAAGGTTAGGATCTATTTGCAGCAAGGTTAAAAACAGGTATATTGAGGAATCAAGGTGAATAATACCCCATAAAAGTTATTAATGAAAACTAGTTCACTGTGCTTCACATATGAAAGTGCAAACTTTCCCCTTTAATTGCCTGGATTTTAAAATTAAGTCCAGCAGGGACCATGATCTTGCACATAATTTTAAAATATACTGGTTGTTGATATGCAAATACATAAGTTTGTTGTTTTTGTAATAAAACCTCAAAGCACGTTGGGATAACTTTTGTAACTGAAGGTAAAAGTGCTGTGGCTGTCACGTTAAAAGAGATCAAAAGACACAGAATGGGAATGACTAATAATAAGAATTGATTGTAAGATGGTTTTCTTCTGTCTCCTCTCACAAAACATGACAAAAAATGTAAACGTCCAAAGAAGTGCAATAGGCCTGGTCCGTGGCCTCCATTCCTCTTGTTTCCTATTGGTCCCAGGCTACAGTCTATATTTATCAGCCAATTTATTAGCTGTGTAAACTTCTATAGGTTTTTGGTCTATTAACCACAATTTTATGTCATATAAATATAAGGCATAAATCTACTCAAGCCACATTAGATCACAGGCCCCCTCAATAATTGTCAGGCCCCACTTATTTCCTTATATAGTCCTTAGCTTCTCTTGCAACTTTGGAATAATTTGTATCTCCTGCTTTCTGACCCTTCCAAAATTTCTTCCTATGTGCTTCAGGTATCTATTCCAATTTTTGAAATATATCAAGTTGTAAAATAGTCTTAATTTCTGTAGTCCTCATCAGCCATCTTATTATAGGTGTGTAAGGCCTTCCCCAATAGTAAGGGAGTCAGATAGTGCATCATCTTCAGCAGCCACCAGGTTTAATTCACACCCACTCTTGAAAGCTTTTAGAAATACATCGCTATCTCTGTCTTTATACTGAGGTAACAATCTATGAGCAAAGTCTGTCTCCACTTATTCAGTTGGTGGATAGCTGCTTGCACAGTCTCTCCAGTTCATGCTATTGGTCTTTTTCTCTGTTAACCAGTCTCTCTCCACCTTCTTTCTCCTGAGATGCAGTTTTTTCCACCCTGGACTACTCTGGTTCAGAGTCCTTGGTCTGGAGGGTGTCTGGTTTGCCCATCTAGTCATTATATACAGCTCAGGCATCCTCATCTGCACATTTGTTTAAAATCTTGTCATTGTTCTTAATATCCGAGTTCTCCTAGTCCATTCAGGCGTCTATCAACCTTGACATTTTCAGGCTCCACCATTGTACTGGTTCTTCCTTTTAAGTCCTTACAAACCATTTCTTTTCTAGTTGTCTGAGTGCAGCAGGCTAATAGGTTGCATCTTTTTAAGATCCCTACAGTTCAACTTTCTTTGAATGACTCCACGAGCTCATCTTTTCTGGACAGTTTATAACTCATTTTCCAGCCTGTTTTCTCCTATTCTCTTCCTCAAAAGAACACAACATTTCCCTTGCTTTTTCTGTACAATACTATTCATTTTTTGCTGATGTCACTTATTGGAAATTCACCACCATCATAATCCACACATTCTGCCACCGATATGTCAGTTATGGGGCGAGCTGTATCTCTTCCCCTTTCTGGTCTCTGAGTGCATCCTCTCAGATGTAGGCTTCTTGTCTTTTTACTTGCAGCAGGAGTGGAATCTTGCAATCCTTCCACTCTTAGCTTGAGACCTAGATATAGTATCCAGCGTATACTAACTGCTTATTAGCCTGCTTCTCTGACTGGGTTTCAGGCACCTGTATGTAATTTTTTAGGACCTTGTGACCAGTGATTTTGATGAAGAGCCTTCTTAAAATGAAGTATTTTTATGTAGCAGTTGGAACAAAGCATCACAGAAAAAGCATTTTAAAATAAAACAGCCTACACACATTTAGTCTCATTTAATCTTGTGCTTCACTATAAGCTAAATTTAGATGGGCTTTCCTCTTAAGTTACAGGAACAGAACTGCGACAACTCACATGGTTTCAACTGCCAAGACCCTTCTATGACCCACCCTGACTACATTCCCATTGTGCCCTCTGATCTTCGTCTTGCCCCATTTTTTTGGGAGAGTCTGTCTTAAATAGAAGAGAGGCCCTCCCATTCCACAGGGAAACTATTACCATAGTGCTTAATCATTTTCTTTGTTTCCAGTCCCATGTGTGAAGTCCTCCTGGTGCTTCAAGCTGTTTTTCCCCCAGAACACCCACCAAGACCTATCAAGGAGACTGCCTTCATGATGTTGGTTCGTTGTTGGAGTGGTTAGACCCATTCAAGTCTCAATGAGTTGTAACCACTGACCTGATTCGTACATCTTCCATATAGGTGAGGTGTTGAAACTTAAAGCTATGGCTACACTACCAAGCTTACAGTGGCACAGCTGTGGACAGCTGTTGGTGGGAGAACTTGCTCCCATTAACTTAGATACTCCAGTCCCCATAAGCGATGGTAGCTATATTGGTGGGAGAGCTTCTCCTGCCAACATAGTGCTGCCCACGCTGGTGGTTAGGTTGGTGTAAGCTGCAAAGGGGTGGCTTATTCACATCGCTGAGCAAAATAATTTATATCCGGGGTAGTTTGGCCCATGGGTCAAATTTGGACTGCCAGACACTTTTGAATGGACCCCAAAATCTTTTTATTTGCCTTTTTTAAATAAATTGTCTCTGGAGTCTGGACCTTGACTCAACTTTGGCCAAAAGTAATTGGCTAACCCTGACTTATACCAACATAAGGTGTAGTGTGCACATAGCCTGAGCACATGCGGCCCCCTCAATTCCCCTTCCTTAGTCTAACATATAATCTTAGAAATCAAGCACATAAATAATATTTTGGGTGAAGACCAAAAATGCAATTAATATGGATGCTTGTTCATTTTTCATCACAACAGCGAAACAAAATACTTCACAGCTATGTTAGGATACTTTTGGAGTGGTTGGTATAGAATCTGGACTGTTGTGTACTCTAGGAAATCACCAAATGGTTGTGTGCTACCTTATCAAATTCAAGTTCAATGACAAACTATGAAACAAATGATTTTAAAACAAGTTATTCAGGCTGCTCTTAATGTAAAGTGAACATGGATTATGCATTAATCAGTTCACATACTTTACTTCATGGATGCCAATATCTGGCTCCTCGAAACTATGGGTGAAAAACAGTTTGCTCAACCTTATGGAAAACTAGATTGTCCTGAATAATAATAATAATAATAATAATTAATAATTAATAATAAAACACTTTCTGGGGACTTTGTACCCTCTGCCTCAGGGATGGCATGAACCCAACTCTCAAACCTCTCAACATGAGCAGTGGTGGTGAAAATAATTTGCTTAAAATTCTTCTGTTTTAATATATGTTAAGAAGAATCAGGTAAGTCTACTGAAATAGCTATCAAAATACAGATCTTTGTGATACTGTTCTAAATTTGAGTATTGTGCTGGTATCAGATACATTACATGGGTCATCAGGTTAACATATCGCATTATTCTTCTGTTTGGTCTACCACACCAAAATTGCACTATCCGATTTCTTGCCAGCTGATAGTGTGCCAGGATCTGTGTCCAAAATGGAAATGATTCACGCAAATCTCATGCAAGTATCCCATTAGAACGTAATTCGTATCCATGCTGATTGATTTCTGAGATGGTCCAGAGATATTTAAGCTAAGGGACACATACTTGACTTTAAATTTGATATAATTTAATTTATCAGTGTTATATTGTTTTCAGTATAGTCTATTTCTATGTAAAGTTTTCCTTTGACTGATATGAGTATGAATACTTTTGTGTGTGTATATGCATTTTTATAAGGTATACTTAATATATTTTGGAAAATAGATATTTAATATAAATATTTAAAGAAAAACTTATTATTGTCAATAATTTTGCTATTGTTGACTATAACTAGTTTATTTGAATGTCATTACTCTTTTTTATTACTTTGAGTCAATGAGAAAATCAAGCTAAGCAAGATGACAGGATTTTCAAATTATTTTCCAGAGGGTTAGAAGTATTCTGATCTGGGGACAGTTGGTGAAAGTTGCCAGCACATTTATATCTCTGTAGCTTCATGATCTGTTTGAGGTGGGACAATGTTGTCTCATTAACTAGGTATTAAATATTGGTAATTATTTCTGACCTCTTAATCCACATCCTAGTATGTGAAAAATGTTTAGAAATATTTCTGTAATCATAAAAAATGTATACAGTCTCATAACTATTTGTAAGTAGTTAAATAAAGTAATATTGTCCATATCTGTGGAAGTAGACATTTCACTTTGTCACTCTGATAGTTCGAAAAGCATGTATGCGCTGTTTCTAGGCAGAAATATACTAGAAAATACTACTAGTAGTAGTCCATGGCTGACGATATTGTTGCAATTCTCATCTGTGGCTACGTACATGCCTCTGAAGTCCAAACCCTGATACACAAAATCTGCTGCACTAAGGACATGAAGTCCCTATGCATGATGTTTGACAATGCATCTCTGTGGCACCTTTCACGTGCAGACTGGAGATGATTTAGCCAATCCTGCTCAAATCTGTTGCTTTCTAATCTTGTCAGAGACCACCAATGAGTCCTGTTCTGAACTGTATTCTTGAGTTCTTTGAGATTGAAAGCATCCCAATGAAGATTGCTCTTCGAGTTATCTTTGAAGCGCTTAAATGGATGGCCCTTCTTTCTTTTGCTCTGGGTGAGCTCCCCATCTGTTTTGGGAGGCAATAGTCTTCCATTTTGATGACATGTCCGGTCCACCTTAGTTGTGCTCGTAGTAGCATTTCCTCAATATTGGTTGTTTTTTTCTCTCTCAAGGACCTTAATATTGGCCACTCTGTCCCTCCAACAAATGCTCATTATTGTGTAGAGGGAGTGCATGGTAAATTGCTCAAGCAGTTTAATGTCCTATCTATAAAGAGTCCATGTCTTGGAACCATACAAGAAAGATGTTAGGACCACTGCATTATAGGTCTTCCATTTGGTGGAATGACAAATGTTGTGTCTGTTAAGGACTTTTGTTCGGAGCTGGCCAACGGCCTGGTTGGCTTACTGATTTTGGAGGCAATTTCCTTAGCAAGCGAACCGTCACTAGAGAGGGTACAGCCCAAACGTTTCAACTGATCCACATTTTTCAACTGTGTACCTGGGATAGAGATGGCAGCACTGGGGTATTGGAATAAGGTACTGGGTGGAATAAGACCTCTGTCTAGCTGAGACTGATGGTAAGGCCAAGGAGTTGGGATGCTTCAGAAAATCTATCAACAATGGCCTGAAGGTTATGTCTATGGGCCATCAGGGCAGAGTCATCTGCAAATAGTGCTACAGTGAGACGTCTCTCCTGTGTCTTGGTCTCAGCCTTGTCTTCAAAGATCAAAGAGAGTCATCTACTCAGTAGCAAATATATATCCCCTAACCCAAGTCCCTTGTGGCATGGCTGAAGACACAGGAAAAGAACAAACTGAACAGCACTGAAGCAGATACACAGCCTTGTTCGCTCCATTTGAGATGTCACATGAATGAGAAGAGTCACTATTGGAGAGCACCTGCACTGTCATATGTATGAACCTTCTTGTTCATACAAATCTACACTAGAATATAATTGTCTAGTATATCTTATTAAACACTGTTATGAGCCATTTTTTACAGTCTGAAAGGATAGCACAAAATGTGCTGTGGACAAAATACGTTGTATACTAGTACAACCCCTAGCAAAATTTGAGTGCTGTGAAAACAAATAGTACATTTCAATTTCATGTGCTACTTGCTGTCTGTGTATGGCATTTACCCCACTTTCACATGTGATTGCAGTAAAAACAGATATTCTTACATCCTTGGACTTAAATATGTGGCCCTATATGTCATAAAGATGAATGTAACCATTCTTATTGCTAATGCCACGTGGCAACCCGGCATGTGCAATACTTGGCAACTTGTGGTCGTGCTTCATCAAATCAGAATATCTGCTTCTTTATATTTCCATTTATAGAGTCTGTCCATCCAGCTATATGGTGTGTATACAGTCTTTTCAAAGACTGTTCTCTCCTGCCATTAACTTATGTAAACATATAGTATACTACATTTTAAAGTGTATTTTATTAGCTCAATTGTATCTCTGAGAATATGATAAAGATGTATTGTATCTGGTTCCAGTTTCCTTTTCTGATAACTGGGATTTGCCATTCAAGGAACAATGTTGAGTTTCAAATTTTTTTTTTTTGTTAACTCATCAGTGAGGAAGCCCTACTTAGCCTTCACTGTCTTCTTTCTCAAGTAACTCAAACTCTATCTCAGTGTTAACTCTTTCTTATAATTTTTGGGCCCCCATATTTGACAGAGGTGGTTTTTTGTTTTTGGTTTTTTGGAGAACCATTCCAAAATGCCCCCCTTTACAGCACTCTGGTTCTTAGACAGTTGAGTAATTTTTCTGTTGTGGACAATAATGTGATGATGTCTCAATAAAATGTTCCATACTCTTTGACATCTCAAGAGTGCTTGGTTGTGCTCTCAGACGGCTATTATGGGGGATGTACTGTAATTCAGGACACAATCATACTTATACCAGACTGATTTTTTTGGAGTCAAATGATGGAGTAATTCCAGGTTAGTGTGTGAGACTCTGAAAACAGCTGTTTTATTAAATATCTTAGACCCACAGTCAATAAAACAAGCATAGAGGGAAGTTTGCAAATTGCATAACTTGTTCCCTGCTCTTGTCTTCCATTGTTGAGAACTGTAACTATTATATCAGATCACACTCTGATTGATAGGGTATCGGGAGTAGCACTTAATCCTCAAGTGAAAATATAATTTTTTGCAAACAACTGTTTTCTAGTTATCATTTTTGTGTGATTTAGTATGTGGAATCTGAGGACACAAATCTGTGTCACTTATAACAGATATACATTGATGTAGCACCATTTACTTCAATGGAGTTACTCCAGTTTTATGTTGCTGTAGCTAAATGAGAGCAGAATTTGGACCCACGTCTTAGCTTTTGTAAAATTGCTGTAGCTGTGCAAAATGTTGATTACAAAATGTAGAGCTAAACAAAATAGAAGTTTTGAAAAGAAACATGAAGCTATGTGTCAAAGGTTGCTACCATTCATAAAGCCTTTGAATATGGCTTGGCCAATTTATGCTTTTTGCAACAAAATCATGAACACTTTTTTCCTCTTTCTCTCTTAGTTTTTCATTTGATTTGCAGCTTCAGCACAACTTGCCAACTAATTAGCTTGGTAACTGCCTGAGCCAGCCAGCAGAGCTTTGAATATCAGAAAAATGTGAAAGATGATCACGTAATTTTAAAAACAACAACATAAAGCTTTTCATTTCTGGGCTACATAGGCCTTAGCAGATGCATCATTCCTGGACAATATAGGCTACTATAAGACTGAATGACTAGGTATAAATTTTGCACATGATTTTATCTCAGCTCATTCATAGAGTATTTGAATGAGAATGTGTAGTCATACTTATAGTTGTCTAGAGTATGGTAAGATCCTTGTTTTGTTCCTTTAATTGTCCTTGAGTCAGAGTTCTGGCAAGGCTTTTGGAGAATTCTTCCTCTGTTTATCAAAAAATACTGTTTTTAGTAACTTTGAGTATTTCTGGGAATATGTGGGCGCGATATTAAAATAAGCTCCCTGTTGGCATTCATGCAAATTAAACTCAATTGCTTGAATGTTCATGAAAATATGAAGGCCATAAGCATAGTCAAAGCAAATACATTTTCCAATTCAAGAAAACAGTTGTGTATATACTTGGGCTTGGTATTCACCCAGGTCTAATCGGTTAAAAATAAAATCATCTCCCTTCTCTGTCCCACTGGCTAAGATGCTTGTCAATGCCTGGGTTGTCTCTCACTTTAACTGTTTCAACCTCCTCCCTGGCTTCACCTTTTTCCATCTTTGTTCCCTCCTGTCTATTTAGAATGAAGCATCTACAATGATCTTTTTTGTCCAGCACTCAGATAACATCACTCCATCTTCAATTCTCTTCACTGGCTTCTACTCTGATATAGAACACTGTGAAAATGCCATCTTCCTCTTCCACATATCTGGTCCTGGGACACCTTCAGGACCATATCTGCTGACTTGAAAGACAAGTATAGCTCTGCTGAGAGAGATTGAGCTGGATTCTCTTCCTGCTTGTGCATCATCATCAGAATAGTTTTCTAAGGCGTTGGTTGTGCCATTTAAGGACAGTCCTGGATTGGCAGCAACGTGAAGCCACACCATCCTGTGGAGAGCTTTGAGAGGCGTTCTGCTTTGGAAAAATTACCTTTCAGAGCTCTCTTTGATGTGCCGGGCACATTTTATGGACTAATAAATGGAGTCCCCATCATTCCCACTTTGGGACAATATGCACCTCTGGGGCTGAATGGAAGAAGCAGTCATTACCCTCCCCTGAGTGAGGGATTGTATTGTTACAAGTATTTATACAGGACATATGCAAGTAGGGGATGAAAGCTCCTTGCTCAGTCATTTCCCCCCATCCCATCTCTGCCCACATGTAAGGATAAACACAATCTGGCTCAAAGTTCTAATATGTAACACCTGTATAGCTCCCACTGAAGACAATTTATGTTATACTGATGTCACATATGGCCTAATTTAATCTGCAAAACATTTATTATTGGTGACAGTTCATATGAAGAAAAATTCAGTTGCACTCAGATTGCAAGCTGAATTTGAGACATAACTGAGACATAATCAGTGTGGAACCCTATGGTGCTTCCCCCGCCACTAGTCACTATAGGTTTTTCAGGTCAGGGCCTGTGTCTTTCTTTGTAACTTGTGTAGTACAGATTTATACTGGTCAGCTCTTAAAAATATTATCATATTAATATAATTATTTGTGATTAAACTAACATTTCTAAGATTTCCACTTTAACTTTTATACCTTGAAAACTTAATATTTTGACTTAGTAACTCAGTTGGGCTGTAAAAGTGCAGGCAATCCCTGAGAGCCTCCTTGCAGTCTGGTGTGGGGCTGCAGGTGTATCCCACCTTAACTTCCCCAAGTACAGCCACAGTCGATTCACTTTAACGACCCCATGCAAGGAAAAGCTAAACATTTTTAAACAAAATTCCATGGTCCCTTTTAATCAGATTTCCAGAACAGAAACCGTTGTAACAAACAGTTAATCAGGACCCTAATTCATGGCTTCCAGACATACAGTCCACACCCAAGTCTCTCTGAGTAAGTTTAGATTTGTTATCTGGGAGAGTAACATTGTATCTGCCGCCTTCCCGGCTTCCATTTCTTTCCCTTCCCCAACCCTCTTTCTCTGCTTCCTATTCCTGTTTATAAGGACAAGGCAGGGCCTACTTAATTATCTTCATGCTGCCTGCTGTAGGGTCCAGCCTGCCACTTAAAGGGGTGCCCTTTTCCCCATACACTTTCACACAGGAAAAAAAAATCTCTAAAGCATCTTAAAAGAAAAGGAAATCATTTCTCTTGCAATCGGCTCATGCTCTTGCCTGCAAAAGTAAATAATAAATCTATCTTGAGTTCACACCCACCACAAGGTGGCAGTGCAGGAATGTTTTTTACTCCAGTCTCTGCTCTAGTTGAGCATGAGAAATCCTTGAGGTATCAATAGGGATAGTATTGTGTTCTTTTAACTTAGCCAGATACAGCTATAAATTCCTATTTAATAATTTTTTAGTATGATTACAAATGTAATATGCTGAGTTCCTGCAATTTTCACTAAAACTGGCTTTGGTTCATTATATCTTTCATTTTGGAAAATGTAAAAGAAAATCTTCTGTTGCTTCTCTCTGTCTTCCCTTTTTGTCAGTCTGGGTTATAAGTTCTTTGGGCAGGTGATTATCTCTCATTATACAGTAAGGCAGACCTTCCAAAAGTCCCAGGTGGTGGGATGGTCCCACTTTGAACCCCCACCCCAGTCCCAATTGAAGTGGACCATTTTCTACATTCATGGCTGTTGGTGTGGGATAGGCAGTGTCCCCTGAGCCCTGGTTTGACAGGCCATCCAAACCAACTGGAATTGTGACCTGGTGCACAGGGTCACAGTGCCACTCAGGTCTGGCCTGGCAGCCCTGCTCGCTCCATCTACAAAGGGGTGGCCAGGCAAGTCAGAGTGGCACTGTGTCATGCTTAAGCTATTTGAATTGTTGAGAGGTATGGTCAAGTAAGAGGAGAGCACAGGTAGTGAAAGAAAAACTCCAGGTACATTCAAAGATAAAATCAGTGCCAGTGTACATCACTGTCAATGTTCAGAGTAGAAGTTTCCATAAGAAAAATCAGTTTGGTTGGGGAATTAGTGCTGCTGGCAATAGGAGTGAAAATTTATGTTTTTAGCAGATTTGTTCAAATTTGTTCACCCTGATTTTTCACAATGCTGCACATATTTAAAAAGAAATTGATGGAAAACTATGCAAGTCCTAGTCCTGCACTTAATGATTTCCCGATCTCGTATGGAAATTCCAAAAATCACCTACTTCATATAACAGCCTAACTTGGAGAATATTAAAACCACAAAATTGTGCTTTCACAAGAACTGTCAGCTTTTTCTCAGCTGCGTAACATATGCTTGGTGTACTATGAGCTACCCAGCAAATGTCCCTTGAGATCATAATATTTCTTAGCTGACCAACTATTGCATCTACAGGGGATTTCTAAAACACATTTTGGCGACTTTTAGAAGAGGGCTGTTAGTACAGCCTGTTTTGCCTTTTCAGAAACAGTCACAATTTAGGCGTAAGATAACACTATAACATAGTAACTTCAGGGATTTTACACAGGTAGTGCACCAGTTAATAAGGAAAATTACATGGGGAGAGGAAGAAACTCTACACTGTTCTGCTTCTGAATTCCTTCCCAAGGTAGTGCTCAAATTGTAAATAAACAGGGACAAAAGGATTCCCAAAATGTGGCTACATGCCCCTCTCTGTTAAAAAACGATGGTGTGTTCCCACTAGTTTTGACTGTAACTTCTCTGGGGCAGAGACCATGTTTTTATTCTGTGTTTGTACAGCATCTAGCACAATGGGGTCTTGCTTCAGAACCAGGGCTCCTAGGTGGTGCTGCAAAACAGATAAATAGTAGTGGTGGTAATTTGGAGAGGATGCCTTTTCCCTTCCTGCAGGAAGCTGTTTCTCAGGACACCCCTGAGCATGCCCAAACCTTTTGCTTTGTTCTCAGGGCTTGGCGGAATGTCTGATGGCTTCATTAACCTACCATCAATCCCCAAAAGGGTCTTTCCACTCACAGCTTCCATGTAGTATAGTATAGTGTGCATGTGTATGTCTATATTATATAAAGTGAATTTTAAGTGCTTGTGACACTGCCATGCTGTCAGATTCAGTTTCTAACTTAGAAACCTGAGCCACATACAGGACCTGAACAAATATAACTTGTCCCTCCCTGATCAGCATCCTGAATCTTCAGACTGAAAACAAACAAAACTTGGCTTCCACTGACTAATTAAGAGGTACCTTTGTGACTAATCTATTTGCATATTTGAATAGAGAGGAGCCTTTTCTGACTTACAGGAACAACAGAAGAAAACCATGGCTCTCAAACACAATTATGCAGAGAGATGCAAAACAATGATATTACATAAACCTACCAAACAATGGCACAGAAGAGTTCAATATGGTACCATAAAGGAAGCATATTTAGACTCCAAAGGATTACACAGTAAGTGTCTGTTCTGAATTTATAAATAAAAGCACAGGCCATTTGTTGGTCATATAATTTATCAACCAAGATGTCTTTGTGAGCAGCAAGCTATCTAACCTAGTTCTACATTAAACATTCCTTCTGGTGAGGAATTCAGACCCAAAATCTCAGCCCAGCCTAGTATTTAGGAATAGCAGATCTATTGTATGATGGCCTGTTTGTGTCAGGAATCAGGCCCTGCAGCAGTGCTAGTCTCTGGGCAACCTAATGAGCACAGATAGTCTATAGTAGGCTGCCTCATCAGCTATACCACCTAACTGGTGGGAAGTCCTTCCCCCGGTCATGACCAACCCCACTGGAGCTGCTGCAGCTGGGGAGAGGAGCCCTTCCCTGGCCCAGCCCCACCAGAGTTGCCACAGTGGGGAGAGGTGCACCTCTCCACCCCCTCATTCCCCGCCCCCCCCAGCCCAGGTGCTGCTGCAGGGGGGAGAGAGTTGAGGGGAGTCCTCTCTCCTCTTCCTCCCCCCATAGCCCCGGCTCAGCCTGCATGCCAAACCCCTCATCCCTGGCCCCACCCTAGAGCCTGCACCCCCAGCCAGAGCCCTCACCCTCACACACCCCAACCCTCTGCCCTAGCCCTGAGCCCCCTCTCATACACCCATTCCCTCATTCCTGACCCTACCCCAGAGCCTGCACCCCCAGATGGAGCCCTCATCCCCCCACATACCCTAACACTCTGCCCTAGCCCTGAGCCCCCTCCAACACTCTGAACTCCTCAGCCCTACCCTGTCACATGAATTTTGTTATGTGCACCCATATGGAGATGATGTGTCACACATCACCTCCATATGAATGCACATAACAAAATTCATTCTGTGCATGGGTGGGAAAAACTAGAGGGAACACAGCTTAGTACTGACTCCTTCAACCACTAGAGTCTAACTGCTCATGTGCTGGACTCTTTCAACTTGAACCCATGAGCATTTCCCCTTTGGATCTGGCTGGGCTGTGAAAAATTCAGCCAGTTTCTCTATTGATTCATCATTTGTCAGTGGTGAGTCAATGAATAATTTAACAACTGGGTAGTTTCAGTCTCATATGGTACCCATCATTCTATCAAGAAAATCAAGATTATTGGTGGGGTCCCTTCTTTTGGGGCTTTCATTGAGGCCCCTTTTGAGTTGATATCAATATAGCAGAAATGTTCTCATGGGTGCAACTTATAGTTCAGGAAAATGGATATTGTATAAAAGTGACACATATTCTGTACTGTTTTGTGTTTTTGTATATTTCATTCTCTTTGTGGCCTAGGTTGCAGCTAGAGAGTAGGGTCATCTTCAGTATTTAATAACTTATGTGACTGTTGTCTGTGTGTCACCTGAGCAGCTCCACTTGTCAAGAACTAGTGGAAACCTTTTAAAAGAAAGCTGAAGGGCATTGGAATCCCATCTATCATAACGATAAAATTGTCAGACACATAGAAGAACATAAATTGTTGGGCAAAAGTCAACACGGTTTCTGTAAAGGGAAATCATGTCTTACTAATCTATTAGAGTTCTTTAAGGGGGTCAACAAACATGTGGACAAGGGGGATCCAGTGGACATAGTGTACTTAGATTTCCAGAAAGCCTTTGACAAGGTCCCTCACCAAAGGCTCTTATGTAAATTAAGCTGTCATGAGATAAAAGGGGAAGGTCCTTTCATGGATTGAGAACTGGTTAAAAGACAGGGAACAAAGGGTAGGAACAAATGGTAAATTCTCAGAATAGAGAGGGGTAACAAGTGGTGTCCCCCAAGGGTCAGTCCTAGGACTAATCCTATTCAACTTATTCATAAATGATCTGGAGAAGGGGGTAAAAAGTGAGGTGGCAAAGTTTGCAGATAATACTAAACTGCTCAAGATAGTTAAGACCAAAGCAGACTATGAAGAATTTCAAAAGGATCTCACAAAACTAAGTGATTGAGCAACAAAATGGCAAATGAAATGTAATGTGGATAAATGTAAAGTAATGCACATTGGATGGATATTAGGTTGGATATTAGGAAAAACTTTTTCAAATGGAGGGTGATGAAGCACTGGAATGGGTTATCTAGGGAGGTGATGGAATCTCCTTCCTTAGAGGTTTTTAAGGTCAGGCTTGACAAAGTCTTGGCTGGGATGATTTAGTTGGGAATTGCTTTGAACAGGGTGTTGTACTAGATGACCTCTTGAGGTCTCTTCCAACTCTAATATTCTATGATTCTAAGGAGATTTGAGGAAGTAGAGGAGGCAGCTTTTTTCTTTTCTTTTCTTTCTTTTTCTTTCCTTTTCCTTTTCTTGTGAATCCCTCTGGCCATCATGGAAATGACACTGATAGTAGCTGCTGCCAGCATTATTTGTCTCACCTGGAAGTCAGTCTTTGCATATCTTACAAGTCTATTGAGTACTCTTTCTTGGTTTGTAACAAAAGGGAAGTCTACAGATGGGGAACAATAAAAAGTGACAATTTGAAGGAGGGAATCCAGTTGAACAAAAATGTACAGTGCACCTTAAAAATGAAAATGAGGAGAAGCACAGTAAAGTTGTATTATCTATATCCATTATTCTGTTAGCTTTGGTAGGTTACAAAAAGACAAGACCGGTAAGATATGAGGCAAAGGGGGAGGAACTGAACATGAAGAGATATTTTAAAAAAAATAAGTAAGTACTCTTTTAGAATGGCTTCATAAACATCAGTCTTCTTCTCTCCTTGCACCCTCAGGCCAAGAGATGTTAGTTATTCCAAAAATCAGTCCTCATAACATGATAGATAACAAACAGTAATAGAACTACCAATATTCATGCTCTGCTTCAGTGCTCAGCCACACTAAGTTTTGCTTTCCCAGCATCTATCCCTCTTTGTGTATGGTTATCTGTTTAGGTCTCAAACCTGCCAAACTTGCTTGGATGAATAATCCATAACATTGATGTGTAAGGGATCCCTTCTGTTAGCCTGGCAGGGTTGGTCTGTAAGCTCTTCAGTGAGGATACCTTTGCTTTAGGATTGCCAACTCTGACTGAAACTCTTCTGGGAGATTTTTCCCCCCCAACATGACATAATGTAATTTTCTTAAAATATCCTATTAAAATCTCCTACATTGCTTTCACTAGTCACTGGGAGATTAATGCCAGTTCCGGGAGAGTCCAGGCCAATCCTGGAGAGTCAGTAACCCTACTTGTCTTCATAATCTGTAAATCACCTGGCACACAATTGGTGGAGGTACCATCCAGATAATAAATAATAACAGCACCATCCATTCTTTATTAAAACAGTACATGACATTTTTAGGAGAGGAAGTGAGAAATGATTACTCCAGGTGAAAGGACGATTTTAGGAAGGCAGAAGTTAATAATTTGAGTTAAAATTTAGCCTAGAAATGGAGGTGTATATTATCCCTTACTCCTGGGCAAAGTGCTAGGCAGTTTCTCATGATCACAGATGTTCTGGAGTTCTGTTATGTCCTATTGAGTAGGAAATAGGGCAATTTGCTTATGAATTTGATTTTTAGAAATATTTCTGTAACATTATTTTGAGATCCATGAAATAGGTGAACTGTGAATAAGGTTATATAAACATATGATGTCTGATTCCACAGCCACTTGAAAATGGACCTATGCTTGTCTGAAGTAATCAGAGCTCCTTTATGTGTGTGTACAGTTGTCTGCTTAGTTACCTGTGTCAGTAGGCTTGGTTTTCTGGGTGAAATTTACTTGCTTTTATGCCATAGCAACCTGACTGTGTCCCTGAGCAGAGCCCCCTGCAGGCCTATACTTACACCCATTTAGCTGAGAGTTAGGATTCATGCAGTTTTAACTAGTCTGGTGCAGGGGGAAGCATTGGCCAGGTAAGGGGCCATATGATCTGTGCTTGCATGGAACTAGTAGGCTTAAACCACCAGCCAGGGGTGCAAAGAGGAAACTGTTGCAATTGTAGGCCACTGGTTGGAATAATGGGTACAGAAAGACCTGGCTTGGGCTGGGCCCTGCTTTACTGTGTGTACCAAGTCTGTTTGCTGGGGCTTTGTGCATGCTTGTGTGAATGTCACCCTCTGTTTATATATTGCATATAATCATTGTGTGAATTCCTGGAGCCTAATAATGTGTTCCATTCTGTGCGTACTGAAAACCGTTGCTGATTTCAGTGAGTTGTGGGGTCACAAGCAATGCACGATCAGGTCCTTAGGATTCAGAAACCATGATTAATAATCATTCTATAAATTGACTTTATACTTCACTTGTGTGTTTTGTTTAGCTCTGCCCATACCAATGGCATCAATGTTTCTGTTGTAATTAAAGTACTTCAAGGGGTGGGGGGCAGAGGAAGAGGCAAGGCTAGAAAGGAATAAAGATGAAACAAAACTACACATGTCAAACAGCATATATGATGGTATGAGGTGCTATAAAGCTTTGGACAAGGTTTTGGAAAGCCCTAGATGACTCACTTTGGGCCCAACCATGTGTAATGTGGCAAACAGGTGGCAATAAAAACTTTATAGCACCCATAGCATCCATTATATATAATAATAGTCTTAGACGTTAAACTGTATAAAATTTTCTTACCTATTTAGCTCAAAAAGTTTTCTAGAAATTATTCAGTGTGATTAAGTAATAACAGCGGCCCTTTTTTCCAGTAACTACTCTGACAGGCTTTTGGTATAGTAACTAGTCTCTAATGGGAAGGCACTGGAAATAATTTAGATACAGAATACAAAATCACCTAAATGATTACGATACAGCCAGAGAAAATATCAGGCTGTGACTTTTTTTCTCTCAGCATCTATTTTTTAAAATCATTCTCAGAAGTATGCAAAGGCCTTTACCTTACCTGTCACATTTTAATTTTGTGCATTTCATCTGGAACCTTAGCAAATACCTAGTAATTCACAGTATTGTGCCACCTCCAGAGTGCTGAGATAAGTAAAATTTTCCAGCCAAACATGTGCATGCAGTTATTATTTGACTGATTAAGAAGTTCTTAATAGCTGTTCTTCATTGTCATAAGGATATAGTAACTACACTTTATTCATTAATTCTCTCTCCTATGTCTTTATCAGTTTTTAAAATCAGCCAGTCTGAAAAGGATGATATGAGAGACAGGTTTCTTAGTCACTGTTCTGGTGGAAGTGTACATTGTATTCTTACCCTCCCGTCTCTGCCTGTGATGTACTCTCTGTACTTTTTGAGAGAATGATGTATATCTCTTAACAAATAGCAAGGGGAAATGTGAAAGTGTTCCAGGAGTAGTTCTGTAAAATATCCTGTGGCGTAGATCACGGAACAATTAATTAGAAAAAAAAGTTTCTAAAATTCAATTTGCTGCAATTCTTTTTTTTTTAAGTGGTTGTTGTGATTATAGTAAAAAGCTCTCGTGGCATCCAGTACTGCGTATGCACAGGCCACAGCCTTTTCATTCTAATGGGAAACAAATTTAGTTCATTTAATCTGTGTTCCTGCTGACTTTTACACCCAGAGTACTCGAGAGGTTTCAATTAAGATAAGTGGTTTTCCTGTTTGTAAAATATTACTTCATTTTCCTGACTTTGATAAAAAATGTTCCCCATTGAAATGTTCCTAAGCACCTAAACACACAGTTGGAAAAGAATAAAGGTCAACTCCTGGTCAGTGGTAGCAGAGGCCTTGCCTAAGTAGCACTCTGAGTACACTGTGGCTGTGCAATGTTTCTATTGTTCTTATTTGTCTTAGTTATTAGAATCAACTGGGAAATTATAAAATTGTACATGTTTGCGGTGGGTGAGGGAGGAGGTGGAGGGATTGCTAGAAAATACACAGTGATAGACAAATTGGAGATAGAAGATATGAATAAATATTGAAAATATATGCAGGAGAGGCCTTTTAAACATGCATTCTTAACTGTAGCGAACTAATTCATTTTATTAGGTATTCATGGTGCAATGCTCATGGAAAACCAGAATTTGGAGACATTGACCTCCTTCAGTTTCACTTGATTCCCCCCACACTCCTATCATTGCCTGGCCAGTATCTGTTTAAGTGAAAAGGCTGAGTAATTTCATAGTGTTACTGTGTTTGTTCAAATGTTAAGCAGCTTGTTTGCATTGAGACTTGGAAACATTGTAGTGTTGCACAAAAAATTACACTGTATCCTTTAAGTCCTGGAAAATTTAATCACATTCTTGCTGCTGGCCTCTTACCTGCTTTGCACAGCTGAAGCTACCTGGACTTCAGGGGTGGACTGAGCCCTCTAAGACATTTACACAGGCAAGAAACCCATGAGTAGTACAACTGTTTTATGGAGGGAAGTATAGCCAGTTATGACAGAAAAGCCACCCAGCCAGGGTTTGAAATCTAGCCCAAACAAATGAAGAATTAGAGGCTCATTCACCTGAACATCTACCAATGTGATATATGACATCATGTGCCAGCAGTGCCCCTTTGCCATATACGTTGGTCAAACTGGACAGTCTCTTCGCAAAAGAATAAATGGACACAAATCAGACGTCAAGAATTATAACATTGAAAAACCAGTCGGAGAACACTTCAACCTCCCTGGTCACTCAATTACAGACCTAAAAGTGGCAATTCTTCAACAACAAAACTTCAAAAACAGACTCCAACTAGAAACTGCAGACCTGGAATTCATTTGCAAACCGGGCACCATTAAATTAGGCTTTAATAAAGATTGGCAGTGGATAGGTCATTACACAAAGTAAAAACTATTTCCCCATGCTAAATTTTCCCCTACCGTTACTCACACCTTCTTGTCAACTGTTGGAAATGGGTCATCTTGATCATCATTACAAAAGGTTTTTTTTTCCCTCCTGCTGATGATAGCGCACCTTCATTGATTAGTCTCATTAGAGTTGGTATGGAAACACCCATTTTTTTCATGTTCTCTGTGTATATATAGCTTCCTACTGTATTTTCCACTGCATGCATTCGATGAAGTGGGTTTTAGCCCACAAAAGCTTATGCCCAATAAATGTGTTAGTCTCTAAGGTGCCACAAGGACTCCTTGTTCTTTTTCGTGTCTATTCTGTAATCCCAGCAACCAGTGAAAATACTCAGCACATTGATTTGCTGTTGGAGTAGTCAGCTGAATCCTGGTCACACTATGCTGACTATTGTAACTGCTTTATTATATTGGCTGTGCCAATGTATTGGTTTCTGAAGCTCTGGCTTAATCCAGGAATATTATGGTGGACAGCTATTACTGGCAGCCTAAGAAGTCACGAGCACCTGTACATTCATCTCTCAATCTAGTTACTAATGTTTATATTTACTAGTATTACAGTAGTGACTGGAGAGCCCAGACAGTTCCTGTCTTGAAGAATTTACCATCTAAACTACTCATGGATAACAACTCCCTGTGAATCTGTGGCTAGCTGAAAATAGAAATGGAAAGCTGATCCAGTAGACCTTACAGGGGCACTGCTGGCCTTAGATTTCAGTACTGACAAGCCAGTCAAAACCTGAAATGGTGTGAGCAGTGGCGGCAGATGGGACTGAAGGAGAAAGCTGTTAGCACCTGTCGGAAAGAAACAACGTTCCTTCCTTTCTAAGCGAATATCTTTTTAAAGGTCTGACTTTGTAAGTTACTGAGCACTCGTCGTGAAGTTGCACTCTATATGATTTTATGAAAGTATGCTGATGAGTGTGAATAAATTGTAACTAAAATATGCTTCACAAAAAAGGTCTCTTCTAAGGTATCATTACAAAGCTTATAATCTACTGAGTGTGATCATCTTATTTGTATAAATGTGTCATTCTTGTATCTGAAACTAGAAATATGAACTATAACTGAGAGCCTATTGTAATTATGCAAAGTGTGGGCCACTAATGGTGGTTTGGAATCTTGATGGCTTCCATTAACCGGGACAATTGACTGTTGGGGGCTCTGTTTTACTTATAAAATATATACTCTGTATACGTGTGTGCTGGCAAGTGGGTAATGATGTTTGTGCTGAAGCTGACTGGAGTGTCTAACTTAGGCCTTGGCTACACTGGCACTTTACAGCGCTGCAACTTTCGCGCTCAGGGGTGTGAAAAAACACCCCCCTGAGCGCTACAAGATACAGCACTGTAAAGCCTCAATGTAATCAGTGCCGCAGCGCTGGGAGCGCGGCTCCCAGTGCTGCAAGCTACACCCGCAAGGGATGTGGTTTATGTGCAGCGCTGGGAGATCTCTCTCCCAGCGCTGGTGCTCCGACCACACTCACACTTCGCAGCGCTTTGAAATTTCAAGTGTAGCCATACCCTTAGCAAGACAGGAGTGGAGGGGTGCCTATTCTGGCAGGAGGGGGTTCTCTGTGGTATCCCAGCTCATTGAGTGACAGTCTAAAGGAAAGACAAATGGAAACTGGTGTGCAATTTGTCCAGAAAAAGGCTGCCCTGGGAAAAGAGAAGGCTGCCTACCTTTTTTTTTTTTTTTTTTTTGCAAGCGTTGTCCAGGCGATGGCAGCTTCTGTGCAAGAATCTTACCAGGAGTGAACAAGAAAATTTCCCTGTCTTAAAAACCGGTCAGATATGACATGTTCCTGTCATGCTGAATCTTGTAGAACAATTGTAGTGAACTATGAGGGCATTCAATATTGTTTGCAAGAAACAATGGACAATGCCATTGGGGGTAGGGATAGCTCAGTGCTTTGAGCATTGGCCTGCTAAACCCAGGGTTGTGAGTTCAATCCATAAGGGGACCATTTAGGGATCTGAGGCAAAAATCTGTCTGGGGATTGGTCCTGCTTTGAGCATGGGGTTGGACTAGATGACCTCCTGAGGTCCCTTCCAACCCTGATATTCTATGATTCTATGCCAAGAAAAACTTCATTTCACCATTATTGTATAAGAAAATGTGCTGACTGGAAACTGCATTTATGAGTATCTTATGCGATATGACACTAGAGAGGTTTGATGGAACTAGCATAAAGCTTTGAAAGCCAAGTCTGGATCTTGTCTTTGACTTTTTTGTAAGAGTTTGTCACAAACTTAGTCTCAGTTTGAGGAACAAGCAACAAAATTGGGAAATGATGTTATGACTTCTACAATGAAAAATACAAAAGTATTGTAAAGCAAAAATTTCCAGAAGGCAAATATGACACTATAGTTTGAGGAAGAAGGAAATTTGAGGTTGAGTGCTTTTGTTATCCTCAACAAGGTAAGTTCAGAATGAAAAATAAGTGAATGTTATGCTGAACTATTCACAAGGTTTGGCTTCTTTTATCTCTTGATCTAGTATGAAGTGAAGAGGAGATGAAAATATGCACTCAGGTGTTGTGCAGTGCTTACCCAAATGATCTAAATTCTGATCTTATTTCTGAAATAGACCAATTTTCAGCATTTAGAAGATATGGTGACATGCTAGATAAGAGTGTTACTGGAATCATCAAATTTTTGCATGACACAGATCAGAGTAATGTCTTCTCAAATATTTTCATTGCGTTGAGACTGCATTTGACCGTGAAGCAGAGCAATTGTTCTCTAAGTCTGCCTTAGTAAAAAATCATCTTTGTTCAACTGTGGTAGAAGCAAAGCTTAATGCTCTCACTATCATGTCAATTGAATGAGATTTATTTCACACACACTCTTATCATGTGAGGATACAATAACTGAATTTGCAGCACCTAAAGCTCACAAAATGCCAGTTTAAACATGCAATATTTCATTTTACTCTTATGTTCTTATTTTTATTCATGCAGTATATAACCAATTTTCTTTTTGTATTTATTCAGCAATATACATGACTTGCTGATTGTCAGAAGCTGGATATTTTTTTGCTTTCATTAATACTGTACCATGTTCACAAAAAGGAGGCCTCTGAAAAACATTAGCGCCTGGCCTCCAATCTTGTTAATTCAGCCCTTAAAGACTCAGCAGATTGGTTCCAGCCCTGGCTGAAATCGCATCACTCACAAAGAAATTGTCAGAGTTGGCAATACTGACTTTGGTTCATCAAAGTTTAGGGAATAGCCAATCAGATTATTATCCCTTCCCAGGCCCAATTTTAAAGGCCCTGAGCTCCTGCCTTAACCAAACTGATTTCCCTGCAGCCTGGAGCCTATTTTTCTGGTTCCATGGCTCCTCTTATTTTGGTTTCGCTTATTCTGCCATCTCTACCTTTCCATAACAGCTTTTCTCCCCAATTATTTCCTTAATCATGTAGGCGTGGCTTTAAATTTTTTTGCCACTTTTGCTCCCCTGCCTACAAAAAAAGTAAGGGGTCACTAATACCAGCCACCCTTGAAAGATACAGGTGGCAAACAAAAGGACAAAGAGACCAACAATGTAGTATTTTTTACAGTTTTCTCATTCTCATCCTCAGTGAGATGCTGCCATGTTTCATTCCTACCACAGTATAATGCACTTCCTAGGTCTTTCGTATGTTCAGAGGTCTCATTGAAAGGAACCCACTGGGTTGGTAATTTGTTGTTTGTTGTTAGCTTTGTGTTGTAACTTAAAGCCATCATGCTCAGGGATAATTGCATTTTTATTTCTGGCAGCCCCCTAATATTCTGTAGTGAAATGGAAATTTTGGAATGCCCTGAAATGGAAATTCTGAGAATATTCGTTTTCATTCCAAATTTATAAAATGTCAAGTTTTCCTGCAAAATGGAAATTCTGCTTTGCTGGATCCAAACTAGCCCTAAAAACCCAACCAAGAAGATTTTGCAAAACAATTCTCGCCTCTATCCATCTCTGATTAATTTGCTTGCCATATATTAGCTTCAAGTATGATGGTATATATAGAGCTGGTATATTTTGCTTGGATGTACAGCTGTGTAGATATCTCACAGATTTAATTAGTTTTAAAGCACTTTTGACAGCTATCAACAGCACTATCAATTTGTAATTTCAGTTTTCAATAACAGTATTTCAGATTTTTCTAATTTTCTATTTCCAGTACCTCAATGAGATATAAATTCAAAAGCGCAAATGAGATACTGGTATGAAGTATGAACTATTCATTGGCATATAAATTGATTAGGATAAATCAAGTCTGGCAGTACTACAGCGTTGGTTATATGTGTTGGTTGTTTCACTATAGTCCCCTTAATAATAATAATAAATAATTAATAAATAGTGAGGCATGAGTCAGTGCAAGAGTGGCTAAGACTGACCCAAAGTCTTAGGAGCCAAAAGATGACTCACCTTCTCAAATAAAGAGAAACATCTAATAAACATTACATTGATGTACCTCTTTAGTTCTGTTTGCAGTGTAACAACACATACTGTAGAATGAGGGAGAGGAGAGGCAAAGGTGTTGTTAGTAGATTAATGTCCAAGCAACGACATAAGTGGATATTTTAGTAGGTATGTAATGAGATGCCACCTACTATGGCTGTCATGACATCATCTTCCCGACTGCTAATATTATAGCTACAAACTCTACTTAAAAAAACACCTGTTGCCACTACAACAGCTGATTCTGCCCCTGTTTCTATTGAATCTATCTTAACATCTGAGCATGCATTTTATTCTGCCTGAGCAGAAAGCACTTTAGAGGTAGAAAGACTTTCCCTCATCCCATTGTTTTTGGGATTTTTTATGTTCCTACTTTTCTGCTTTCCATGTTATTTTTCGTGAACACAGCACCATTTGGCTAACTTTCTCTCATTTTATTTCCAATTCTGCACAGAAATGCAAGAAAGCAGCTGATGCATTACACAGAGAGAAGCCAGAGCCTCCGCTCGTGTAAACTGGCTTCTTACATGTATACCAACTGAAGATCTGGCCCATGGACTGGTTAATTTTAAAGTATTTTATTCTGTCAGCTTTCTTCTTTGAGCTCTGTCCTGTTCCAAGCTGCTTTTACATGTCTAAATATTAACACTACTGATTGCATTGATTGTCAGATCCCACCTAGGCTTTAGTCCAGGCTGCATGTTTTATTAAGCTAAATAAGCACTAAGCAAAAAGCCTTGTTGTATGTACAAAATATTTAAAAGTCCTACAGTTTCTAGAGTATTTTAATCTTTAATGCTTAAAGGAAAATCTACATCTTGGACAGTAATGATTAATACCAAAATTCCATTTTGCTTAAAGCTAACAAAATGCAGTAGGTTTCTATTACAAGCAACAGCCAGCATTTTCAGATTCAGAATCTGGCTGGGCCTGTTCTTCCTAAGTATTCAGCTTGTATGCTGTCCATGTCATTCAGCCCTACTTATCAGTGCAAGAGTGCTGTGCTGTAGTCTTAAAATCCTTTGTGATCTTACCTTTTTATCCACCCAGGGATGGATAAGCAGCCAGGCTTTAATTGAACCACACTTCTCAAACAGGGAGCACATTTGAAATAACTTTTTGTTATTCGAAAGGACAAACATTCATAAATATAGTACAAGAGAAATAAATGAACTTAAAAGGAGTGCATGTAACCGTGGCGTCTATCTCAAGAAAATTCACTCTTACCATTGGTTCACTAGCTGCAGAAGACCGTTCTCTCTGTTAGTATAATCCTGCTGGAAAATCTCTGTCTCAGAGCTGTGTTACCAGTCATTGGAGTTTGATTGATCTTTCTGCTATACCTGCTTACAGTGAATGTGTTCAATATGGTGGTTGTAGTCTTGTCCTCACTGAAGCCAGGGAGAGTTTTTCTATTTACTTACAGTGCAGTCAGGATTTCTCATGGTGAGCTGAAATCAGCTGCTTTTCAGATACAAGTATTTTGTTTGTCCCTTGCACAATATGCCTGTGCAGTTCTTTGAGGATATTGACTTTTTTTTCCTTTCAGGTTTGAGGCTCTGTTGTTCATGTATAAAATATTGGTTTTTCATAGCTAGAAGAGGTGATAATATTGTGCGGGAGACAGCCAGCCCATTTAACATTATACGTTTTTCACAAAAAAAGCTAATTTAGCAAGAAAGCAATAGGTGTCCCCAAGATGAGACATTTCTCCATAACCTTTGAAAGAGGGCATATGTCAGCAGTTTGGTTAGTATTGATGTGATTGTACCAGATGGTCAGAGAGACCTGTGTTGCTGTACCATATTTCTCTTCCATTTCTGGATAATTTTGTAGTATTGCATTATATTAAAGCTTACCCCATTCATGCACTGTATCTGTTGTGATCAGGTGCCTGTTTCATAAAATGGCAAAAGCCTTCTTCTGTGGGAGATTGGCAACTTGCAGAATTAATGAAGTAGATCTTGCGCATTTGGGGCTTCCTGGATAAACATTCCTCAGCTAAAATAACAAGGAGTCCTTGTGGCACCTTAGAGACTAACAAATTTATTTGGGCGTAAGCTTTCATGAGTTAGAATTCAATTCATCAGATACATGTAGTGGAAAATACAGTAGCAGTTATATATACATAGTACATGAAAAGATGGGAGTTGCCTTACCAAGAAGAGGGGTCAGGCTAATGAGACAATTCAGCTAACAGTAGAATACCAAGGGAGGAAAAATCACTGTTGTAGTGGTAATGAGTGGCACATTTCAAACTGTTGACAAGAAGGTGTGAGTAACAGTATGAGGGAAATTAGTTTTTGAAATGACCTATCCATTTTGGGTCATTACAAAAACTGATTTCTCGATACTAATTAGACTTCAGTTACATGTATTGTCACAGAAATAGGATATCTTATCACCATGCCCTGCAGAGGGCATGTATCTCATGCTGGGGGAACAAGGAAGGGATTTGGATAATGCAGAGGTTTGGATAATAGAGCAAAGACCCCTAGCTAGGCCCCTTAGTCACAGAAATCTGATGTGTCTTCAGGGAATCACAAAGGGCCAGATAGGAAGAAATAATAGTAATCTTAGCTGCCTGTACATGAACGCAAAAAGCCTGGGAAACAAGCAGGAAGAATTGGAAGTCCTGGCACAGTCAAACTATGATATGATTGGAATAATAGAGACTTGGTGAGGTAACTCACATGACTTGAGCACTGTCATGAATGGGTCTAAACTGTTTAGGAAGGAGAGGCGGGGGAGAAAAGGTGGAGGAGTTGCACAGTATGTAAGGAAATGGTATGATTGCTCAGAGCTCTGGTATGAAACTGGAGAAAAGTCTATTAAGAGTCTTTGGGTTAAGTTTAGAGGCCAGAGAAACAAGTGTGATGTCATGGTGGGCATCTGCTATAGACCACCAGACTAGAAGGATGAGGTAGACGAGGCTTTCTTCATACAACTAAAAGAAGTTTTCAGATCACAGGCCCTGGTTCTCATGGGGGACTTCAATCACCCTGACATCTGCTGGGAGAGCAATACAGCAGTGCATAGACAATCCAGGAAGTTTTTGGAGAGTGTTGGGGACAACTTTCTGGTACGAGTGCTGGCGAAACGAACTAGAGGCTGTGCTTCTCTTGAGCTGCTGCTCACAAAGAGGGAAGAATTGTTAGGGGAAGCAGTGATCATGAGATGATCTAATTCAGGATCTTGACAAAAGGAAGAAAGGAGAGCAGCAGAACGTGGACCCTGGACTTCAGAAAAGCAGGCTTTGACTCTTTCAATGAACTGATAGGCAGGATTCCCTGGGAGGCTAATATGAGGGGGAAAGTAGTCCAGGAGAGCTGGCTGTATTTTAAAGAAGCCTTGTTGAGGGCTCAGGAACAAACCACCCCGATGTGCAGAAAGAATAGCAAATACAGCAAGCGATCAGCTTGGCTTAACGGAGAAATCTTTGGTGAGCTTAAACACAAAAAGGAAGCTTACAAGAAGTGGAAATTTGGACAGATGACTAGGGAGGAGTATATAAATATTGTTTGAGCATGCACGGGTATAATCAGGAATGCCAAAGCAAAATTGGAGTTGCAGCTAGCAAAGGATGTGAAAGGTAACAAGAAGGGTTTCTATGGGTACGTTAGCAACAAGAAGGTTGTCAAGGAAAGTGTGGGCCCTTACTGAATGAGGGAGGCAATCCAGTGACAGATGATGTGGAAAAAGCTGAAGTACTCATTTTTTTTAAAAATTTTTTTTTGCATTGGTTTTTGCAGACAAGGTCAGCTCCCAGACTGTTGCACTGGGCAACACAGTATTGGGAGGAAGTGAGCAGCCCTCAGTGGTGAAGGAACAGGTTAAGGATCTAATACATCTAAGGGTACTGAGGAGTTAACTGATGTGGTAATTATCTTTGAAAACTTGTGGTGATTGGGGGATCATCAAGCTCAAATGATTTATGTTCCAGAATGTTTCAATGGGGAAACAGGGTGAAAGAGTCTAGTATCCAGTATTTTCTCATCCTGGTTGCAGGTATTGTATATACTACATGTAGGAGATACCTAAAAGGAGCAGAATGACATTTACCAAGCCATATTAATAGGAATTGAGATGTTCACAGCTTTAGGATCAACAAATTGCAATGAGATGATGAAAGGCTTTTGACTGAATTCATAAAAATGAATAATTTTTCAATGTTAATCACTTTTTTTCAACACAAGCCTATAGAATAAAATGTCATCTCCATGGCATAATCAGCTCTGAGACAGCATGCTTTCTGCCATAGGAAATCCATCTTGTTTTCTGAATAATAATAGTACATATTTCCTATCCATCACTCCAGGAGTTGAAGGTTAATATCTTTCTGTACTTTCAACACTCTGTTTAGTCACTTGAATTATTCATTTTTAATTCCTTTCTATTCCCTTTATATTTCAGCAGCAACAAAGAGCCCACATGAAAGCTTTAGGCACCCTAACAATTTATTGGTTGTCTGTCCAGACTTATTACAATAATCATACATATGAAACAAATTAACTCAGCCAAACCTCTAAACTAAGCCAACACAAATGCCATTTTAATCACCAGAAATTTACTTTCAACATTCCCACAAAACCCTCTGGTATAATTTCTCTGCCTTTCTCTGCAAATTCCATCATCCCTGAATACTAGGTAAAATTTCACTTTTATTTGTGGTTTATCCAGTGATGCTGTCTCAGGCAACGTTCCTCATGCATGCTTTTGAATTGTGGTTCCAGTAGTGGCACATTGTTTTATATGTGGCCATTAGTCTGTTTATATCTACATTGTCTGCATTTAAAAGTGATTTCTTGGTGCTATGCAGTGCCCAGCTTCCTGCTGTATTTTACCATTGACATAAACTCATTAATTTTTCATGTGCAAACTTGCATTTCACAGCTTGTTGTTGCTAACTTGAGCGGGTAGCATATGATCTTATTTTTTAGCTGAGCTTATTGCATAACCGCCAGTTTTCATTTTCATTTTTTGTGCAGTTCCTGATGCCTTACAATTTCTCCTAACCACTGTGAAGAATTAAGTTGTACATTATTTTTGGTTCATCACTTATTGTCTCTGTAATTTTATGCTGTTCATCAATTGACCACTAGATATTTCCAATTGTTTCCAAACACAAAGGACAAAATTTACTTTTGTTCTAAAATCACTATCATTTTAGATGAACAGGAACAACTGCAAGAAAGAACAAATGTAAAGTCAGATTGGGTGAGCATGCAGTGTTTGTCTTTGTTACACATTGCCAAAATGCTCTCTAGAAAGTAAACTGATAGCTAGAGTTTTTAGAAATATAAAATTTCAGTACTCGATAGGAAAAAAAAGCATTTATTTAATAACTCTGTGTGTCCCATCTCTCACCATGGTATCTACAGGATGCTGATATTCAAGTTTTGGAGAGCTTTCACAGGAGTACTGCTTGTTGCATTGTGATGCCATCTGATCAAGGGGCTGCTGCTGCAGCTATTGCATACACAGAATAACCAAGGACATTTGTGGGGAAAGGAAGGAATGTCAAGTGGAGAGGGGACTAGCCTGGGACCTTGTTCAATTCCCTGTTCGGTCACAGATTTCTTGTATGATCTTGGGCAAGTCACTTAAGTTGAAATCTTGATCCCATTGAAATTAATGGCAAAGCTCCCATTGACTTCAGTGGAGCCACGATTTCCTGGTTAGTGTCTCTGTGCTGCCATTCCTAGCTTGTAAAATGAGGGATGATAGTGCTTTATAACTTTAAAGGGGCCTTGTGAGGAGAAACACATTAAAGATTGTGAGGTGCTCAGATATGGTAATAGGGTTCATATAAGTACCTTAGATAGACAGAGGGCTGGGTGAAGAGTGGCTTTAAGACTGGGCTCTTAGGAATTGTTTTAGGGTCTGTCTTGTCATCTCTCAGTCTGGGACACCAAGGATGTTGAGGGAAAAGCAGAAAAACTTATAGAATCCTCAGAGTTCCATGAAGGATGTAGTATACACTCTGGGAAAGAGAATACCAGCACTACAGAGTAATATGTGATCTTCATGTCCCATGAAGGATATTAGTAGTTAAAATTTGGTGGCAGTGGAAATAGACAACATGCTTTAAATACAGTGACTGACTTTCTAATGGTGTGACTAGCTTGTGGAAGAGTTAGCAGAGGACTACAAAGTAGTCACTGCCGCGTCTATCACTGTTGTCATGAAAGGATATCCTTTTTCCTGCTGGGTGTTTTTACAGCAGAGTAGTGACCACCAGTGAAACTTAGTAAAACTTGTGAGAAATTCTGAGATATGAGTTCTCAGTAAATAGACTGAAAAAATTCTCTGCTTTTTTTCCAGAACTACTACTATTTATGTAAATTTTTAGCTGGTGCATCACGTGTTTCAGTCTTCATGTTTTTCTGTACTGGGGGAGACCACTCGATGCTGTTTACATTCACAGAGTTCTGATCCTGTGGTGCAATCTGCTGGAGGAGAAGGAGGGTGAGGGCTTATGGTCTGGTGGGATAGGAAGACTGAGATAAGATGACTAGGCACAGGAGGTCCTGGTGGGAGAACTGGGGGTATAGGGGAAGGAGAATGGGATCTGGCAAGGAATGGAAAGAGAAGGAACAGGGTGAATGATTGCTGAACAACCTATTCTTTTTCAGGAGAGAAAGAGGAAGCAGAGCTGAGTCAGGTGGCTTGTGTGTTTTCAGGAGGCTGTGGAGAAGCAGTGGTAGGAGAAGCAGTGGAAGAGCTTTGGAATGATAAGAAAGTGAGCTGGATTCTGGTTTGCACATCATCACTAGATTGCAGAATCCTTATGCAGGGCAGGTAAGTGGACCCCAGTGTCTAGTACACTAAACTGGGATTAGTGCACCAGTGTTCTATTCCCAGCCCTGCCACTGGCCTGCTAGGTGACACTTGACCTCTCTGTGCCTAAGTTTCCTCATCTGTAAAATGACAATAATGATGCTGACCTTCTTTGCCAACGGTTTGAGATCTATTGATGAAAGGTGCTATATAAGAGCTAGATAGTCTTTGTTACCAGTGAAGTCAAACTCAGGATGAAGCTTGACTTTCAGATGCTACCTGCATTTGTAGTACTAGCAGTTAGAACTTAGTTCACAGAGTTTAAGACCAAAAGGGACCATTAGATCATCTAGTCTGACCTTCCATATAACACAGGCTATTACTATTCTTACTATCACTTTTCAAAATGGAATTGCACTTCAAAATAACATTAATGTTGTAGCACATTTAACTGCTATTAAACCCTACAAGTATGGAAATGTTAGGTACAGACTGAAGCTCCCAAACACTTAGTAACATAATTTGTTAATAATATATTTTGTAGATTAAGGTACAGTTTTCAAAAATGGCTTCTAATTTTGCGTCTGTGAATTTACATAGCTGTCCCAAACAGAGGAGGACACAAACAATAGAGTTTAGATGTGTGTGTATATATTAGATTTCTAAATTATGGCTATGTACAGCATGGGGGCAGAAAACTGTATGCACAAATTAAGAACCTTGTGGAAAAATAGGCCCTTGTAGTTTTCCTTAAGTTAATATTTAATATTTCTGTGTGTCTTTATTTATCTATTATTTGTCTTCACTTTAGTCATGTGAAAGCAGATGTAACTAATCATCATTTGAGTGTTCAAACAAAGAACACCGCAGAGGTTTTAAAAGAGAGGCTTAAGCACAACAGTATTTAACAGTGGTGGAAAAAACTGAGAGCCTTATTTATTGAATACTTGAAATGCTTCTCTCTCAAGACAAATGAAAGGTAGAAAAAGATCAGTATACCTATGTATTTCTGGATTTTTGAATAGCAAAAATAAGTGAACCTAGTTCTTTCCCAGTGATTCCTTTGTTCCTAAATATGTTCCATATTGAAACATGATTGCTAATGATGTATTAACATAAATGTCTGAATTAGTGGGAGTAGTAATTTAAAAAAAATTGCTCCCTCCAAGGTTCAGTGACAGCAAAATACAAGCTCTTCATGATGGCAGAATATGCCATTCACATCATCTTGAAACAGCACCAAAGTCAGTTGCAGTGCTTAATAGTTCATGGGTTGTGGAGACTAGTCTAGATCAGAGGTAATGCTGAAAATACTTTCTGCAAGGGACGTGAATCTACTACTTGCAAGATAGAAAGTGCATGTGCAACAGAACATTTTATTTGGCACCCCGTATCCTACCTGCTAAGAAAAAGCACAAAGTGCATCAAATGTTCCTAGCCTCAAATAGACTGGTTCTACAAAAATCGGGTCTACATTATTAAAGTGACATTTTTGCTAAATCTTCAGTTTTAATTTTTTTCATTGTTTCTTTGGGGTTTTTTTCCTTTCTGAAATGGAAATACTATTTATGTCTTTTACATTTGTTTTGTTAGATCTTTGGAAAAAGTGTTTTGCCAATGATAGTAACACAGGAAACGGGACCCCTGTCTTAAGAGAAATATGGATTAAAGGAAATTGGAAGTTCCACTAGACTTTGCTAATCAAGAACCTGATCCTACAATTGTAATATAGATAGATGTTTTTTAGTTTGCAAATCTTGATTTTGGATTTAATTATATTAGAATACTTCAACTCTACCATAATTTGATAACACAACTAATTGGTGTGGAAAGAGTGTTCAGTGGATTTTTTGGGGGTGGGAGGGATGGGGGCTTTTTAAGCAATAGTTGGAAGCAATGGTGAATGATACCTAGAGAAGTTATTTCTTTCTCTTCTGTCCTAGGATCTGTTCTATTCACTTCATAGCTAAAGGCTAGACCATGAAATTATGGGCTAAGGCACTGAATGGGCTTTGGGGATCCTCAAGTGATGGAAAGACCACCAGTTGAGGTAAGCAGCCACAGCTTTCTTCCTTGTGGGAATGAGGCTTGTAGAGAGCCAGCCCATCCTCCAAAATAAGTGGTGGTGGCAAGGGAGAAGGACGGGCATGTTTCAGAGCCCAAGCTCCAGCACGAGCTGCAACTTCAAAGCATGGTCTGCACAGCTGTTTATAGAGCACTAATGTGAGCCCCACTAGCTTGAGTCTGTCAACCCAGGCAGGGAGGCTTGCTCCAAAATGTTGTGTAGATATATCTGAAATGCCCCTTGCAGCCTGAGATGCACTGATTCACCTCATTCCCTATTAGCAGGGAACGTATGTAGTCCTGCTGGATTTTAAAGCTGCTCCATCTAGGCAGAAACTCTGAGGTGTTTGGTCACTGTCTGCTACTCCTATGGTGAATCTTCTCTCTGCCCCTGAGAATTAGGGGGCAGGATGGTGTAAATTATACTTACATGCATCAGATTGAGTGAATCTGGCTCCATGGTTTTAAAACTACTTTTGTACACGTTTATCATTTTGTTTCAGTTTTGGACATGAGACTAGATTTATACATCCAACAACAGGTTTACAAAACCTTCATTCCTTGCCAATAAATACAAGTTATACAAGCGGGCATGTCACAGTCTGACTTAGTGATTCAGAAGTCTTGGCAGCTGTCATATAAACAAAACTACTGAATCTGATTGCAGCAGGCAAATCAGAACTTTTTATGTAGCTCATTTCTAACAATGGCTTTAGAGAATTACGAGAGTGAAAAATATATCAAGATTTATAAATTAGTTATGAGTTATCAAATTTGGGTAGGCTTTAGAAATGTATTTGTAATGATTGCCCATTATAAACCAGTCACTGATCTATCCTAAATCCAAAATCAAGATTTGTAAATCAAAAACTATTTATCTATATGATTTCTGCTTTAAGGTTGATGTATCCATTTCCTGCATTATAAATCACTATCAGAGTTATTGACCAAATATATCAGTGGATTGCACACTTGTTATATGTAGACCAATTTTAATGATCAGTATCCAATATTGTAGGAACAACATGGTATGTTACATATTTGATGCTGAGAATATCTTTTCAAGCATCTTGACTGATTTGAAATTAAAACAAGAAAAGAGAAAAAAACAAAAATAAATAAAAAGAGCCTAGTAATTAGTAACCATTAAGTAACAACCCAGTATTCAAATCACCACTCTTTGCTTTGATAGAAGCTGTAATACTGTACAGGTGAGTCTCATCTTACGCTGGGGTTACGTTCCACTGTCAGCGCGTAAAGCGAAAATCGTGTATAGTCAAAATTACATTGAGTGTAATGGCGGGCGGAATGGCCTACACTACAGGTACAGTATTTAAATTGTTATTTTTCTCTTTTTTTGTTTTTTTTTTGTTTTTGCCAACCGCGCAAAGCTGAATTCGTGCATGTTAAATGCGCGTAAGATTAGACTCGCCTGTAAGGTAACTCAACCTTGAGAGAAGGATTCATTCTGGTATTATTGAATGCTTTTATAAATTCAAAGGAGAATTTTTCCTGGTTAGCTAGAAAGGGAATTCTAAAGCTACCTTTGCTTTAATATACATTGATGACCTTAAGCAACTGCCTATTTAATTGATAACAAACCTCCTCAACTAATGCCCTATACATTATTTAAAATTCAGATGATTTTTGCCATAATGCTAGATAGGGAGTTTACTTGCAGTTTTGCTGTAGGCTTTTTAGTTGATTTGCAGCGGTGACCATTTTGTAGCTACAGGCTCTTCCAATGTGACAGCTTTTGTCTTTCACTGACCACCTTCTGCAATGACCTTGGCTCCTTGTTTGGGAGTAACAGGTTCTCTCTTCTTGGCAGTGAGGTGTCGACAAATGGAGATCTTTCTGACACTGGAATTTCTTTTGGAAGTTTTTACTTGACTGGGGATCTGGTTTATCGGAGATCTTGAACCTATTATGAACATTCCTGAGCAGTGAGCAGTATTAGATGGAGTTGAAGTCCATAAAGCTCAGCAGTTTCTTCTAACTGCATCATCTTATGCAGTGTATAGTCATATTGTGAAACTGTGGTAACTATACCATAATTTCATAGCATGGCTGAACTTTGCATTCAGGAGAAAATATGCTACATAACATGTAAATCCTACAGGCACTGGATTTAATTTATTTAGGTTGAGAGATGGATTTTACTTGCCCAGGACACATTATGAACTAATATATATATTAACATTGCTATGATAATCAGAAATAAGAGGAGTTTGAGCTGAAAAGTGGAATCGAAGAGTAACTTACACCCAGTACCTCCAGGAGTGCAGGTTGAAGTGTAGTATGTCTCTCCTTGCTTCAGAGGAGAGAAAGTCTTAACTCATTCTCTTCGAGATGTCCAATCCTTGTCCTCCCTGAATATGAGGGTGCTTGGCTTCTGCACAGGGGTTGAGGAATGAGGAAAGTTCCTTGTCCTTTTCTCTATTTGCACACTGCTGTGAGGAAGGGCTTAATCAAGACCCCAGAGTTGTGTACATTGTCTCATTACTTTGATATGTGGGTTAATGCTAAATTAGGCCCTGACTCAGGCAACCACTAAACACAGGATTAAGCCTCATTAAAATCAGCGAGATTTACAAACATGTCTAAAATTAAGCATGCATTGAAGTGCTGTCCTGAATTCGATTGCTTCCCTGCATGGGGATGTTAGGTCTTAATGGCCAAGCGGGAGTTAATTTGTGAATATAAGTGTTTTACTGTGAATTCATTAAATAAAGTTTTAAACGTAAATAAAGTAAAATATGATTCATTTGTCTGGATATTAATAATGGTGCCCACTGACTTGCAGTAATTAAAACAGCCATCAAAGTTAAATTCTTCAAAATAAGACTTGAGTACAGACCCTGTTCCTGTTACAATGAATTAAAAATCAAAGACCTCACTGAATAGACAGATCTTGTATTTCACCCTAAAGTATTTTAACATACCCATAAAACATATATGAATAAATTCAGCCCTCTGAGATTCATCCTTGGAAATTAAGTTAGAATCTCTGTTTGTTTTGTCAGAGAACACTGAGCAGTTTCTAAACTATCTGTCTCTAAGATATATGGGAGTTCTTTCTTCAACAGCTTATTATATGACACTAAGCTGAAGAAAAATTAGCAGCAGCAAAACAACTTCATTAGTTATCCCTGTACGTATGCAGGCAGTGTTATTTTGTTGTTAAAGACATGCATTATGCTTCCAACCACAAAATTGTGCTTCCAACCACAAAATTGTGCCATGGACTAGATGTATAATGGAAGAGAGATGTTTTTTCCTTCTCCTCAAATCTCCTGCCTAAATAATGCTTATTTTACTGTTTACCAAAGTATTTGCCAAAACTGTTATCATATGTTTGTTCTTATCTGCTCTTTTTAAACTTGTGACGTTTCAGAAGAAATCAAGAGGCCAAATAATAGTGACTTGGTGTATTTGATTCCTTTATAAGAACACATTCTGTCTCAGTGCTGGTGTCAAAGGTCCCAATTTTGACCTACTTTTTACTTTGCTTTGATCATATTGTGCCATCAGTTTTTAAGCATCAGTTTTTAAGCAGGACTCCCACTGATGTCAGTGGACAGTTCTGGGATTTTTTTCTAAGCCATGATATGCCCTCTTCCGTTTGGAATCTCATTGTCATTGGCTAAACGTGTAGTTTTTAAAAGTACAAATGCTTCAAGGTTGTTTCACATAAATAAAACTAAAAAAGAATGTTATGTCAGAACTCGGAACTCCTCAGTAACTTACCTTACAGCAAAAAGCATAATTGTGTGCTGGAAAAATTGGGAAGAATTCCAATTTTATTGTTTAGTTTGTACACTAACATGAATAGTCATATTGAAATCAGTCAGGCTACTTACTTGAGTAACAATTTCAGGATCAGGCTCATACAATGAGAAATTGATTAAGAAATGGTGAAAAATACCTTTAGTAGAGTACAGTTAACTCTTTTCAGTGTGTGATTTTAAAAATGTATTTTTGTTCTTTGGAACAAAAACAAATTATATATATTTATTTTAAATCAGAACAACTGGCAATTTGGGAAAAATATTTTGAAGTTTTGAATTTTATTTTATAAGATATGTTGTTTTAATATTAGTTTTATATTGTTTCATTGCATGTCAGCTGTAGCAGTGCACAATATGACAACAGTTGTGATACCTTATTTTTTTAATTTAATTTTATTTTTTTAAATCATATAAAAGATAGGTGTTACTAAATGCTGATTGAAAGAGCTTGTCTTTTCTAGATCAAAGCAGTTTCTGTTTGTGCTGTATTTAAGCATCTTGAAAGTGAACTATGACAGGAGGAGAGAGACTGTCTTTTTGGCAGAGGTTCCAATGATGTCACGCAGATTCACAATGCCTGTGGGGATCAGCACCTGGATGAAAAGCAGCACCTGGGTGAACCCAGGGAAAAATGAAGTGATGATGCTGGTAGGAAGGAGAAAACACTTGGAAGAGATAGACAAGAGACTCACCTCTCCTTCCTCCACAGTATCTTCTCTCCATTTGTTCCTCAGGGTAGTATTAAGCCTTGCACCCATTGGATTTATCACTATCACTGGATGCCCAAGTAGCAACAATGGCAAGAAATACATGTTTTTTTATCTCCAGCTTGCCAAGAAACTGCACCCCTCTGTAGACGGGTTCCGCTGGGGCTCGACCCTCCCTGAGGGGGAGGGGAGCCACACCGGCCTCGATGTCTTCCCTGCAATTATAGTCTGCTCTGGCCTTTTGGCAGGTCAGAGCAGTGACAAAGTCAAAGGGGGCCCAGCCCTTGGTTCGGGCGGGGCACCAAGCACAGTTCTAAGTAGCTCTGGCCCTTTGGAGCCGGGCAGAGCACCAAACATGCAGTTACAAGTAGCTCTGTCCCTTTGGGGCAGGGCAGAGCAGTGGCAAGGTCAGCGGGGCCCGGCCCTTGGTTCAGGCGGGGCACCAAACACAGTTCTAAACAGCTCTGGCCTTTGCAGCAGGGCAGAGCAGTGGCAAAGTCAAAAGGGGCCCAGCCCTTGGTTCAGGCGGGGCACCAAACACAGTTAAACAACTCTGTCCCTTTGGAGCAGGGCAGAGCAGTGGCAAAGTCAAAGGGGGGCCCAGCCCTGGGTTCGGGTGGGGCACCAACACAGTTTAACAGCTCTGGCCCTTTGGAGCAGGGCAGAGCAGTGGCAAAGTCAAAGGGGGGCCCAGCCCTGGGTTCGAGCGGGGCACCAACACAGTTTAACAGCTCTGGCCTTTGGAGCAGGGCAGAGCAGTGGCAAAGTCAAAAGGGGCCTAGCCCTTGGTTCGGGCGGGGCACCAAACACAGTTAAACAGTTACAGGCCTCTCCGACTGGGGAGAGGGGGAATCTGCCACCCGGTTACGGGTGGCAGGGGGAACGCAGGCCCACCCACTCCTCTGCGTTCCAACCCGGGGCCCTGGTAGCGGTTGTCACCGCTACTGCGGGCCAGTGGGGTCCTGACCGCAACACACTGACATAGGCAACGGTAGCTCTGCAGCCTGACTGGAGTCAGCTGCCCCCGGGCTACTTCCTAATTCCCCCTCTATTCCTACCTGGTCCGGGGCCTCTGTTCTGGAGACGTCCAGGATCATCGGTTCCTCCCAGTCCGGGCTGGGCGGCAGGTCCGGTAGGGTTTCGGGGAAGTCGGGCCACGCCTGGTTTGGGGGCTCCTCGTCGTAGTAGGGGCGAGGCAGCTCTGGCAGCTCCTCGTTGTAGTAGGGGCGAGGCAGCTCTGGCGGCTCCTCGTCGTAGTAGGGGCGGGGCAGCTCTGGCGGCTCCTCGTCGTAGTAGGGGCGAGGCAGCTCTGGCAGCTCCTGGTCTCGGCCTCTGGCTCGGGCAGCCTCCTGGTCATGAGCAGCGGCAGGCACGTCTGCTCCTGCCGGTGGCCGAGCCGCAACTGAAGGCTGGGGCCCGACTTTTATTCTTCCGGGTCGCTGCCTGACCCTTTGAGGGGCGGGACTTCCGCTCAACGGCCCTGCCCCCGTGGATGACTGACGGGGCTTGACCCTCCCTTAGGGGGAGGGGAGCCACACCGCCTCGCTACACCCTCTCTCTCTCATATGTGAAGATCAGGCCACAGTGATCCATGCACTTGTCATCTCTGATTTTGGATCATTGTAACTTTCTATATCTATGGATAAAGATGGACTGAATGTAGAGACTCCAAATTGTGACGAATTAGCCACCCCAACTACTTAGCAGGAAACACCACCAGAAATGCATCAAACTAGTGGCCTGCATCCTCTATTGGATTCTAGCAAAATGATTGAGACCGCTTCGCCATTCAGGATGCCTTTGAATAAGCTGCATTTGTCTTGGACAATGCAGCTAAGGAACATATGATGAAGCTTGAAAGACCAAATGTAAGGTTCTCTCAATCAAGCTCTTACGGAACTATTGACTAAAGAGAGAATTTTGTCCCAGCCTAATGGTTACCACAGCATATTGCAGGACTCGCTTTTTTTTTCACAAAAGCCTTCCCACAGTGATCAATGATAAGCAATTAAAAACCAAAGAAAGTGAGAGACCGGCAGATTGGTGCAGCGGCGGCAGCGATGCGGGTGCTGTACCGATCCGTGATGGTGGAGCAGGAGCTGAGTTCTCGGATGAAGCTCTTGGTTTACACTCTCCATCCCTATCCTCACTTTTGGTCATGCACTTTGCGTAATGGCAGGACGAGATTGCAGATACGAGCGGTGGAAATGAAGTTTCTCTGCAGGGTTGCTGGGCTTACTCTTTGAGATAGGGTGAGGGGCTCGGCTATTTGGGAAAGCCTCGTAGTAGAGCTGCTATTCTTCCAGACTGAGAGGAGCCAGCTGAGGTGGTTTGAGCTTCTGATAAGGATTCCCCTGGGGGCTTCCTGGAAGTCTACCAAGCACTTCCCACTGGAAGGAGGCTTTGAGTCCAACCCAGGACATGCTGGAGAGATTATATCTCCTGGCTGGCCTGGGAATGCTGGGGAATCCGAGGAAGTGCTGGAACCTGTTGCAGAGGAAAGAGGTCTGGTCCTCTCTACTCTCGATGCTGCCACTGCAACCCTCACGAGGAAAAGTGGCATAAAAGAAAATAAAACAAGAAGACAGTGAGAGTGAGAAGGAAAACAATAAACAAAGCTGCAAAATCTAGTGGAGGCGAAGAGCAGACTACATTATGGACAGTTATAGGCAAATCTTAATTATTGTATTAAGTACTCAGCTGCAGGTTGTCCTAGAACTATCTGATAAATCTGCCTTTCCCTTTATGCCTGGTTCAGTCCTACTAACCATTTAGCCAACTTAGATCTTAAACACTGGGTTAAATCTTGTCTGTGTATAAAGGCAACTGCCAAACTCCCATTAACTTCCGTGAGATCCAGAATTAGACCTATATTATTTATATCATTATTCAATATAGCAAATGTCAACAGATTGCTGAGACCATTGTTCCTCCTTTCAGCTTCCTTGTGATTACAGAAAGCACTGACACACAGGCTTGTCCTTCCTTCTTCTGTATCAAATGCAGTGAAGCCAGAACAAGCTAGAAAAACTCGGCAGCTATGTTTTTTGTTATATTCTGAATACAGGCCTTACGCTGAAGAGAATGGTCATAGATATGTGAGGAAACATTAAAGGCCCTACTGCCCTACTGCCAGGATAGGGCTCTGTTTCTGAGGACAATTACTTCCTTCCTCCGCGGCTGAACATAACTCACAGGGACACCTCTGAATTGCTGCAAACTTTTCGTGGGGCGACACTCCTACTTTAACTTCCCCTCTTAACTGTATTTGTTTTTCATCATGAAATCTTGACAGTATTGGGCTCTGATCCAGCAGGCCAGATAGTTCAAAGAAAGTGAAGGATAATATCATATGATTTAGCTTTTTTTGTTACTTCTCTGGTACAAAAAAGGAACCGCTTAATGTCAGATCAGCTTTGTAACTGATCAGCTGAAGGGGACAATAAATAAATTAAAAGGTATGATTAGAAAGTACAAAACAGGCAAGTAAAAAAAAAAGCATAAAGTCCAAATAAGCTAATACCAAACGGATTTATTAAAACAAGTATTTCACTCCATTGTTTAAAGGAACATGTGAGGTGTTGTCTTAACACTTACTTACTGATCAAAGTTCTTTCGTTGAGGACAAACCCTGTGATAAACTCAGCTCTGCAGTCCACACGGCTTCTGTTGTTAAGGTTATTACTAGGGTTCTATATATTCTGTGGCAACAGATTTCACTTCTTGCCACAGAATTGTGCTCCTTCAGCTTTTATTTTGAAACAGATTTGTTTCTAGATGACATGTTTGCTAAGAAAAACTTGAAAATGTGATCTGAGTGTAGGTGATGTAAAAAGGTATCTAAGCCAATACTACTTAGAAGTGTCAACTGCATTGTTGAATCTGAAACCTCAAGATGACATTCTGTGGCATATTGAAAATGTGGAACAGCATAAAATATATTTAATATAAAAATAAATAACATAGGGACTGCTATACTGATTGTGGTGTTCATTTTAATATTTAATATATTAATCTAAACCTCTTTTTATTACAGTTTACCTCAATTGAATGTAGGAAATTTGCTCCAGAATTTGAGGTCCATGGAGTACACCAGACCATGGTTGTTGCTCTCCCCTTATTGGCTGTATCCAAGCTAAGACTGCTTCCATGATTTGCTATGCAGGTTACATTGCTCCATGTGCCAAGGGGTTGATTACTTCCAAAATAGGTCCATATGAAGTTGTTTTTTGGCCATATGCATCTACCTAACCTTCCCTCCCCTGGAATTTGAGTTCAAGGCTTTGCCCAGCCCATTTATTATATATGATAAAGTAACTTTTGATAAAAATATCAGAAAATACAATCAAAGAACTCTTACCTGGCACAAGCCTTGATGACTGTCAACAATCTAATCCCCACGCTTGCCAACAGCATGTGTGTATTTCCCAAGTGACAAATTCACTCTTCTTTTCTGAATGATGACTTCTTATGAGGCAGTGGCTTTATTTCCTTTTTCTATATGATCTGGAGCTGGCTGACAGTACTTTGCTATGGAGTGCTTGCTTGCAACCGCAAAACAATCTTAGCCTTCATGATTCCTAAAGGCCAATATGCTCCATGGGGAAGATGCAGATGGATAGACCCAGGTTCTAAGCAGCACTTGGAAGATTGCATTATTGGGAGCAGGACACAGGGCGTGGGACTCACTGCAAGAGATTAGGCTGAGCCCTCATGTTGACTATATTCTGATCAAGATACAGAACAGGCTTTCATCATTATGTGTTCTGATTACTGAAATATCTGTTTCTCTAGCCTTGACAGATACAGACTTCCCCACTCACATGAATTCAGAATGCTGCTGCAAAAATCATTTTCGTAACCTGTTGCTTTAACCATGTCACCTGTCTGACTTCTTCCACTGGTTCCCCCTTTTCTGCTGCATCAAATTTTAGCTACTTGTCTTCACTTTTAAGGCCCTTCCCCATCCTCCTCTCAGTCACGATCAAGATGTCACCTCCCCTCTCCAAACAGGACATCGAACTCTTCCCAAGTGTGAAAGGCAGCATGGAAGAAAGCACAAAAAAGCTTATTTGTAAATGTAACCTCCATTGTTGCCTACTTTTACATTTATAAACAAGCACTTTTTTGTGCTTTTTTCCACGCTGCTTTTCACACCTGGGAAGAGTTCCCTGTAAACATCCCCAAAGCTACCTCATCTCCTTCAGATTCCTTCTTAACTCTCCTTTTCTGTGATGCCTACAAAAAAGTTGACAACAGTTAGGCTGCTGGTGTGCTGAGACCACTGCATATTATGGTGACCAACATTGTCTCATTGTTTCCTGTACTCCCCTGTCTGTCTCTCTCTCTTCATCGATTTTGTACTATACTTATTGTAAGCTCTTTGGAAGAGCGACTGCCTTTCTGTTCTGCCTGTAAAGTGCCTAGAATGATGGAACTCTGATCTGTGACAGCGGCTCCTAGGTGGCATGGTAATATTAAAAAAATAAATAATAACTAAGGCTACAATTTAGTCATGGGTATTTTTAATAAAAGTCATGAACAGGACATAGGCAATAAACAAAAATTCATGGCCCATGACCTGTCCATGACTTATGCTAAAAACACCTGTGATTACATCTTAGGGGAGGGGAGACATCTGGGGCCAGAAGCACCAGCTTCCTGTGGCCGCCAGAGCAGCAGCTGCTCTGGCTGTCCTGAAGGCTGCTCCAGCAGTGGCTGGTGTGGCTGTCCTGGGGTCACCTGAGCAGCTGCCCCTGGAGCCAGCTGCTTGGTTTGCCCTGGGGTCAGCCACACTGGCCCCTGTAGAAGTCACAGAGGTCGTGGAAAGTCCGTGACTTCCATGACCTCCATAACAAACATAGAGCCCTAATAATAACATCTGTTTTCCAAAAATATTTAATCTGAATCAATGTTCTAAGAAAAATTGTGCCCATACAGTAACATTACTTTTTCATACCGAAAGAGAAAAACACCTTTTATTTTGGACATTTAATGTTTCTATACCATAGTAATAGGCACTATATGAAAGCCTGAGATAGACTGAATGGCACCATGAGGAAAGAATGGAGGGTATCAGTTACCTTTGTTTTATTAATTAAAAATTCTCCAATCCAAAAGCTCTGACAACTCACCCAGAAAGAAATATATATTAGGTCTGATTATTGGACCCTAACACTGAAAATTCATTGCAAATAATATTCAACGTATGATTCAAGTTCTCTCTTAACCCTTTATTTTTGGTTCTTGGTGATTAGTATCTTTTGTTTCTAAGGTTTCTTTGTTTTTTTGGCTGAATTTTCCTACTAATATGGACCAGTTTTCTTAAAAATGATGAGCTCTTTTGCAAAATACATTAAGATTTGGAATGATGTCAAGACTTCTAATTGGAGATGATGTTTAAGATCTTTTAAAATTCGTTAAGGTCATTGCATGGAAACTAAGGTCACCATTTCTTCTATTTTTTCCATTCATCTTTCTGCCTACTGTACCTGTGTAGATCAGTGTAGTGTAGATCATCTTTCTGCCTACTGTACCTGTGTAGTTTTCTTGCTCTTTGGGAGACTTCCAAATGTTATGAGGAAGTTTTACAGGAAATCTTTCCTAAAGATATTTAGGACTTTCTCTTCATGGAAGATAAAACCCTCAAATACATATTACTATTTTCACAAGGAACTGAACTTCTATAGATGTAATATTTGTTTTTAGGCATGTCTTTTTAGTTATGACATAGAGGCTAGCTAGCTATTTTCCCCAAGAACATTTACTTTGAGTTTGCTCAAATTTGCTACCTCATTCTTATCTTCTGAGTGTCTTCAATAAGATCCAACTTGTGATAATGCTTTAATAGCTTTCTTATTGTAAATGTGATTTTTGCCAAATGATTAGATATTGCCTTGTCAACCTTCATATCTGATTGTCAGACATCAGTTGTATATGTATATACAGTTTAATTCCAGTTACCCTAATTCCTGTATTCTGAAAACCCTAGTTATTTGAGTCCAAAGTTTGTCCCCCATGTAGCCCTATGTTACTTAATAGCACTTCCATTTATTGGAATGCTCAGTTGTACCTTGTGTCTGTGAGTGTGTGCGCGTAATATAAAATATACTCTATGTATCTTACATTCCAAAAGCTATCTCTTTAAGTTAAAAAATAGTCCGGAAAAACTTGTTGAACTTTGCTGATTCCTCACTTAGAAAGACATGTACATAAAAGTAAGATACAATTTTAGTCCTTCCCTACCTTAGGGACAGATTTTTTAAGAGTGCCCTGAGTCCAATTGCATAAAGAACTGTGAATACACATTTGTATACCCTCTTTTTAGGAATCTGAATGGCTATTTTAAATATACAAATATATTTGATGTGTTCACAATTGTAATAGTTGCACACTGTAACAGGGTCCACGACCTGCCCCTCTTCCTGGGGCCTGCCAATAGGGCTCGGAGAGGCCTCGGGGTTGTGCAACACCTGTGTCTTTGTTTACTTAATGTTGTCGCACCACCAGTGTCCATCTATATACAACTTTACAGGTTCGGTTACCTCCTTTACAGGGAGAGTCAGCCTTCAGTTGAGAGACCTCTAGCTCCTTCCCTGGCTGGCTCCCTCCCAGCCTTTATAGCCTTTGGCGTGTCAAGCTGGCAGGTGTTGCCAATTCTTAGACTTTTTCCAGCAGCCTCAATCTTCTTCCCTTGATCAGAGCTGACTGCGCAGGGTCTACAGCATCCTGCTACACACACACATTTAGGCATGCACCTGATAGTGGACCTCAGTTCTCCGTTTCTGAAAACTTGCCTCCTAAATCACTGTGTGCTTCAGGTTTGGTCTCTTGATCTCTAGCAGAAAGTGAAACACTGATATTTATACAACCCATCTAACTTCTTTTTTCTTTAAGGGGCACGTTCTATAGTGTTATCATATGTTGTAAATTAGGATTTTGACATCTGTTGAATGCATATTGTCTAATAACAGACACATATCAAAAGTTTGGTGTATTATACTGGTCAACTGAAACAAATGAGTTAGTCCAGTTGGAAAACAGCAACTGTTTAATAAACTAATTAGTTAAAGATAGGCATGTTAGAAACATCCTAGTCTAGTGGTCATCTAACTCAATATTTTGTCTTTGGTGGTGACCTGTTCCAGCTGCTTCAGAGAAAATTGCAATAAACCTCATTAAAAACAATTCTAGAATAAACTGCTTATAGAAAGTTTCTTCCTTACCACAGGCCAATTAAGATTAGGTTGTCTTAAATCCTGAAACATGAGGAGCTATACATTTTAACTCTGTCTCATGTAATTGAGGCTATTATCCATATAAATGTTTAATATTTTGTTCAATCTTATTAAGCTCATGGCCTCAGTGCTATCTTGTGGCAGTGAGTTCCACAGGCTTATGCACTGTGTAAAACATCAGTTTTAATTAGCTTTAAATTTGTTGCCTTTCAGTTTCACCTTTGTCTTGTTTTATAGGAAAGGTAAATAGGAGTGCCTGACTGACCTCATTCATTATGTACAGTCCTCAATCATATCCCCCTTCATTGGTCCAGTCTCCAGACTAAACCATCCCAATCTTTTTTAATATTTCTTTTTTGAGATGTAGTTACCAAAGGTGAGCATAGTAACTGAGGTGATCATGAGCAATGTATATAATGAAACTATGTAGTGTTCTGAGTATTTTCTGAACTAAATATGTTCTCAGTGGTAGCTGCTAATAGCTGCATTCTTTTGAAGATCTGGCCACTTGTCTAAATTCTGGTGGTTGCTACTAGTTACATAGTTTGAACATATTATGGTTATTAATATAACTTGCTTTGTTTATAAACTACTTAAGTGAAATATTTCTAGACAAGGAAAGGAGCAAAGGATATTAGGGTTGCCTAGCTACCTAATGAAACATGTTGATTATTTTAAGTTTTACATCAGCTTTTGCCTTACACAGGCAAGTGCTAGTAAAAACCAAGTCTCCTAATATCTTGTAGGCAAGGTTTAAAATACTCTGTGGTACAAGTGAAATTTATCCAGGAATTTAAATCACTGCATTGGGATATTAGTTCTTGGATTTTTATGCTACATATATAGAGGTGAGAGGCTATTTTAGGGCTCTTGTAAAGGTGTCTGGAAGATGCTAATGTTACTGTGGGGGTCCAAGGATTTGAAATAGGCTTCAAAAAAGCTGAACTGCCAGTTTTGACATAGTCAGAAGGGAAAAGGAAGAAAAGAGAAGAGAGGAAGTGGGGATACATGATTGATCTTTTCCTCCCCCCTTTTCTCAGCTCTTCATTTCTTCATTCTTAGCTCTTCTTTCAAAATTCCATTTATAAAGAAGAAATACTCCAATAGAACTTTATGTATTTAATTGAGAAGTACATGTTTTTTAAAAAGTTCAAACACACAAAATATAATTACAGGCAAAACAAGTACAGGACAATACTATATCAAAAAGACAAGTTCAGTTAACAGATCCCTGTAGTTGCTCCTAGTCTTTAAAATCAATTTTTCTAATTTGTAAATAAAAGTAATTGGAATTTGTATGCTCAAACTTCGTTTTTAGTCTTTGAGTGCAATTAAGAAGCAGATGTGCTCAGAAAACCTTCCAAAAACAAAGATGGTTTCCTCCCTAATTATGGAGTGACTTCCTCCTCCTCACCCCCAATTATCCATAGAAAGTACAATACTACAGACTTTGGTGATTATTTGCAACAGGTCATTTTTCATTTTAAAATAGTTTAAAATAGTTATAGGATAGTAACTTTGCACTATCCTATAACGATGGATTTTATGTCTGGCATGGCTTGTGTTACTGTATAATCAAAAGAAGACGGGAAGTTGCTAGTACTATGGTAAAAAGGACAAGAGTACTTGTGGCACCTTAGAGACTAACAAATCTATTTCAGCATGAGCTTTCGTGAGCTACAGCTTGCTTCTTCAGATGCACAGAATGGAACACACAGACAGGAGATATTTATACATACAGAGAACATGAAAAGATGGTGGTATTTCTACAGGCAGCACAGAAAAAAGATGCAACACATTTTACACATGGAAAATAGACATAGGCTATTCTGTCTACTGGTCATATAAAAGAACCTAAAACTATTGTAAATAGACCTACAAGACATCTCTGGCTACCAACTAATAGCAAAGTACAATCAATTTGAGGACTGTGAGCCCAACTTGTAAACAGGCACAACTCATTAAAGAGAATCGAGTGGTGCTAGTTTACGCTATTAGTAAATTTTCCCAGTATGCCTAAAAACATCTGTTCTATAGTCAGACAGTATCTTAGTGAATTGCTCCTATCATAGTTAATGGTACTATTTTCATCCACAATTTATTACACAAATCAGATAAATATATAAGAAAAGTCTGATCATGCTCTCAGTTGGTCCAACCTTGCAGTGAAGTTAATGGCCATTTTGCCCAAGTAAAGGTGCAATATCAAAAGCTGTGAAGGTGCAAAAAGTCTGGAAGATGTGCAAGTACTGTTCTTCTGGCATGTTGGAGTAACCATGTGAGCCAGCAGTGCACCCTTATTCTCATCAGATGTCTTGTAGTTACCCTTTGCTGCTAAATATTTAGCCATTTACTGTTCATTCATCAATTCTTTTAAGTTTTAAAAGAATTGAAAGTCAAAGTGAGAATATATATATTTTGGTAAACGTTTGGTAAACGTTTTTACATCAATATGTAATGGACTGTCTAGGCAGTTAATTGAATAACCAGCACCTGGACCGTATAAAGGTAATCAGGGCTCAATTGCACAATGGTTCTCACAAAGAGAAGGGGTGTGTGTGTGTGTAAGCTCCCAGAGAAACATAGGCCCCAACGAGGAGGGCTGTGCAACTCTGAATCCAGTGGGAGAGACTACAGGCCAGAGAGGCCAGGACTGAGAGGGAACAAACCCCAAGGAGGAGGGCTGTGTGACTTCTGAAGCCCAGGGGAGATTTTCTATTTCAAGTTTATTTGTATTTAATAAAGTAGAATCCCAGTAGGGGAATTTTGTCTTGTCCCCTTTTGAGCTGTGTGACATTCCCAAGAATCCTGACAGAAGGGTAACTGAAACAAGGGGTGCCTGCAGTGCCACACTAGGTCAGGAGGGCAACAGCCTGCCACAAGCATATAATTACCATTGGGCAGAATATGACTCTTATTACTGCATCATTGAATATCTTTTGAGCAACATGCTTATTCTACCAAATAAAGAATATCAACAATAGCTCTTAAAATCGAAGTAAGAAATCACATTATTACACAACTGTACATTATTGCATTAAAGAGTTCAAATCATGTCATTCTTTGGACACAAACATTTGTCTTAAAAAAATTGTTTAAAACACATTTTTATATTAATTTAGAGCCAAGATAACAGAATTATATTTATAGCCTTCCTGATTGAAAAGGAAGTGGACTATATTCTTGAAAATGAATCCCTTTGGATGCTGTAATCTTCATAACCTCTCCGTTTAAAGCATCATCTTCAATAATCATTAACAGTCCTTTCGCAATTAGCGATGGGCTACAGAAAAATAAACATTTTTTCCATTTTGAAAATCAGACCTGGCACAGAATACCTTCTGGGTTATCTTAGTTTGACAGCATAATGCACTGGAGTTTGTGGAAAAAGTATGTACTAAACCAAGTATAAATAAAGGTTTGCATAAACGCTTGCAAAATGAACCATCTACAATTTGTATAGATCTACTTCCAAGTCTTTTGGAACTATAGCAGAAGTAGCAAGAGCATTTCTGGAAGGATATGGGGTCATCATAATTTGGATATGCAAAAAATATACAACTGCAACTGTGCAAATGAGCTCTTATAGGTCTAGTCATTGGTAAATACTTCAGATGTTTAGTTGCCACTTAGATTACTATCAAAGTTCCCTGAGTGTGACAAATGCTATAGGAAAATGCTTCACTCTACTGCACTGTAGATCTCCTGTGTTATGTATTCTGTATTTGTTTCCCCAAAATGCTTCCATTGACATTAACTGGAGAGCAATGCAAATTAGAGAGGAGAATTTTACCCTCTGCAATTTGCAATAGTGAATGTAAAAGTTCAATGCTACTCAGTGAAAGCAAGTGACATCTGAAAAAGCATGGGCAAACCACTATGGTGTTATGCTTTGAGGTACTGGTGACTGCATGAATCACTATCATCTTTGAGACTGGGTGTGAACATACCATTCTGTTAACAAACTGTCAGGATGAGTTAACCATAACCTTTGCTCCACCTGAGGTAAAAGAAGATAGTGAATCCTCCCAGGAGTTTGGACTGAGTGGGCTGGAGGGGTTTGGCTGTGATTAGGTGGGAAGGAAGAACATATAGCAATTGAGAAGGCAGAAAACTGGCAGACTCAGAGTGACAGACAGCCTGAAGGAGCAGCTGAAAGCATGGTGTTTGACAGTGGAAGAGACCTGGGGAAAGATTTGAGTTAGCAGTGCAGGCTGAGAAGAGTGCTCTTGCTGCTGTGAGGAAAAGAAGCTGTTTCCTGCTATTTGATTCCGTTTGTGTTCAGAGACACAGAACTTTGTACATTCTTTGTAAATAAATAAGATTTAATCAAAGAAAATATCAGACTCAATCAGTTTCTACTTCCAGCTGGAACAACCCCAGGGCCCTGAAATTTGATTAGCTGCTTGGGTTGAAAAGGGACAACAATAATAAGATGGTTGAGTCCCTTTCTTTCAGTTGTCTTCTCTTTTGTCTCACATGTGGTTTGTGCAGAAATACAGTACAGACATTGGTTATGCTGCCTGCTGTGGATCAGCTGCCTGTGGCACTACTACTTACTTTCCCTTCAACTATAGAAGACAAAAGAATATTATGTGTAGCTTCACTTACTCCATAACACCATAGAACTTCATCATGTCTTTGATCTCATCCTTGTATTCATAATATTGTCCCATATTCTCTTCTTTATCAATAGACTGAAGAATTGGTGTGTTAACGAACCCTGGACAAATTGTATTTAGTCGCACGCCATAATTTCCCATTTGAGCCGCCATCTACAAAAGTGTCAGACACATTGTGCTCATTTTCAATATTTTGTGAATCTTTACAAAGGCTAGTAAACATGTTGCTTGATACAATCAGCAAAACTAATAGCAGCACATTAGCCCTTTATTTATCAATGGTTGATGTTGGCAAAAAGCATAAGAGGGCTGTGAGGGTGGCAAACTGGCTATTGATCCTGGTCTTACTTATGGCCTTTTATGATAGGTGCGTGTGTGTGTCTTTCTGATTATTTTATATATATAAAAAAATTGTTTTACATAAAATTGGTGCTCAAAGCAGAAACTAATTTGGTTCATGGTTGAGCGAGGTCGACATGAAGAAGATGAAGGCCATAAAAAGAAGTGTCACTCGCATCAATGCATATGAGTCTTGATTACGTTCTAGATTGTATTCCTTAACCTATAAAGTCAGGTGAACAATTATACTAATAGCTCCTGGACAATACTACCTCAGGTTACTAGCAAAAATTCAGCTTGTGTACCCCAAGATTTCTTGGCATCATTACCAGCTAAAGAAATGGTGGTGGTATGATGCCTGAATGTTTCAGGAAAAGTTTGAACAATATATTCTTTAGCAAGTCAAGACCTTGCATACACCCCATATTTTGCTGAGGATTATTCTGACAGAAATCTGAACATTTTATTTCCTTAAAACAGATTTTTTTTTGGATCTTTTCTCATCAGCAATGTCAGCTACAACTATCAGCGTTATGGCTGGTATAATGATATAACTTTATACAGAAGAAGCAATTGACATCCTAAAAGTAACCCCAGCAAACCTTGTTTATTTCCTAATAGATAAAAAACTTTTTCATAAGAAAACACAATAACATGACTATCTCAAACCACACCACATTCCAGCCCTAAACTTTTGAATATTTTCCACTCACCTCCCTCACCACAGAAAATTGGGATTCCGTCCCTTATCCTGGAATGACTTTCTTTTTGACTGCCTGTTCACCACTAAATTGTTTGATCTGAGGTTTACCATTTTTATTGGAGCCTTATCCAGAATCATCTTTAGGAGCTGGCCTCCTAAGTCTGGCACAATCAACTAGAGTCCTAAAAGTTCTAAATTTCACCTGCCTGTGTCAGGCTGCACCTTCTTCTCTGTTAGCTGGTAAGTATTTTAAGTACTATTGTGTTTCTCCAGTGTTTTATTTTCTTGCATTCATTAAGAAGTAGCATATGCTCTCATTTTACCACAGTTTTTGTTGTTTGAATATTATATTTTTTAAATCATGCAAAAATTAAATTATATACTGTCATGTGCAGACTGTGGCCAAGGTGTGATATATGACTCCTATTCCTAAACTAATCTGCATTAGTTAACCCTAGAAGATTCAGAGGTTTGGGAAAATGTTTTAAAAGTCTGCATGCTTATCTAAATATATCTCAGCTTCTTTGGGCTGGAAATTTGACTAGAAATCTCATGTGAAGGGGCTATTCTCAAAGTGTGCACATAACTGCTCTATGAAAATACATGATCTTGTTATCCTCATACTTCCTTCAAGCCCTTTCCCTCTGCTAGTATCTTGCCATAAATTAGACAGAAGTTTCTTGTGCCAGTATTTGGGGTATTCAGAGAAAGTTCTTTGTACAACAGGCAGCATAGGCTCCATCCTGAATTGGAGCCTTTCATTGTTATTACCACACCAATGTTAAGTAATCAGAACACCTGAGTCAGCCTTAATAATGGGGAGCACTTTTTATATTCAAATCATTTTCCCCACATTTGCCAATTTACAGAAGGAGAAACTAAAATGATTTGTCTAAGGTTGTCTATTTGATTGATTGGCTTTATCCTTTCTCTATATCACCCACACCTCCATTATTACCTCCTTGGGGTTACCCCCATGAAATGAAGGAGTCTCCAGCTACCACCTTAAAAGCTTTTATTAAAACAAAACCAAACCCCACACAGCACTTCTATAGGCACTGTTTTCACTTGCATTGCTATAGAGAGGGAACCTGAGAAAGTAAGCTTGTTCTCAAGGAACTACTGATAGTGTTTTTGGCTACATATACTCACAGCTATAGACCGAGTGAATCCAATTATGCCATGCTTTGTAGCACAGTACACTGGTTGATGCGCAGCAGGCATGAGTCCTTGAAAAATGAAAAGAAAGTTGAATATATACATTAATAATCAATACCTGTTGAGATGATAACATGCACAATCAAAAGTAGCAGTCATTACTAGTTAAAATTTCTTAATTCTAGCTGTAATTTTGAGGTCAAACTGGGGAAAAGGAAAGGATAAAATACTATCCAAAAACCAAACAAACAAAAACTCCAGAAAAGAACAAAAAGGCAAGAGACAGTAAGGAAACTCGAAGAGACACATAAGAAGAGAACAGTATTGTTCACAGTCTAGCTGGAAGGACATGTCAAGTGAGGTACTGCAGGGATTGGGGCTGGGGCTGGTTCTATTCAATAGTTTCATAAATTATTTGAATAATGGTGTAGAGAGGGCATAAAAGTGTTATAAAGTTTGTGGATGATATCAGACTTGGATGGGTTGCAAATGCTTTAGAGGACAGGATTAGAATTTAAAATGATCTTGACAAACTGGAAAAATGGTCTGAAATAAATAGGATGAAATTCAATGAGAACAAATGCAAAGTACTACACTTAAGCAGGACTGATCACTTGCACAAATACAAAATTGGAAATCACTGCCTAGGAAGGAGTACTGCAGCACAGGATATGGGGGTTATAGCGGATCACAAACTAAATATGAGTCAACAATGTAGTACTGTTGCAAAAAAAGTGATGTAATACATGTTGGGATGTATTAGCAGCAGTATTTCAAGCAAGACATGAGAAGTAATTCTTCCATTCTATTCAACACTGAAAAGGCTTAACTGGAGTATTGAGTCCTATTCTAGGCACCACACCTCTGAGTTAATGATAGAATGAATGGCACTGGGAAACACAAGATATCTAAGTGAAGAAGGTATGAAGATGAGAATGAGAAAAGACAGGGAACAGTGGAGTAAAGGGCTTAAGATGGGAAGCAGGAAGAAATGAGAGCAGAAAAACAGGCTGGGCAGAGTTCTGAAGCATCTTAGAAAGAAGACAAGATTAAATAACATGTAGAAGGCATCTCTTTTTATTATGCTTAGTACAAATGGGCCCCATTATCAGTTGGCCTCTGGTAAAATAATACATTAGTGGACAGATTCAGAAAGGGAATGACGTTCTGGGCAGCAGACTAGATAGATGATTTTCATCATGACATGTATATCGGAATGGAGCAAGTGATGTTTTAGGGAAGCCAAAGAGAGATGGGATGTAATAGCCAAAGCATGGACAAATGTTTTAGTTGTAAGGGGAGGAAGAGTTGGATTTTTCAGAGATTGTGGGGAAAAGAACCAACATGATTTGGCTATACTTGGAAAAGAAAAGAAGCAATATGAAAATGATGCCTAGGTTGTGTCTCTGTGTGATGACAGTGGGAATGGGCTGGGTGTGGTATTATCAGTTGCAATAGAGAAGGAAGGAAGTGGAAGAGGCTTTGAGAGGAAAGATTCGGAGTTCAGTTTTTGCCCAATTGAGTTGACATTAGCAGTAGGATAATCAAGAGATGACAGAGAGACCATGAATCTATTTACACTAGCAATTTTATAGAAATCCCACTATATTACAGGGACTTCAGTCACAAGGGGGCTAGCAGGCATACTGACTAAATTATAATACAAAGGGACTGTGAACTACAGCTGGAAGTTATATAACCGTAAGCACAAAAGCACAGCCTGTCCTAAATTAGGAAGATAAAACTCAAATACATTCCTGAAAGAAGATGTCATAAAACTTGGATGCTAAAGTTACTGCACTAATGTTTGTTGTTTAGCTCTGAGTAATGGAAATCACCCCAATTTAAAAAAATCTGTTTTTTCCCTTTTGCTTTTGGTAAGTAATATCAGCAAAAAGGGTGTGATTCATCACAGTGAAGCGGACTCATGCAAGGATCTATGTACTACTCAAGTCCTTAATGTGGGATTTCAGTAGAGATTAAGTCGTGCATAGGGTGTGGTGTGGGCTATCTGCTCTGGAGTCAATTTCACCCAAAGGAGATAATTTTCTGATAAGGCACAGCATTAAAATTACAACACTGACATGAAAAACAATATTTCAGCGTTTAAAACATCTTTATTTCTTCTTTATTTAAATGCTACATTGATCCAGTGAAAACAGCACTTTTATTAGCACTGTTCACCTTGGCGGGATGAATAATGTATTACAATGAATGGTGGTGCCTTTTAAGTTGTGCAACTCCCCAACTCATATTGAAAGATCCAGCCTTTGGATGCTTTTGAAAGCTGTTACAATGGATCACTGTACACCAGCACCTCTAAAGAAAGAGTGCTTGCTCTGTTTCTGAACCTCCACCTATGACATCCCTTTAGGCAGGAACCATAGGCCTTTCTAAACCATGCTTTTTTATGACTCTGGAGTGCTGTCAATGAGTTTACTCCCATTTGGATTTGTCCTCCAAGAGTAGAGCATTTCTTACTTTCTGTGACATAAAGTTAGCACCAGTCATCAGTATTATCCATCACACCTAACTTATTTGTTTAATACCACAACGTACTGTAAATAACAAAGACAATCTTATGAATTTACAGTTGAAAAGGCAGATACAAGACAGAATGCATTAGGAATCCAGAAGAAGGACTTACAGGTTATTTAAGCAAGCTACTGTTTGAGAGAGAGAGAGAACAGATAAAAATCAGAAAATTAAATTTATAAAGCATACCTAGCTGAGAATGAAGTGGAAGATGGCACAACACCTCACTTAGATGTCAAAAGACGGTTTCACTAACCCTACAAGTCAGAGCAAATTTTCCTTTCATTTACTCTTTTCCTGATTTCTTGGCAAGCTGACAAAGAAGCAGCTCCTCTCCTTGGTAGTCCCTTTGTTTTCAGGGTGTCCAGATCACTCGTTACCATTTTAGATGAGAAGTGAGACTTCTAACTAAATCTGTTTGTTCATTTGTGATGGTCAATAGTTTTAATTAAATTTCATGATCCACAAATTAGGAAATTAGCATTGAAGATGAAGGCTGTATGTTAGAGTTCATTTGTTCGTATTACCACTTTCTTTCAGTTTATGTAACAGGTTTGGTGAATACACAATATTTATTAAGTAAGCATTTCCTCCTAGGTATATTTCTCCCATGGACAGGGATTTCCCACTGGGATTTGAACAAGCATCCCTTTTTAAATACGATTTATTAGCATGTAGTTGGCCTTTCATCACCCCTTTCCCCATGGCTGCATTGTTAGCCATCCTGAGATAAAATGTTATTCTCTTTATTCATAATCTTAAAGTTGTTATGGCTTAGAATGTTGCAAAGAGTAAGAGCCAAATTATGCAGTCTCACACGGCTACTCCTGATTTCAGTGGAAGCTGAGAGCTCATCAGAAGATAGTGGTTGGTGCCAAGAATATACTGTGTTAGAGATCATCACAATACCACAATAAGTATATATATTCAATGTGTTATATATTAAGTTTGAATGGGTCCTTGTATGTCGTCCACTTACTTCTGTCTTGCTAAATTTGCACTGATTATAAAATAGTTTTTGTGAAAATGATCAAGGACAGGTTTTGAGAAAATGATGAAATTTATTTAGAAGCAAACTGTTAAGTATTATTGTAACATGTTGACCAATTTTTCCATTATAACAGACTTTTTGCCATGTTTGTTTGTGTGTATTTTATAAAAGATGCTTATCAAAGCCTATAGGAACATGTATAACAATTATTTTTAAAAAGTGAATGATTGTTGTAATGCCAACTTAAAAAGTAGAATTTCCAAGCCTCAAGACAAAACTCAATGGCCCTTCTTCTTCTCAGACAAAAAGCTGAAAAACAGAATGAACTTGCAGTATGATCTGAAGGTCAAAATCTCTTTTGGACCAACAAAGGTCCAACAAAGGAAACAAATTAAAGAGTTGATGGATTTGTAGCTGTGCTGTGGGCTGAATGATATGAGACAGAGAGGGGGTTCACCAGAGGCTCTGGTTTGAACACAGTTCACTCTCCCTGTGTAGACTTTATTGTAGGGGTTCCTGTTTACCCCAAATAGACACCAGCTTTGCAGAAGTCCCTTGCTGCATTCCTTTCAGGACATTTTACACGCAGCAAAATCAAAGTCCCTAACCCATTCATGTTAGCTTGTGTTTCCCAGAGCTCCTACCCTGACTTCTAGTCAGCACAATCTTTTGTTTTCCTTTCTTGTCTGAGAGCATCACAGTTCTTTTTAAGGTATAGACCCTAAAATCCCAATCCTGTAACCACACACATACATGTTTAACTTTACTTCCATGAGTCTTCCATTGAAATCACTTTATGATAGCAAAGTTCAGCATGTGTAAATGTTTGCAGGATCGGGGCCTAAATTGGTGTGCTTTCTGAAATACCCAATGCATTGTCTTCTGGAGAAACATCCTATGGAAAAAGCACCACACTGGCAACTTGTGGATCCTGCACTCTGGAGTGTAGGTCACTTGCAGGGATCATCTGTATATACCTCACTAAATCATTTCCCTGCTGTTGCAAGAGCCTCGGGCAGAGGTGCACCTTGATCTCTCTTATTCATTGCCTGTGGCACATAATAGTCTAGTCTCCTGTATGTTGTTGTACATTGGTCTCATTTTAGTTGTTGGGTTTAGTGTGTGGGTGCTGTTGGTGGCTTGTGATATACAGGAAGTCAGACTGGATGATCTGGTGGTCCCTTCTAATGTAAGATTCTAGGACTCTAACAAGTCAGTATGTTCTTACACTAACTATTGTACCTACTTTTAAGTCCTCTATAAATATATTTTGCTTTTTCCTTTCAGAATCCAGATGGCTCAAAGGGCCTAGTGCATACCATAGCTTCATGACAGCATAAAATCTGCCAACATTACCAAACAACAAAACCCCAGCCAACAACAGAAACCCACCCAGCCCAACCATCCTTTTCAGTTTTTGTTGTCAACCTTAGTAGTTACACATAACATTGTATCAATTTTCTCTAGGTAGGTATAAAACCAATTTATACAGAAATCACAACTCTCAAAACTATACTCTAACAGTATCCTACAAGATGAGTTAACCTGTTTTACTCTCCTTAAATGTCAAGTGATATTTATGATAATGAATTCATTTAGAAACCTGTGGCAAGATCTCTTCTATGGGGCCAGTTCCGCAACTACACACACAAAACTCCCATTGTCTCAGAGGCTTAGTGGTATAACTTCCTCTTTTTATATGACTGCTTAACTCCTTTGAAAGTTATCAGAAGCTTTATAGCCTTGAGAGGCAGCATGCTCAGGGATAAGCAGAGGGTTAGTAGTCAGGTACTTTTCAGTTCTAATCCCTCTTGTGCCAAAAACTTGCTGTGTGGTCTTAGACAAATGAGTCTTTTGCTGCCTCTATTTCCTAACTCAACCCACCTCACAGAGGAGTAGTAAGGAACAAGGCCTTGATCCTGTAAAGATCTGGCCCCAATCCAGCAAAGCACTTACTGTAAAGAATGTGAGTAGTACCATTGACTTCACCTTGCAGGACTGAGCTCTAGGATTTGAACCTTCTCTAATTAAAATCAGTGACAAAACTCCAACAGAACTGAAGCCTAATTAGTGTGTGTACAGGATTTTGAACATGCAGTGTTAAATAAGCATTAAATGACTATTCTTACTGCACACAACGCGAGACAAAGATGTTTGCTAGGTGTGGAGCCTGTCGGATGAACACATACTTACAGAGAATTGAAAAGAAAAACAAAAGTAATAGAGAAATGGGTTTGTTAATGGTCAACAGAAGCTAAGTCTGCTGAAAAAACTGGGGAAAAAAAAGAAACTCACTCTAGTGAGTGTTAACTACTCAATCGGGAGTTTTATGTGTGCAGTCACTGCAGGATTAGAGTCTTAAAAAAGAAAGTATAATCACAATATGCAAATAGGAATAAAAAAAAGCCTGTGTCAACTTTTATAATCTGCTTTTTCTGATGACTTTGGAAACAATTGCTAAACTCATGCTATGTAAAAGTAAAGAAAGCAAAGTACACTTTGTTTTTTAAAGAGATAGTCATAACCATTAGAGAACAATGATCACATTTTAAAAAATGTAAAAGTAAATAAAACTTTAATTGATTAATTAAAAAGACATTTGTAAAAGCTTATTAAAATCTGAGAGGGCTGGGTTACTAGATCTTAAAAATCAAATCATGTTGTTATGCACTAGGAAAAGTTCAGATCCTGCAAGCCTGGAGGCAAGACTCATATCAGTATGGCAGACTCAGGCCTCACAGTGCAGTACTCTACCTTTGCCCTCTTTTTATATGTTTATATACTGTGTGAAACTGTTTAATCTTTCACTAGGGCTGATGGTTCCTTGTGTTACATAAGCAGCTGATATTTTGGGCCTGATCCAACATTTGTTGCAGTTGATGGAAAAAATCTCATTGACTTCAATAGGCATTGGATCAGCTGTATTATCAATACTGAGTTAGGGCTACATGAAGACATGTAATGGAAAAACTCATGTGAGGCTGTGGTGTGTGTATGTATGTAAAACTATTAGTTTAAACTCACATAGCTCCAATGCATAATATAATTCGAGTGACTTGGTTTTCTCAGCTGGCAGGTGTCCTGATATGCAGGGGAACTCAGGGTATCCAATCACACTACTCCCTATACTCACTCAGTGCCTCCTCCTACTCTACTCTATACTCAGTGCCTCCTCATTTAATTATTTGTGTTGCAGTAGCTCCTAGGACCCCTAGTTATGGACCAGGATCCCATTGTACTAGATGCTGTACAATCGCAACAAAAAGACAGTCCCTTTCCAAAATAGTTTACAATCTATATATAAAAGACAAGATTATTTTCGTACCCTCAAATTCTCACCACATGGTTTGAAAGTATGAAGTGGGACCAGGCTGGAATCAATGCTGACAGGGTCGCTATTAATTCCTGCAAGTATTCTCATCCAGCCACTCTTTTTAGTATCAACAGAGCTAGTACAACCTAATGGGGCTTCCAAAGGGGTAGAGGAAGGAGAGAGACAGCTTATTTTGCTCAGCTTCCCTCTCTCTCACGGATTTTTGGCCCATTATAGAGGATTTTCTGGTATTTCCCTGCCCTCTAAATTTAATTCCCATTGATCTATATATACTACAAAAATTAAATAGTTTGCAAAATAAACTCAGAATGTAAATGTTTCCTCTTTGGGTCTATAAATATTGAAGACTATCCTTTCAAACACATAATATACTTCAAATACAGTTTTTGGCTTTGCAAGATAAAATATTAGTGAAGTATAATGAATTAAGCTAGCTGATGTTCATTTAATCTACAATTATTTGGTAACCTTGAAGGGAAGATTAAAAAATTGGATATTTATACCATACTCATCATTGTGGGATCTGAGACTAATCGTGCAAGAAATTACTGAGTGTACAATTACATAGCCCAGCTGGGCTGGGAAAAACAGTAGCCCTTCTCTATTCATTTTGGAGGTCACTGCAAGATAAGCAGATGTTGTACAAGTATGAAGAAACAACAAAAAGATCATGAAAAAAGAAAGAAAAGAATAAGGAATAAATATGGATTAATTTATTTTAAAAAGTACCAGCAAGGATTTATATAGAAGATTTTCTTACCTGCCAGAGATGATATATTAATAATTACCCCTCCATTTCCTTTTCTCATGTATTCCAGACCAATGTATGTTCCTCTGATCACAGAAGTCTGATATATGAAATATAAAGGGGAAATATATTCTAACTTTGTCCTTTTTTCTTTCTTCTTCTTGAGCAGTGAGGCTTTTATTTATAATTTTAAGTTATAACCTAGATAACCCATAGTAGGTAGCATTAAAGAAGAACTCCTGCAGTTGACGTAACAATAACAGCACTGAAACAAATATTGTATGATTAATTATTGATATGCTATACAAGTCTTTTGCTTGCGAATGAAAGTGATCAATAAATTAAACTTTTCTTTGGACTTGGGATTCATTAGTATTATTTATTATGCACAGATGGTGTGTTTTGCATTGAAGAATATACAAGTAACTGACTGACTGAATCCTCAAGAGGCCCTGAGCCCTGTAACTCTCAGGGTTCCAATTAGAGTTTCATATGTTTAGCACATTCCAGGATTTGGCTTAGTGACATAGTCCCTGTCCCAAAGAATTTAGAATGTAATGTCCTCATTCTCTTCCATTAAAGTTAATGAAAGTTTTACTATTGGCTTCTATAGGACAAGATCAGTCTCAAAAGACTATACATTCAAGGATCAAAGAACAAAGTGGGAGACCCAAAGAAGATCTATAAGGTAAAACATAAAAATATATAAACAAAAGGATGGTGATGGTATAATGTTTTATATAAGCTAGTTACAGGCTACATGGGAGAGTGTTTGCTTTTTCCAGAGGGATTGGAGGGAAGGAAAACTGATACACTCAGGCCTTGCCTAATTCTGTCTCACTGAGATCCATTACTGCACTCCTCTTGCAGTCAGAACTCACTTAAACTTATAGAAGAGTTCCAGGATAAGGTCCCATGCCAGTGCAGAACTTCACCATTACTGCTTTAGTGATAAGTTTTTAAAACTATTTCCTTTTAATTAAATATAATAAAATTATAGACTTTTGTCTAGATCTCCCTTTGACCTCCAGTTTTTCCTAAAATTGAATCCTAACTTAGGTGATTTTTCATATTCCCAATTCCATTTAGTCAGTCAAACAGTGTCCCAAGTAGCTGGGACTACAGGCATACGCCACCACACCTAGTGTTACAGTGTACTTAAAAATTATCCAAATCAGGTTTAGATGAGAGTTCCATAGCTCATTTATATCTTAAAAATGGACTGAATATAGACACCAAATGTAAATGCTCCCAAATGTAGGGAAAGTTTGGGTTTGGATTTTCAACATCAAAGTTCTGATCCAAGGTTTTGCTTTGAGCTTATTTCTATTTTAAATGAATATGTATGTGGAAACTAACAGATCTAGGGCTTGTCTTCCATACGGGGGTAAGTCGACCTAAGTTACACTACTCCAGCTATGTGAATAACGTAGCTGCAGTCGACTGTAGCTTAGGTTGACTTACCCTGGTGTCTTCATGGCGCTGAGTTAACGGGAGACGCTCTCCAATCAACTTCCCTTGCTACTCTTAGAGAGCTGGAATACTGGGGTTTACTGGAGAGAGCTATAGTTGGGTCTTCACTAGATTTAGTGGGTCTTCACTAGACCTGCTAAATTGATTCCTACTGCATCGATTGCAGCAGCACCAATCTCCCTGTAGTGGAGACCAGCCCCTACTATCATCAGTGTGTCCTAAAGACAATATACAATATCCTGTTACACAGTCAGTCAAAACCTGTAACAGCAGATAGAAATAGGAGAAACTAATTTCCCTGCCCAATATGTAAGAGACTGGGCATCGTGAAAGTGTCAGCTGAGATGTTGGAAGTAAATTGAAAGTCTGTTCAGCCCACAGCACACACTACCCATTGATGTCAGTAGCTTTTGATTTTGACCCTAGGTGAGCTGTAAACTGGACACTTATCAAAAAGCTAAAAAACAGCTTTAGGTTTGCAACTGCTAATACATTTATAAATATCTTCCCTAATATTTGTGAAAATTGCTGACTTACTCATTCTGCCTTCTGTTCATAGGATCATTATGCTCACACACTTTTCTGTTTGGGCCCAATCTTATGATGTGTTTAGCAACTTCAACACCTACTGCTGTCAATGGGAATTGAGGGTGCCTTATAGGAGCAAGGCTTATGTACTCTCTTATACTCCTAAAAGGAACAGTAGGGCTGTTTAATGTTAATTGTACTATATAACCATCAAAGGAATTATTAAAACTGTGTGCATTTACGCCTGATGGTGCTGCCCTAAGGTATAATTATTCTGGTGATAAACAGTAGCCACAATATATAAGGTGAAAGCAGCTAAACTGTTAATAGATCTGTTAGTTGAGACTTTAGATGAATAATGTTCTATACATGTGATAGGTTGCACAGAGCCCACACTAAGCCCCATAGGTAGGTCTCTACCAAATTCATTGTCCATTTTGGTCAATTTCATGGTCATAGGATTTTGAAATTCATAAATTTCGAGATTTCAGTTATTTAAATCTGAAATTTCATGGTGGTGTAACTGTAAACGTTTTTAGACTTTAAACCTTAGTTGGTCCCATGCTTTGCTGCACATTGGGCTTTCCCACATTTGCCATCCTTGCCTGTCAACTGCCCTTCTCTCCAAATGTTCCCATTTCATGTTGAGGTGCTTCATGTTGTTCAGAACTGTTTGTTTCTATGTTATTCGCAGTCTTCCTCTTTTTCGTCTTGTGTTTTCTGGCTCCCATTCAAAGGCAGTATTTGGTAAGCATTTTTTTTTCCATTCTCAGTTCATATCCCGGCTACTGATGTCTTCTTTTGTAGATTATTTGTAAGAGGGTGCCTTGTCCAGTAACTTTTCTGACTTCTTCATTCGTCTTCCTATCTCTGTATGTTATTTTCAGTATTCTTCTCATGCATTTGTGATGAAATGCATCCAGTTTAGGAGTTCTGTAGAGGTCCTGACCCAAAATGGGCCTGTGGGGGTCACAAGGTTATTGTAGGAGGGTTGCGGTATTGCCACCCTTACTTCTCCACTGCTGCTGCTGGCGGTGTTGCCTTCAGAGCTGGGTGGCTGGAGAGCGGTGGCTGCTGGCTGGGAGCCTAACTCTGAAGGCAGCGCCGCCACCAGCAGTAGCACAGAAGGAAGGATATCATAGGATAGTATTGCCACCCATACTTCTGCACTGCAGAAGTCTCCCCCAGGAAATCTGTATAGTATAGGATAAAAAGTATACAAGACCAGATTTCATGGAGGAGTCCAGCGTTTCTCAAACTGGGAGTTCTTTCACTCCCCTGCGAAATCTGGTGTTTTGTGTACTTTTGCCCTATACTATGCAGATTTCATGGTCCGTGATGCTTTTTTCACGGCCATAATTTGGTAGGGCCCTACCCATAGAGAATCAAATAGAGGACCTATCCTGTCCTAGAGAAGCTATTCAGCCTGCAGAGTGGAAAGGGAGAATCTCACATGGGATAATTAAATGAAATAAACAAATAGGAAAGGGAAATAGCTCAAGACTTTTTAAGGAAATGCTCTTCCTCCTCCCCATCTCTTCCCTTCCTACTACAGGGAAGCAATAGAGCAGATGACTCCCAGACCAAGTCCCAACCATACAACAGAGAGACCCTAAGCAGATGACTGCTTTATTAACATCACCAGATTGCAAACCTTCCTAGACTAAATTAATACTATTAATATTTCTCTTGGCTGAAGCAAGCCAGCAAGTGTTTGGAAGTGACTCTTGCCTTTAGGCCAAGCTGAGGAAAATCTTGATCCTAAATATGATGGTTTGTCTTCACTGCAGAGTTAACTTGCGCTCTGACTTGACTGTTGTCACTAACCTGGCTCACATCCACAGATAACAACCCCTCCCCTATGTGTAATGGGGCTTTACACCTGAGCTTGATGCCCCATTGGGGGGTAGAAGCTAAAGTCAGAATGCTGCTCACACTTGGATTGGTAGCCCACTCATTTTGAAATGTGGACAAAGGCTAAGCCACTCGAGTGCTGATGGTCTTCCAATGCCTTCCCACAATTCCCTGCATGTGATCAGAATGACAGAGAAATTGTCCCACAGTTCACTGGGAAAGAATCATAGAGTGTCTCAGCTGACTAATACAAATAACCATGGTATACTTCCTCCACAAGTCCTAGTGATGCACACAAGTGGGTGCAGCACCAGAGTGGATGCAGCTGAGTGAAAACACTGGAGCATGGCTTTGCATTGTGACTGCTCACACCTGGGATAAGCCAACTCAGATGTTCACACTCAGGTGCTGATTACTCAAGTTAATGCTGCAATGAAGACATACCCTGTAAGTAAGCCAGAAAAAGAAACTCCTTGCAGAAAAGCATGTGCTTTAAATAGAGATAGTATTTGTTTTGCCTTTGTGTTGTACTCTCCACTATTGCTGGTATGTCACTCTATAGCCTAATGCTCCCCGCATACTTTATCCCTTAAGAAATGCAACTTTGAACTCCCACTTTTGGTATCAACCGGAAACACTCTGGCTGCATTTTGGAGGAAAGTCTCCCAGATATTGCTTCATGATACTATAAAATATGGTTGATGGAAAACCAAACAGCCAAAGAACAACCTTCACATTTCTGTACAACATAGCTTCCAGTTTTGGATAAGAAGGCAAAAGGATATTTCTGAAATTGCCTACAAGCCAGACAAGTATAAATATTTTTCTGTAATATGATCTTCAGTGCACTGACGTAGGACTAATGGGAGCATGTGAGGAGAGAAGTGCCTTCTGGTTTGGTCATTCTTATTACATACTTTGAGAAAGAAATGTTGACCCTTACTCTTAAACATTGATAATTCTTAAATTAATGCATTCATCTGTAGTTTTTTTTTGTATTTGAAAATAAAAAGTCACTAAAAACTTGTTTTTGTTCTAACTGCTTTAATGTATATCTGTTAATCCACTACATGCAGCAGAAATCATGTCAAAAGATAAAATATGTTGCCCTTGAAAAAGTGACTTGTGAAAATAATCCATTTACAATTGTATTCAGCATCTTGGATATTATGCATAAAAATTTCAACAACAAAGATCAGCAAACTGTTCAAATTAGAAACCAAACAGTTATTAAATGCAGGTAAAGTGAAAATTAACAAAGCTGAAACATCAGCACTTGTCCCCTAGCTACCAAAACCCACTATCAGTATCAGTTCTGAAAGTAATCTCACTGCTTGCCAGATAAAACCACCATCTCCATAGTGGTGATGATAGTTTTCTTACTTAAATATACACATTGATTTATAATGACTAATAAGGACACTCCTCATTACACTATTACAGGTCTGAGTATTCTGCCAATAAAAGCAATTGCACTACACCAGCTGCCAACAGAAAGCATATTTACCATGCTACTGTTCAGCAAAGTTATAATCATGAGGGTAGAAACTTGTCTTAATGTAATATTAGTTTACTTCTGCAATCCCAAAGACAGAATTGGATGAGTGTACTTCATGCATGCCAAAGCACCAAACACTAATAAAGACAAAAGTAAATCCCTGATGGCATGCCATTGTTTTGCAAAGTAAATAATTGCACCATGAGGCAAAACACCTCAACCCAGCTGTTGGAGGACTCAATCCCTACCATATATTATGACTAATGACCCTAGTTAACGTGCTGACTGGTCATTTATGTGTAAATGACAAGTTCAAAAACAAAAGTTACAAACTCTTAGCCTCCTCTTGTAATCTTCTTCCCCTCCAGTGGCTTTATAGTTTTAGCTATATGACTAAACAGAAAATATTCTGACATGCTGTATCTAAGCAAAGCCTGACACATTTCTCCTGGCTCTAGCAAAATGTGTATTCAACGTTGTGTAATACTTCGATAACGTTGACATATGTATCACCTTTAATTCAAATTCACATGCTATTTCTATATCATTATGAACTTCCTAGCATGATCTATAAGCACCAGTGCAAAAATGTGTCCATTTTCACTGACTACTTCAAACCTCATTATCAGCTATTACATTTGACAAATGTTTGTTCTTAACTCAATATATGAGGCATTTCTAATGATACAGGGATTCAATCTTATTGCTCTAGCTTCTTGTAACAGTAAAACACCACACCTTCTTACCTCGAAAAGCTAGTATTTCATGTTGAGAAATGATTTCCTGCATTCCTGTAACACTGGAGATGACTATTATGTTGTTACAAAGAGGAAAAAGCAACTGATGTGTTTGGGAAAATGTATAGACCCCTTTATCTCCTTACCTCTTCAAACACTTTTTATATATGTGTCAAAAACAATCTACCCTATGTTAAGAGAAAACAATTGATGTGGGCAAGTTCATAAAGCAAGTTACTAGAGAACTAGAATTTGAACCTTGGTTGTTTGACTTTTATATTTTCTTTGTTGCTTGATTGCCATCATACTTCATGAGCTATATATAAAGTAAACGAATAATGCATGAGGTACCTGTGAGGCTTGAAACTAAATGCTGCTGGTAAGATCTGCACTGCCCAAGTCAGCTGAGGGGGGGAAACAACATGTTGCTGTTCTCCAGGGTGGGATGTGTGCGGGGGGAGGGTTGATCCTGTCAGGGTTTGGGCTTCAATACTACATTCTAGGAAGCAGGGTTTAAACAATTTCTCATTACACTATAAACAATTTGCCTCTCAGTGTAGCATTTGCTTCAACATTAGTCATTGTTAGCATAAACTGAGAGTCCATAAACCAGTAAGATGATGCTTAAAGTACAATTATTGAGGTAAATCTGCATGCCTTTTTCTTATGTGTTCTTCCATGATCCACAATGGCATGTGAGTCACAGATATGATTATTTTCAGAGCTTGCGGATTTCTTTTTATGCATATGGTCTGATCCTGCTGCAATTGTTTTCAATGGGGCAATCACAATCACTTTAATAGAAATAGTTTTCTCTTCATGGGCCTGAGCCTATCTGGAGCATTGACTTAGTATGGGAGAGTACTAGTGAGCTACTGAATTGCAAAGGTGATTTCTCTTTTATTAACTAGTAGGCTGTTGGCTTGATTCCAGAAAGGATCTAAATCTTTGCCTATGTCATTTAATTTTTTTCAGAACGCATCACTTAAAAAAAAGAAAAGAAAAAGGGTTCATTTAATCAGTCAAGCACAAGGCTATGAAATTGTGATTTTCCTTTGACATAGTCACCATTCTGAAGACTGTTAAACTATACATGGGAGTAGAATCTGGGGGAATATACATAAGTGACTGGGGAAGCTCAAGAGGGTTCAGCACTGGTTTCAGGGCCTAAGGCAGTTGGGCTGTGGAGTCCCACATCACAAGGAGAGGTGCTAGAAAGGAGGTCAGCACCTGAAAGTGTGGTTGGGTCCCATGACAACAGACTGGTGACCGTACACTAAGAAGCTCAACCAAGTCTGTAAGATAATCTTTGTCTTGCATTTGGCTAGGATATTTGAATGGATGAGAGTATTAATTCAAGATTCCTTCCACAATCCCCAGTGTGATGTGTAGTTCTTAAAAGTATTTTTTATTGATAAGGGTTCCAAACACTTGACACTGTTCTAGCTTTCAGAAGAGGGGAGAGAGATTGCAGCTGAAGTCAGGAGATTTTATTTATGCATTGGTTTGAATTTATGAATTGGTTAGATGAAGGTTTCTAACCATCAGAGGAGTGAAGTTCTGGAACAGCCTTCCAAGGGAAGCAGTGGGGGCAAAAGACATATCTGGCTTCAAGACTAAGCTTGATAGGTTTATGGAGGGGATGGTATGATGGGATAGCCTAATTTTGGCAATTAATTGATCTTTGACTAGTGGTAATTATGCTGAATGGCCTGTGAGGAAATGTTAGATGGAGTGGGATCTGAGTTTCTAAGAGATTTCTTTCCTGGGTGTCTGGCTGGTGAGTCTTGCCAACATGCTCAGGGTTTAGCTGATTGCCATATTTGGAGTCAGGAAGGAATTTTCCTCTAGGGCAGATTAGCAGAGGCACTGGGGTTTTTTTGCCTTCCTCTGCAGTGTGGGGCAGGGGTCATTTGCTGGATGATTTCTGCACCTTGAAGTCTTTAAACCTTGATTTGAGGACTTCAGTGGCTCAGACATAGATTAGGGGTTTGTTGCAGGAGTGGGTGGGTGAGATTCTGGGCCTGCGTTGTGCAGGAGGTCAGACTAGACAATCATAATGGTCCCTTCTGATCTTGAAGTCTATGACTCTATGAATGCTGGGCCATGGGTGGCATTCTAAACTCAGAATCTTTAGCAGTAACTGGGAAATGGCTGACCTGTCAAGTCCCCTGTTTTTCCTGCATGCTTGAATCTTCTGGGGAACTGGAAGACTTAACAGGAAGTGGGAGAGATCATAGCAGCTAGGGATGTATTCTAGTAGAACATCTCATCCTTGTTTCCAGTCAGAAGACCTCAGAACATAGAGTTTATAGGGTGAATGTGTGAGTGGCTGGGGAGGTGGTAGAGTACCTCATGCTATATGTGTGAAGTTGGGATTTTTTAGTAGAGCTGAGGCTTTGGGAAGAGAAGCAACAACAGGGCCAGCAACAATGGCAGAGCTGAGTCTGGAGATGGTCTCCATAATTCCAGCTCTCACAGAGCTAGGCAGTGGGTGTAAAATAGTCCCCCAAAGAGAGAGCCAGTGGGGTGGTAGCCTGGGTCTTGGGAAACAGGAATTAAATTCCCTGCTCCACCCTGAATGTGTGGCATTGGGCAAGTCACTTAGTCTCTCTGTGCCTCAGTTCTCTATCTGGGGAATAATAGCACTTTCCTAGCTCACGAGGGTGTTGTAAGGATAAATATGTTAAAGAGTGTGAGGTGTTTAGCTATTACACTAATGGGGGCCATATAAGTATCTTAAGTAGATAGAATCTGACAGGACTGATGAATGGGCAAAGCTGTGACGTGCTTCATTGAAATACACACAGCATAAGACAGTATGCTTACTGACCCATAAGACAGTAAGCATATGAATGTCAAAATGTGGGGAGTTCCCTCTGCTGCCCCCATAAATGTCATTTGATGAAGTGGAGTCTGTAACTTAAGGATTTAAAGGCATTTCAATGACCCGTAAATTTTCATTTTCCTTGAAAATAATAACCCAGTTGCCTTCACGGGACTGTGTTTATTATTAAATACATTCTGCACCAGGGTGTAAACAGGTTAAGGGAAACCCCAGAACTAGAGACTGAATCAAATGTTCTGTTAATGCTATCAGTTATACCTCTTTAAACTGCAGATCCACAAAGTTATTGAGCACAGTGGCTTATTTTATTTATAGCTCATATGATCAGGAGTTAGATAAGCACTATTCCATTCTTCTATCTGCAGGACCTAGCTATTTAAGTTCTTTGTAGGATCAAGCCCTGAGTGACTGTGACACTAACCAGGCTTCAATTTAGAAATGGAGAAAACTTCACCAATCTCAGTTCTCAGACAATTTTTACCTTTGTATAAATAGTTTATATAAATGAGATGGAAAAAAATTTAAAATGACAGATCTAATGATGTCTGCTAGCCTATCGCAAGTTCTGCCCAGTAATAATGAGATTCTTGCATGCCTGAACAAATTCTATGTTTGTATTTGAATTTTGCCTCTTTCTAATAACTGTTGTTAGGCAACTGCAATATCTGAGCTTTCTAATGCTGCCAGTGAAATATATGTAAAACATGCAGTGAAATATGGGAACAAGAATTCCTAAATATATTTTATTCAACAAATCCAACTAAATTAGTTTTCAAATCTTTAGTGGAGTAAGGCATCGGGTTTCTTCCTTCCCATCTTAGACTCCCTTCTCCTCACAAATATACACACACTTTTTCTTAGTTAATCAAGTTTAGAAATGTTCAGAAAAGGATAACCATATATTCAAAAACATTAAAAATTAAAAGTGGTGATAAATTAAATTTTTCTTTTTAATGGCAAACGTTTCAGCTGATCATTTTATTACAGCCCTGGCCTCTTTATCTTATTTGTTTATGGTCTTGTCTAATTATTATAAAGTAGCATTATATAAAACTGCTCATAATTCTTGTTCTCACAAGTCAGAAAAGCAAATTAATGTTTAATATGCATGGTAACTGAAAATATTAAGAGTCTACTATCCACAATTTACAGTAGTGAACAAACATTTTCCTACCAGAATGATTCATAAATTTCAACACATGGAATCACTTTTTATGATATTTTATGGGTCTTTTCTAGCCCAAGACAATGTACAGCTTTACATGCATAATGTACTTGTGGCTATGACTGAATGTCTTCAAAGGGAAGCTGACATTGTGTCTAGAGGTTGAATAAAGATCGAAAAATTGTACAGGGGCAAGCTTAATTTGGCATTCCCTACTCACATATCGTGTGTTGAGAGAGTTGAATCATTATTAGACTCTCTAACTCAGTACTCCAAAACAAAGCATTTTTTCTGTCAAGATGACTCAAGCTCAATACAACTGTAATTGAAATCAATGTAGCTATTTTTGTTGACTTCAGAAGAAAATGATTTAACCCTTAGTGTTGGCAGTTTTTTTCCAGTTAAAGTAAAAAAGTCTTTGTAGCACTATTAAAAGGGAAACAGTTGCATTGAATAGAGTTAATCTATGGAATTCACTGCCATGGGAATCTTTTCATTGGCTGCCACTCTTTCTACATCTAGATCAAGCTTCTTGCCTTTACTCTCAAAGATGAAGATAAACTGAGGCAAAGGGAGTACATCCTGGTGCTCAGAAACTATGGTAATGGGTGCTCTAGAAACACCTTACACAAAGAACTTAGATAAGTGACATGCCCAAAGTCACACAGCAAATGAATATCAAAATTGAAAAGATAAGCCAGGATTCCCAGCTCCAGATTCTTGATCAAACCATTAGTAAACACTCTTACTCATCCCTGTTCATCTTATATACAACATTCCACAATTGCCTGAGTGTATTATAGAGTTTTATTCCACTTCCTGTTAAGCTGGCTACCAATTGAGTACTTGATATGACAGCCAATGGTTTGATCGAGTGTGGCAGTTCCAGTGTTTCTATTTGTTCAGTATTGTTTTGTGCTTTTATTAAAAATATGATTTTTGTTAAATAAAATGTTGGCTGCTTAAATTGTTAATGACGTCAAAGAAAGAAAATAAAGTACATGATTCCAGTTTTAACAAATAATCATAGTTAATGTATCCTGTTTATAATTTTAAATAGTTCTTTTCCATTTTAAAATATGGTTTTGTGGATGAGTTTAATGCTTTTGAAAATGATACATTGGTTAGATCTAGGCATAATCTATGAGCAATCAAACTGTAAACTATTTATTTCACTTTCAGCATATTATAATTGATGCTAGAAATCTGGCAGAGAGAAAAGAACTTATATCTGGTAGCAAATCTGTCTTATGTGAAAGTGTATGGCAAAGTATCTGGTTATCTATGTTTTAAAAACTAGATTTGAAACATCATACTCATACTCTGCACATGACATATCACATACGTTTTGCACTTAATCCTCTTTGCTTTTTTGTCTCCACAGGGACTATGCCTACGGATAAACTAGTGAATTTTGTGATTTAACAGTAAAGAGCCTTCCATGGAGATCACGTTATGTTCTGGCATATTGTGCCCAGTAATGTAACTTGTTAGGGCATGGAAGTGATGTCTCAGATCCGCGTGGAAGTTTCTGGAAGAAGGCTTTAATTAGCGTGTCTTGAAGAAACAACTGACCTGGAAGTGCTAATGTTTTGTCTTTATTCATTGTACTGAGAGGTGATAGAACTTTGTGATGACTTTTCTTGTTCATCAGAAAAAAAATCATTACAAATATAGCTTCCTTATTAAGTATGGTAAGTATCTCTTCAGTTGATATCATGGCAAGGTCTCAGTCTACTTTAATATTGAGTTATCCTAAGAAGTTTAACCAGTTTTGGAATTAGGGTACATGCTGTCCCTCCTTCTATGACATATCAATTAGTTGTGTGGTTCTGATGCATCTGCCTATTGCATATCTTGATAGATTCCTCTTGGTAAAACACGTATAAAAGATATCTGTTTTAGTGTACAGCGATAACAAAGATATAATTTGATCAATTAGAACACCAAATGTCTTTACATAAGCAGGTTTGCCACACCAACACCCGTTGCCTCTTCCTCTATCATAAAGCAAAATTAAATATCTTGAAGACTTATGGCTGATAGATAATCAATGTCTGAATTTATTGAGCAAAATTTCTAAATGGACCCCAATCAAACCTCTAAACTTACTGCCAAATTGTTATGCCCATGATTAAACGCATCCTTATTTTTATGTGCACAATTAATTGTGGACACAAATGACAGTTAACTGTCTTGACTACCTGATTTTGTGTCTCCAAATTAGGTAGTTAGATGGCCAACTACAATCATTTATACTCTGAGTTAACTGCTAGCATAAAAATAAAGGCACAATTGTGTCATGGCATAATTACAGGCTGTTTTTTAAACTCAGACCATTTGTGTATGTCTATACTGACTCTGCACAAATCTGTTGGTGTCATCATTTCTTCCTGTGAGGTACTGTCATCAGTTCACAATGCAAAATACTGTGGATGTTAATCTTCTAGCATGATCCATAAGAGCTTGAAACAGGAGTGGATGGAGTAATACATATAGTTCAGTATGTTAAAAATGGTATTTGATTACAGTGCGATTGAAAAGAAAGTAAGTTTATTAAATAAGATTTAAGCTGGGAACCCTATCCTGGGATCTCAGCTGAGCCTGTACTGAGACAGACCAGTCTGGTGCAAAGACTAGTGTGGATAGACATGTAGGAATCAAGGAAAACAAGAATGTAATTTAAACTGTAGATATGATGTCAGTCTGTTTTTCATGCTGATCTGTTTTTTTCCTGTCTTTTTTTAAAATCATAATTGATTTTGCATCTATAGTATGAGCATTCTATAACTCGCTATAGTATAGTCCATGTCATTTAAAAGTCTACTTTCCCTGATGTTTTTGTCAGGAACACATTGGAATTCAGTGGCATCCATCCCGAAGGGCTTGAAAGCTTCTGCAGGGCACAGACTTAATTGGTACTGATTATACTCTACTATATAAAGTAAAAAGGTTATTAAGGCCCTCAGATTTAGGTACCACTGAAATCCATAAAACTCCTTTTTGGTAGGCACCTAATTTCCACCATAGAAGTGCCTCTGGGCATGTGCGCTGCTGACTCAGCTAGGTGGCCAGACACTTATTTTATGCTTAAGACCCAATGTGATCTTTAAACCAGGTGAAGAGAGGTGTTGCCTAACCTATATTGTGTGTGGGGCCTGATCCAGTAGTTAGGCTTAGAACATGCCTAACTCCACAGAAAATGGGAGGGAGTGGGGAAAGGAGGCAGCCTCCTTTAGACCTGAAATTAGGGAACTTGCATGGATTAGGGCATTCACAGGTTCAATTCTCCTCCTTGCCAGATTAGAAGATGGCACAGGTGAGTGCCACTGGGCTATGGGATATACTGATGTGAATCTCCCTATGTGATGTGAGTCTCCCTATCTCTCCTGTTTAAGCTGTTCCACTTTGCATATTTAATTATTTATACATTGAGCTAGCGAGCGTGAGTGACTCTTTAGTCTGATAGGGCACTCACCTGTTCAAATCCCTTCTCCTCTGTCAAAGAGGGAATTGAACCAGGGTCTCCAGCATCCTGGATGAAAGGTTATAAGGAACAGGCATTTCCTCCCTCCCAGCACAACTGCTTTCTGTGGAGTTCAGTCTATATCATTGCTACTTTTGCAAAAAATGTCTTTGATGCCTGACTCCAGCAGAGGGTTCCCCACTGTAGAATAGATTCCTTTCTCCAGCCCGGGCATGTGCACCTCAATCCCTGAGCGGGGCAGGGTTTAGGACACATCCCTCTCATTGGCATCTGCCATTGGCTAGCTTAAACAGCACCTCATTTAGCATGCTAGCTTTTGTGGATCCCATTCTTAGGCATTTTTCTCTCCTCATGTATTGTATAGGGAGCCTAGGAGCTTAACCCAGGCTTTGTAGATTCCACTGTGGATGGGGTAGGGTGGGGTAGGTGCCCAAAAAGGCAGGTGTTGTAACATCTAAGTCCCTTTGTGAATCTGGGCCTAGAAGACTAACTGTAGAAATACTTCATTTAGGACACTTTGATTTAAAAGGTAGCTTCAGCAAATTATGCAAAATAACTTCTGCTGCCACTTCTACCAAAATGTCTGTGGATGAATCCATTTTTGATGTTAACATATCAGTAAAGAGGGCTCAAGGAGTCTCCTCATCAACATCTATTTCCCCTATATAGGAGTTAGATACTATCCATTGAAGAGTCCCAATGCCAGCACCAACCATATGAAATGAGACAAGAAAGGATGTGGTCAGGTTGGGCAATGACCTTGCTCTCCACCTGTACTAGCCATTAGAGCTGCCAGCAGCATGCACTCCCTCAGGCTCCCAGAAGATATTTCCAGCTAGCAATCTTTCTGAGATTTCTGCTTTAGCATGGCCACTCTTCACCCTTTCCAGTGCACCTCTGCCTGTAAAATCCATAACCTAGCCCTGTACTTTTAGATCATGGATCTTGCTCTATTAGCGAGTTGCCAAATTCTAACAGAGTGTCCATGTGATCTTGTTTTGTGCTGTATGTGTTTTGATCTAATTTAAAACATCCTCGTATAAAAAGTCATTATCCTAGGAAATGATGTTTGAAATTATTTTTTGCATATGTATCCTTCATTGGAAGACTGACTTAAAAATGACAGGTTTCAGAGTAGCAGCCTGTTAGTCTGTATCCGCAAAAAGAACAGGAGTACTTGTGGCACCTTAGAGACTAACAAATTTATTTGAGCATAAGCTTTTGTGGGCTACAGCCCACTTCATCAGATGCATGCCGTGGAAAATACAGTAGGAAGATGTATATACACACAGAGAACATGAAACAATGGGTGTTACCATGCACACTCTAATGGCAGTGATCAGTTAAGGTGAGCTATTACCAGAAGGAGAGAGAAAAAACTTTTTGTAGTGGTAATCAAAGTGGTCCATTAGGTTTAAATAAAGACTGGGAGTGGATGGGTCATTACGCAAAGTAAAATGATTTCCCCATGTTTATTTCCCCCTCACACTGTTCCTCACAACTTCTTGTCAACTGCTGCAGATGGACCATTTTGATTACCGCTATGAAAAGTTTTCTTCTCTCCTGCTGGTAATAGCTCACCTTAACTGATCACTCTCATCAGTGTGTGTATGGTAACACCCATTGCTTCATGTTCTCTGTGTATATATATACAGTGAAACCCTACAATAACGCGATGTTTGGGGTCCAAAAACTTTGATCACGCTAAATGCAGGGTCACGGTATAGCGGGGTTTGTCGGTGGTCCCCAACGTGGTGCATTGATGTGCACCACCTAGTGCCCAGCAAGGGAGAGGAGCTGCGGCTCCCCGCCTGCCGGGGACAGAGAACTCCGGGACTGTGGGCGCCGGTGCTCTTGTCCCTGGCAGGCGCAGGGCCACGGCTTCTCTCCCGCTTCAAGAGAAGCTGCAGCTCCCCACCTGCTGGGGACAGAGAGCAATGGTGCCCGCAGCCCCAGAGAAGCCGGAGACAAGCTGCGGCCCCACGCCTGCTGGAGACAGAGAGCACCAGCGCCCGCACCCTCAGAGTTCTATCCCCAGCAGCCGTGGGGCTGCCACTTCTCTCCCCTGCCATGGTGTTGGGGACCATTGGTACAGTACCATACTGTATTATGCCTTAAAGGGGAGCCAACCTGTGATCGTGTTATATGCGATTTCACGTTATGGTGGGGTGCGTTATTGTGAGGTTTGACTGTATCTTCCTACTGTATTTTCCACTGCATGCATCTGATGAAGTGGGCTGTAGCCCACAAAAGCTTATGCTCAGATAAATTTGTTAGTCTCTAACGTGCCATGAGTACTCCTGACATAAAAATATCTTTCATGGCTGTAATCCCATGCAAACTCTATATTAACCCCTCTTCCAAGCTTCCTGTTGCTGCTCTGTTTGCAGGTGAAAATCACTACATTTGGCATTAGGATTCATGGGACTGATGTACAGAGGCACACTGAATCCTAACATGGAAGCAGGTCTTTCCTAAATAATGGAATGATTGTCAGAATTTGAAAGGTCAGGCCATAAAGTAAGTCCTTCCTGACTGACAGCTCTTTTGGCATTCAGATCTCCAAGCTATGTGGCTTGAAAATGGAACCACCCAGAAATGGTGATTGGGAAGTGAGCCTCCAAGAAGTGAGCCCCCACTTACAACATTATTTGGCAATGGGAAGTTGGGATGGCATTGGAATGGTAGTCATGTATTAACAAACAAGTATTTTGTTTACTTGGACTTTTCAATGAATCAAAAACAGTATCTCATAAATCCACAGCACATAATTTCTTCCTAAGCTTCACCTTAGGTGTAATCAAGCACTATAGGCTGGGATTTTCAAAGAGGAAAATTAAATTAGAGTTGAGTGCCTAACTCCCTTAGGCCTCTTTGAAAATTTCAGCTTTGGGTAATACAGTATGAACATTTTAAAACAGATAATGCTTACCAAATTAATTTGTATAGTGCTTTCCCAGTCCTTTTCATTATTCACTCCAGCATTATTAACCACAACATCCAGCCTTCCAAAATGTTCAATTGTTTTTTTAAAAGCACCTACAGTAAAATCCAAGGGAGAAAATTCTTTAGCTGTCTTGTTTTCCATATATTTTAAATGTTACAAATGGAACGCAAGGCACAATATTTGTTACCCTACCAAAGTATGTTAATTCATCATTTTTTTTAAACAGTTAATGTTAAACACATACTTTGTTAATGTTTAACAAATACAACATTTGTCTAACTATTCAACAAGTATTAACAGTTACTCTGTTTAAGATTGTTAATGGAACTAGAATAGTACAACCTTTTCACTCAGTACCTTCTGAAATCAAGTCTTTATTGCTCGATCTTGAATTAGTTTGGGTATTCAAGGAATTCAGGATCTGATTCCCTCTGTGTATCTTTTATTTTAAAGAAAAACTTTACAGTCTGAAAAACTCATGATTGAGTTTGAATTCAAATTATTTTAAGAATGAGTATATCCTTACTCAATGTAATTAATAAATATTGTAAATCTTTAAATGATCAATAATTTACCATATTCCTTGATGAATTGTACCTATTTAGGAGTAATTGATGTGCACCTTATTTATAAAGTTACTGACTCATAGCCTCTCAGATTCAATCTCATTCCTTCTGTTGTTGGCAAATTGCCTCCACAGAGTTTCTCTACATCAGTCAGAATTAAAATTATTGGGCCAGATCCTCAGGACAGCACAACCTATGTAGGTAGGGAATTCCAAAAGTGACTTTTAGACACCTTTTGTGGGTCCCTAAAGGGGGCAATTATTTAAGAATAAAAAACTTATAACACTTTTGTGGTGCCTGTTTTTTTTCAGGGTTGCAAAATACTCAAAGACAAAAATACATTTAAACAAGAAAGTGCACAGATGTTTGTACTGTCAGACTCTGACTAAACAGCAATGTGTGCATATTTCCCAGTATTCTTAAGGGCTTTACCATAAAACACTGAATAAGCGTCATTAACATTTTCTTTGAACAAAAGAACAGTTTTGAGTAGTGTCTCTGTGCATTTTACTTTTTCTTTCCTCCAAGCATTGTTCATCACACTGAACACTTGTTCCATTGAATTGTTTGTCGGTGGCAAACATGAAACAAATACTACATAGCAAAAATATATTGAATGAAAATATTGTTGTAATAAAAATAATTTGATCAAATGAAAACCCAGGCCACATCAGATTCCCTGAAAGATATTCCTGAGACACCAGGCCATTGTGGCTGACAGAAATACTCAAAATTACAACAGAACTTTTGCCATACCTCCTTTTCTCTGGCCACACCCTTACTCTAGAATGGGTATAGCGCCAACAGCATCAGGTTTGCGTCACTCAGGATTTCCCTAGTTAGGGGAATCACCAGGTATTCAGCTAAGGCTGCCAGAGCACTGCCCAGCAATTTTAGAAGGGGTCAGAATATGGTACAATAGTTGTTTTTTAAACACAAGAGCATTGTATCATGTTAAAAACAGCTGAAAGCAAAGATTGCATTCATCTAACCTCCCTTACCTTTCAGAGTTAGTGACGACATTATCCTCCACTAAAATGCTTTGATATTTTAAGGGCTCTATTTTTAGTTTCCTGTCTTTTCTGTTTTGTGTTAAGATTGTTGCCTACTTTGTTCTTCAGTCTCTGAACCTAACAGTCTCTAACCATGTTTCCCTTATTTCCTTTGGGGCCCAGTCCTGCACTATCAAAATTAATTGAAATTCTTTGACTTCAGTGGGAGCAGAACTAGTCACTCAGGGAATCGATGCAATTTTGGATCAGACCCTTAATTTGATCTCAATTTCAGAATTTGGCTTTATGCTTCACTTGTTTTTCATCCTGCTCTCTACAGAAGCTGTTCAATAACACTGTCCTTGACACATAGCATTGGAAGTCTTCTGTCTTAAAATAACAAAAACAAAAATTTTTGTTTATTCTTAATGATTTGTGTATCATACCTATAACTATACAAATCATCTTGACCACACTAGGAAAAGAACCAAATACTTTTCAACTGTTCATATTGATGTGTTGAAAAAAATGCTGATTAGTTTATGTAGTCTATTGCTGGCAACAGGTTTGTCAGGCCACAGTGATCACATCTGTTTAGGCTCCAGTTGCAGGGTTACACTAGCCCTTTAAGAAGGAGCAGGGTCAGTGCACCTTGTGCCTGGTCAGATGATCCAGATTAGGCTTTAAAAGACTGTACCTGCACTTGGGAAAGGAAGAGACCTGGTGAATTAGGGCTGGTAGAGTCCTCTAACAGGAGCCAGGGAGAACCTGAAAGGAACTGTTTAGAAAAAAGGCCTCCAGGGAGAAAAGCCCTGGGTGGCTGTGCTCAGGGAATAGGACACATGAGCAGGAACAGCAAAACTGACAGACACACCTAGGAGAGGAGGCAGTGAGAGCCTGAGAGGTAAAGAGGAAAAGTATCCTGTGACTAAAAGCCTGGGTGAGCTGAAGAACTGTTTTTGTTTCTTTGGACAATAAAACTGCAGAAGAGAGACTATGTCTTTGAGAGATGGGGAGAAGGCCTGCCTTGTTACATGACCATATGAAACAAAAGAATTTTGTTAGCATTATGATAATTAGTAATTTAATTATTGTATTTATTTTGCATATACATCCATCTGGCCTGTGTTCTTGGCACTGTACTGAATATAAAATACCACCCTCGGAAAACATAAGCACATTAAAATAAATGAGAAGATCCAACTTAAAAAAGGGGATATGAAAAGGTGTGGAAGGTGGGTATAGATATGGATCAAGGCTGATCTTTCCAAAACTGCTTTGTGGAGAAAAACGGTTTTAAGGTGATTTTTTCTTTCAGAAGTAGGTTGAGACAAAATAAAACAGATCTCTCTGCAGAGAGTGCTCCACACTGTTGGTCATGCTTTTTGCTGTGCATGGCCCATGACGTGACTGCAGATGTGATAGCGGGACCCTGAACAGTGTGCACAATGTGGCTGCAGACTGTGTTCCTCATCCTGCAACCTATTTCAGGTCGCATGTCCATACAGCTCTCCAGTGAAGCGACATAGGGATTTGCCCACATTGAACAAATTGTAGTATGAGGACCACTGTCAGTAAAAAAGCTTACAGAGTAGGTAGTCACTAAGGAATTTAAAACTAATAGAGTCAATTTAAATTAATTGATCTACTTTATAGACAACCCGTATTAAAAAGTTGGGGATAGGCACAGTGTAGTTATGCTCACTTACACAAGTGAACAATCACATTGCTGCATTCCGGACAAGCTGCAAATGGCTGAAGTTTTATGAAGAAAGAAGTAAAATAATCACACATTGCTTCTGTGAAGACTATCATGTGATAAAGGTGCAGTCAGTAGAATTTATGAGGCAAAAGACAGAAACTATGTGTTTACATTGTCTGACATCTTTTTCCATGGAAAGAACATTCACATAAGTGACCCAAGTTTTTTTTTTTTAAACCTCTCTACCTCTGAATGAATCTGTGCAAACAGTCATGGGATGTTGTTATAAAACGTTTGTGAGATGTCTGTTGTGAAATGCTGCATAAAAAGTAAATATTATCCAGAGCTCAGCAGAGAGGTTTATTCTTGAATACGGACATGCACAAATTCACAAATCACAGGAGCTGATGCCTTTTTATCTATAATGGTTTAAGTTAAAATTTAAAAAGCTATATTATAAGTTATTTCTTATCTTAAAGAGCAACATTTCATCCTCAGCATTTAAGGCTAGATTCTGATCTGAACAATGGCAACCTAAATTCAGACTAGTTCCATTGTACTTCAAAGTATCCATTGCAGATCACTCAGAGCAGAAACTTATCACCTTCATGTTGAGAAGAAAGATGCATTTTTGAGTCTACCATGAAGCTTTATTAAACACTTTAAATATTTTACTAAGTAAATACTCTACTTTATTAAACACTGTACTTTAAAGTTTAATACATTACTCATTAAATAACCCATATCTTATGCAGAGGGTTTCATACAAAAGTATCACAAAAACAGTGACTTCTTTATCCTGTTTTTACTATGTGCCAAGTCCTAAAGCCAAAGGCACACACTGGTAGTAGTATTTCACATTTGCAGAGTGAGAAACAGATCCTACTTGAGTCACGCTAGTAAGGGATCAGAAATAGGCTGCCCTCCAAAAACCTTAATTGCACAGTTATAGGTTCAGTAGCCCAGATTTGTTCAGGTTGCTGCATGTTATGATAGTGCAGAATGCTGACAGATTCCCCTCCTTACCTTGCAGTTGCTCCTGATCTGTAACATCGCACTGAATGAACAGAGTCCTCTGAGCTTCAAACTGCTCATCCAGGGCAGCTTTGCTCTCCTCACCGGCTTCGAGGTTCCGATCCACGAGAGCCACCTGTGCCAGGTGATGCACGTGAGAGGAATGAACACCGCATTTGTAAGGCAAGGAAAATTCAGCGGGACATACTACACAGCAGGGAGAGGACGTGTCTAAGGCCCCTCTTGCTCCAACCCGCACCCCCCAGCTGCACGCTCCGCGGGAAGGAAAATTTGCCTGAAAGCAGCAGGTAACTACAGCGTGCAAGGAAACTGAGGGAGGGGCTCTTGGCTTCCTAGAAGGCAGCAGCAGCAGCCTCTGTGGAAGCGACCCCCTAAGAAGGTGAGAGTGGCTCAGGGATAGAGGGTGTCCCCTGGCACCCCGCATGCAGCCCCCGGGACACACGCGCTCACCTTCGCGCCCTCCTCCAGCAGCGCCTGGACAAAGGCTCTGCCTATGCCCTGCGCCGCGCCAGTCACCAGAGCCACCTTGCCATTCACGTGCATGGTCGCTGCTTGCTAAAGGCTGAGCGCTGCGCCAGTGTCTGTCAGTCCCTGGCCGGGGCTCGCAGGGCTCTGGGGCGCGCGCTCTCGTGCTGGGTATTTATAGAGCCCCTGTCTCCTTTATCTTCAGTGCCTCCGTGGGCAGCAGGCGAGAAGGAAGCTGCCAAGCACAGTGGGGATGGGGAACCTAACTCGGTGTCACCTGCCCTGTAGTTCACTTCCTCCCTCCCCCTCTTCCTCCTCCTGCCGCCGCTGCTGCGGTTCCTTCTCCCCTTTCCCTTGTCCTGGGACAGCGCTGACACCCGCCCAGGACGCGTCTGTGGGGTGGCGCAGGTCACTCCTGGGAAGAGCGTCTTCATGAACCCCAGGTTGACAGGGGCCAGCAGGGGCGCTTTGCACGCTCAGCTTCCCCCTCTCGCTGTGTTTTTCCTAAACAAACAAAGCGCGAGCTGCAGACTCTGGGGACAGGTCCTGCCTCTTTTCTTCCCCTTTGCGTCTGGACAAATGGCGTGAGAACAAGTTAGGGGACTTTTGATAAGGTCTCTTGGCAACTGCTCAGGTTTTATGCGTTTTGCTTGGCCCATTTCGTATCAGCAGCAGGCTAAAGAATTGGAACAAGTTTCAGATCCCGAAACAATAACAAGCGTGGAGTCTCTCCTCAGACTCCAAAGTGCATTGCTGGGTCCCATGCCACAGTCTCTTTCCCCCCCACCCCAACAGCTGGGGGAATCTCCTGTGTGTTCATACCTCCCCCCTGGTTATCATGTCTCCGCCACTGCTTTCTAGAAATGTTCGAACTATCAGGTTACTAAGGTAAATAAGATACTTTTTAAACGTGTAATTAAATCTGCCATAATCGATTCATCACAAAATATAAGCCAGGTTTTATTAAAGGGACTTTATTTATAAAGTACTTTCTGCTTCTCCACAGAAAACACAGTCTGAAGAGTTAAAAATGTAAAATTAATAACAAGCAAACCTGAAATAACATATTCTAAATAAATAAAGTGCTACAAAGCCAACCAAAGTAGTTTCAGTAAGAAGAGGGAAACATTGAGGCAAATCCATGCTTGGTGTAACTCCATGTAAATCAAAGTATTTACACCAGGAGTGAATTTCTTGCATTCCTGTAGTCCCATTGACTCCAATGGGAGGTTTGGGTGTACAGGCATTAAGGATTAAATCCAATATATTTTATGCTTTTCTAATATATGGATAGATGGATACAAAATCAGAGTAATTTTGTAGATGGCACATACATTTCTTATGTATATAGAGGGTCTAGTACTTCGTTTATATAGGCTGAGCTGTACACCTAGCTGAGCCCCTTGGCCCCATCCCCAACTCCTGCCCATGGCCAGAACTCTATGATTTTTGTGAAAGTCAAAAAAGCAGGCTCCAGTTTTCCTATTTTCACCAACATCAATCTGGATGTGGGGTGGAATAAGGATTCTAGTTAGGGGGTCAGCTGGATTGGGGACAAGGGACCCAGATGGGGGAGCATGCTGTTAGTGTGGGAGTGAGGGGTCTGCATGGTAGTAGTTAGAGTGGTAAAGGGAGGGCCCAGATGAGTAGCAGATTTCCATTAAAATCTAGCCCACAGAGTGCCCATTTGGTGCCGCAGGCAGAGGAAGATCTCTGGTGCCTTACCCTCTAGTATAAGCCTGACACTAAACCCAACTCTGAGGTCTCTGTCTCACCAACATATCCAGAGTGACCAAGTGGTGATTTTGGTGATAAACAAAAGTTATAGCACTACAGATGGGGAAATGCCGTTGAGTTGAAGGTAGGGCCTCCTTTTGGTTGGCCAAATATTTGAGGAGTTATATTCTATTAAATTATAATTGTAATTTTTTTTAAAGCCAAACTATTAAATTATCTTAGTACTAGTACTGTAAATGAGAGTGATGGGTGTCTTTACCTAAATTAATTGTTTAAAGTCACTATTTCGGTTCTATGTCGTATAACCAACAGTATATTTAAAAACTGCATTGCATATTTAAAAAAAATTATTGTATGTGAGCACTACTGCACATTGGTTCTGACAAGGGCTAATCTCGCAAGGTGCTGAATGCCCTCAATCTTGGGGTCAGGCCCTGAATGAGTAAAGAAAGATTTTGGATAACAGTTGAGTATTGGTGTTGAATCATCCCTGCCCTCTCTTTGCCTGATGTAATTACAGGAGAACCTTTAAACCCCCAATAGTTGGCACAATCTTTAAACAGTACAGTAGTATGGCAGCTGGGAATAAAAGCAAAACAAAAATATGTGAACCCCTCCCATGCCTCACCTCTTCCAATTTTGGCAACACACACTATAAGGAGCTCTCTGTTCTATTGACTTGACTATCAGATTCTACAGCAATGAATTTAGACTGTGTTTTTAATGTATGTATGTTGTGTTCTAACGCACAGAGTATATCAGGACTGGGAGAAAGCTATTTAACAAGCTAGGATGTTTGATTAAAATTAGGAGATCAGCCTACCAGAATAATTAATTTCTGCTAGGGTTATAAGGATTTTAGTGTAATTGTAACTCATAATATTCTGTCAGTCTCATTAAAGGGAAACTCACAAATAGTTCAGGCCCACACTTTTTGGTATTTATATGAATGCCAGATCTGGGTTATCTGTATTTGTTACATACCACTGGTATGATAGAGGGGGCTCTCAGAAGCCTCTTATTAAAGTCCTGTGATCCATTGAAAGGGAAGGTTGGGGCAATTTCTGTGTTTTAAATGATGTTTCATTTATTGTTTGGCTCTGAAGAGGAGGAACTTTCAAAAATAATGATCAAGAAGGTTACAAGGCTACATACTTGGCCCCCTCCTCTTCTCCCTCTATGCTCTGTCTTTATAGTTGACCTTATTCACAAACATGAGTTGAAATATCTTCTTTAAGATGACTGCTCACAGATCTAACTCTCTACTATATGTCTCTCCTGTCAAGCTAAAATCTTTGCCTTTCTTTGTGACTTGTAGATGTCGAGCTGTCAGCTTAACCTCGACATGCCAAAACAGAGTTCTTAACTTCCCCCTAATTTCCCTTCCTGCTTCCAAGACCTCCTTTCTCAGTTATGGTGGACATTACCACTATCTTCCCCTTGCCTCAGGCATATAATGTAGGCATCTCTCTTTATCCCAACAGTTCCAGGTTATAGCTTGTCATTTCTTGCTGTGCTTCAAGAACCAGCCTTTCTTCTTCAAAAACATAGCTAAAACTTATCCAGATCTTCATCTTATGTCTCAGTTCCTGCTGTTCCTCCTCTCTGACCTTGACAAATGCCATATTGTCCCACTTTGCATTCAGAACGCGGCTGAAAAGATCATTTTCCTGGCTCATCATTCTGACCATGTCATCTCTCTCTTTGCATCCTTCCACTGGCTCTGCTTTTTCCATCATGTAGAACAGAAATGACTCTTTATTTTAAGGCATTGTTTATCCTCAGCCTTTCATCTGTTATACACTATCAACATGTTGATTTCCATCTCTGCTCTGCCAATAATTTTGATTGCTCATTTATCAAATTTTTCAAGAGCCTGTGCACGTTCTTCCATGCTGCCTGTTATGCATGGAAGGAGCTTATTGTAAACAGCCTCAGCACCACTTCATTATGTTACAGGAGTGGGTAAGTGAGATTCTGTGGCCTGCGTTGTGCAGGAGGTCAGACTAGATGATCATAATGGTCCCTTCTGACCTTAAAGTCTATGAGTATGAGTCTATGTTCCTTCATATCTCTCCTTAAACTCCCCCCTGCCATGATGCCTACAAAAATCTTGACAACAAAAGGAATCTGATGTGCTGTGATGATTTCTAATCATTCAGAACTTTTACATTGTTACCTTGTGCTCCCCTGTCTCAGTGTTGTAACCACTTCTTGTCTCTCATTTTATACTTAGATTGGAAACTCTGAAGAATGGACCATATTACACACAGTCACACATAGTCAAATGTTTACTTACTAAGGAGCAGTTTGGAGAGGTACTTCTAAAATTATCAAAGAATCCTGTGGCACCTTATAGACTAACAGACGTTTTGGAGCATGAGCTTTCGTGGGTGAATACCCACTTCCTCAGATGCATGTAATGGAAATATCCAGGGGCAGGTATATATATGTGTGCTAGCAAGCAAGCTAGAGATAACGAGGTCAGTTCAATCAGGGAGGATGAGGCCCTGTTCTAGCAGTTGAGGTGTGAAATCCAAGAGAGGAGAAACTGGTTCTGTAATTGGCAAGCCATTCACAGTCTTTGTTCAATCCTGAGCTGATGGTGTCAAATTTGCAGATGAACTGAAGCTCAGCAGTTTCTCTTTGAAGTCTGGTCCTGAAGTTTTTTTGCTGCAGGATGGCCACCTTAAGGTCTGCTATAGTGTGGCCAGGGAGGTTGAAGTGCTCTCCTACAGGTTTTTGTATATTGCCATTCCTAATGTCTGATTTGTGTCCATTTATCCTTTTCCGTAGAGACTGTCCAGTTTGGCCGATGTACATAGCAGAGGGGCATTGCTGGCATATGATGGCGTATATTACATTGGTGGATGTGCAGGTGAATGAACCAGTGATGGTGTGGCTGATCTGGTTAGGTCCTGTGATGGTGTCGCTGGTGTAGATATGTGGGCAGAGTTGGCATCGAGGTTTGTTGCATGGATTGGTTCCTGAGCTAGAGTTATTATGGTGTGGTGTGCAGTTACTGGTGAGAATATGTTTCAGGTTGGCAGGTTGTCTGTGGGCAAGGATTGGCCTGCCACCCAAGGCCTGTGAAAGTGTGGGATCATTGTCCAGGATGGGTTGTAGATCCTTGATGATGCGTTGGAGGGGTTTTAGCTGGGGGCTGTATGTGATGGCCAGTGGAGTCCTGTTGGTTTCTCTCTTGGGTTTGTTTTGCAGTAGGAGGCTTCTGGGTACACGTCTGGCTCTGTTGATCTGTTTCCTTATTTCCTCGTGCGGGTATTGTAGTTTTGAGAATGCTTGGTGGAGATTTTGTAGGTGTTGGTCTCTGTCTGAGGGGTTAGAGCAGATGCGGTTGTACCTCAGTGCTTGGCTGTAGACAATGGATCGTGTGATGTGCCCGGGATGAAAGCTGGAGGCATGAAGGTAGGCATAGTGGTCGGTAGGTTTTCGATATAGGGTGGTGTTAATGTGACCATCACTTATTTGCACCGTGGTGTCAAGAAAGTGGACCTCCCGTGTAGATTGGTCCAGGCTGAGGTTGATGGTGGGGTGGAAGCTGTTGAAATCATGGTGGAATTTTTCCAGAGTCTCCTTCCCATGGGTCCAGATGATGAAGATGTCATCAATGTAGCGTAGATAGAGACGGGGTGTGAGTGGACGAGAGCTGAGGAAGCGTTGTTCCAGGTCGGCCATGAAGATATTGGCATATTGTGGGGCCATGCGGGTGCCCATAGCAGTGCCACTGATCTGGAGATATATATTGTCATCAAATTTGAAATAGTTGTGTGTAAGTATAAAGGCACAGAGCTCAGCAGCCAGTTGTGCTGTGGCATCATCAGGGATAGTGTTCCTGACAGCTTGTATTCCATCTGTGTGTGGGATGTTTGTGTAGAGAGCCTCTACATCCATGGTGGCTAGGATGGTGTTTTCTGGGAGGTCACCAATGCATTGTAGTTTCCTCAGGAAATCAGTGGTGTCGCGGAGATAGCTGGGAGTGCTGGTGGCATAGGGTCTGAGTAGAGAGTCCATATATCCAGACAGTCCTTCAGTGAGAGTGCCAATGCCCGAGATGATGGGGCGTCCAGGATTTCCGGGTTTGTGGATCTTGGGTAGTAGATAGAATAACCCTAGTCGGGGCTCTAGGGGTATGTTGATTTCTTCTGGTGTTAGTGTAGGGAGTGTCCTGAGTAGATGCTGTAGTTTCTTAGTGTATTCCTCAGTGGGATCTGAGGGAAGTGGCCTGTAGAATTTGGTATTGGAGAGGTGCCACAGGATTCTTTGCTGCTTTTACAGATCCAGACTAACACGGCTACCCTCTGATTCTAAAATTATATGCCTGAAGGAAGCAAATGCAGCTTCTGTGCAGTACCACAAATACCAAGATAGTCTGATGGTTTCTTAATAAGAATTTGGATTTGTATCTATTTTAGGTACTGTACTTAAATGACCCCCATCACTGTAATATCTAAGTTCCTTACAATTTTAATGTATTTATCTCCTCAACAACCCTGTGTGGTAGGAAAGTACAATTATTTCAATTTTATTGCTAGGGAACTGAGGCACAGAGACTAAGTGACTTGACCAACATCACACAGGAAGTCTGGCAGAGCAAGGAATAGAACTCAGGTCTGTCCAAAGTCTAGACTAAGGCTGTAAGCACTGGACCATCTCGCCTCTTTAAACTGAGTCTAGCACGTTAGACCATGTGGCCACACTGCTAGTCATAACTAAATGACTCTAATATTCCTGGCATCCCCTTGAGTTCTCAGTTCTCTGTTCCCAGTGACATTGTTCAAATCACGGTAGAATTGTTTACCTCTAAAAGCAGCAAAGAATCCTGTGGCACCTTATAGACTAACAGACGTTTTGGAGCATGAGCTTTCGTGGGTGAATACCCACTTCCTCAGATGCATGCAAGTGGGTATTCACCCACGAAAGCTCATGCTCCAAAACGTCTGTTAGTCTATAAGGTGCCACAGGATTCTTTGCTGCTTTTACAGATCCAGACTAACACGGCTACCCTCTGATACTTGTTTACCTCTGATTCTCATGGCTGAGGCAATGGGTATGTGGTAACATGCCTTTTGGCAGATCCCTGTCCTGACTTTAATTTCAGTTGCTGGTCTAATGAATTAGTCTTTAGTGGTTCTGACTTCTCTGACAGCCCCACAACAAATAAGATTCTTTCTGAGATTATTGCTCAGGTTGCAAACATCAGTTAATTATAATATCTGAAATAAAACTGAGCTGAAATATTTAAATACTGTGGTGTGATAATTGTTGACTTTCTAAGTCACTGTGTAATAGAGATACCATTCAGAGTCCATATTATCACTGAACTTTGGAATATCAAGACTCAGCCCATTCTTTATTGCATTTTTAAATCAATAAACACCCCTGTTAAAGAAGGTACAGTAATACTATAACTGGCACATGATCTGAAACATACTGCTTGAACTTTGGACTTTGCTGCCTAGAGGTACACATTCTGTTTTCTTTTACTTGATTTTGGAGTTTTCCGGTAACATGCAAGCTCAATAACAAAGATAAAACAAAGAAAAGTGCACACAGAATTGAACAAAGGAACACTTCAACATTGCTGTTGCATGCCACTGCATACACCTGATAGAACAACAAATATGTTCTGGATCTCCATAATGTAAATAAAATCAGTCTCTGTGACCAAAAAGAATTAATTTGTGCTGGTCATTACACACTTACTACAATCCAATATCACATCGAGAACCAGGTGGTCCACCACTCTGAAGCAGGACATAAGAGGCGTGTGTCAAACCCAGTCCAATATGCTGTTACTAAAATAATCTTCCTTGTCAGTCATCTGGGGCCATAACCACCATCTCCCCCTTTTTGAATCCCTCCTTGGGCTCCCTATTGCCCTGTGTATTAAGTTTAAACTTTTTGCTCTTGCTTTCAAGGCAGTAGCCCAGTTTCCATCTCTAACAACTCTTGTCATGTTTTTCTTTGGTCCTCTACTGCTCCAGTGACACCAGCCTCCATGCCTTCTCGGTTTCCTCCTTGTCTTCACAGCTATGTCCCTTCTGCTGTGCATGTAGTGCCCTCTTTAAACCTAATTCTTTCATGTTACCTGAGGGAAAAAAAAGTTTTTGATTACCATAGAAAACCCCCCACAAAAAACCCTGAAAGAAAATCCAGGCAGCTACATCGCTTCAATAGCCAAATGGTCATGTTATTGTAATCCTTGTTCTTGAAAATTTGAACAGTAATAATTAAACTTTTAGGTTGGAAAGTATTTTCATTAATTTTTCCAAAGGTCATGATTCACAGTACCCCATGAAACCAGCCAAAGCTGGCCTTTGGGTTCTGTAAGCACTCTGGCTGAAGTCCCACCATTTCTGGGACAGTTGAAGTGGTTTAAGATTCCACACTTCTTACATAACAGTGTCCCAAAGAATCATCTGACTGCACAAGGCTGTGGACATGGTGCTTGGAGGTTGTTGAAAAGTAATTTAGTAAACTAAACCAAAGATGCTAAACTGGGGTATGGATGATGATGCTGAGTCCAGTGAGCTATACTTTCCCAACTGTGTGGGTGCGTAGGGAGGGAAGAGATGAGGTAAGGAAGTTCCCCCCCACCCCCCTCCACACTCTTGCACAGGGTATGGGCACAATACATTTGAATCTGGAGAGACTGTTTCTGGTGAGAACAACAGGAGGTGTTAGACTCCAAAAGGTGCATGTAGTGGTAAAATTGTGACTCACTGCAAGGCTGGCAGAGCTGACTGAGTACCAAGAAATGTACTTGCTGCACTCATGCAAAAGATGATGGAATTGCTGCTGCAGCACTCGCTAGCTAGAATTATTCCTGGGGCCCTTGTTACAGTTTGGTCTTCCTTCACCACAATATGACCAGCGGTACAAAAGACAAAATATTGCCCTAAAGTTGCATTTTACTTTGGAAACACTATTTATAAACAATTTATCATTAAAGGTTACTCAGGCTAACAGCTGCTTGGTTTTTTGCAGCAATTAATGTTTTTACTGGAGCTCTAGCAGATAAACACAAAACTTCCTTTTCCCCCAGGACTCTTAATGGCAACGTTTATGAATTTAGCATTCAGTTTTAATAATAGGAGTTATCATATCTAATCAGGTAGTGGTCCATCTGTATTCTGACAATAGACCGTAAAGGTGGAAAAAACTCCATTGGGGATATTTTTTCCTAAACCCCACCAGTTATGCCCTAAAGCATGAGGGTTTATATTCCTATTTTTATTTATTTGTTGTGAGAAAGGAGCTCAAACATTTAATTTTCAAAAAGGAATGAGTTAGTGTAAGTTAGTCACATTCCATAGTTTAATGGTAACATTGGCATGAACAAAGCATGTATACAGACACACACACATACCTTCATCTCTGTTGAAATGTACACCATCATTTGCAAATTCATGACATATTATGTGTCAGTTAAACATGCAACTACCACAAAGAACTATTATCAAAAATCACAAGTATGGGAAGATATTAAGATATTCCTATACTGTTTTGATAATTAAACATTTTGACAGGATGTTTTGAGAGGCATGTACTTCTTTATAGAAAATCTACACCTTTCATTCAAACATATTTATAATTAGCAATACTCAAAGAATGTTTTTAGATATTCTTGTTATCAGATTAAGCCTTTTAGCCTCCTTCTGTAAAGCAGGACATAGAAACCATCCACAATGAGGAACATAATTTTTCTTTATTGCCTTCACACGATCCCCATTGTAAATTTTCATTATCACTATACATCTCCTTTCCTTCCTGCTTTTCTTCGCCCCAATACCTCCTTTTCCACTCCTTCCAATCTTTTCCCCTCTTCATTTTCCTGTGGCTTTGAATTCCACACTGCAGCTTTAGTAGGATGCAAGGAAACAGACATCAGATTGTCACATTTTAATTCTTGTCCAAAGTGTGGAGAGAAGTGGCGTGAGAAAGAGGAGAAAGTTTATTTTATAATCACTCTCTGAAATATTCGTCTCTCCCCACTCAATGGTACATTGTCCTGAACATGCAAAAAGAAAGACAAGATACAAGGGAAGTGCTATAATCAAGCTGTGACTTTATTAACTCACCTGGGAAATACCCAGCAATAAGTCATACAGATCACCATCCTTTCCTTAGTCATTCCCGTGTATTTGGGATGGCTGCTATCAGCCCTCCCACTTCTCAGCCTGATCCCTGCCCATTGCTAGCACCCCACTGCTCTCTCCTTGTATGAGGGCTAAGGAGAGTAGGAAAAGGGGGGTTAATTCCCCTCTGTACCAGACTTTAGGAACCTCAGTCCTCTTTCCCTAGCTTCCTTTCAGGATGCTTTCCCCTAAATTCACTTCTAACTACAGTTTATCAGGGACCTGGACCCACCCTGGAATGAGTGCCTGCTGTTGGTCTGTGATGAAAGAGGATTCTGTCTTAGGGAACAAGGTATAAATAACTTCCCTTCCTCTGAGTGTGGTGGGTCACTCTCTCACCTGAACCAGCCTCTTCCAGTCTACCCTTGGCTTAGGTAAATACCCCCTTTCCCCACTCCTCATAATCCAAAAGCAGTGAGGAATCTCAAAAGCGCCAAAATCTCTTTTCTTCCAGACAAAGCCCTCCACCCTGCATTCAGGTTGTGGTGAGTGCATTCTCAATAAAACAGCCCAAGTCACCTTTCTGCTGTCACCTCTTCAGAATATGACACGTCTGTTTAATCAACATATAAGTGGATTGATGGTCCAGAAATGTCTAAGGAAAGGCTGCAACACAGTTGCTGCAGCATGTGCTTGGCAATGGAGACTAGGCCAAATTCCAAACTCTTTTTCACCATAAGCAACCTTAGTAAAATCAGCAGGGTTGCATGGCACTTAAATCACTGCAGTATATGGTGCATGTCAACAGCCACCACAATGTGGGCTGTAAGAAAAGATGGTATATAACACTAGAAAGATGCTGTCACCTCCTCTTGGTGCAGCCTTTCTAGGAATTTCAGCTTCTCCTGACTAGCCCTCCTTGTTTGAGAAGGTCAGTTTCTGGACTCTCGCCTCCAATTAAGTCTATCTGCACTGCAGTTTTAAGCCTTGCAGTCTCTTGGTTATTTTCTTGGAAGGAGCCTGATGCAGAGCTGTCACCCCTTTGCTATCTCAGGCCTTTTTGCCTCCCTTTCCTTCTCTGTGCTCTCCTCTTTCTAGCAGGTCTTGTTTCCTCTGTTGGTTGTAGCAGTGGGTGCCTACCTCCAGGACTGGCAGTTCTGGCAGCTGTGTGGGGTTATGATCAAGCTGCTTTCTTGTAAATAGGGAAGACTCCACTTCTGCCTTTATGTCTGGTAGAGATTTTTTTTGACCCCATCATTGATGCCCAAAAGGCAGGTATCTCTCTCAGTTTGGGCGCTCAGAATAACTAGTTAATAGAGGTCTTACAAAATAGTAGATAGCTGTATGGGAGCTGGAAGATCAGAATTGAGGTTCCTTACATATGCAGCAGAGGAAGGATTAAGTCATGAAAGAAAGTAATCCTCTATGGGCATATAATTAAAAGCCCCAACATAAGCAGAGTTTTACAATGTTTGATAATTACAATATTTATGAGCTAAAGGTGCAGAAGAATGTTACATGGTTATTCATGATTCAGAACATTCACTCAGAATAATTAAATATTACAAATGATAGAAATATGATTTCCAAGATCAGATAGTTTTCATCGTAGTTGCATGTTTTACTGATTTAACAAATTTACAAATTAAACAGCATCCATGCCAAACAAAAATATTCTGAAATATATATGCATTCCATTGTTCACGGTAATGTTAGGATTTCGCTATAGACCATGATTTTAACTTACAAATTTATGTCTAAGAATCTGTATCTATCCTGTTTTTTCCATTGAAATTGAAAAATTAATTTAGTTGTGGTTGTCAACCTAATCTTTGTGGCATAGTGTCTATGAGATGTAAACATGTCTTTTATAATATTATCATTATAAATATGTCTTGGGTAAAACAGAGAACTGACACTTCTCGTGCTTAAAAATCCTGGCCTATACACAACTCGAAATGCCAAAGGCTATTTGCATGCTAATGACTCTTACAATTCCTGTTTTGCCATTCAGAAGAATGGGAGTTAACTAATAACTTGGAACAATTCAAGAAGTGCAGGAATGGGAAGGGAGTCAAAGGGGCGGCAAAAGGGTTCAAATGGGGCCAGCAAGTAGAGAACTCTGGACAGTGCTCTCTGCTCTGAGAAGATATCAAGAGAGTCAGTGGATGCCATACAATGGCTCTCCACACAAAATGTGAGCAAATTTGATTCTGAGGAAAGTGACCCCAAAGTCAGAGAGAGCCCATCAATAGTCAGGCTTCCGCTTCCTAGACTTAGAGATGACTTAGTGGAGCCATGTCCAAAAAGAAAAAGATGAAGGGAAAAATGAATCCAAAATAGAGGAGCAGGTTCTGGAAGATGCAGAAAAGGGGCTGCAGATTGGTACACTGGAGGTAGGTATGTATCAGAGGGTATGTCTACACTATGGGATTATTCCAATTTTACATAAACCAGTTTTGTAAAACAAATTGTATAAAGTTGAGTGCACACGACCACACTAAGCACATTAATTCGGCAGTGTGCGTCCATGTATCGAGGCTAGAGTCAATTTCCGGAGCGTTGTACTGTGGGTAACTATCCCTTAGCTATCCCATAGTTCCCGCAGTCTCCCCCGCCCATTGGAATTCTGGGTTGAGATCCCAATACAAAAACAGTGTTGTGGGTGATTCTGGGTAAATGTCATCACTCAATCTTTTCTCCGTGAAAACAACGGCAGACAATCATTTTGCGCCCTTTTTCCCTGGATTGCCCTAGCAGACGCCATAGCATGGCAACCGTGGAGCCCATTTTGCCTTTTATCACTGTCACCGTATGTGTACTGGATGCTGCTGACAGACGCGGTACTGCAGTGCTACACAGCAGCATTCATTTGCCTTTGCAAGGTAGCAGAGACGGTTACCATCCCTATTGCACTGTCTGCCATGCCATTGTAAATTGGCGATGAGATGATGGTTATCAGTCATTCTGCACCATCTGCTGCTGTCATGGGTGCTCCTGGCTGGCCTCGCTGAGGTCGGCCGGGCGCATGGACAAAAATGGGAATGACTCTCCGGGTCATTCCCTTCTTTATGTTTTGTCAAAAATAGAGTCAGTCCTGCGTAGAATATGGGGCAAGTGTACTAGAGAACCAGTGAGCACAGCTGCTCCATGTCAGAGCCCCAGAGATCCCAAAGAAATGATGAGTTGCATGCCATTCTAGGGGGTACCTCTGCAACAACCCCACCCGTTGTTTCCCTCCTCCCTTAACCCTTCTGGGCTACCGTGGCAGTGTCCCCCAATTTGTGTGATAAAGTAATAAAGAATGCAGGAATAAGAAACACTGACTGTTTAGTGAGAAAAAATGAGGGGGAAGGCAGCGTCCAGCTGCTATGATAGTCCAGGCAGTAGAGAATCTTTTCTTTAGACATGAAAAATGTGGGGGGCTGATAGAGCTCAGCCTCCAGTTGCTATGGTGAGGACAGTCACCAGCCGTTCTGTACCATCTGCCGGGAATGACAGGGAGTCATTCCCATTTTTACCCAGGCGCCCCCAGCCGACCACACTGAGGCCAGCTAGGAGCACTCATGGCTGATGATGACGATGGCAGAAGGTAAAATATGACTGCTATCCACTGGGAAGGGGATGCTGGTGTTCAGCGCTGCAGCACCCCATCTACCAGCAGCATGCAGTAGACATAGGGTGACATTGAAAAAAGGCAAGAAACTTTTTTTTCCCTTTTCTTTCGGGGGGGCGGAAGGGTGTAAATTGACGACATATACCCTGGATCATCCGGGAAAATGTTTTTGGGCATTTAGGCATTGGGAGCTCAGCCAAGAATGCAAATACTTTTCGGAGACTGCGGGGACTGTGGGATAGCTGGAGTCCTCAGTACACCCTCCCTCCCTCCATGAGTGTCCATTTGATTCTTTGGCTTTCCGTTACGCTTGTCACAAAGCACTGTGCTGTGGCCTCCGTCTATCATAGCCTGGAGATTTTTTCAAATACTTTGTCATTTCATCTTCTGTAACGGAGCTCTGATAGAACAGATTTGTCTCCCTACACAGTGATCAGATCCAACATCTCCCATATAGTCCATGCTGGAGCTCTTTTTGGATTTGGGACTGCATGGCCACCCGTGCTGATCAGTGCTCCACGCTGGGCAAACAGGAAATGAAATTCAAAAGTTCGTGGGGCTTTTCCTGTCTACCAGGCCAGTGCATCTGAGTTCAGATTGCTTTCCAGAGCGGTCACAATGGTGCACTGTGGGATACTGCCCGGAAGCCAATACCGTCGATTTGTGGCCACACTAACCCTAATCCAACATGGCAATACCATTTCAGCACTACTCCTCTCGTCAGGGAGGAGTACAGAAATCGGTTTAAAGAGCCCTTTATATCGATATAAAGGGCCTTGTTGTGTGGACAGGTGCAGGGTTAAATCGGTTTAACGCTGCTAAATTCTGTTTAAATGCATAGTGTAGACCAGGCCAGAGTCTTCCTTTCATCACATGGAGGGCAAGTGTTAGAGAAAGTTGTGAGACATAACAACAATGTGCCCATGATTATGGCTCCACTGAGTAGCTACTAACGGTATCCTGGAAGGCCATAGAATGGAGGCTGAATCCAGGCTTTCCCATCAGGATCTTTACCCTCAGATGGAGGCAGCAGGTCCTGCCACCTGGTGTCTGGATACAATACAAGGGCAAGGAAGTAAACTGTATGGAGCACATGCATGCAGAGATGTTCCCTTTGTGTAGTTGGCTGTGGACCTGCTGTTGAACTTTATAAGTTCTATGTATATGAAATGGTGACTATATATGACTCCTGTAATAACCAGGAGGGATTTGGCTAAATGTGGCTATCCAATCTTTGAGATAATTTGGCTAGAATGGAATTTATGTATATGGCTATATCTTTATTTTATTCTGTATACCTCTTCCAAGGGATGTTTAGAAACATGGGGGATGAAGCAAATTACATTAACATATTGACTGTAAGCCTGGTCAAACCAAAAAGTTTGTGGCTGGCCAGAAATTTCTTTCCTACAGTTATTTATGTACTTTAATATAGGTTAGTTGTATAATTATAATATATAAGCTTGGTAAAGAAAACATAGAATGGTACTGGGAACTAGAATGTTCACTAGGTGTTCATTATGCAGAAAACTTCCAAAAAATTAGTGTCTACATAAATAAGCTAAAAACAAAAGATATCTAATACCAGTTTAAAGATTAAAGACCTAAAGTGAATTTTACTTAATGTATTGCTATCAATGCAGACTCTAAAGATTAAGAGGAAATTGATAAATAACTTGGAAACCTGAAGTGTCATCATAACAACTCATAGGCTGCACCTTTCTGATTCAAGTTCTATTTTTTAATCAGTTAATTCCTTAGTTATTTGTATGGAATTATGAAATAGGTACATTTTAGTAAGTAAGTAAACACAGATTTATGTAACAGTGTAAATCAATTAAGTTCTACATACCTTAAAGAAGTATAACTCCTTGTATTACCAAAGGATAAAATGAAGACTCTCTGGCATCTCTGTTAGAAATGCCCCAATAAAATGTAGCCAAAAATATCTGAGATTCAAGAGAAAAGTTGTTACAAAAAGGATTATTATAGAATGCTGTGAATTCAGAAGCCAAAAATAATTGATTGCCAAATATTTATAAACAATTTTTAGAAAAATTGCTTGTGAATTCGTTACATCAACAATTAACAATTTGTACTGGGTCACTTGTGGTATTGTTTCTGGTCTCTGATTGGTTGATTGGATCTTTTAAAACTAGAGAATAAAGAATGACTAATAGCAAATCATTATTACTGAATTACGAACTTCTAGTATAAGTTCTCAAATCAACTTTTTTTTTTTTGTTAAAACACAATATAAACTTCCATCCTCTACTCACTGGTTGTCCCAGACTTTAAGCTCCATGAAGAAATACTTCAGGTTTCACTCTATAGACCTTATTTACGTGCACAAGTTGTACAGTTTAATTAAGGTAACTCTCTTATGGGAAGAGGAATAGATTATACAGGTATAAATACCTTTATAATGGTATAACTGTATCCACATTATGGATTGTACTGGTACAACTATTTCAATACAATTATATTCCTAATTCAAATAATTACAATGGAACAAAAATCTGTACAGATCAGGCCTTACTTACAAATGGTAAGCTCTTGTGACTATGAAAAAGGTAATAATTAATTGCCAGATGTGGCAGTGGAGACATTTATGATGTGAACATTAGGAATGGAGTGAGATTTCTAGCTGATTTAATTAGTTGTACTGAACTGAACTATAAGATACCAATGAATTATAAGACTAGCAACATTCTTCTCTGGACAACAGACTATGACTTAATAGATCTTTTCCAACCCAAACTTCTATTATTCTAAAACATACCAAGTGGTGTCACTTCTTCATAGAATTAAAGACTTCTGAAAGGGTCTTTCTCTGGTGGAGAAGTGATGTCTTTGATCCCTAAATTATAAAAATTAAAATCTCACTGACATAGCTATGTTGGCATAGTGACTTTGTAATGCAGTACAAAAAACGTCTATACAATTCCATTAAAACTAGCTTCCCAAGGTCCTTCGGAACTCCCCACCCCACAAAAAAATGTGGATCTAGGGCCACAATAAACTCTGTAAAATTAGTAAGAAAATGACCCACAAAGTCTACGAGAGGCTCCTCTAGCCAAGAGAAATACTAGAGCTAGAAGCCATAGATCTGCATAATTTGAGTTTAAAGCCCAGAACAACAGAGAAGTAGAGGATGAAATTAATATGCAGCAGGTTTAAAACAAACAAAAGGAAGTACTTCATACAATGCACTGTCAACTTGTGGAACTTGTTGCCAGAAGATGTTGTGACTGTTAAAAGTATAACTGGGCTAAAAAAAATTAGATAAGATAATGGAGGATAGATCTATTGATGGGTATTACCCACGCTTTGGATGTCCCTAAACCTCTGACTGCCAGAAATTTGGCCTGGGGAACAGCATGGATCACTTGATAGATTGCCCTGCCTATTCTGTTCATTCCCTCTGCAGCATTTTGTAATTAATTACCAGGGGAGGTGGTTGAGGCACTGTTATTGTAGTTATGCAACAGATATAAAAATTGATTTAAAAGATGTAGTGATTACTACTCTGTTTTGTAGGCTGATTGGACCGAGTGGTGTTTTATTCATAAATGGCTTACAGGTAAATTTTATATCAATGGCTTTTGCTATAGTGATATTTTAACTTTTCATTGTTAGTTTACAGTTAAATACGGGCTTTGGCTGCAAATGCTTCTATAAGGAACAGAAGCCGAAGTAATGAATATGTTCATACATGAAAGGAATAACTTCCATCTAGAGAAAACTGATTGACTGAGATATCATGTTATAATGTTACTTATCTTTGCAGGGCATCCTTAGACCACATTGCGGAAACAAACAAAAAAGGCAGAGCAGTTTTCCAGTTCTTTTGAGAAATTATTTTTATCGATGTAAGTACAGGTTAGCAATGAAAATTTGGAATTTTGTATCCGGGCAATTCAGAGTTATAAAATGTCCAGAGAGGCAACCTATATAAAAACTAGAAATGTAATAAAACTTCTATTGGAAAAAAATGTATTAGTAAGAAAACCAGCAAGGTGTGCTGGATTATATGAGTTTTCCATGTAACCATTAAAATGTTGCCTTGTCTCACTATAAAGATATTAGATCAGATATTCATTTGTTTGTCAGTATAACTCCATGGAAGTCAACGGAGCTTTGCCAATTTGTACCCTAAGAACCTAACCTATAATTTTTTAAATATTTATACATTTTCTCATCAATAGCATTGTTTTGAATTCAAAGAAAAAATTATGAACACAGGTTTATTATTGTATGAGTCCATTCTGAGGCAAGTCAAGGAGCAGCTGATGCAGTCAAAGTGTTAAATCTTACATAGAGAGTGTAATGTACATACAGAGAAAAAGGAGGTAGAAGTAGGTTAAGGTTGTAGAAAACCACTGCTAGGAAGTAATACCAATGAATGGATTGGCTTGAATAGCTTGAATTTCATGTATACAAACTGTTTTCTTTATGTTTAGAATGGTTTTTGTATTACAAGTATAAATGCTTATTAAAGCAGACACAAAGCATGTATGTTTAGAAGTGTTTATGTGGAGCTGGTAGTGATGCCTAGGATTAAGGTTGCTTGACACTTCCCATTATAAGTTACCCTGTTTTCAATTTCTTATAACTTTAACAAGCTTTATCCCTTTGGGGTATAGTTTTCCACAATGGGTGAGTGTGAGGCTGAATTGTATTTTTAAAGTTGCAGGTAATGGTTTAACGAGGACAAGGAATGAGATTAGGGAAACAGAGGCATTTTGGTTATTGCAGTTCAGTGCCAACCCGAAGAACTGGTTTCCATTTCCCATGTGTAAAATGAGGCTAGTAATACCACTTTACCTCACAGGGTGTTGCGAAGTTATATTGATCATGTTTTTGAAGCATTCAACTGCTGCAGTAATGAATGCCATACACTATCCATCAAGAAAATATAATACATTCTATAGTCACTGCAGGGTTTGTTGGAAAAAGTAGCATGTGACCACATAATTAAAGACTATCATCATATGCACAAGAGGACTAAATTAAAATTGCATGGGCTTACTTTGCAAACTTAACATTATTTTAATTTAGGTTTGTGTATATAATAGGATAAAAGCCAATAGATAAATAATATTCTGGGAGGGAGGGCCTTGAAATAGCTGCCTGTCTCAAAAGCTTCGCTTACAATTCTGCTTACCCAAGTAAGATGCAAAAAGAGCCCTAAGGCAACATTTTATAATGCCTCAGACTATTTTTTTATAATACCATGGTACTCTTCATGACAGTTAATCCTAAAAGTTTGCAATTTCTATTTAGTCTTATCATAAAAGCATTTTATTCTCTAGTGTGGGGTATTGTATATTGTCTTTCCATTTTTATTTTTTACTTTTTATTTTTATTTTTATTTCATTATAACATGGAGAAATCCGAATAGGTTATAACCGATTCTACTTTAATCAGAACTCTGAAATCTGGATTCAGTTCCCAGGACCAATAAGAACCTGTACGAATGTTTCCATTTTATTTCACCAACATTGCTAAATTCATAATTTCAACTTGCATTTTGCAAACTGGCTTTCTCATTTAAAAATACCACCTCCATCAGCAAACACTGCTTTTGGAACAAAATGATGTGATGTAAGCAGAATTTAAAAAGTGATGTTTTGTGTTTCATTACATCAAATTAGTGTGTTGAGCAATTACATTTAGAAAAATACGGATGTAGCTTGTATATATTGGTCAAGAAAATATATAAATACCAAAGATTAACTCATAGACAGGGAGATGAGGAAACTAGGTTTTCATAAACTCAGTGAGGTGGAAAGAATTGTAGAAGTACCGTTTAAGATAGTGAGACTCAATGTACGGCTCAGCAGCATCTGGCTCACTGGTGAGTTGGAGTAAGGAATCAGTCAACATCCTGACTGAGGCAGTGGTTGCACAGAGGAAGATAAACACACTCAAACAGGCACACACATTGCTATGCACAGTTATGTGTGTTAAAGTTATCCTTGTTCTGGGAGCCAGCTCTGGTAAATTAAGACAATTTCTTTGATGTTTTAGGTTTTTCAAGTATTTCTCTAGATAAAGGTAATTTTTAAAATTATTACTTTTATTATAAACTTATTCTATGGATTTTTAAAAATCATCTATTCCTTATTCTCTATGCTATTCCTAGCTCAACCACAGACTTCCTGTGTGACCTTAGGCAAATCACTTGATCTCTGAGTTTCTCTACACTGCAGTATAAGCCCGGCCTCAGGTTCAAATCCTAACTTCCCTTCTTCTGTCTGTACACTTATTTCTCAAACTCAGACTCAGTGTCCTAAGACCCCTTGGAGATTGAGGGTCTAAGTCTAGCTGGGACCCAGTGTTCAAGCCCTAGCATTTTGCAGTGTGGACGCAGTCATGCTGGACTCAGCCCAGATACTTGTTTGCAATGGCCACTCACCTGAAGAAGTCCTTTCCTAAGTGCGCTGCTTTCTGGTTGCAGGAACACAGCCAATTTTTGGTGACTCTTTGGTGAGAGGCAAATAAAACATTGGATTTTAGTAAGAGTACTGGGAATGACTACACCTGACAGCAAATAGCAAAGAAGCTGGTAGCACTGGAAATGTATTGGGCTGGTTACCAGTGCAGTGAGTGGATTAAGTGGCAAAGACAGGAACTAGAACTTCATCTCTGGGAAATTGCCATCAACACGCCTATTTTATGAGGAGTTTGACTGGTGCTGGGTACTGCAACGAGCATGGAGCCAACAGTTGTGCATAATGATCTGGTCAGCAAGGATGGTGACCCCAGAATCTATCCTGGAAATAGATGGGAACCAGTGATTCTGGTGATGAAACCAGTCCCCGAGAAGGTTTTGCTTCAGAAGCAGTTGTAGCACATCCTGGGGTCATACTTAGAGGAGTTTTATGGTTGCCCTCTCCAACCCATGGAAGAGTGGCCTTCTGCAGAATCAGCAGCAGAAACTGAAGAAGCAGAAGTCACCTTGGAGTTGGGTAAATTTCCAGACCCATTTTTATGTTTATTAATATAGCTATGGAGGGATTTCAGTTTTACGAACCAATGCAAAAGTTATTACAAGCCCTGGGTAGCAGCGTGTATATGCTAACGGTGGATTGCACATCAGCACCTTGGCATTCCTCATCCATGTGAATGACTGTAAATTGGTATGACATTACTGAAACATTTTGATTTTTCAGTTAAATAAAAACTACTCTCTGAACTTGACACAAATTTATAAATCAATTTCGATCAACCAAAAGTGCATTTTTCAGCAACTAAATTATTAGTTCATATTTTTTCCCCTTTTAGTATGTGTGTATAGAAAGGAAAACAAATAAAATGAGGAAATATCCTGAGTCTCTGCGATGTCTCTTAGGGAGTTTGTGCCTAATTCTAGTTTGGAGAGATGGATCTTCTTCCAGTCAGAATTCAGAGCCATGAACCATCACTAATTTGCTGTCTTTTGTGTGGGCTAGGCATGTTGTAAATATGCCTACAGGACTGAGTCCCATTGGGGAGATAGGTGGGAGTATATGTAGTTTGTGAATCCTGCCTGGGGCCTGGGCTTGACTAGATGCAGTGGTGCAAATGAGCTGGTAGGGTCAGGTACGCCATACCATTAAGACATTTTTTGCCAGTATGCCGTAACAGAAAGACACATTTTCAAGAATGAATAGTAGAGCCATGTGTGGATAAAAATTTATACCTACGGATGAATGAGATTATGTATTTTTTTAACTTAAGTAACTGTGGGTGGGGTGATATACCAATGTGATATATGCCATCAGTGCCAGCGATGCCCCTCTACCATGTACATTGGCTAAACCGAACAGTCTCTACGTAAAAGAATAAATGGACACAAATCAGATGTCAAGAATTATGACATTCAAAAAAGAGTTGGAGAACACTTCAATCTCCCTGGCCACTCGGTTACAGACCTACAAGTCGCAATATTACAACAAAAAAAACTTCAAAAACAGACTCCAAGGAAAGGCTGCTGAATTGGAATTAATTTGCATATTGGACACCATCAAATTAGGCTTGAATAAAGACTGGGAATGGATGGGCCATTACACAAAGTAAAACCATTTCCCCTGGCTTATTTCCTCCCTGCACACACAGTTCCTCACATCTCCTTGTCAATTGCTGGAAATGGGCCATTTTCATTACCACTATAAACAGTTCTTTTTCTCTCCTGCTGGTAATAACTCACCTTAACTGATCACTCTCCTTATAGTGTGTATGGTAACACACATTGTTTCATGTTCTCTGTGTATATATCTATCTATCTTCCTACTGTGCTTTCCACTGCATGCATCTGATGAATTGGGCTGTAGCCCACGGAAGCTTATGCTCAAATAAATTTGTTAGTCTCTAAGGTGCCACAAGTAATCCTGTTCTTTTTGTGGGTGGAGTGGACACAGTTTAGTGCCAGAGAACAATATGCATATCTCACTTGTGTTTTTAGTTATTTGATCTGATTATATAACTGAAAAATCACTCAGATCCATTTAAACAAGGACAACATTCATCTCTGTGACTGTCAACAGGCAGTGAGTGTTTGCTGACAAAGAACCCAGTCCCACACTTATTTAAATCAGTGAGGGCAGGATCAGGTCAATTAGGGCTGAATAACTGCAAATTTCAATTATTTTAATAGCAGCTGCAGGTACTCAATGCAGCTAATGATTATTATCATCATTTGTATTACAGTAGAACCCAGAAACTTCAATAAGGATTAGGTGACAGTACAACCACACAGAAAGAGACAGTCCCTGACCTGAAGGGGTCTAGGTTACAGTCTAGTTTAAGTAATGATGCAATATACTTTTATCTTCACTTCCAATTGTATCGGTGACACGAACACATGGTTTTATACACTAACTACATATACAATTAACTGGTTATAAGTCATTTAAAATATAATAATAATCAATATATATTAGACTGCTCAATATTCTTGCCTGGTCTAGTTGCATCAGTCCAAAAACCCAAAAACAAAAACAAACACCCCACCTCAAGTGAATTATTTGAAAATAGGGAGAAGAACACTGCATTATTCTGCTTGTTCAAATGGAATAATCCAGTCCTGATCACGTTTATTCATTCCATACTGTACTGGAGTTCTGGTCTAGCCATGTGGACATCAGTTACTTCTCTGTGTTTCAGATTAAATGAAATTTAAATCCAGTTTCTACATAGCAGAAGTCCATTCTCATTAAGCAAATTGTGGGGTTTTCCAAGGGCTAATGATTGGGACCAAATTCATTTCAGTTGAATCACAGCCTTTAGCAAAGACAGCTAAAGAGTATAAAAGGTGCAGCTAAGATGGAGCTTCCAGTTTCCTTTTTGACAGTTATTCTAGGGTCGTTTTCTTTGGAGCTTTTGTCCCACAGATAAAGTGCTTGTTATTTTCAGGATCCCCATTATACATTTTGAGTTCTGTCCCCATTCTAAAACACTGAGAGTTCTTTTTCTACATCTCTTCTGGCTGTCTTACGTCTCTTGGGGTCTGACTCAGTAATACTAAGAATATCTGGAGAACAGAAAGTTCAAGGAAGAATCTCTCAACAGCCAACTAAGATTTCCAAAACTTCAGAGAGAAAAACACACAATGTACAAATTCAAAATAATATCCTAGGAATTAAGACAAGTCAACTATTTATTTCATGGTGAAACATAGTTACATGAAATTCAGGTGGATATGAATTAATTTATGCTGATTCAGTTAGTTGAGCATATGTCTAATGAAGCAAAACTAAAGCTTTAACAAATTATAGAGAAGCAGTTAGGTGAACAAATCAGCAAAATGGGAGGAAAGTAATGACTGGGAAATAATTAGTAATTTAATCTCTTAATATATATGTTTTTGTTACATTGTTCTTATTTACAGTTATGTAACAAACCTGATAATCAGATCTCTATCTAGCCTTTTCTGCCTATATTTTGCCTAGTAGTACACACAAGAAGAGCATTCATGTAGATCAACAGCTGGCATTTTAACCACTGTGTCTCAGAGCAGATCTAAGCAATTTGGTGGAGTAAGCATCAGCAGCCATCTTTCTTCTCTTTCACCATTGACTTCAGTGGAAACAGGATTAGAGGATTGATGCAAAGTCCACTGATTTCAAGTCTACACTACTTTTTTCAAACATGCCAGGTAGCACGTTAGCTAACAGGCTAACAATACACCTTTAAATCCTAGTTTAGGTGTTGCTTCCCCACTGTATGGCACATTAAGTGATCAGCATAGAAATTCCTGGAATTTTCAAATGGGACTAGCTAGGAAACACAATTAGTGATAACTGAGGGTTAAGTATTTTCAGGAAGAGGATAGTAATCATACATTCTAAACCACATAAAAAGAAGTAATGGGAAAAAGTGCAGAAGTTGTCTTTTGAAGTAGATAGTGGGTAGACAAAAAAGCTCTGTGACTGTGAAAATAGCAGAAAACTGTTTTGGCTTGTTGTTCACTTCACCTAGGAATTTCGACAACAAGACAGGGAAGGTACTATATGGTCATGACTTGTTTATGAACCCTCCTTTAAAAATCTTGAATTAAATAAATCAAGCTTACCAGCAGCCTACTTTGAGACAACTTCTGTCTGTATTCCATTTATCTAGCATGGGCTAACTTTCAATTCTATAATTACAAAAAATGGACAGCCAGGAACAACATAGAATAAAAGAGCCAATGCATGTTCTAGAGTTACAAAGAGATAGGCATTAAAAATCATAAAATCATAGACTATTAGGGTTGGAAGAGACTCAGGTGGTCATCTAGTCCAATCCCCTGCTCAAAGCAGGACCAACACCAACTAAATCATCCCAGCCAAGGCTTTGTCAAGCCGGACCTTAAAAACCTCTAAGGATGGAGATTCCACTGCCTCCCTAGGTAACCCATTCCAGTGCTTCACCATCCTCCTAGTGAAATAGGGTTTCCTAATATGCAACCTAGACCTTCCCCACTGCAACTTGAGACCATTGCTCCTTGTTCTGTCATCTGCCATCACTGAGAACAGCCTAGCTCCATCCTCTTTGGAAGCACCCTTCAGGTAGTTGAAGGCTGCTATCAAATCCCCCCCTCACTCTTCTCTTCTCTAGACTAAATAACCTCAGTTCTCTCAGCCTCTCTTTGTAATTAATGTGCCCCAGCCTCCTAATCATTTTCGTTGCCATTCGCTGGACTCTCTCCAATTTTTCCATATCCCTTCTGAAGTGGGGGGACCAAAACTGGATGCAATGCTCCAGGTGTGGCCTCACCAGCGCCAAATAGAGGGGAATAATCACTTCCCTCAATCTGCTGGCAATACTACTACTAATGCAGCCCAAATATGCCATTGGCCTTGGCAATGAGAGCACACTGCTGACTCATATCCATTTTCTTGTCCACTGTGATCCCCAGGTTCTTTTCTGCAGAACTGCTGCTTAGACAATTGGTTCCCAGCCTGAAGCAGTGCATGGGATTCTTTCTTCCTAAGTGCAGGGGTCTGCCCTTGTCCTTGCTGAACCTCATCAGATTTCTTTTGGCCCAATCCTCAAATTTGTCTAGGTCACTCTGGAACCTAACCTTACCCTCCAGCATATCTACCTCTCCCCGCCAGCTTAGTGTCATCCGCGAACTTGCTAAGGGTGCAATTAATCCCATCGTCCAGACGTTGAACAGAACTGGTCCGATTACCAACCCCTGGGGCACTCTGCTTGATACTGGCTGCTAACTAGACATCAAGCCATTGATCACTACCCATTGAGCCCGACAAGCTAGCCAGCTTTCTATCCACTTTATAGTCCATTCATCCAATCCATAATTTTTTAACTTTCTGGCAGGAATACTGTGGGAGACCGTATCAAAAGCTTTGCTAAAGTCAAGATATATCATGTCCACCACTTTCCTCAAATCCACAGAGCCAGTTATCTCATCATAGAAGGCAATCAGGTTGGTCAGGCATGACTTGCCCTTGGTGAATCCATATTGACTGTGCCTGATCACCTTCCTCTCTTCCAGGTGCTTCCAACTGGATTCCTTGAGGACCTGCTCCATGATTATGCTGGAGACTGAAGTGAAGCTGACTGGTCTATAGTTCCCTGGGTTCTCTTTCTTCCCTTTTAAAAATATGGGCCCTATATTTGCCTTTTTCAAATCGTTCTGGACCTCCCCCGATCGCCACAAATTTTCAAAGATAATGACCAATGGCTCTGCAATCGCATCAGCCAACTTCCTCAGCACCCTTGGATGCGTTAGATCTGGATCCATGGACTTCTGCATGTCCAGATTTTCTAAATAGTTCTTAACCTGTTCTTTTACCACTGAGGGCTGCTCACCTCCACCAAATACTGTGTTGCCCAGTGCAACAGTTTGGGAGCTCACCTTGTCTGTGACGTCCGAGGCAAAAAAAATTTTGAGTACTTCAGCTTTTTCCACATCATCTGTCACTATATTGTCTCCCCCATTCAGTAAAGGTCAAAATGGGCAGAGGAAACACATAGTATGTGATAACTATAGTCTAGAAAGTTATAAAGGCAAAATCCAGAAGGACCACTTTATGATCAGAAAGGTACAGCTGGCTCATTGTTTTTTTCCCCACATTTCCAAAGGAAAATAGAACATCTGGCATCCCATTCCCAGGTGTTTGGGAAACAATATAGCTGAAAACGGGGCTATCCAAGTTAACTCAGAAAAGGAAACAACCTCACAGGATGAGTTAATTTGTCTTTATTCATGTAGCATCCTGTATGTCATCACCAGCCAATGAGCACTAGTCAATAAAAGCATTCACTCCAAGTTCTGTTTTGTTTTTTCTTTAGTTTTCAGACAATAGAAAATATGACACTGTCATTTTGTTAATGTCACCTGTGTCTACTGATCCACTAGAATGGCTGAATACTTTGAATTCTGAACACTGATTTTGTTTTAAAATGGGGAAAAGTTTCTAGGGAAGCTGTATGCCTTGAAAATTCCTCTCTAAAACAATCACTGTTCAGAGTACAAGCTACTGGATCAATCGTTAGCCCTCACTCCATCCCCTTTGCATTCCAGTCCAATGAGAAAATGGGACAGACAGGTGCTCTAGTGGAGCAACTGGGAATTCCCCATGAGCAAGTGAATACCTGCATGCCATAAAGATGGTGTCCATAAAGCCATCTTGACTGGCTCTCTTGCAGCAAGATGCAACATGACAGGCATTGTGCCTCAGTTTCCCCTCTCAGGTAACACAAGGATTCCACTTCAGGTTCTCTTGATGAAATAATACCCTTCCTTGGGCCAGTTTATTATCAAAACCATAGCATAGATAGTCCCCTCAAACAATCTCAAAACAGTCCATTTATTACATTGCTGCAAATATCCTTAAAAATGTTACATATTCTCTCAGCCATTGATGCAACACTAGAGTGACCAGACATCCTGATATTATCGGGACAGTTCTGATTTTAGGGGACTTGTCCCATGTCCCGACCTTACATCGGTCGGGATGCCCTTTGTCCCAATGTCGGGGACCGTCCAGACTGCAGCCGCAGCACCACAGCGCCACTGCTCACTGCTTCCTGGGGCTGCTCCCTGCACCCGCCCGCTAGCAGGAGGGCCTCGTCCTTCAGTGGCGGGGCTTGTAGGCGCCAGGAGCAGGCACTCCCCGACCCGATCCAACCCAACCCAACCCACCACCCTAGGAGCCAGAGGGACCAGCCTGCCAGATACTTCTAGGGTGACCAGATGTCCTGATTTTATAGGGACAGCACAATTTTGGGGTCGTTTTCTCACATAGACACCTATTGTACCCCACCTCCTACCCCGATTTTTGACACTTGCTATCTGGTCAGCCCAGATGCTTCCTGGGATGGGAGTCGCCCCAGGTAAGCACCTCTGGGACTCTCCACCTCACCCCCTGGCAGGTCTCTCTGGCTCTTAGGGTGGGTGGGGGGAGCTCTGCATGCTGCCAGCGCCTGCAAGCCCCACTTCATGGCTCTGGCAGGTCCCATTGGCGCTTTTCCCGGCCAATGGGAGCCACTGATCTCGCGCTTCTGGAAGGAGCAGCACATGGAGAGTCTGGAGACTCCCCTCACCACTCTCATCTTAGGAGCCAGAGACATCCCAGCAAGTGAATATGGCCAGGGAAGAGGGCCGGGTGTGATGGAGTGAGTGTCTGTGAGGTATGTGTGGGGTGCTGGGCTGTGAGGGTGTGGAGGGCGCTGGGCAGTGGGAGAGGTTTGTGTGTTTCAGGGTGCTAGACATTGGGGGCCTGTTGGTGGGTGCTGGGCAGTGGGGGGAGATCTGTGTGTTTCAGGGCAATGGGCAGTGTGGGTCTGTGTGGGGCATTGTGTAGTTGTGATGGTGGGGCTGTGGGGGAGGGCACTGGGGGGAAGGAAGGGAGGGAGGGGAAATCTGTGTGTACTGGGAAACTAGCAAGTGAGGGGTTCTGTGTGGATGCTGGGCAGCTGTGGTGGAGCTGTGGGGAGCGGGGTGCTGGGTGGTGTGTGTGTGCACAGCACTGTGCATTTGTGGTGGAAAGGTTGTAGGGGGGCTCTGAGCATAGTGGATCCAGGGGGCGCTGGGCAGGGGAGCTGTGTGGTGCAGGATGGACCCACCCCCAACAGGAAGGGGTGCACTGGTAGCACAGGGCCAGGCAGACCAGTGTACCTTTGGCTCCGATCAGGGCTGTGCACCTGTGTCTGTCTCTTCCGCTCACCCAATGTGTCCTGATATTTCACTCTTGCGATCTGGTTATCCTATGCAACGCCTACTGCATTCCAGAGTCCCAGACACTCTGTCAGTCCTCCTTTGTCCCTCTGCCAGGACAGTCACTCCAGCCCTTTCATCTACGTATAACCCCACCTCTTCCTTGAGGGACCTTCCACAGCCTCTGCTAGAGACTAAACTCACAAGGGGAAAATCTCTCGCTCCCTTTGGCCCTCTCACAGTTTCCCTGGTTTTCCCCTGAGATGTCAGTGGCAAAGCTCCTTTACTGCTCCCTTGTCTTCAGCCCTCTCCGGTCCTTGGTTCCAACTCTTTGCTTGTAGCCACCAGATACCTCACTCTGTTGCTGCCCTGGCCCTTCAGTCCTCTCAAGACCTAACTCTTGGGCACAGGGATGCTAGCCAGCAAACCCCTCTTGCTGATCTCCTGCCTTCCCAAACATGCATTCTCTTAACCCATTACTTCCCCTTCCCAGCCAAGGCCCGTAGAGAGCTTTCTACTTTCCACAGCTTTCCTCAGACAGCTCTTTCTGACTGATTCACCATCATTCAATTAGCTCACTCTCCAACCTTTTATAGCCCCCAGCAGCTGCTCTGCTCTCTTAATTTGCCAAATGAGCCCACCTGTCCTGGCACAGGGGCATTGGATCTACTTGATTTACAGGGCCCAGCCACCCTGTGACAGATGGTTGTATCTACTCCATCTGTGTCTGGTTTCTGGGCATTATGAGCATGCCATGTTGAGTGGGGCATGGATCAGATTGTATAATACTGTGGCTATTCGGGATTAATTGAACATGCCTAAGGTGATGGTTCAGCTGATGCAAGTTGTAGCAGCCTTGAGGCTATTCTAATTTGCTCTCTAACACCAAGGGTGGGAGGAAAACCACTTATTCTCCCCTCCTTCAGGCACCCTTGATAATCAGGCACATCATTTGGATTAGGACAACTGAGCAAACCAACTTTATATATATAAATAACATACATACATAAATTCTACCTAACATAGGTTGATAGTTGGGAATCATTTAGGGCATGATGATATAAAATGCATGAAATCATGTTAGTCATGGTGAATCTGTTGCAAAATATTTTGCAATTAAACCTAATAGTCATCTTGACGTAATACAAAGGTGATTACTCTAGAATAATATAATTTAAATATGTGCCTAATACACCAGGTTGTTTACAGCTACACAGTCCGAGATAAATGATTAGCTCAGGATGAATACAACAAGATATTTCATTTGGAATTGGAAGATGGAAGGTTTACCAAAAAAATGTCTTTGTTGCATCTGGCATATTTTAGTTTATCATTCATCTCAGTTTATTGAATTGGTTCATTACTAGCAGCTTGCTTAGCTGTGCTCACTCTGTATACCAACAGTTGCTATACAGATCCTTTTATTGCACTACATTTAAAATCACCTGATTACTCACTCAGTTTTGTTTATCAAATACGACACCTAAATTTTATATTCCTGTGAGAGAAGTGCATCATTCCCAAATAGAAAGCTACTTTTTCAGTCTACATCCAGCTTTTATCAATGTGTTCTCAGTAACTAAACAGTTCTGCATAGAATATTCTAAAGGTCCAGCAAGTTGTTGAGTTTCCATGTACATTAAATACATTCAGCACCTTGAAAGAAATGGTCAGTTATTCTCAGAACTAGTCGTTATTTCTGCTAGTGGCCCCAGGCTGCAAAAGGATAGATGTTGGATGTAAGGAAAACAATACTATAATAAATCTGTTCTTTTTCTAGACTAATGAGGGTAGGAATTGGGAGAATAATTAGCAAAGACCTCTTGGTTTATATATATCATGTGCTTCTTATTTTAGTACTGACATATTTGTATTAGCTCCTTGGCATCACATAAAATTCCGTCCTGCCAAGTCAGAACTCACATCCTCACACCACCTCAACTTGGGAGAGCAAGAAGAAGAAGAAACGGTTAAAAAAAATCTATTTTAAAAGAAAAAAATCCCAGTAAACCAAAATGTCCTTCAAAAACAACTAAAAATGACAGCTATGATTAAAATAGCTCTGCACTAACCCATCACACAAAACAGATACAAAAAGGATTGCGGTTGGAAAAGGTCAATCATGTGGAACAAATTAGATTTGATTATTCAAACTTGCCTGTAAAGCACAGTCAATCAAGACTGTTACTGGTCAGCATTAATCTGTCCAGAATTCATGCTTCATATAGAGTAGATTTAATGCTGAGAATGAAAAAAAATTATATACACTCTGTATCCTTAAAAAACATATGGAACTGACTTCAGGCTGACAGCTCCAGTCAAGACCATGAGCTTGCAAAAGCACATTCATTAAGATAGCACAAAGAGCAGATGACCTTTTGAATTTGTAAAGCTGTTGAGAAAAAACAGGAACAAAGCCATCGAAAATGAGGAACATAGTTCTGAATTGGTTGAAGACTCACGCAAGGGACACCTCATAAGATGGCCATGTCAGCTCTGAGGGAGTTATCTGTAGGATGCCTAATGTTAGAATATCCAGGGTCACACTTTTAAAACCAAACGAAGCACAGATTATAACTGGTGGATATGGGAAAAAGGGGGCTACACTATCTACCCAATAAAGCAAAGACAGTGACTGACAAGCTGCTTGCCAAAAAAGTCAGGGAGAAAGAGACACGTGCAGCACAGAGGATGCGTTCTTTATACATATAAATTGGAGCTGGGTGAATAACTGTTTTTTCGATTTGGTGGCTGAACCAAAAAAAAAAAATGTTTTGGGTTGAATGAAATGTTGTGTTTGGCTGAAAACAAAATGTTTCATTCAACCCAAAATAAAAGAAATTTTTTTTTATCCTTTATTTTATTTTTGGTTAATAAATTTCAAAACAAAATATAGTTTCAAAATGGAAAGTCAGAACATTTCGTTTTGAAAGTGTAATGACATGAGTTGTGCCTATCTAGTATAGCTTTTGCTGAGCAGAAGATTAGAGCTGTTAGGCAAACCATGAGGCAGATCGTCAGCTGGTTTAAACTGTTGAATGTTGTCATTCTGATTAGTTAAATTTTATACCCACATTGTATTCACTTTGCACTGGTGTAAATGACATAAAGCAACAGAGAAGCTAGTCTATTATTTGTAATTACACTTGTTTGGGAATTTCATGCAGACCAACTGGGAGAGGTTAAGAATGGTCTACATTTGTGGTGGTGCACAGGGAACATGTAGCTACACGCTACAGTGAAAGTCAGACTGCATCCACAATCAGCTGAGAGTGGGTAGCTACCTGAGACAGTGAAAGGTTCTGGCAGGAGGGATGCAGTGGGGAAAGGCTCCAGCAGTGGAATGGCATTGGGACACTTTGCGGTTAAAAATAACAGTGTAGGTGTGGGATGCACTGCTTGGGTGTGTAGGGAGCCCCTACAGCGTGCATACCCTAGGGTTCAGCTATGTAGGGTACTCTAGCTCTACTCTACTTGCCTAAGCAGTGTCTCGCCATCTACACCACTATTTATATCACAGTTGCCAACTTTCAACAGTAAATAAACTTTCACAATAAGCCAAAATCAAGCTAATCTCATTTCAAAACAAGTCAATCCCTAAGACCCCCAACACTCTATGTGACTGGATCCCCCCGGCATGCAGTCTGGGACTGTGGTGGGCCTGCTGTGCATCCTTGACTCTCTCCCCCACTTACCCCTGCTTGCTGGGAGCCAATCCAAAAAAAAAAAAAAAAAAAAAAAAAAAGCCCAACAAACTACAAGCAAAAAAAATTAGCCAACAAGCCACTCACAAGCCAATTAAGCCAAAAACAAGCCCAAATGTCTGCATTTTTTTTCATGGGTTTGGCATGTTTGATTTATATCTATGATAGCTGGACGTGCAGTGCCTATGTCAGCACACTGCTGTAAGTGTAGACATAGTGAAAGAAGAGATAACAAAAGAGGAATACTTAAAGGATCCCAGGCTGTTCAGGATTCTTGGTAGTAAGAAGTTGCCTCCAATATACTATGTCACTTGCAGGACAATTGTCAGGATTCAGGGTAAATGCCAAATGACTACACTTGGAAATTGCATGTAAGGAACAAAAGGTGATGATAAGTTTAATAGAAATCCTTTTTAGGAACTATTTGTCTTATGAGACTGGCTGACTGCTTGGCAGTTTCAGTTTTGTAATGATAGTCTATATTTGGTTTTTCTGGTCTTTATAACCTACCTACAATGAACTGGATTAAATTTACCAACTAATTTCAGTCCTTCCCCTCTGCCCCACATGTTTTCAGTGGAGGAAAATATGCTTCATTCATTTTATAATCACCTCCAATTTACATCGTTTTGATTAACTGGATTGTGTGTATATGCCTAACTGCTTTGTTTCATTTTTACTTCCAGTTAATAATAGCTAGTCAATAACAGCCATTCCAGTTGTTCTGGGTGCTTTAACGATAATGAAAACTTACAGCACATTCACAAATAAAACAAAATACAATAAACTGTACATATCTCCTAAATAGTCACACACAGAGAAATATTAATACACTATAAATGCCTCACTCATACCTGACCAGCCTCAACCTGTCGTCATCCCATATATATGTCAAGTACATTCTCTTTGCCAGTGTGTCTAGAAAGCTAACAAATCCAGGCTTTGATGAGCTGGGGGAAGGTGAAAACTAATCTCAGAGGCCTTCACAGAGAATGTTTCCCAGCAGCTACTTCTTGCTTATACCAAGGGAGCTGCATTTCAGTCACCTCAGCTGCTCCAGGGAAGAGGAAAGAGACACTCTCTGGCTCAGCATGGTCCCAGACCTTTTAGGGCTTTGTATTGAAATGGAAACACCTTAAACTCTACGGGATAGCTCCTGCTATACACGGAGCTAACCATTGCCTTCAGCTCTTGTTAAAGGCACCCACAACCACACAGGAATAGGATCCTGCAAACACTTATGTATGTGCTTAAAGTGAAGAACATGATTAGGCACGCTGACATTAAACACAGAGGTCAGCCGGAGGACAACAATTCCATTTCACAGCAACATTTGAGGTTTCAAAATTTGTTTTCATTCCACATTGGAACAAAACTAAAATATTTAGAATGTTTTTGTGAGACAGAACTGTGTGAAAGCATCTGTTTTTGGAGCAAAAAGGGGAGGTTTTGGATTTAGGTCTCGTTCTTACACATTGGAAATGACTTGAAAACTTTCACTGGAAATTTCATAAAACCTGATAAGTCTCTGCGAAACATTTCAGCTTTGACAAAACAGCATATTTAGACAAAAATACGTTTAGTCAAATACTCCAGCCAGCTCTAGTTAAAAACACTAGTCATGTGCTTAGAGCTTTGCACATAACTAAGTTTTGGCACTATGGAGAACAAGGGTTTGTCCACACTGGAGTCAGGAAGTGTGGTTGCAGTACATGTAGACATACCTGAGCTAGCTAGGATTTAGCTATATTAAAAATAGCTCAAGTAAGGATAGCAGTGAAGCCACTGATGGGGCAGCACAGTCAGTGGCACTGGCAAGTCGTGTCCTCCTGGAACCCTAGTAACACGCTCAAGTGCCAAGTTATACCTTGAGCTAACACTGCAGTGAAAAGAAATTCTTAGGCTTTGCCTACACTACAGACTTACCTCAGGCTCAACTGCATTTTTTTCCTCAACAGGCTCTGCATTAACATATTCACTTGCTTGTTTCTGTATGACACAGTAAGGTAGCCACCACTCCCTGAGCCATCAGCAGCCCATGATGGCTGTTAATGTGTATTGCTACCCCAAAGTAACAGACTCCAAAGAGAGACTGCTGAACTCGAATTAATATGCAAATTATATACAATTAACAGGTTTAAACAGAGACTGGGAATGATTGGGTCATTACACTAATTGAATCTATTTCCCTATGTTAAGTTCTCCTCACGCCTTCTATGAGTCATCTCAATTATCACTTCAAAGGTTTTTTTTCTCCTGCTGACGATAGCTCATCTCAATTGATTGGACTCTTCCTGTTGGTATGCGTACTTCCACCTTTTCATGTTCTTTGTATGTATAAATATCTCCTGTCTGTGTGTTCCATTCTATGCATCCAAAGAAGTGAGCTGTAGCCCACGAAAGCTTATACTGAAATAAATTTGTTAGTCTCTAAGATGCCACAAGTACTCCCTGTTCTTTTTGCAGATACAGACTAACGCAGCTGCTACTCTGAAACCTGTGGCAAAAATGTGCAGTCATAGGCAATCACAATGATTGCAATGTGATTGTTCTCCAATCCCTTTCCATAAGTCCTCTAGGTACCCATTCCTGTGTACTTTCTGGCCATTTATTTGTGCTTTCACCCGACGTGGATTATCTATCTACCTCTGTTCAGTGTCCAGCTTGCAGTTTGCCTGCTTGTGTTTCTCTAGCTTCATCCATCTCTGCTGTTTGATTCAGTGAAACTCTTGGAACAGTGAAACTCTTACTTCTTTAAAACTTTCAAATCCAAAATGTTTCTCTCCCTCTCTGACACTACATTAGTGCCTGCCGATGAATTTTTAGTGGGAGCTAGTGACCCCTTGTTAACATGTTCTCAAGGCTGGCTCATTCAAAAATTTAAAGCTAGGTAAATATAGAGAATTGTAAGGTTTTAAAAGAATGTTCTTCTCCTCATACTTTTCTCACCATACAGATCATTAAGAGAATACTTTATAATTAATTTTTGTTTTCCTTTGACTCACATCCTTCTATTTTGTGTTATTTTAGTTCACTTCAGTTCTTCTTTTGATTGGTATTTGCTATATACCCACACAAGGAATCTACTCAAGTGTTCTCTCCATTAAACAGCCTCCCACAATCCTCAGAGTAGGCAGACAAGTTGCTCCATTACACCCTGCAAATGTGAGTATGGGGTGACACAGTGAGGTGTGGCACTATTCATCTTGGGATGCACTCCCAGATAGCTGTATTGTTTGTCACATCCTGATATGGTGCCAGTGCGGAGGTAGGGAGTGATGGCACAGTACATGTGGTTGTGCTCTTATAGATTATGCTACCAAGGGTTAGTAACCCCTCAGTTGTTTGCCTTGCGGCTAGCATGAAGTGAAGACATATGCTTAGTCTGTTTTCTTATCAAGGCAACCTTCTTTGAGCTGGCTGCTTTTAACAGTAAACAATAATAATCTAAAACTGCAATCTATGCATATGTATATGACAATGTTTGGGAACCTGAGTAATTTATGTCTGCTCCTCCTTTGGCTGTTTCCAGTGTATGGAAGTAGCCCCTTTATACTTCTCACACTCTTTCATATTTCAGCATTTACATTATAATAATAAATAAATAAAGCGATTAAAAACCGGCATACAATCTTTCTAAATGGCACTAAAAAAAGAATGGGTACTTTAACTACTATAGGTGGAATTATATTTGCTGTGTTCTTGGATGCTGCCAAGTCTTTGTTTCCTTCCAAGTGTTTATTATTGTATGAACAAGCAATGCTGATAATGCTACTGCAGTTAAGGCCAGAGGATTCAGCAAACTTGCATTACTCTCACACCTTTATCATCCCTGTACATGAACACCCAATCTTGCTGCGGTATCTATCTGGGCAGTTGTCTGTCCACCACTGGGACTCATGGGTGCACAAGTCCACCTGCATAGATCAGACTGCAGGATCAGGGCCTTTGTCTGAGACGGGGCAGCTCTAGACATTTCACCGCCTCAAGCACGGCGGCATGCCGCAGGGGGTGCTCTGCCGGTCGCCGGTCCCATGGCTCCGGTGGACCTCCTGCAGGTGTGCCTGTGGAGGGTCCGGTGGTCCTGCTGCTCCACCGAAGCTGCAGGACCAGCGAACCCTCTGCAGGCATGCCGCCGAAGGCAACCTGCCTGCCGCCCTCCTGGCGACTGGCAGAGTGCCCCCAGCGGCATGCCTCCCCAAGCATGCGCTTGGCGTGCTGGGGCCTGGAGCCGCCACTGGTCTGAGAGAAGTACAGTTAAACTTCCCTCAAAATGGTAAGAGCCAATTACCCTGTTTGTGGTGAAATCTTTTTTCATAGCTTAAATTCTGATTATATTTTGAATATGATTAAGTGTTAGCTTTAGCTGATAGAAGCTGAATTCTGCCACGTGAAGAATTTAAATCAAGACTGGATGTCTTTCTAACAGATGTGCTCTGGCTCAACCAGGAGTTATGGGTTTGATGCAGAAAGTACTTGGTGAAGTTCTATGGCCTGTGTTGTGCAACAAATCAGACTAGATGATCCCTTCTGACCTTAAAAATCTATTAATCAAAGTCCCTTTTGAAGTCAATGGGAACCTTTCCATTGACTTCAATGAGCTTTGGATCAGGCCTGAACACTCTATTGCTACATATCACATAGGCACATTTAAAAAAAATAAACACACAGAATTTCTGTTGCCAAAATTCACTAAGTTATGAAAACAACCATTGAATATGGTCATGTTTACAGAGGGACAGTATGGGAGCTCTTTAAGGCTAGATCCTTTACAATAGATTAAGCAGGTTTACTTTTGGCTGCTTACTGATAACAGATTTATGTCTCTTGCTAAATGATATATGTGAAGATTGTTATTGTTATGAAGTTGAGTACCAGATTTCTCTGTAATATGATAATGTGAGTTTAAATATGGCAGAGAGTGACATGTGCTGACCTTATCTTGCCCTTATATGTAAAGCCTTTGTCCTGCAGACAATGAGAATTATCTGCTGAATGAAAAAATAAAGTAACAAAAGTGCCAAGATACAAGCTGTATTGAGAGGAGTACAGTGAAATAAAGGAACATGAAAACGATAACCTTTCTGTTAACAAACAGGAAGGTAAAATCCTTGTGATTCCCCACTTTGCCTGGACTAACATGCCAGTGATGATTCTTGGGATCTTATTTATTACTTTTGTAAAACCACAGATGTGCATGGCACCTTACAAAAGTAAAATGGGGTCCCTAACCCTGTTTACAATCTAGTGTTTGATCTTGCAACATACTTACTATTGGGCATAACTCTAATGTAAGAGAAGCACAATAGAATTAGACTCTGATTAGAACTGATAGAAATTTTCAGAACAAAAGGTTTTTTCATCAGAAAATGGCCTATTTTCAAAACCAAACTTGTTCACAAAAATATTTTTCATATTCTGCAAAAAGTGTGCTTTTTATTTTAAATTTTTTAAAAAAATATTTACCTCAAAATACCATTTTTTGTTAAATGAAGAATGCTGATAACGTTTTTGAGAATATATTAGATATTTTTTTCTGAAAAAGCAGAAAAATGTTTTGAACACTTTGTAATGAAAACAGACAATTTATTTGCAACAATTTTTCATTTTCGATAAGCTTTGATGTTGTCACATGGAGACATTTGAGGGTGAGGAAAAGAAAGGGATGACAAAGGCAGACAGTCGGTGATATTGCCCCTTTGACATAGAATCATAGAAGATTAGAGGTGGAAGGGACCTCAGGAGGTCATCCAATCCAATCCCCTGCTCAAATCTGGACCAAAACCAACTAAATCATCCCAGCCGGGGCTTTGTCAAGCTAGACCTTAAAAATCTAAGGAAGGAGATTCCACCATCTCCCTCGGTAACCCATTCCAGTGCTTCACCACCCTCCTAGTGAAAAAGTTTTTCCTAATATCCAATCTAAATCTTCCCCACTGCAACTTGAGACCATTGCTTCTGGTACCACTGAGAACAGCCTAGCTCCAACCTCTTTGGAACCCCCTTTCAGGTATTTGAAAGCAGCTATCCCTCCTCATTCTTTTCTATCAAATCCCTCTTCTTTCTTCTGCCATTGGCTTTAATTGGGCCAGGATTTGCCCAAGGAGTGAACAGTCCTTGCAAGAGTAATGCACATCTTTTGTGGTTTTAGCACTTGAACTATTATTGCACTTAAGCAGCAGCTGTTTTAAACACACAAAGCACTCTCACCTGATTTTCAGAGATGCTCACCCATAGCTCCTATTGATTTCCATCTTATTTCCCAACACCTGGGAGAGTTAGACCAATAATGTTTTTAATACAAAAAAAACACTGTAAAAAGATTAAAGCAGTTTTCTAAATAACTTTAATAGAGATCCCTACATAGGATATTTGCAATTTTAATTGAAAATGACCACCCTGGCCTTTGGGGCGGCTGAGGGGTGGATGTTAAAACAGATCAGCAGGGGAAAGACAATCCAGAGGATCCTGACAGAAGTGGACTAGGGGAGGAGGAAAGAATTCTCTACCTCTCTGCTCTGTTGGCTGGGTTATGGTGAGGGAGGGGAGAGTTGATTGTTGCTCATGCCCTACCCCGCTCCCCTTCCTGTATGTGAAGCCCGCAAGGATATGCAGCAGAAATTTATACTCCATTGCCCCTCCTATAGAATGGAGATATAATTTGAACTGTGTTTCCAAGATGCTGCAGGTCTGACTGATTGCTAGGTTTTTGGATCAGGAAGGAATTTTTCCCTCCAGGCAAGACTGACAAGGTGTTTGGTGAGTTTTTTCACCTTCCTTACAGCATCATAGAGGCCTAGCTTTGGATTAACAAGGAATTAGGACTGGATCTAAAAGTTTTAAAAGTAGAATTTGAAATTGTGCCATAATGCCCAGTGTGGGTGAAGCTCAAAGGACCAACTCCTAAAGGTTACATGAGACTTGCAGATAACTATGGGACCCTACTAGCATGGAGGAAGAAGGGAAGACTTTTTAAATCTTTGCAGACTGAGGTTCCTCTTCATGTGTACGTACTCTTATTCCCTCTTATAGGAGAGGTGAGAAGATTCAGAGATCGGCTAAATGTTAGGGGTTAAACTGGAGGGGGCCAACCCTGAATATTGCTTATTTATAGTTTGGAAGGATTAAGTTTTTTTGTTGGGAAATGTCAGTAAAAGCCAATTGCAACCACATACACTCCATCAATAAGAACAGAAAATTCCAGATGGCAAAGTAAGAAAAATGCTTCTTGAGAACTTACTAGAGTTTGATTTAAGGATATTCATGTTCTTTGTTTTGATATGCAGTGTTGACAAGTTGTGTTTTAATGGTTATCAAGATTTTACATTTTGAATCTAAATGTCGACTGCCATCAAATAATTATCTGACCTTTCCCCTGTTAGGTGAATGTTACCATGAATTCCTGTAACTGTGAACATTTGAACTGATAAAAATTGAAAAAAAATCCTTGAAACCCAGAATTCTGCACAATTGTGAAAATTTTAAATTGATAAAAATAGAAAAAGATGCTTAAAAATAAACATTGATATTATCTATTTATATTATGAAAATATAAAAACTGAATTTTGCCAAGCCTACATATTTAGCATGGAAGCCATTTAACACCTCACTATACCAAAATAAATGCCTGGTATTTGGAATTGGGAGAGTGTTAGCCCTCTAATTTAATAAAGTTGCACTTTAAAATCAGCACCTAGGTCTGTACTATTTTCCTGCATGTCTTGATCAGTAATGCAATTCATCTTGTTATTGGAAGTGTGTGCTAAAGTGTATTGATTGTTAGAGAGTAACAGAGTATAGTACAGTTACACTGTTGTGCTAGTAAGGGAGAAAGAGGAACGTCAAGAACTTCTTGTTCTTCTATGGAAGATGTTGTAACTCTTGCACCTATCTTGTTTTCTGTGTATCATTGGTGCAAGCTAAACATCTGTTGAGTAAGCCTTGGTATGTTAATCAGGAGTTTGGAGGAAACCGTATATCATTTCACAATTATTGCATGTTATAGGGCTGCTTGTGATATATATCACTTACTAAGATAAAAATGAGTGAAGAATCAGGGCCGGCCTTAGGATTTATGGTGCCCTAGGCGAGATTATTAAACTGGTGCCCCTGTGCCTGATCTGCTCTTAGCAACACAAACATAAGCTTATAGTATTGGAAAACTTGCCACATTCACATTATTAAAACCAGTTTAACTTAATTAAGCACACTGTAATGCTGATGGACTAGCACTAAAGAAGCAGCACTATAGAAAAAATTCTGCTATGACAGAATGATGCAAATAATATATTTTTTTTAATTTATCAAAATTTTATTGGAAATTTATATGAAGAGGTATTGAAACAAAGATTTGTTTTTAATTAAAAGCAATCTTTCTGGCTTTTTTGGCTGCAAAATCAGTAATAATGTCATCATATGACAAAGACAAAGTCGTGTCTTGTTCGATCGCAAGAACAGCAAGACCAGTCAAGCATTCCTGACTCATTGTAGAGCGGAGATAGTTTTTAATGAGCTTTAGTTTTGAGAAACTCCATTCTCCTGATGCTACTGTTACAGGAATTGTCAGTAGAATACAAGTGGCAATGTACACATTAGGATATATGTCAACAGGTTTGCGGGTATGAATAAACTGTACAATGTCCATCACCGATTTTGCATGTGGCAACATTGATGACAGTGTACTCAATTCTTCGTACAGTTCAAGTCCATTTAAATCAAAACTATCACCATGCTTCAGGAGGCTCTCTAGATTCTTGCACTTTGTCATTAGTTGCTCTTGTTTTCCTATTTCGTTGAATAGAGGGCTTGTCTACATCACAAAGTTGCAGTGCTGGTGAGGGGGTTACAGCGCTGCAACTTAGGAGGTGTACACATCTGCAGGGCATCACCAGCACTGCAACTCCCTGTTTGCAGCGCTGGCCGTACTCCCGTTTTGTCTCGGGTGTAGAGGATCCAGCGCTGGTGATCCAGCGCTGGTAATCAAGTGTAGACACTTACCAGCGCTTTTCTTGACCTCTGTGGAATAAGCAGGTATCCCAGCATACCTGAGGAAGCCTCTGGTAATCAAGCAGGTCTCCTTCCCTGCGGTTTGCTCTCGCGTTCCCCGAACCCCCGAGCAAGCAGGTCTCCTTCCCTGCGGTTTGCTCTCGCGTTCCCCAAATCCCCGAGCAAGCAGGTCTCCTTCCCTGCGGTTTGCTCTTGCGTTCCCCGAACCCCGAGCAAGCAGGTCTCCTTCCCTGCGGTTTGCAGGGGGGTTCGGGGAACACGAGAGCAAACTGCGGGGAAGCTGGTCTCCTTCCCCGGTTTGCTCTCGCGTTCCCCGAACCCCCGAGCAAGCAGGTCTCCTTCCCTGCGGTTTGCAGGGTGGTTCGGGGAACGCGAGAGCAAACCGCGGCGAAGCTGGTCTCCTTCCCAGGTTTGCTCTCGCGTTCCCCGACCCCCCGTGCAAGCAGGTCTCCTTCCCTGCGGTTTGCTCTCGCGTTCCCCGAATCCCCGAGCAAGCAGGTCTCCTTCCCTGCGGTTTGCTCTCGCGTTCCCCGAACCCCGGGCAAGCAGGTCTCCTTCCCTGTGGTTTGCAGGGGGGTTCGGGGAACGCGAGAGCAAACCGCGGTGAAGCTGGTCTCCTTCCCCGGTTTGCTCTCGCGTTTCCCGAACCCCAAGCAAGCAGGTCTCCTTCCCTGTGGTTTGCAAGGGGGTTCGGGGAACGTGAGAGCAAACCGCGGGGAAGCTGGTCTCCTTCCCCGGTTTGCTCTCGCGTTCCCCGAACCCCCCTTGAAGCTGCCCAACAGCGCTGCAGTGTGGCCACATCTAACACCACTTGCAGCGCTGGTTGCTGTAAGTGTGGCCACTCTGCAGCGCTGGCCCTATACAGCTGTACTAATACAGCTGTAACAACCAGCGCTGCAAAATTGTAGATGTAGACATACCCTTAGTTATGTCATACAAAAATCCAAACTGTTCATGGTGTACTTGCAAGGTATTAAACCTTTCATCAACAGCAGATACTGCTTTATCCATCACAACATTAAAAAATTCAACCTCAAATTTCTTTTCTGGATCGTCTATGGGCATGATCTGCTGTACAGATTCTTCACAAAGAAGTGTCCCTGGCCTTTTTAACTCATATTAACTATGTATTTACTTTATGAAAGTTGGAGAAAACATTGAGAAAACGTAAAACATTGGCTGCCCAACTTCTGGGCTGGCAAAAGTTATACTGACTCACAAGGGAGAAAAAAAGCAGAAGAATCTTAGTACAACATATGGTCACTCTATACTAGGGGTCGGCACCCTTTCAGAAGTGGTGTGCCAAGTTCACTGTAATTTAAGGTTTCTCGTGCCAGTAATACATTTTAATGTTTGTAGAAGGTTTCTCTCTATGTCTATATTATATAAATAAACTATTGTTATTATCTGAGGTCTTGACCACCGGTCCTGCTCAGGCCACTGCCAGCTGAGTAAATGAAACCCCAAACCGGTAGCGGGCTGGTGGCTGGAACCCTAGACAAGGATCCCAGGCCCTGCTCAGCCCGCTGCTGGTCTGGGGTTCTGACCACCAACTCCTGCCAGCCAGTATCCCGGCTGCCAACCCCCCCACAGCCCACTCCCAGCCTGGGATTCTGCTCACCCAGGCTGGCAGGAGGCAGAGTGAGGCTGGCGACTGAGCTCCTGACTGGCAAGGGGCCGGCAGCCGGAACCCAGGAGTAGCAGTAGGCTGAGTGCTGCTGGCACCCCAGACTGGCAGCGGACTGAGCCACTCATCCCCCCACCGGCCCTGCTCAGCCCACCACCAGCCCACTCAGCCCGCCACCAGCCCACTCAGCCCGCTACCGGCTGAGTGAATGGAACCTCAGGCTGACAGCAGGTTGAGTGGTTCAGCTGGCCTGCTCAGCCCACTGCCAGCCTGGGGTTCCTTGGGGGTCCCCAGGCCAGCAGCAGGTGCTGAGTGGGCCCGATGGCTGGTATCCCAGCTGGCAATAGGGCAGCAGCCGGAACCCCAGAGCAGTGATGGGCTGAGCCACTCAGCCTGCTGCTGCATACCATCAAAAATCAGCTCACCTGCTACCTTTGACATGTGTGCCGTAGGTTGCCGAACCCTGCTTTATATACTAGTAAGGAGATGAGCATATTACAGTTGTTGGAGGGCTCTTATCAGGAGTAAGAGGCTATAGGGAAGTCAGTCAACATTTTTTGTTTCTCTGATGAAAACTGACCCACTCCCTGTCTCAAACCAAAGCTGTCACTAATAATTGTCAACAACTTAATTTTCTGTTTTTGGCTAAGATATTGATTTAAAAAAATATTGAAATTGGATTCAGGATTGTTAGCAAGAATTTTTGGCAAACAAAGTTGTTAAATGACAATCTAAATGGCAACACAGTACTGCTTTCATGCTTGGCTCACCCCCCAGCCTGCTGGTCCAACAGCTGCAGTAGAGGAGGAGATAGGTGGAAAACTGCAGGACCCCAAAATCCACCTCTTGGGGTGCAGAGTGGCAACAGCAGCAGCAAACCCTCAGGTCCAATCACACGCCAATGGGCACCGCCGCCAGCCCAACAGACCATGGTGAAGTTAGCACAGCATCTGATCTCAGGGACAGGGCACCCATGGAGCCACAGCAGCTCATCCTGCCCTGTGCAGCTCCCCCCGGATGAGATGGATCACTGGCAGCTGCCAGCCCGGGGGAGAGACGCTCCCCAGCTAGGGTGGCAGATCCAGATGTCCTGATTTTATAGGGCCAGTCCCGATATTTGGGGCTTTGTCTTATATAGGCACCAATTACCCTCACCTAGAGTGACCAGACAGAAAGTGTGTAAAATCAGGACAGGGATGGGTGGGGGTGGGGGGGTAAAAGGAGCCTATATAAGAAAAAGACCCCAAAGTTGGGACTGTCCCTATAAAACAGGGATATCTGCTCACTGTACCCCAATCCCCTATCCTGATTTTTCACACATCTGGCTAATCCCAATCCAGCCCTGTGTGTGACATTCCAATCCTGGCTCGCTGCCCAGGAAGTGAGTTACTTTCACTTTCACTCCTCAGCACGCAGCCAGCCTCCCCTCCTCCCCAGCGCCTCACTCAACCCAGCCCTGACGGAGGGGAGGGAGGAGGGAGAGAGAGGTGCCACAGAGCCTGCCTTACCTCACCTCAGCCGGGGGGAAAGAGTCACACTCACAGGTGAGCTTCTTTCCCAACCCCCACCCCTCCCCTTCCCAGAGACCCCAGCAGCCAATCCCACTCCTCAGACAGTACTGCATTCGGCTCTCTCTAGGACCCAGCAGCCCTGCTTCTACACTGTCTGGGCTGCCTGCAGAGTGGTGCCCCCAGGGAGAGTGAGGCCCTACGCGGCTGCCTATTCTGCCTATGCCTAAGGACGGCCGTGTGAAGAATATACTGTTCAGACACGTGTCAAGCTTTGTCAAGCACTTCTCAATATCTGAGGAAGGACCATCTTGGTCAGACCGTGAGATTAGATGAAAAATTATGTACTATTATAATAATGTAATGCCCCAGAATGTTGCAAACTGTGAAATTGAACTAGTTCTTCAATTTAAAATGGATTAGACAGTTCAGGAGTTATAGCAAAACTAAAACCAGCAAAAAAATTTCTTTCTAAGGTGTTTAACTCAAGCTCCGTTCTTCAAACATTTACTACTGGATGCAGTGCTTATTGCCATGACTTCAGTTGGACTAGTCACAGTAGCTAGCACTACACTCAGTAGGTAGTAAGCTCCTAATACTGCAAAGATTGTGCACATTTAGCTTTATGCACTGTGAGTAGCTCCACTGATGTCAATCAGACTATTCCCAGTGCATAAAGTGAAGAATGTGAGTAAATCTTTGCAGGATTGGAGCCCAAGTGGTTGCACATGACTTGAATGGTACTATTCACTGAAGTACAGTGTTTGTAACTGCCTTTAATAGAATGAACAGTAATAAACACTATATTTGGTATTGAGTGTTGGCAGAATTATCTTGTAATTTGCACAAACTGGCATATAAACCAGAAAAAAGTGGGTAATATTATTATGGTTCCCCAACACTGAAATACCAAGAGGTGGGAAATTAAACTCAGACCTCCTTTAATAAAATATTTTTAAAATGTTTTTCTACATGGCTGGGGGCACATTTCATACCTCTTAGGCTGGGTGGCCATTGCCCTCTTTCTCTTAGCACAGTCCTTATAAATCTAGGTTTTGTAAAATACATGTATACCATAAAATAATTTCAAAGTTGTGGGGATATCTTTTCCCCAGCTAGGGTTTCCTGTACTTTTCTGACAGAATGCTTATTTAAATTGCCTACCTGCCTGCCTTTGCCACTATTACTGTAGTACTGAACATTCATTCCAGTAGCTAGTTCTACTGCTTGCCCAGCTATTTCCCCATGTCATGCACCATTCACTGACGCAAACTCTCATATTTGTCATCCAAAAAAGAATTAAGAAAAGTCATAGCAATTATGGGATTAAAGATAATCTATTTCCTGTTACAGCCATGCCCAACATACTGTTTAGGAATAAGGATGACTCAGACTGATGTTCTTCCTGTGTGACCAGTCTGTCAGTCAAATACTGTGAGGATTGAAAATAAATGATCTTTTCCCCACTCTACTCCTCAAACTGACAACATAATGAAACAATCTTAAATATTGTCTTCTAAAGGGGAAAAGAAATGAAAATTATCTGCAGAATCATTAGCTGCTTTATATTTAGGTTTCATCCCTACATGCATGTGAGTAGATGAAGACATGGAGCCAAATTCTGCTATTTACATTAGTTTAAACATGCGATAAATCTAGTGACTTCGATAGAGTTACTCCAGATTTACACTACTTTAAGTAGAATTTGACTTAATCTGTTACAGTTACAAAACTATTCCAGCACAATGTTATTACTGTGAAGAGCTGCAGTACAGGTAGAATAAATTTGGAAGTGAAAGCTTTATGCTTACATTTTATTACTTTGTAAAGTAAGTGAGGGACATCATGGCATCTTTTATCTTTAGATTTGAAATTACTTCATCACTATTCGTTAACTAAAGCTTGCAACACTGCTAACAGATTCTCATTTTACAGATTGGGAAACTGCTACTGACTTACATTGTGACCTTGAAAAACCTCTTTCTGCCTTATCCAAGAAAAGAATGAATGAATCCTCTTAACTCTCAATTAAGACAGGAAAGTACATAAAAAACCCTCATAAGGTTGGAGTTCTGCAAATGCTTAACTTGAAGAATGTGAATCATTTTTATTGATTAAATTGGGACCAGTCATATGATTACAGATGCTCATGTAAACTGAAATCTTGTGACACCATCTTACTTCTCTTCCCATCCCAATATACTTGTTTTTGTGATCGCAGCATTTAAAACATGATCAGTACATTCTAATTTGGATCTATAACTGATCTTGCCTTATAAAAAGTCATCAAAAGTTTGAGTACGGTTTAATTCTCTAGACAGATATACAGATAAACAAGCACTCATGCAGAGAGTAAAGGGGCTTTAGGCAGGGAGACAAGGCCAGCAGTTAGTATTCCGGTGTTTGGCTGGGAGGCAGCAATATAAGAAGAAGTTGTAGCAGTATCAGAAGTGAAGATAGAAGTGGGGTGAGAAAGAAAAGACAGGTACGAAAAGGACTAGACTTATCTTTAGTGCTCTGGGTTAATATATAGTAACTATATTCTTCCTTTATACTTCCAGACACTGGTGGCAAGATATGTATTTCATGATGTCTGATGTTTGTGTCATTGTGTTATACTACACAGAGAACAGGCAGGACTAGATTTAATTGTCTTGAATTGGCTAAATAAATTACAGCACTGGGTTTTAATTGATTGTACAGATGCCTCAGGTTAACTATGGCCCTTCTAAGAAAGGTCATACACAGTCACCACTGACAATGAAGTAACAGAAACCTTAGTTTCCATTTTCCATTTTGTAAATGAAGGCTTATGGAAATTACTGCAAACCAAATTAGAGAAGTATTGTACTATCTCCATTGGCTCCCCAAACTGTAGAGAATCTGACATATCTAACCATAAATATGTAACATAAACATAAGAACAGAAGAACGGCCGTACCGGGTCAGACCAAAGGTCCATCTAGCCCAGTATCTGTCTACTTACAGCGGCCAATGCCAGGTGCCCCAGAGGGATTAACGCTAACAGGCAATGATCAAGTGATCTCTCTCCTGCCATCCATCTCCATCATCTGATGAACAGAGGCTAGGGACACCATTCTTTACCCTTCCTGGCTAATAGTCATTTATGGACTTAGCCACCATGAATTTATCCAATTCCCTTTTAAACATTGTTATAGTCCCAGCCTTCACAACCTCCTCAGGTAAGGAGTTCCACAAGTTGACTGTGCGCTGTGTGAAGAAGATCTTCCTTTTATTTGTTTTAAACCTGCTACCTATTAATTTCATTTGGTGACCCCTAGTTCTTGTATTATGGGAATAAGTAAATAACTTTTCCTTGTCCACTTTATCCACATCGCTCATGATTTTATATACCTCTATCATATCCCCCTTAGTCTCCTCTTTTCCAAGCTGAAGAGGCCTAGCATCTTTAATCTTTCCTCATATGGGACCCTCTCCAAACCCCTAATCATTTTAGTTGCCCTTTTCTGAACCTTTTCTAGTGCTAGAATATCTTTCTTGAGGTGAGGAGACCACATCTGTACACAGTATTCGAGATGTGGGTGTACCATGGATTTATATAAAGGCAATAATATATTCTCAGGCTTATTCTCTATCCCCTTTTTAATGATTCCTAACATCTTGTTTGCTTTTTGACCGCCTCTGCACACTGCGTGGACATCTTCAGAGAACTATCCACGATGATGCCAAGATATTTTTCCTGACTCGTTGTAGCTAAATTAGCCCCCATCATATTGTATGTATAGTTAGGGTTATTTTTTCCAATGTGCATCACTTTACATTTATCCACATTAAATTTCATTTGCCATTTTGTTGCCCAGTCACTTAGTTTTGTTATATCTTTTTGAACTTTTTGAAGAGGAACTTTATTCTTTTTGTATTTTTGAAGAGATGTACTCATTCTGACGCATGGAATAATTACCTTAACAGTGCCCTTATTGTGGAGAAATGTAGAGCCAAAGTGATTGAACAGTGTTCTCTCTTTTGTATAGTAGAAGCAAAACACAACTGTTACATCCCTCCTCAGTGATGTGAGCTTTGCACCTCAAACAAAACCTTAGGCCCTGCTTTTTTTCAAGTGTAACCAAACTACAGACAAATAAAGCATGAGTGACTATTTCCTCCTTACTAAAGTCTAGTGTCTCCCCTACCAGGCTGTCACTCTTTATATCTAGTATCCTAACCTAATTGGTTATCAAACATAGTTACCACATCTTCTCACTCCTTAACATTTCCTTTTCTGCTTCCACAGCCATGGATGGTGATAAGGGAACTACAGGTTGGACTGGGGCCTCATGAGACCCATAAGGGTAGTGTAACAATCAAGACACCAAATATATACACCTGTACAGAATACCTCCCCACCTGGCCACCACATAGACAATTCCTGCAAAATGTGCTTGTAATCCTATCCATAGATAATGCCACCTTGAATGTCTATGTAGAAACAAGCACACATTTTTCTACTGGGATATAACAATTGTGCACTAATCACCTACATCAAAGTATGTATAGGAAGACAGCATAGTTCAGAAAGAAGAGGATAGGTTTGGAGTTGGGAAATCTGTGATCTGTTCAAATCTCTGACACTGACTTGCTGTGCAACTTTGGGCAAATCGCTTAGCCTCTCTGAACTTCAGTTTCCCCATCAATGAAATAGAACAATGAGGCTTACCCACCTTGTAATGCACTTAGAAATTTAAGGAAGAAAACTACTGTATAAGTGGCAAGTACTGCATTATTAGATAATACACTCATAGACTTTAAGGTCAGAAGGGACTATTATGATCATCTAGTCTGACCTCCTGCACAATGCAGGCCACAGAATCTCACCCATCCACTCCTGTAACAAACCCCTAAGTTTGTTTCTGAGTTTCTGAAGTCCTCAAATAATGGTTTAAAGACCCCAAGGTGCAGAGAATCCTCTAGCAAGTGACCCATGCCCCATGCTGCAGAGGAAGGCCTCTGCCAATGTGCCTGGAGGAAAATTCCTTCCTGACCCCAAATATGCCCTGAGCATGTGGGCAAGACTCACCAGCCAGCACCCAGGAAAGAATTCTCTGTGCCCCAGGAAAGTATATGATTTAGAATGCCTTCTGCTTTGTGTATTTATATGTTGACTTGTGTACCCAATTAACATTTCCCCCTTTAAACCTCTTGCATGTACATATCAGAACTAAGACATTCACTTCACTTGCACTTTATAGCCTTGGACCCAATTTGCTCACCATCACAGCACATCAGTATAAGTCCAATATAGCTCCATTGACTCCATGTCTCTAGAGTAACTTCCCTTGGATAGTTTGTCATGTCAACAAAGTATTACTGAATTGAATTTGCTGTGCAGAAGCTATCCATGCTCTTTCAGCATCCAGTATGTCTGAGAAGGGACTGAAAGCTGCAAATAGAGCTGTCAAGGTTTTTCCCCCATGTTGAACTTTAGGGTACAAAAAGTGGGGACCTGCATGAACACTTTTAAGCTTAATTACTAGCTTAAATCTGGTACGCTGCCACCAGCCAGAATATAGTGTCTGGCACACTTGCTGTTTCCCCAAAACCTTCCCTGGGGAACCCAGACCCAAACCCCTTGGGTCTTAAAACAAGGAGAAATTAACCATCCCCCTCCTTTTCTCCCTAGACTTTCCCCTCCCTGGGTTGCCTTGAGAGGCTTCACACTGATCCAAACTCCTTGGATCTTAAAACAAGGAGGAATTAACCATCCCCCTCCCTTCCCCCCACCAATCCCTAGTGAGTTCAGACTCAATTCTTTGGATTTTAAAACAAGGAAAAATCAATCAAGTTCTTAAAAAGAAAGCTTTGAATTAAAGAAAGAAAAAAAGTAAAAGTTATCTCTCTAAAATCAGGGTGGAAAATGCTTTACAGGGTACTCACATTCATATAGACTAGAGGGACCACCCCACCAACCTTAGATTCAAAGTTACAGCAAACACAGATAAAAATGCTTCCAGCAAAAAGACACATTTACAAGTTAAGAAAACAAACATAAGACTAATCTGCCTTGCCTGGCTATTACTTACAATTTTGAAACATGAAAGACAGATTCAGAAAGATTGGGAAAGCCTGAGTGTACGTCTGGTCCCTCTTAGCCCCAAGAGCGAACAACAAGCATCACAAAAAGCACAAACAAAGACTTCCCTCCACCAAGATTTGAAAGTATCTTGTCCCCCTATTGGTCCTCTGGTCAGGTGTCAGCCAGGTTCACTAAGCTTCTTAATCCTTTACAGGTAAAAGAGACATTAACCCTTAACCATCTGTTTATGACACGCCCCCCAAATCTCAGACAGTGTGGAACCACACTGGCTGTGATTTCTTCCTAGAACTTTAGAATAAACAGATTAATAAAACACATGTACCTTTACTTATACTACTAATTATGTAAAACTACAAGACTTTTTACTATTCAAGGACTATTTTTAACCAGTTGATTCTGGGAAACTTTCACAGGAGAGTGCATCAGCTACTTTGTTAGAAGCTCCTGAAATGTGTTGAATTTCAAAATAAAAATCTTGGAGAGCTAAACTCCATCGAAGCAGTTTTTTGTTGTTTCCCTTGGCAGTATGAAGCCACTTTAGCGCAGCATGGTCGGTTTGTAGCTAGGAACACCGTCCCCAAATGTATGGGCATAGCTTTTCCAGGGCATACACAATGGCGCAGCATTCTTTTTCACTGATTGACCAGTGGCTTTCCCTCTCAGACAGTTTCCTGTGTCAATGGAGTGGTATGCCCGTTCAGTCCATTCTGGGGTGCCTGAGAACAATGAGGTGAAGCTAGTGCACAGCTTCCTGATCTGTTGCCACTGCAGACGTTCCACAACCTTGTGGAGAAGCTCACCTCTTCCATGCCACTGTCACTTTTTCCTTCGTAGTAGACACCTTCAGGCCACTCAGCGTCACCTTCTCCCTGGGCTGTAAACTGACAAGCCTTTAAGTCTCTGGAATAAAAGGGCTTGAGAGAATTAACATAGTACACTTTAGGCTTTAGGCTTGAGGTGGGAAATGCTATGAGATAGTTAACAGCTCCTAGGCACTCTTGGACCGTGAATGGCCCTTCCCATGACTCTTCCATCTTATGGGCCTGTTGCGCCTTCAAGACCATAACCCGGTCTACTTTGAAGGAATGCTCTCTGGTATGTTTATCACACCAGGCCTTTTGCTCTTCCTGAGCATCCTTTAGGTTTTCTTTAGCAAGGGCTAAAGAGTGTCAGAGGGTGCTTTGTAGATTGCTTACAAAGTCTAGAATGTTAGTTCCTGGAGAAGATGTAAACCCCTCCCATTGCTGCTTCACCAACTGTAATGGCCCCTTAACCTCATGGCCATACACAAGTCTGAATGGTGAAAACCCTAAACTGGGATGTGGTATAGCCCTGTAGGCAAAAAGCAACTGCTGCAACACTAGATCCTAATCATTGGAGTGTTCATTTACAAATTTAAGTATCATGGCCCCCAAAGTTCCATTAAACCTCTCCACCAGGCCAATGGCTTGATGGTGGTACGGGGTGGCAACCAAGTGATTCACCTCACGACCTTCCCACAGATTTTTCATAGTCCCTGCCAGGAAATTAGTTCCTGCATCTGTAAGGATGTCGGAGGGCCAACCTATCCTGGCAAAAATGTCTGTTAAGGCCTGGCACACAGCCTTAGCCTTGCTGTTGCTTAGAGCTACTGCTTCCGGCCATCCGGTAGCAAAGTCCACGAAAGTCAGTATGTACTGCTTTCCTCTGGGTGTCTTTTTTGGGAAAGGACCCAGAATATCCACAACTACTCGCTGAAATGGGACCTCAATTATGGGGAGTGGCTGGAGATAGGCTTTGACCTGGTCTTGAGGCTTTCCCACTCTTTGGCACACCTCACAAGACCGGACATAATTAGCAATGTCCTTGCCCATCCCCTCCGAGTGGAAGGACTTCCCCAACCTGTCTTTGGTTCTGTTCACCCCAGAATGGCCACTGGGATGATCATAGGCTAAGCTTAAGAGCTTTCCCCGGTACTTAGTTGGAACTACCAACTGTTTTTGAGGATGCCAGTCTTCCTGGTGTCCACCAGAAAGAGTCTCTTTGTATAAAAGTCCTTGTTCTACAACAAACTGGGATCGGTTAGAAGAGCTGAGAGGCAGTGGGGTGCTCCATGTGGCCACCCAAGCTTTCTGAAGGCTGTCATCTGCTTCCTGCTCAGTCTGGAACTGTTCGCTTGAGGCTGGAGACAACAGTTCCTCCTTAGACTGTGGACTTGGACTTGGTCCCTCTGGAAGCAATGTAGGTGATAGGGTTGTTTTCGTTGATGGTGAACCGCCTTCCGCTGGTACACTATGTGATATTTCAGGCTCTGGCTGAGCCTCTTGGGTAGGGTTGTCTGCTCCTTCTGCCAGTTCAGGCTCGCTGGTGCCCTCTGGGGTTGGAGTGGTAGATGGGTTTGCAAGCGCTGGCGTCAGTGCTGGCAACGGTTCTGGTGCTGGTTGCTATTCCAGTTCCGGTTCTGGGACAGGATGTACTATGGCTGTTGCAGTCTTTGGCAGGGGATCCGGGTCCACCACCTCTGTCTGGGTCTCTGGTAACACAGACGGGGCCCTTGTGGATGGCTCCGGAACAGGGATGGGTCTGGAAGCTTGCCTGGCTTGTCTGCGTGTAACCATTCCCACCCTCTTGGCCCACTTCACCTGGTTGGCCAAGTCTTCCCCGAGTAGCATGGGGATGGGATAATTGTCATAGACTGCAAAAGTCCACATTCCTGACCAGCCCTTGTACTGGACAGGCAGTCCAGCTGTAGGCAAGTCTACAGATTTGCACATAAAGGCGTAAATTGTCACTTGGGCCTCTGGGTTGATGAATTTGGGGTCCACTAAGGATTGGTGTATAGCTGACACTTGTGCCTCCATGTCTCTCCACGCGATAACCTTCTTTCCGCCCACTCCCAAGGTTTCCCTACGCTTCGAGGGTATTTGAGAGGTATCTGGGCCTAGGGATCTTTGGTGTGATGGTGGTGTAATGAACTGCACTCCGTTAGGGTTCTTGGGGCAGTTGGCCTTTACATGTCCCAGTTCATTACATTTAAAACATCGCCCAGCTGACTAGTCACTGGGCTGAGGTGGGTTGCTGGAGACTGGTGAGGTGGGACAATAAGGTGTCTGGGGCTTTCCTTGGGTTGTAGGTGGGGTCTTGGGTTGCCTTTGGTGATAGGGTTTGTTTTCGGTTTGCCCCCTGTGATATTCGCTCCCCTTGCTAGTAGCTTTTTTCTTTTCTGCCACTTTCACCCATCTGGCTCCAATCTCCCACACCTTGGTTACAGTTTTGGGCTTCCCATCTAGGATGTACCTTTCTATTTCCTCAGCAGCACCCTGTAAGAACTGTTCCATTTGCATTAGGAGGGATAGCTCTTCCAGAGAGTTAACATTTGCTCCTGATATCCAGGCATTCAATTTTTTCCAATGTGGTAGGCGTGTCAGGTAAATGACACATTTGGTTTCCACTTTAGGGCTCTGAACCGCCGATGGGCATGCTCAGGTGTTAGCCCCATTCTGATTCTGGCCTTGGTTTTAAAAAGTTCATAATTGTTCATGTGTTCCTTAGGCATTTCAGCCGCCACCTCTGCTAAGGGTCCACAGATCTGTGGCCTCAGCTCTATCATGTACTGGTTTGTAGGGATGCTGTACCCATGGCAGGTCCTTTCAAAATTTTCTAAGACGACCTCAGTATCATCACCTGCTTGTAGGTGGGAAATTTTCTGGGATGGGAAACAGTACCTGGAGAAGGGTTGTTAGGGTTGGCTGGTCCATCCTGCTTAGCCTGTGCTAAGTCCAGTTCAAGCTTTCTCTCTCTTTCCCTCTCTTCCATCTCTTTTTGTTCATCTCCAGCTCTTTTTCTTTCATCTCCATAGCTTTCCTGTGGTCAGCCTCTTTGGCTTTCTCTTCTGCTTCCAGCCTAGCCTTTTTCTGTTTAACTGCTTTCTTGGCACTCATTTTTCTGCTTTCTTGTGCTGGCCGCACCCCTCTGCAGCTTACTGACTGGGATGCTTCAGCTCAGGCTGCTTGGTTAACAGAGATTTTCTAACTAGCTATACGCAAGAGGTAGAAAGAAAGAAAACAATTCACTTGTAAATGCCTTTTGCTGGCTGTCTGCTGGCTCACAGCTTGAAGCCTCCTCTTAACAAAGACTTTAGTTAAAAACTTAACACCTCTGCCCTCAGGCTGCTTCCCAAGCAGCTAGAAAGGAGAGAAAAAAATCCTACTGGCTTTTGGTTCCTAAAAATCCCAACCACTGCTCACCATGTCAAGGTTTCCCTCCACTTTGAACTTTAGGGTACAAAAAGTGGGGACCTGCATGAACACTTTTAAGCTTAATTACTAGCTTAAATCTGGTACGCTGCCACCAGCCAGAATTTAGTGTCTGGTACACTTGCTGTTTCCCCAAAACCTTCCCTGGGGAACCCAGACCCAAACCCCTTGGGTCTTAAAAGAAGGAGAAATTAACCATCCCCCTCCTTTTCCCCCCAGAATTTCCTCTCCCTGGGTTCCCTTGAGAGGCTTCACACCAATCCAAACTCCTTGGATCTTAAAACAAGGAGGAATTAACTATCCCCCCTTCTTTCCCCCCACCAATCCCTGGTGAGTTCAGACTCAATTCTTTGGATTTTAAAACAAGGAAAAATCAATCAAGTTCTTAAAAAGAAAGCTTTGAATTAAAGAAAGAAAAAAAGTAAAAGCTATCTCTCTAAAATCAGGATGGAGAATGCTTTACAGGGTACTCAGATTCATATAGACTAGAGGGACCCTCCCCAGCCTTAGATTCAAAGTTACGGCAAACACAGGTAAAAATCCTTCCAGCAAAAAGACACATTTACAAGTTAAGAAAACAAACATAAGACTAATCCACTTTGCCTGGCTATTACTTGTGTCATGGTACAATTCCCCACCCTGAACTTTAGCGTCCAAAAGATAGAGTACCAGCAGGAATTCCTTCTAAGCTCAATTACCAGCTTAGTGCTTGTAGTGCTGCTACCAACCAGGAATTTCAGTGCCTGGTACACTCTGGTCCCACCAAAACCTTGCCCAAGGACCCCCAAGACCCAGTCCATCTGGATCTTAACATAAGGAAAGTAAATCCTTTCCCTCACCGTTGCCTCTCCCAAGCTTCCCCTCCCTGGGTTACCCTGGAAGATCACTGTGATTCAAACTCCTTGAATCTTAAAACAGAGAGGAAAATTCACCTTCCCCTCTCCTTCTCTCTCCCCCTCCCGGACTCTCCCTGAGAGAGAAAGTAATCCTAACCCAGAGAGAAAATTAACCTTTCTCTCCCCCTTCCCTCCTTTCTCCCCACCAATTCCCTGGTGGCTCCAGACCCCGTCCCCTGGGTCTTACACCAGAATAAAAAAAAATCAGGTTCTTAAACAAGAAAAGCTTTTTATTAAAGAAAGAAAAAACAGTAAAAATTATCTTTGTAAATTTAAGGTGGAATATGTTACAGGGTCTTTCAGCTATAGACACTGGGAATACCCTCCCAGCCTAAGTATACAAGTACAAATTAAAATCCTTTCAGCAAAATACCAGTTTGAACTCCTTCCAGCCAAATACACATTTGAACTCTTCCCAGCCAAATACATTTGTAAATAAAGAAAACCAACATAAGCCTAACTCGCCTTATCACCTAGTACTTACTATTTTGAATCTATAAGAACCTGTATCAGGGAGATTGGAGAGAAACCTGGTTGCACGTCTGGTCACTCTCAGAACCCAGAGAGAACAACAATCAAACACTAACAGCACACACAAAAACTTCCCTCCCTCAAGATTTGAAAGTATCCTGTCCCCTGATTGGTCCTCTGGTCAGGTGACAGCCTGGCTCACTGATCTTGTTAACTTTTTACAGGCAAAAGAGATATGAAGTACTTCTGTTCTATTAACTCTTACTTATCTGTTTATGACAACTTACAATTTTGAAACATGAAATACTGATTCAGAAAGATTGGGAAAGCCTGAGTGTACATCTGGTCCCTCTTAGCCCCAAGAGCAAACAACGAACACCACAAAAAGCACAAACAAAGACTTCCCTCCACCAAGATTTGAAAGTATCTTTTCCCCCTATTGGTCCTCTGGTCAGGTGTCAGCCAGGTTCACTAAGCTTCTTAACCCTTTACAAGTAAAAGAGACATTAACCCTTAACTATCTGTTTATGACAAGAGTAAACAAATAAAATCATAACAAGACTGAAATACGTGTGAAGCAATAGATCACCTGTAGGCAATCCCATTAAATACTAGTCATTGCAATTAAGTGTTATTAATCTTACATCTGTCCCTTGGGAGACATCCCAAATAAATAGTTTTTTGATTAACAGTATTACAATAATATTGTGACAAATAGGGCAATCTTCTGTAATATCCTGGCTGAACTTTATTGAATTAAATTTAATGTGTTTGGAGTCCATTATATTAAATGAATGGTGTATATATCCTTGTGCGCCAGTGATTGTATATATTTCCATGGGAAAGGTAAATACAGTTCTCCCAAGAACTCAGAGCAGTGGGGGGTGATTAATCAAAGTCATTCAAGTTGTAACACCTCTCGAGAACACCCCACCCCCCTGAGAGGTTCACATATACTGCTTTAAGATGGATTCTGTGGGGAACAACAGACAATTAAAAGATTTTTGGTTAAATAGCCTGGTTGTAAACTGATTCAAGGTCTTCTTTCTGATCCAGCAAATGGAGGACCCCAATCATTAGGGAAAGATTGGAAAGACTTTGGCTTACTGAGGCCCCATAAGGCTGTGTTCCTATTGTGAGCATGATGTACATCATACTCTAGGAAACCCTCTGGCTGGGATTTGAAAAACTGTCACCTGCCAGAGTCCATTAAAAAGTGTTGGAGTGATTTCTAGTAGGCATACTGGCATGTGTGTAGCTTCACTTATGGTTTTTAGTATGTTTTCTCTGTATTGCTTTTACCTTAAGAATAAAATGGCCTTGTTTAGAAAGATCTGTTTGGTAACTTAACTGTGTAATTACACTCTTAACAGTCTTTGAAGAGAAGGCAAAAAAATCCTGCTTAGGCATCACAGTCTAGCCAGAGGAATGAGCAGCCTGAAAATACCCAAGTCAGAAAGAAGAGAGCTGCATATTTCCTCCCAAGAGAAGCAGCAGCTGGGAAACTGGAAGCCTTGAGTGGGTGCCTTTGCTGGACCACAGAGGGAGAATACAGGTATAGTTGCCCTGAACTATGACAAATACTTCTTGATTAACAGTATTATAATAGTTAAACTTATGTAATGCTTTCCATAGATCTACAAAGCACTCTACAAATGTGACTAAATATCTTTATACTTATCAGAGAAACTGAGGCATAGAGAGGTGCTGTACCTTGACCAACGTCAGGTAGCAAATCAACAGCTGTGCAAAGAATGGGACCCAGTTCTTATGGCATGTACAAAGCCTTGTTTATACAGGTGTTCTTGTTACATTATTATTATTAAATATTTATGTTGTGGTAATGCCCAGAGATCCTGATCAGAATAGGGACCCTGTCTGCTAGGTGCTGTATATACAAATAGGAAAACCTGGAGTCTCTCTGAAGAGCTTGAAATCTTAAAAAAGTGAGCAACGGATGAAGGGTAGAGTAGAAAGTGAGAGAACATTGAGGCACCATATACAGATGTTATTCACTCACATGCATCTGATATACAAGTTTTGCAATTCTATAAAGATTTATCTTTTATCCCCATCTGCCTCACCATCACTGGTCGATTGATTTCTCTTGTGTGTCAAAGAGAGGAGAAGTCTTGGGAAGTGGAGTACACTGTATTTCAGAGGTGAAATGTTCCAATTGTGGTGAGCCTTATAACTTCCCATCTTTTGATAGTGCTTTCAGGAACATTGCTACTAGTATGATTACACTTTAAATAAATGTAACTCTTCCAAAGCACTTTCAGAAAACACGCTGTGTAAATCCAAAGTGTTTACGTGTAAAATGGCCAAATTACAAAACAAACAACACCTTCCCCAGCCAAATAAACAAGTGAACATTCACACCAAAAAAAAAAAAAAAAAACCCCAACCAAATTTACAATATAAAGGTGTTAGAGTTGCCAACTCTCCAGGCTTGTTCTGGAATCTCTGGGAATTAAAGATTAATCATTAATTAAAGATTATGTCATGTGATGAAATCCAGGAATTTGTCCAACCAAAGTTGGCAACCCTAGGTACTAAACAAAGTATCATATTAAACAAGGGTTACCTGCTAAAAACAGTTCTGTTAATCAACTGTGCTCTAGTGTTGGTCCATGTGGGCAGACCCCTGAACCCATCTGGAGCCTGTTGAAGCCACCAGGGTTCTGCATTAAATAAATTATAGGACGGGGGCCTTAGTTCTCACTAGCAGTTAACATGTCACTCATCTCTGTCTGTTCTACTTTATTAAATTATGAAGAGTAAATCTGAGTGAATAAATAAAACATCCATATTCTTTATGAATAAGTAATGAAAACTGTAACTAAACAAACTGTAAGATTCACATTTCAGAACAGTTAGGAGGGGATCTATTGTTTGAAATGGTTACGCTCTTTCTAACGCGGATGTTTTGATAAATGTTGTATGTCATGTAGTTAAATTATTCTTTCAACTTGTTTTTTTCTTCTTTAATGGTATATGTGAAAGGGTTTGGATCAGATCTTTTATTATTTGCTCTGTTATCAGCCTCCTGACTTCACAGTAAATATACTAAAAGCCCTCTTAATCCCCTTAAATAACTATATCCCATAAATTACTTTGATATGGGGCAGGGAAGTTGTCATGGGTCTAATGATATGGTGGCAGTATTAAAAAAAAGATAGCACAGCATAAATTTTAACTCTCATGAGATCATTTGTCTCATGAGCTCATTTCAGGAAAGTTGTCTGAATTATTTTAATAAAAGAAAAAGATGAAAATCATAGGTGTGTTCAGCCCTATGATATGATAGTTGTTCATGAAATACATTGCGTTTCAAAATCTAGCTAGTTGTATATGTTTCTCCAGAACTGCAAAATAAAGCTACTTTCTAAGATTTGAATGCTGAAATGCCAAAAGCTATTTTAATTTTAGAAAATAAAGCATTATGTTGGCATGGAAAGCTTCCAAATCTCAATAAGGCCAAGGAAGCAGCTTGCTTCCTGAGTGGATGTAAAATAGAGGTTATCTCTAGAAAAAGGAAGTGAAATAAAATTTGTCAGCTGGGGGCAGTTAATAGTATTTGCAGGATCAATTAATATCCAGCTTGGGTGAAATTAATATTTTATGAAATTAATAAAATATATAACCAGAAAAGAAATAAAACCAATGCAAAGCACAAATAATATTGGAAGTGTCAAGCATATCAAAAGAGAAAACCATGCAGATTTGAGCTCATTTATACCAGTGAAACTCTGGTTAGGTAGAGTAGAGATGGGAGGTGCCAGGAGCCAGTTGCAGTTCCACCAGTTCAGAGCCATCCAGCCTTGTCAGAAGTTACAGCTGCACAGAAATAGCTCTACATTACACCACTATTGTAAGCTCCAATCCTCCACCAGGACATAGCTCCCCTCGGCTCTCCCCTTCCACTCCTTGTTGCCCTGCCCCTGGAATTCCCTCAGCATGCCTATTTCCTCTACTTACATAGCACAGGGTGGCCTTAGAAGACCAGAGAATCTGGCCATTACAGTTCAACTAAATTATGACTGATTTATATTGATCTAGATGAGAGCAGAATCTGTCCCTGTGTATAGGTGAGAGCTTAGACCCCAGTCTTACAAACATTTATGCATGTGTCTCTTCACCTAGATAAATAGCTTCATAACTTTCAATGAAGTTACTCATGTAAGTAAAGTTACACACATGTTTCTTTGCAGGATCAGCATCTTAGTGTATATAAACAAATTCAGTTGCACTTTTGTAAATCTGGACCAATTCTATTGAAATTAACACCAATGTAATAGAGAACCAAATTTGGCCCACTGTACACAAGCAGGCAATACAACTGTCTAATCAATTGAATGCAAAGAATAAAAATGTCAAAGCAAAAATATTTGTCTAGATATGAACATGAATTTAAGAGACACATTATTTGGAAACAGGGTGGACACACCAAGCCACAGAACCATGCTGCTTAGATTTATAAAAAAACAACAAAACGAAACAAACAATTCCCCAGTGCATTTAATAAATATTGACTAGTTAGCATGTGACATTTTCTGTACAGTTATTTCTTTTGTGTTTGTGCAAACATTGCTTCCTCCTTCAGTACCACGGAACATGTGTGGTACAGTCAGGACCAAGGCACAGTGCTGCTTTCATCTTGCTTAATCAGAGTGAACTTAAAGTCATGACCTGGAAAGAACTTACTGTCTGTAGGCAACAGATAATTTAGCTTGGTTCAATCTCTGGCTTATATTGTTAGGGAAAAGAGAACTTGTTTGCTAGCATCTGCTAAATAATACGATTTCTAATGCTGACTGCAGACGGCTTATGTGAACCTGAACAAAAGACAGACTGTTACAGCTATGACCATGACTCAGAGCAACCATTTACCCACAAAAGGAAATCACTTAAACTTTGGTCTTGTCTTCATTGCTCAGAAAAGTTGATTTTTTTCCATTCAGGGTAACCAGCATGCATGAGCTATCCAAGGTGAAGACACAGTACTAACCTCACCTAGTTTACGTAATACCTTGTCTCCACTCTTTTTTCCCCAAGGAGAAAACTCACTTCTTCTGTGGAGAAGGTAAGGCCTTTACCCTTGCACAGAAAAGGCAGGATTCCAGGAACATCGAAAACATGTACTGAAAGGGCAGGTCCTTTTCTTCTGGAGACTTGGGTAAATTAGGTGAAATCTGATTTTGATATTTAAATGAAAGTAAGAAGAGAGAGCTTTTTCATCAAAACCTTTTTCATCAAAAAATGTTGATTTGTCAAAACCCAAGCTGTTTGTGAAATAAGTTCAGGTTCAACAAATGTCCCATCTCAAAAAAAAATAAAAAATAAAAAAGAGTAGAGGAAGAAAGCTTTGAAATTGTGGACTGACACTTCTGAAATGAAATGAAAAGTTCTGATTTTCCACTTAAAAATGCCATTTCATTTGAAAATATAAGCTAATTGGACTGAAACAAAAAAGGTTACATACATACAACAAAGGTCAACACAGAAATAAGATACTTAAAAATTATTAAAAATGAAGTATTTCAACTGATTCCAAATGAAAACCTTTTGGTTTTTTGGTTCATGATTCTTTTTCAAGTTTTTGACTTTTTGTGCTTACTCGAGATGGGAAAAAAATCTCAAGCTTTCAAAAATATTCACATAATGAGAAAACCTTTCCCATCTGGCTCTAGTCTTAACAATGTGAGAAATTGTCCTTTTCTGCATCAGGTTGAGGCTACATAGATCAACTGATATACAGCATAACAGTCACTAGATTTGAATGTTTTCAGTGGAGAATCCTAGTATAGGCCACAACCCAGAAAAGAATTTTAGCATGTACTTAATTCATAATAGCTAATGTAGTAACTAACACAAGGTAAAATCCTTGTGAATACAAGGCAGTTTGTAGGTTTAACATGAATTAGCAGGTTGAGGTAAATCTCAGACTCCTCCATCCTTTTTACCTTGAGCTGCTAACATGAAAAACTAGAAACTGCCTTGTCTTCACTAAGATTTTACCACATGCTACCTAATGTGAGTTGAGAACACACCTTATTTCCCAATGAAGATGTGTCCTATAAAGAGTTTGATTCTGTGGCTATGTCTACAATAGGAGCACTTTACCAGTATAGGAATGCTGGTATAGTACACCGGCAAAGTGCTCCTGATATAGACGCAGCTACTCTGACAAAACTGTGCTCGGTACCAATATAGTAAAACAACCCCCCGTGAGTGAAACAAGCTATACCAGTAAAAGATCAGTTTTGCTGATATTGCTGCATCTGCAGTAGGGAATTCTGCCCATCAGAGATCACACCTCTTCATATTCCTAACTAATATAGCTACACAGGCAGAAGTCTACTGTGTACACATAGCCTAGGTCTGGCAAAACTCAAATTCATTTCAATAGTGCAGAATCAAGCACAAAGTCATTTGGACTCACTCACTTGAAGTTAAGTACATGCTAAATTCTTTGCGGGATCAGGGCCTGAACTGTGGAATTTGTGTCTCCATTGGTCTGATAAAGCCCAAATCTGATGACACAATGTAAAATACACTCATTTTCTCAGGTTTTTGCCCGAAGGGATGAAAAATATATATTTTTATTTAATTTTAGATTTTTTGTGTGTTGTCTCTTTACCTTTAACACTAGTTAGTTTTCTGGTGTTCTTGTTAAAATATGCATGTGTCTGGAGACAGTTCTGATGGGGACATTTTTAGAAACTAATGAACAAAGTCATAATGTTGTCACAGGTCAGACAAAGGGGCACTGCTACAGCAGTATAAGAAAGTGGTACGAGCCGGTCCTTCAGCTCTAATCAGTGTTATCAATCCCTTATTTTCAAGGTGCAACAAAGCTCAGAAAAAGGCTAATATTACAGAATGTCTTGCACTTAAGAGCTGGAGAACCTAGGTCTAGGTACTCCTGATTACGAAGAAACCACACCTGGATGTATCAAGAGGTTTCACTATAAGAATATCAGGAAGCTGCAGGGGTGGGGTTGGGTTGGGTTGTAAAAATTGTTGAGGTTGCCAGAGGTCTGGCAGTAAGCTGGGGAAGGGATGTCCCTAATAATTGCTCAATACCAGCAGGGTAATTGTTATATTTTTGTTTGTTTGTTGTATTGGGAAAATGAAAAAAGGAAATAAAAGCCTGGCCAGATGTGATGTGAAACTGTCTGCTTGGTAGGAATGTAGAGGAAAGGTCCCTGAAGAGGAAAGAAATTGTTAGCAAGGCACTGTAGAGGCATCCCGGGCCATCAGGGAGACACATGGGAGATGGCTGACCCCTGCTACAGGCAAGATTCCAACTGCTGTTTCTAGAACATGTGCCAGGAGCAATTAATAACTTTTTTGCAGTAAGTGACAGTTCAAGCCTAATTTTACAATAGCTGTCTAATGAGGTGACTGAGTTCTCATTTTTTTTCTTTGTTATGAAAGAATTAAAACAAGCAATAGGGAGAGACCTTATCTCACTATGCTTGTTTACAAATATGGGATACACCAATAGAATATAGATGGGGAAGGATACTTATTTTGTACTTTAGCCAGGAAGCTAAAGGTATGTCTACACTACGGGATTATTCCGATTTTACATAAACCGGTTTTGTAAAACAGATTGTATAAAGTCGAGCGCACGCGGCCACACTAAGCACATTAATTCGGCGGTGTGCGTCCATGTACCGAGGCTAGCGTCGATTTCCGGAGCTTTGCACTGTGAGTAGCAATCTCGTAGCTATCCCATAGTTCCCACAGTCTCCCTCGCCCATTGGAATTCTGGGTTGAGATCCCAATACAAAAACAGTGTTGTGGGTGATTCTGGGTAAATGTCGTCACTCAATCTTTCCTCCATGAAAGCAACAGCAGACAATCATTTCCTGCCCTTTTTCCTTGGATTGCCCTGGCAGACGCCATAGCATGGCATCCATGGAGCCCGTTTTGCCTTTTGTCACTGTCACCGTATGTGTACCGGATGCTGCTGACAGAGGCGGTACTGCAGTGCTACACAGCAGCATTCATTTGCCTTTGCAAGGTAACAGAGACTGTTACCATCCCTATTGCACCATCTGCCATGTCATTGTAAATTGGCGATGAGATGATGGTTATCTGTCGTTCTGCACTGTCTGCTGCTGTCATGGGTGCTCCTGGCTGGCCTCGCTGAGGTCGGCCAGGGGTGCATGGACAAAAATGGGAATGACTCCCCCGTTCATTCCCTTCTTTATGTTTTGTCTAAAAATAGAGTCAGTCCTACGTAGAATATGGGGCAAGTGTACTAGAGAACCAGAGAGCACAGCCGCTCCGTGTCAGAGCCCCAGAGATCCTGCAGAAAAGATGAGCTGCATGCCATTCTAAGCGGTGCCCCTGCAACAACCCCACCCGTTGCTTCCCTCCTCCCCCAACCCTTCTGGGTTTGTGTGGCAGTGTCCCCCCATTTGTGTAGTGAAGTAATAAAGAATACAGGAATAAGAAACACTGACTTTTTAGTGAGATAAAATGATGGGGAGGCAGCCTCCAGCTGCTATGATAGTCCAGGCAGGACATTAAAGGGTGGCTGTGATGAGGAGCCCAGCCTCCCTCTGGTATGATAGTCCAGGCTGTACAGAATCTCTTTTTTAGACATGAAAGGGTGGAGGAGACTAATGGAGCTCAGCCTTCAGTTGCTATGATGAAGACGGTTACCAGCCATTCTGTACCATCTGCCGGGAATGACTGGGAGTCATTCCCATTTTTACCCAGGTGCCCCCAGCCAACCTCACCATGGCCAGCCAGGAGCACTCACGGGTTGATGATGATGATGGATAGCAGTCATATTGTACTGTCTGCCACCGGGAAAGGGATGCTGGTGTTCAGCGCTGCAGCACCTCATCTACCAGCAGCATGCAGTAGACGTAGGGTGACACTGAAAAAAGACAAGAAATGTTTTTTTTCCCTTTTCTTTCGGGGGGAGGGGAAGGGTGTAAATTGACAACATATAGCCTGAAACACCCGGGAAAATGTTTTTGACCCTTCAGGCACTGGGAGCTCAGCCAAGAATGCAAATGATTTTCTGAGACTGCGGGGACTATGTCCCCGCAGTACCCCCTCCCTCCCTCCCTCCATGAGCGTCCATTTGATTCTTTGGCTTTCCATTACGCTTGTCACAAAGCACTGTGCTGTGGCCTCTGTCTATCATAGCCTGGAGATATTTTCCAATGCTTTGTCATTTTGTCTTCTGTAACGGAACTCTGATAGAACAGATTTGTCTCCCCATACAGCGATCAGATCCAGTATCTCCCGTATGGTCCATGCTGGAGCTCTTTTTGGATTTGGACTGCATGGCCACCCGTGCTGATCAGAGCTCCATGCTGGGCAAACAGGAAATGAAATTCAAAAGTTCGCGGGGCTTTTCCTGTCTACCTGACCAGTATATCCGAGTTCAGATTGCTTTCCAGAGTGGTCACAATGGTGTACTGTGGGATACCGCCCGCGATTTGCGACCACACTAACCCTAATCTGACATGGCAATACCGATTTCAGCGCTACTCCTCTCGTCGGGGAGGAGTACAGAAATTGGTTTAAAAAGCCCTTTATATCAATATGAAGGGCCTCGTTGTGTGGATGGGTGCAGGTTTAAATCTGTTTAACGCTGCTAAATTCGGTTTAAACGTGTAGTGTAGACCAGGCCTAAGGGAGGTAACCTTGGTAGGCATTATCAGTCAGGTTGCACCTTTCTATTTTTATCATGTAGTGATAATCTGTAATTAACAATAAAATATCAGCGTCATATAGGCCTATAAGAGATAGAAAATACTTCCAAGGGACAAAATAATAATTATAATAATCATAAAAACTTTTCAAGGAGTAAAGTCATGTAATTTTTCTTCATCTATCTGAAAGAATCAAAATATTCCAATGTACATTAATGCAATGAATTGAAAAAGAGATTTATTATTTACAAATGGATAGCGCAAGAATAGACAGGCTAAATTCAAAACTATAGAAATGCTACATGTAATCCTATCAGCTAACTATACCATATCATTTCTAACAAAAACATGTTTTTGAAGTCTGCCTTTCACATTAGTGGCCCACTCCCACTCAATTATCATAGGTTTAATTACCTTAAACATGCATTTTGATAATATATGAATCATTATGACAGACAATGCTTACTAAATGAAGAAATAATGCACAGTATTGGAGTAGATACTCTGAAAGTTCTGTTACTTAACTAGTTCAGTATCCATCAGGGATAAGGTTCACATTATTTGCTTACGGATAGATACTATGTCTGTTAAAGTCCTTGACAGTTTTGCCATTTACTTCAGTGAGGGCAGGATCAAATTCTTTTGAGTGATGTTTAGTACCTGCAGTTTTTGAAGGCTCAGGAGTTTGTTTGTGTGCCTTCATCAATGGCTTTAAACAGTAGTCCAAGAAAAGAAGAAATGTAGAACATATAGCCCAATTCAAAAGAAGCAATCTTTTTTTCCTCTGCCCATATGGAGTACATGGTTCAGTGGTTTAATACCATACCGCGTATTTGATACTTATGAGGAATCTATAGAAACTCAACTGTTATTACCCCGACACCAAGTTCTAAATCCCTTTTTTCCTGATAAAGTAATATAGACATCTACACCAAGACATGACTATGTAGCCAGGAACTTTTGAGTTCTGGTGATAGTGAAACAAACACACTGCTTTGGGCAATCTGGGGCAAACTTTGCTCTGATGTTGGGTGTGTACTTAACTGAGGGGTTGCACCTATTGCAAATGAGATCTGAATCTAGCTTTCTGAATCTCATTTTATTTGTAAAATGAGGATAATACTTACCAGCCTCTTGTCTTACAGGGATTAATTAATGTTTGTACAAGAGATTGGACATATAAGGACTGATTCTTTTCTTACATTGATTTTACACTGGTGTAACTGCATTGACTAGAGTGGAGTTACTCTTGATTTACTTTGATGCAAGTAAAAGCAGAATCAGGCCCATAAAGCGCATATGGCATAGTCTAAATTTCATTTGAAATGTTATGTAATGTTCCCATTGCAACACATGCTGTGTCATGTAATGTCATTGTGGAACTGGAGTCATGCTCTGGCTGTGTCATCATAATTATATAAATGATCTTTTTTACCAGGCTTGGGGGGAAAAAACAAGCCAGGAATTTAGGGCTAGATTTTAAAAACTATTTAAGTGCCTAATTCTCATTGATGTAAATGGAAGTTAGGTTCCCAAATACTTTTTTTTTTAAATATGGCCCTTAGTGACATTTCTTCTTGTTACAGAAAGCTGCAAAAAATGATTTAATATCAATGGTCACACTATAATGGTAGATCTATGTAATTCAGTAAAGTGACTTTTTCTTAAAAAAACAAAACACTGACAGTTGCTGTAGCCAACACTACAATTCTAGAAGACTGTCCTCTGATTTGATCCAGTCTAAGCATTTTTCAAATGCTTGCTAGAGTCCTTGCATTATCAATATTGCCTGATTGCTTCATGCAAGTTTCATATATCTGAATGCAATGTCAGATATGGCTGACATTTTTATTGAGGTCAAGAAGTGCAAGGCCAGTTTTGTGAATTTGTAGCTTACACAAAAGCAGTTTCTATCTGTGTACTCAAAAGAAACGATGCAGAAAAAGCTAAGCAGTGCTAAAGGCATGAAGGAGATGACAGTTTCAGACTGTGCATCTTCTTCCATTTAATGCTGGAAACACTTGGTTCTAATTTTAGTTTAAACCCTCTGATATTATAATAGCTAAAAGGTATAGATCAGTCTTTCACAATGCAAAGATTCCAGCATTTACTTTTATTTGGGGGGTTATGTATACAAAACAAAGGTTTAAATAATTTTATTCTGACCCATGCTCAAATTCCCTACAAAAAAGTATGCATACAAATAGTCTTTAGAGCAAAGATGAAATAGTGTGAGTTTTTCCTAAGATTTTTGCTAAAATTTTATTAAAGGCCTGATCCTGAGAAGTGCTGAGCACTCACAACTCCCAATGGCCAACACCTCTGCCTCAAGCAACTTTTGTTTTAGATGACTATGTTTAGCTTTCTTTAGTCACCCATGGTTGAAAAATACAGACTATGTGGCTTGCTCAAGGTCACACATCAAGTCAGTGAGAGAGCCGGGATTAAAACTCGAAGTTCTTAGAACTTAATGATTTCCCAAAACAAGGTGACATAGTACTAGTAATTTTGTTCAGTTTGTGTGCTGGCTAAGTGCTATCATTAAAATCGGTTGCCACAGGATCACAGGAAAGAGATGGAACCAAATATAAAAAGAGTTGGGTAAAGTTCCAGCACAGAGTGGATCCTTGTGCTGGCTCTCTGCCTAGCACTCTTGAAACACTGAGGGTTAGTATGAGGTTTCAGACCCTTGTGGCTCTGTGGGTTTGCTTGATCATTGGACAGCATGCATTTGCTTCAATTTGTTTTTAATAAAAGACTTTGAAAAAATTCCTCCCAGTAATGATATCTTGGGATTTGAAAAGATTCATGAGACCCTTTTGGATGGTTGATAATTACATAAATGAAAAAACAAAACAAAACAAAAAAACTCCCCAAACCCAAATGCATGTGATGCTAGCATATTCTGTTATGTTGCAAAGCCAGTATCTCTGACCTTACTTGGCTTTTACGTCTTTGTATGATACAGATAATATTTACTGACTCAAGCCCGAAGATGAAGTTACACATATTTTGGACTACATACATACACTTTAGTTGGAGTTTGGCATATGCTTTGTAAAGTTCAGATGAAGGTGACCCAAGTATCCTTGTGAAAAGACATAATTTCACCAGTTGCTGCCTCACTGCACCTGTCATGTTTCTCAATATACAGAGAGCAACTATATGGCTTTCCTGAGAGACTCATTTTGAATTAAGGGAAACAACACAGTAAAAAAGAATAAAGTGTCAATGAGAAAAGTGTTTCTCCCCTACACCATTCTGTCTCATCTCTGCCCCCAAAATGGCAACTGCCCTGGCAGTCAGAGTTTTTAGAAATGTAAGGAGACAGTACAGAGAAACCAAAGTAAATGTTGCATATCAGAACACACCAGAACTACTCCCATGTGTTTCTGCAGGATATAGTTTTTAGTATTATTCATTTTATTACTTTACAAATGTGAAAGCAGACAAATAACTTGGAGTCATTTCTTGCCTGAGACATCCCATGCCATGTATATAGTCACAATCCCTGAATCATCCTTCCCAGCCTTTCTAAAATCCTACATCCAGTACTGCTCTATTAATTAGCCTCCCCATCCCAACTTTTAATTCTATTCTATAAATTGTACTGACACATTGAATGGAAAAATATCATGCTGCTTTACACCCTGATCTCATGATTTGTTCTATGTGTGTTCATGTCAATGGGACTTGGCCCAGGTGCTAAGAGCAAGTTGGAGAATTGGGCCCCTACTTTATTAAATGATACAATTTTACAAGAAAAGGGAACCCACTCCATGTATGTAAAATGGACAACTCCTCAGGTAGAGATGAAATTGTTACAAGCATCATAGTAGTTGTAAACTGTATTAGTGGTGCTTAAAATGCAACTTGAGCATTTTTTTCCAAAATTGGGACAGCAGCTACTTTGAAAAGAGTGAAGTTTGAGTGAAATGGCATTGAACAGGTATTCAGAGTGAGTTACTTATGCAGTGGAAGGTTGGATGGGAAAAACCAACAAGCAGAAAGGTATGAGGTGGAGCACAGGACATGGAAAAGTTACATTCATTTTGCCTACCCACTAAATACCAAAATGGTGCATTCATGGTAACACTACTTTAGTGCTTCACTCAGCATCTGAATGATGTATAACTTATAAGATCATTTACAGCAAACAATCCCCAGGTAACTTTCTTGACTTTGGAGTTACACTATAAGTTTAGTCTAGGCCCTGTGATTGGATGGAAGATAAACACATCTTGTGCAATCAAAATGGACTTAGTGCTGACTGCCAACAAGGCAAAACATAGCCCTCTCTCAGGGCCTTATATACACATTTCTAATTAATGTGTATGTTTTTGTTTTGTAATATGTATGATGTGCATGGGTATATAAACACACTGATAAATATCAGTATTTTGGAAGTAGACATCATTGTGATTATATACTTCAACTGGGAGTGTTACCGGGATTGTAAAATAAAGAGTGCCCAGCTTAATGGCTCCTAATCCTGATAGGGACTTCAAGATGCCTCTGTAATATGTATATATCATAATATTAAGATTGCATATGTTCATTTCACATCTGTCTTTGCTTTGCTTTCCATATGAGCCTAACTGAAAATGAGTTTGTCTTCACCCAGAAATCCTATATTTTGTAAGGATCCTATTAATATAAAGATATTTATTTACTGTAATGGATTTCTAACAGTGATTAGCTCAGAAAACAAAACAGTTTACATTAAATAAAAGATGTTGGAAAGAAAGCTCAAGCAGTATAACCTTTAGTTCTGGAACATAGCTGACAAAATCTGTTGTACATATTAGTGATTTCATATGTGCTTCTAGCAGTGATAACAAAGTGTGATTTGAAACATATGGTCAGTACCATATGAGAGGCCAAGATAAATTTCCATTTTTATTTGTTTCAGAGGAAACAAAATTATCAGCAACAGTCTTAATATCCTGTGTTTTATGGCTGCAATCTAGCATATTTCTAAGTCCATTGGAAACACTTTTTTGGCAACATTGAGTACAAATTTATATTAAAATCATAACAAATGAACTTAAACTGCTCCTTTCTTTCATACTAGAGACATTGATTTATATAGCATTGAGTCAAATGGGACTAACTCTAACTTTGAATGATAGATGTGGAAATGATAGACATGCTTACATTTTTTAGCTGAAAAGTGGTCGATATGAATAACATCTATTTTTTAAAATTTATACGCTGATATCCTTCATCACGCACTGATGCATTGATGGGTTTTTCAGGATGTAGATGGAATTCTTCACCCCCTTGTACTTCTCCACGTATGTGAGGCATGGCCACAGTGAAGTGGTGGGCAACCTGCGGCCCATCAGGGTAATCCGCTGACGGGCTGCAAGACAGTGTTTACATTGACCGTCCGCAGGCATGGCCACTCGCAGCTCCCAGTGACCGAAATTGGTGAACCACGGCCACTGGGAGCTGTAGGTGGCCATGTCTGTGGACAGTCAATGTAAACACTGTCTCGTGGCCTGCCAGCAGATTACCCTAATGGGCTGCAGGTTGCCCACTACTGCCATAGTGATTGTCACAGTGGCCTTTAAGGTAGAGATGGACTTATCCCCCACTTGTGAGTAATATGCTGTCTAGTAGGTGATAGACTGCTGGTCATTTAGTCCTTAGATAAGAGGCCAATAAGCAGCCCAATTGGAAGAGTGACACCTCTAGGGAGGTCCTGGCTCAGGGGAAAAGGACCTGGAAATTGTCCAAGCAGCAAGAGCTGATTTATCTGTTTGATTTACATTGGACTGTTTTAGTTTTGAGAAATAAACCCATCCTTGAAGAAAAAGATTGAAATCCTGTAAGCTGTTGAACTATTTTTAATGTACAGTCTTGGCCTGTTGGTTTATAGTCCACCTCCACCCAAACACTCTTCAGAGAGATGATCTTCTATGACTCCTCCAATGCAATCAGGGTGTTCTGGGCGTATGAAGGTAGCAGTAGGCCTGAATGGGGTTGAACATGGCAAGAATGGAAGGCAAGTAAAGGCCACTGGTTTCTCTTTTATTATTTCAGTAAGGAAGTTGATGTTCTATATTTAGAATTTGGATCTTATGTTAATTGCTATATATATATATATATATATATTTATATTTAAATATATATATATATTTAAAAGTCACATGTAGCCAGAAGGCTCTTGGTAACTACGTGTGAAAGAGGAACCAAGAACATGTTGTAATAATTTGGGTCTACAATTTATCGTAACTATGAGTTTAGCTGTGAGAAGTGAAAGTTGATTAAATGTCACAATGACATATAATGATACATTTTTATGGGAGCGGGGAGATGGAAAAGGGAGATAGACTGAATTAGTACAAACAAAAAGGCCTACTGATATAATTCAAGTACTGTGTTAAGATCATGCTTGGTAAATAAGAAAAGTGTGGGACCAGAAATCAATGAACCAAAATCGGTATGCTGGAAATTAGGTGGTGAACAAAATAAAGAGGGATGGGTTATTCCACCCATCACTCCCATTTTGTGTATTCAAAATAAAAAAGAAGCAAATGCAAGAGTTTAAGAGAGGGAAGCGGCAAGTTTTACCATCATGACTATAACCCATCCCCCCATCTCCTGGAATCTACCGTAACACTATTGGGCCTTCTTTGTTTTGATCCTAAGAGATGTCCAGACCAGACAGGACCAGAAGGCAGGACCTAGATGATATCGCCAAGTCCAGTGGCTTTGCTAAATCCCAGCCATCATCTGAGATGTGAGATTTAGTCATTTACCTCCCCTACCCACACATCTACTGTGTCCTTTTCCTTCCCCAAGTTACTTTTTCTCTCCCTCCTTTTGCCTTCTGTCTAATAAGAGTCTGGCTTAGCTGGCCAAGACTGTATTTTACAAAATTGTCCAGAAAGTCTGTGACCAGAAAGACGCAAATAAAAACAATTATCTATATAACCTGATGGTGGCACAAGTTTTCCAGGTGTTGGAATGGCTCACAAGACCACGTACCATGCCTGTGTTTCTCAAGCAGTGGGGTTACAAGTGAACATCAACACCAGTGACAGAAAAGGCATTTTCTATTTTTGCTGTTCTTTTTCTTTCCCCTTTCTTTTGTGTGTATCTTGTTTTGTCTTCTAGGAAACAGGATCAGACTTTAACAGCAGCAGCATCTACTGCACATCTCAACTAACTTCTCTTTTTTCCAAAAGGACGGGTTTTATCATTTCTAATCCAATAGACTGTCAGATGAGGGGGGTTCTTTCATAAAACTCTCTCCAGCTGAAGGGTGCAAGAGATATTGTTATAATGAAAGCCTTATTTAATACTTTACATTTAAAATATTTTAGCTTTTTTTCCTTTTTCTGTAACTATAATAAAATGCCAGAAACAGACAGGAGTGGTTGAGTTTCATCACTGTCCTAAACACCAGAAGCAAAATGGTAACAAGATGATGATGATGGTAATAATAAAATGTTTAAAAGGATTTTTAATAGTGTGTTTGCCATGGTATTAAGCAGGATGGGGTCTCTGTATTCTAAACCTTGCTTAAAACTATTTAATATTGGGCAATTTTAGGATTATGTTAACACCTTTGACTTCCTGGCCCATTTACTCCATCGAAATAAGTACAACAGGCTACTTTAGATAATGCTAAGAAATTTTACTCTAGATTTCATATATGTATTTCTAGTATTTGTAATTCTGCATCTGAGGTTACAGGTCAGGCCCAAACATAGAAGGGGAGTGAAAGGAATATTTTCCAATTCTAATTAAAAGGTTGTTAAACCGTTGGGGAAATTTCGACCAACCTTATAAAATCTATAAAAAACAGATGCACAATGATATTTCACTATCTGGAGCTAAAATCTCTTAAGAACAAATTGTGAAATTTTGACTCCATCAAATCTGAACCATAGCCTAAACATAACTCATGTAGGATGCAAACTCTGCTTCCTCTAATCACCTGTAGAATGAATGTTTGTGGCTAATTCTATCCACTTTGACAGGCCTCTCAGCAAAAAGGAATATGAAATTTGGATCTGGAGAGCTTAATGAAGAATGGAAGTGCAGCAGAAGATAGTCAAAGAGAGTTCTGACTGCAATCCGCCATTTAAACACACAAATACAGCAAAATTCTGGAGACCCACTGGATCTAATAGTTGCAGGTAGGGTGACCTGATGTCCTGATTTTATAGGTACAGTCCCAATATTTGGGTTTTTGTCTTATATAGGTGCCATTTACCCCCCACCTGCTTTCCCGATTTTTCACACTTGCTGTTTGGTCACCCTAGTTGCGAGGGGATATGATGTGTTTTCAGAAGCTATTTTTCAGAATGATACATATGATGTGCCTATAGCTGGACTTTGCAGAGTCAATTAATACAGAATAGTATCCAGCTGGTATAGAGGTACAGACTTTATCTCCATCTTTAAAACAAATGTTGACCCATGGGGCATAAGGACTACAGAAGCTTACTGGTTTAAAGTATAATAATTACTAAAAGAAGGCACTCTGTTAAATTAAAGTCAGAGCTGTTCAAATGCATGCTAACAGACTGCTGTGGCCCCAAAATGTGCTCTTGAAAAGTTGAATGGTTACTGCCATTGGCTTTTAACTCTTTTATTTGTTTGTTCTGTAGGGACTGGCACTTAGCATTCATTGCTCCTCCTTGACAGGTGCGGACTGCACACATCTTTTACTAATGGTGATGAGGAAAAAGGGATTGAAACCCCCAGAGGTTTGGTTACTAGGATTCCTAAAATTGACGTGATTGTGTTTACACATCTGATTTAAACACCACTCTACAATTCCACATGAACTGGTGTTTTGTAGGGCTTCAGGCTTTATGTGGTTTCATAGGGAAGCAGCTACCATCTGTGAATTCTAGGCATCAATTCATACAACGCAGTGTTCAACAATATGACATTTGCATCCTAACAGGATGAGTGTTCAACATCGTGACAAAATAGGAAACCTGCAGATCTGAATTGGTCATGTTCAGGTTCTGTTCAGCAAATTCCCATCTGCCATATTGGAGTGGGCTCAGATTTCCTCTGATCTGCTTGTCCAGGATAAAACATCTTTTGTCTAGAGTTTCAGTAAAGTCTAAATGTAATTGGAATCCTTAGTCATTAATATGAAAATTCACCAGCCTTGAGTACCATATATAATATATTTTCCACACCTATAAAAATAAATGGAAACTACCATAAAAGTAGAGGTAGTTTCTTCCACTCTATCTTACCTGATTGTGTTTTTTTTCTATAAACAATTAATTTTGATCATGCTGGAATTCCAAACAGCAAAGTTTACTTGAAGGGAAAAATCGAATGATTTTGTAAATATATAGTTATACACAGAAAAGTTCTGGATAGTAGATAAATAACAAACCTGAAAAATAGCATTTGTAATCTGATTAAGTAAGGATTAATATAATCCTTTATTTCTAGATGTGTATTAAATCCTGAAGAATCAGCATAACAGACAGATATAGGCACTGTAAAATATGATCATGACATGGCTTTCAGTTGTGAATGGCAAAAATATTTTGAACTTATTGCACATTTTATTTGTGATTTTGTATCCAAAAATAGATATAACTATTCATGGAAACAAAGATGACATGGATATAGCTGCTATTACACAAGGTTTTGATAGTTCCCATCTATTACTGCTCTTTTCAGAATATTATAATTTTATGATCAACTTCTACAAACATCTTCAAAGCTGAAGTAGGTCAGTGATGGATTTTTATCTTTTCTGCTCCACACTGCAATTCTCATAGGTCCAATCCAAAGATTTTCCTCTATTTTCTGTAAAGTGAAAGCAAGATATGTTATAGCAAGATACCTGGCATCTAAAGGCAAGTTTAACTTCCTGAATCTGGCTCCTGGAGCATATGGTGTTGTCATAAACAGATAGCTAAGGGTTAATGTCTCTTTCACCTGAAGCACCTGACCAGAGGACCAATCAGGAAACCGGATTTTTTCAACTTTGGGTGGAGGGAATTGAGTGTCTAAGTCTTTTGTGAGTCTGCCTGCTTTCTCTGAGCTTTGGAGAAGTACTTTCTACTTTCTAGTCTTCTGTTTCTAAGTGTAAGGACAAAGAGATCAGATAGTAAGTTCTATGGTTTCTTTTCTTTGGTATTTGCATGAATATAAGTGCTGGAGTGCTTTGATTTGTATTCTTTTTTAATAAGGCTGTTTATTCAATATTCTTTTAAGCAATCGACCCTGTATTGTATCATCTTAATACAGAGAGACCATTTGTACTTATTTTTCTTTCTTTTTATATAAAGCTTTCTTTTAAGACCTGTTGGAGTTTTTCTTTACTTCAGGGAAATTGAGTCTGTACTCACCAGGGAATTGGTGGGAGGAAGAAATCAGGGGTGATCTGTGTGTTGGATTGCTAGCCTGATTTTGCATTCCCTCTGGGGGAATAGGAAAGTACTATTTGGTTCCAGGATTGGGAACAGAGAGGGGGAGTCACTCTGTGTAGTTTCACAGAGCTTGTGTCTGTGTATCTCTCCAGGAGCACCTGGAGGGGGGAAGGGAAAAAGGATTATTTCCCTTTGTTGTGAGACCCAAGGGATTTGGGTCTTGGGGTCCCCAGGGAAGGTTTTTCAGGGGGACCGAGTGCCCCAAAACACTCTAATTTTTGGGTGGTGGCAGCAGGTACCAGGTCCAAGCTGGTAACTAAGCTTGGAGGTTTTCATGCTAACCCCCATATTTTGGACGCTAAGGTCCAAATCTGGGACTAAGGTTATAACATGGTGGCAGCAGGTGGGATATAGACAGAATCCAGAAGCCAGTAGGAATATTATATTTTTCTTTTCTCTGCTAAGGGCTTTTTAGCAGAGAGAAACAGTTTGGTTTTAAAAGGGAACCAGAGAGAGTTTTTTTTTCTGCTCTCTCTGGCAGTTTGTGGCTTGCATGTTAAGCAAGAAGCCATTACCAAACTGTTAAGGGTCTTTTGTCATGCAATAGCCCTCCAGTACCAGCACTATATGCATGCAAATACAGTGGTTTTTCTGGTTTCCTTTCATTGAACATTAGCTAGAGAGAGAAAAGGAAAAAAACACTGTTGCTAGGCAGACTTCAGGAGGCAACAGAGCCTGCAGTTCAGAAGATAAACACCGGAGGGCACCCCAACACAAGAAAACAGGAATCATGACTTCTAAGGCAAAAATTGAGGCCGAAGAGCAAATCAAAGAAGCTGAACACAGGCGACAACTGGAAATAAAACAAAAAGAGATGGAGATGAAAGAAAGAGAAGAACAAATCAAACAGGCAGCACACAAAAGAAAACTAGAAGAAGAAGAGGTGGCCTACCGAAGGAAACAAGCAGAAGATGAGTTGGCCCACAGAAGGAAGCAAGAAGAAGAGGAGGCGGCCCACCGCCGAGACATGGAAAAACACCAAAAAGAAATGGAAAAACAACAAAAAGAAATGGAAAAACAACAAAAAGAGAATGAAGAGAAGGAAAAACAGAGAAAACATGAACTGGACTTGGCAAAAGCTGGGCTGCCTGTGCCAGCCAACCCTAACAACCCGGCGCCAAATATTGCTCCACAGCACAGGAAATTTCCCACCTACAAGGCAGGTGATGACACCGAGGCCTTCTTGGAAAATTTTGAAAGAGCCTGTCTTGGGTACAACATCCCCGAAGACCAGTACATGGTAGAATTGAGGTCACAGCTCAGTGGCCATTTAGCAGAGGTAGCAGCTGAAATGCCTAAGCTGCAAATGAATGACTATAAACTTTTTCAAACCAAGGCCAAATACCGAATGGGGATAACCCCAGATCATGCCCGTCGGCGCTTCAGAACCCAAAAGTGGAAACCCGAGGTGTCATTTCCCAAACACGCCTACTACATTGCAAAAAACTATGAGGCCTGGATAACAGGAAACAACATTCAAACCTTGGAAGAACTGAACCTCCTCATACAAATGGAGCAGTTCTTGGATGGTGTTCCTGAAGACATCACACGGTACATACAAGATGGAAATCCCAAAGATATCGCTGAGGCGGGGGAGATTGGAGCCAAATGGATGGAACTGGCAGAAAGCAAGAAAGCTACTGTCAAGGGGAACGATTACCCCAGGGGGCACACAGACCATAAACCCTACAACCGAGGACAGCCAAAGACCCCACATACCACCCAAGTAAAGCCACAGATACCCTACCCTTCAACCTCACCAGTCTCCAGTAACTCACCTCGGCCCAGTGACCCATCAGATGGAAGATGCTTTAAGTGTAATGAACTGGGACATATCAAGGCCAAGTGTCCCAAGAACACCATGCGAGTGCAATTCATTACACCACCATCACACGAAAGATCCCCAGGCCCGGATGCCTCTCAAATACCCTTGGAGCGAAGGGAAAATTTGAGAGTGGGCGGAAAGAAGGTTACTGCGTGGAGAGACACGGGGGCACAAGTGTCAGCTATCCACCAATCCTTCGTTGACCCCAAATTCATCAACCCAAAGGCCAAAGTTACAATTTACCCCTTCATGTCACAAGCTGTAGACTTGCCTACAGCTCAACTGCCTGTCCAGTACAAAGGCTGGTCAGGAATGTGGACTTTTGCAGTTTATGACAATTATCCTATCCCCATGCTACTGGGGGAAGACTTGGCCAACCAGGTGAGGCGGGCCAAGAGAGTGGGAATGGTTACACGTAGCCAAACCCGGCAAGCTTCCAGACCCATTCCTGTTCCTGAACCGTCCACAGAGGCCCCGTCTGTGTTACCAGAGACCCAGACAGAGGTAGTGGACCCGGATTCCATGCCTACCACTGAAACAGCCACAGCATCTCCAGTCCCAGGCCCGGAACTGGAACAGCAACCAGCACCAGCAAGTGCAACCACATCTTCAAACTCAACGCCAGAGGGCGCCAGCGAGCCAGAACTGGCAGAAGCAAAAGACAGCCATACCCAAAAGGCTCAGCCAGAGCCTGAAATACCCTCAGGTGCACCAGCGGAGAGCGGTTCACCAGCAACGGAAACAACCCCATCACCTACATCGCTTCCAGAGGGACCAAGCCCAAGTCCACAGTCTGAGGAAGAACTGGTGACGGGACTAAGGTTATAACAGGTGTACACACCCTAAGAAAGTAATGGTGTGATTAATATGTCAAGAGAAGGCATAGTCCATTGACAAAATATGCAGTTTTAAACACATGAAAGAACTTCCATTTCTCTTGTGTTTGAGCAAGTTGTTTAGTGATGTTGCTGTGTTATCAATAGTTTTATTTTGAATTGATACATTTGAAACTTTTTGACTTGGCTACTAAGCGGCTGCCTTGAATATTTCTATGTGGACCCTCTGTGCAACACTAGATGTCTGCCACTTTTGTAACATATTATGACACCTATCAGATAGCATTAATAACATCATAACAATTCACTTAGACCTAAGCCCTGGATATAATTTAGAATCTACATTTTTTTCTGTATAAGTGAAGAACTCCTGAGTGTGAATATAAACAAATCATGATTTTAAACATTGTGGTTGCCAAAGGGACAGCTTACATGAATAGGTGCTACTAGTTATGAGTAAAATGTTGTAGAGCTGTGGCTTCTGTCTGTCAATTTCCTTGAAGGTTATTTCTGAGATGCTAAAATAATTTACTCTTGCTGTGCTTCAGTTCCCCATCTGTGAACTGTAGGTAATAATAATACCTCCCTGTCTCATAAGAGGATAAATTCAGTTTGTGAAGCTCTCAGATTCTATGGTAATTAGAGTAACAGAAAAGTCTATGCATCAGCAAATAAATTAGAACTAAAATAAATTGTAGAATCTAATAAATGCCATTAAACATTGGACATTTACCCCTTACAGTAATTAAATTTATGGTAATATGTCCCATTAAAAGTCTACAAATTACAACAAATACTGGAGTGTAATAAATATCATTGCCTCTTTGGCCTGTATTTGTATTAGCCAGTATTCAGGGCTTAGCTGGGTTGCTTTCACTGGAAGGAGAAATGGATTATACAAATCAGGTATATTCTTTGGTGCAGTCCTGCTTATTTACAAATAATGTGTGCAAAGTCCAGTTTCCCTGAACACAGCAGGCAGTTTCCTTGCTCACAATCTCCAAGGCTGCCTTTCCAGCCAGGCCTGTGACCAAAGGAGCTCTGTCTCTCTGCTCCCTCTCAGGACTACACTCATTACTACTTCTCTCCCTGTCGGATGGCTTTCTCTCCTCTCACATCCACAATTTGCCAAACAATTCCCTAGCCCCTGCTTTTGTAACTAGTACTCAGGAAACCCTTCAAACCACATAGCTTAGCACTGCTTAGGCTTTGCCATGCGACCAATTGCCTAGGGTGGTAGTTTCAATTGTTTCTAGCTATTTCCATAAAGGGACGTAATTGCTCCTTCCATTTAGACTAAAAGAAAGGTGGTTTGCACAGCCACCAGCTTTAACCAGGTCTGTGATTGATGTCAACCATTAACACCTGCCAGCATTAGAATATCTGTTTTAATGAACCCTGCTGTACATAAGAACAGATCCCCATACTGCTACATTTTGTATGTTATGCAGGGCTGTACCATTGCATATAAATATATAATTAAAATAATAGGGCATGATCTAACTCATTAAAATCAATGCAGTCTTTGTAGTTACTGGGAGCTATTCAGTACATTTCAAAAATCAGGTTGTTTCTAGTTAGGTGCCTATATAGCAATTTAGGAGCCTCACTTCAGACACCAAATAAAGAAAATGTTAGCCATATGTCATTTTTGCACTGCATACAGAAATAAACAGGTATTTTAGCCATTTGCATTATCTATTTAATACTGTTCAGCTGGCTGTAAACTGATAGTTAATAACCTATTTAGTTTCAGCTGTGACATAGATGCCCCTCTTGGCAAAGAGTCTGCTGTTCTTTTCAAATAACTCTTACTTCAGACCTGATGAACTCAGTAAACTAAACCCATATCTTGCAGTATATTTATCCATAAACAGTAAAGTAAGATAACTACAGAAAGCTCATAACTTGTGAAGATCCATAATCACCGAGAGATGCATGTACAGTTAATGTTTCAGGAATAATGTATTTTATATTGAAAGTATGCTTTATGGATCTGGAGTAGAAATTAGTCGCCAGGGAGGTAATGTGTCTTGGTGATGACAGATTCAAGCAAGGGTGAGTCCTCACCCTTCCCTAGGCAGCTTAAAAGGTAATGCCATGTTCTATTGTCTACCCTTACCACATCCCAGAACCGTCAATGGAAAACCATCAAAGACCATTGCAAACAATCAAAACCCACTTGGAGGTGAAAAGGAACATTACAGCAGGCAGAAGATCACCCTGGCTATTAATAAAGATACAAGAATGTTTCAGTATAACATAGTGTAAGGAAAGGCATGCTGGAAACCTCTTAAGGTGAGGAGTGCTTTCATGAATTTGGATCCTGGTTCCTATGAAGCCAGCCAACTCTGCAACAGACTAAACTTTGGGGGAAAATTTACTTTATGAGATAGAAAAAACAACTATTGATAAGTATAGACTCAGGTTTGTGTGTTATGATTTTGTTTTGTGTTGAAACCAGTTGTTTCTCTCACTTTTAGTTAAATATCTATTCTTTCATAAATAAACATACCTTTCTTTTATTATAAATGCTCACAAGTGCTGTGTTTAGTTTACAGGAGTGGTGGTTTGATGTAGAACTGGTAAACTGGGATACACTGCACCTTTCGGTGCAGAAGATCTGGAATTCCTGTCAGTAGTCAGTGGCTGGGGCTGGATATCACAAGGGAATGCTTCAAAGGGACTTGGGGGTTGGGGTGCACCTATTGTTAACCTGCAAGGCGAGGACAGAGCTGGAATAGCCAGCTCTGAATGATTGAGGACAGCGCTTGAATGATTGAAAGGTTGGTGGGATCAGGGACCTGATACTGACCACGACAATAAAGGCTCCCTCTCACTGGAGGCAGGATTTAAAAGGATGACTCTCAGTCCTAGGTGCCCTTAAAACTGTCACAACTTGATTGGGGATTGTGGGAATAACTTCTGTAGAAAATTTTACAAGTAATTTATCTGATGTATTGATGTCTGTACATAGGGCTGTATGATAAGTTGGGTGAGTCTTGCTTTATTACTGTAAGGCAGAAGGAAATAGTGCGATAGGCAATAATTCTCTTAGCTAGCTCCCCATGGGCATTAGAACAGCTACAGAGCTGAATTTATTAAGCCTTGCCCCATATATCATCTTCCATAGTCAGTCCTTTAAATCAGCGCAGGACGTATCCAATTCAGATTAAAAAATCACATGAGTTTTCTTATTTCTTCTATGGCTGCCAGGACAGCAAGTCACAAGAGAAATAGTTACTGATATTTTTGGGATTACATTTTAATTGCAGGTCAAAAGAAGAGGTAACGAGAACATCCTTTAAAGTTGAGATCTAAACAAGATACTAGGCACACAGTTTAAAAGTTAATTTCTTACAGGTAATATGATAGTGGTACAAATATAAATAGACTGCTTACTATCCAGTTACATGCCTGATATACATCATAAAGTAGTTCATAGAATGTTCTCAGAAGTCTATGGCACTTTTTCTATATAGTCCTTAGTGAAGGCAGCAAGTTATTTGGTTTGGTTTTGTCTTAAATGGTAAACAGTGAGTATTTGTGTACAAGCGTCCCTTCCTTCCCCCCTTAGTTCCTTTCCTTACATAGAATCATAGAACTGGAAGGGAGCTTGAGAGGTCATCTAGTCCAGTCCCCTGCACTGGTGACAGGATTAAGTATTATCTAGACCATTCCTAACAGGTGTTTGTCTAACCTGCTCCTAAACATCTCCAATGACGGAGATTCCACAACCTCCCTAGGCAATTTATTCCAGTGATTTACTGCCATGACAGTCAGGATGTTTTTCCTAATGTCCAACCTAAACCTCTCTTGCTGAAATTTAAGCCCGCTGCTGCTTGTCCTATCCTCAGAGGTTAAGAAAAACATTTTTTCTTCCTCCTCCTTGTAGCAACAGTTTTCAAGTATATAAAAGGTTATCATGTCCCCTCTCAATCTTCTCTTTTCCAGACTAAACAAACCCAATTTTTTCAATCTTCCCTCACAGGTCATGTTTCCTAGACCTTTAATCCTTTGTGTTTTTCTTCTCTGGAATCTCACCAATTTGGCCACATCATTCCTGAAATGTAGTGCCCAGAACTGAACACAATACTCCAGTTAAGGCCTAATGAGTGCGGAGTAGAGAGGAATAATTACTTCTAGTGTCTTGTGTATAACACTCCTGCTAATACATCTCAGAATGATGTTTGCTTTTTTTGCAAGAGCATTACACTGTTGACTCATATTTAGCTTGTTTTCCACTATGACCCCCAGATCCCTTTCTGCAGTTCTCCTTCCTAGGCAGTCATTTTCCATTTTGTATGTGTGCAACTGATTGTTCCTTCCTAAATAGAATACTTTGCATTTGTCCTTATTGAATTTCATTCTATTTACTTCAGACTGTTTCTCAAGTTTGTCCAGATCATTTTGAATTTTAATCCTATCCTTCAAAGCACTTGCAACCCCTCCTAGCTTGGCATCATCTGCAAACTTTATAAGTGTACTCTCTCTGCCATTATGCGTCATTGATGAAGATATTGAACACAAACAGACTCAGAACTGATCCCGGCGGGACCCCATTCGTTATGCCCTTCCTGCATGCCTGTGAACCACTGATAACTACTCTCTGAGAATGGTTTTCCAACTAGTTTTGCACCCACTTTATAGCACTGCTCTACAGCCAAAATGCTTCTGAAATAAATGTAGTCCAACTTTACTAATTCTGGGTCACTGAGAACGAAAATGATGCTTAAAATTGTTGATTGGCTCTAGTTTTCAAGATATGCTATTGGGTCAGTATATACGACCCTTGTCTTGGGAATGGCGGAGGATAAGTGAGTTATAAAGGGAAGGGATCTCAATTTAAACCAGAAATGACTAAAATACATCTTTGACTGGATCTATGAATAAATCTATGACTGGGTTTGGACAGTACTTGCTTTTGAGGCAAAACAATGAATGATGCAATCTGAAGCTGGTATTGCATCATACATGATATGAATTGCATCATGTTATTCCTAGAAGTCATGGATGATGCAGTCATAATGAAGCTTACATCACTCTGCTGAACAAATTGCCTTATATCAGCTCTAGAAATCATATAGTGTCGTGCTCTCTTATTTGTCAGTGTTTGATTTTGCAAAGGGACACATTTTTGTTTAGCCAAAGTGAGCAGAGATGCCTCGTACTTGTGTGAACAGTGCAGATAACTTCTGCTATGTTTGTGGTGAAGTGACTTTTGCATCACAAAAGTGCAGTATAACCACTATGGTTAAGAAAGCCTATCACCTTTATTTTAGCTGCAAAATTGGAGATCAGGACAAGAGGTGGGCCCCACACATATGCTGCAACACTTGTGCAATAAATCTTGGCCAGTGGTTGAACAGGAAAAGGAAATCTATGCCTGTTGCAGTGCCAATGATTTGGAGAGAGCCAACAGATCATACCAGCAATTGTTACTTCTGCATGATGCCTCCAGTTGGGAAAGATGTGTCAAAGAAGAAAAAGTTGACTGTGCATTATCCAAACATTCCATCAGCTATACGCCCAGTACCCCACGCGGAAGGACTGCCGGTTCCTGATGCACCAGAATCATTCTCACTTGAGTCAGACGAGGAAGAGGAAGAGGATGAGGATGAAACTTCTGGTCCTGAACCATCAATGTCACAGGACCCACATTTTCTCCCATCATCCTCCTCTGAACCACACCTCATAACACAAGGTGAACGGAATGACCTTGTCAGGGATTTGGAACTACCCAAGAGTAAGGCAGAGCTGTTGGTCTCCAGACTACAGCAGTGGAATCTCCTGGCAGGCTATCAGGGCAAACAGAGCCCATCAATGCTTGCAGACTATTGCTGGACAGTGACAAGAGATGCTCCATTTAATGAATACAAGAGACAAGCCAAGAAGCGCCAAGTAGACACTGAATAGGACTAAACTATGTACATAATAGTTTTTTGCCTTTTGTTTCATAATAAATTTTATTTATATAACCCTTTTGCTGATTTTTAAAGTGTTACATAAACAGGACAGGTGAAATATTATCATGTAAAGCAACCATAAACACACGAAAAGACCTAGGTTTACAATTTATGGTTAAAACTCTACTATCTACACCATATACATAGACATAAAATGTAAAAACGTAAATATCTTAGAAACAGTAGCCAATCAGTTGTTTTAATTATCATATTTGAATTCAGCACATCAAAATACATAATAAATATCACATTTTATCTCTGAAGCAGACAACTTCTCAAAAATTGTAGACCAGTGTAGTAGCTCCATCTAGGTTTGTTTATGAGAAGGTCATGTGAGACAGTATCAAAAGCTTTACTAAAATCAAGATACCACTTCCCCACATTGATAAGGCTTGTTACCCTGTCAAAGAAAGCTATCAGGTTTTTTTTTACAAATCCATGCTGACTGTTACTTAACACCTTATTATCTTCTAGATGTTTGCAAATCGATTGCTTAATTATTTTTTCCATTATCTTTCCGGGTACAGAAGTTAAGCTGACTGGTCTGTAATTTTCTGGGTTGTCCTTATTTCCCTTTTTATAGATGGGGACTATATTTGCCCTTTTCCAGTCTTCTGGAATGTCTCATGTCTTCCATGACTTCTCAATTGCTAATGGCTCAGATATCTCCTCAGTCAGCTCCTTGAGTATTCTAGGATACATTTCATGAGGCCCTGGTGACTTGAAGACATCTAATTTGTCCAAGTAATTTTTAACTTGTTCTTTCCCTATTTTAGACTCTTCTGTTCCTACCTCATTTTCACTGGCATTCACTACATTAGACATCCAATCACCACCAACTTTCTTGGTGAAAACCAAAGAAAAGAAGTCATTAAGCACTTCTGCCATTTCCACATTTTCTGTTACTATTTTTCCCTCCTCACTGACTAACGGGCCTACCCTGTCGTTGGTCTTCCTCTTGCTTCTAATGTATTTGTAGAATATTTTCTTGTTACCTTTTATGTCTCTGGCTATTTTGATCTCGTTTTGTGCCTTGACCTTTACAATTTTGTCCATACACTTGTGTTATTTGTTTATATTAATCCTTTGTAATTTGACCTAGTTTCCACTTTTTGTAGGACTCTTTTTTTATTTTTAGATCATTGAAGATCTTCTGGTTAAGCCAGGATTGTCTTTTGCCATACTTCCTATCTTTCCTGTGCAGTGCGATAGTTTCTTCTTGTGCCCTTAATGTCTTTTTTGAAAAACTGCCAACTGTCTTCTATTGTTTTTCCCCTTAGATTTGCTTCCCATGAGATCTTACCTACCAACTCCCTGAGTTTGCTAAAGTCTGCCTTCTTGAAATCTATTGTCCTCATTTTGCTGTTCTCCCTCCTACCATTCTTTAGAATCATGAACAGTATTATTTCATGATCACTTTCACCCAATCTGCCTTCCATTTTCAAATTCTCAGTCAGTTCCTCCGTATTTGTCAAAATCAAATCTAGAACATCCTCTCCCCTGGTAGCTGTATCCACCTTCTGAAATAAAAAAATGTCTCTAATACATTCCAAGAATTTATTGGATAATCTTTGCCCATCTTAGTTTTTGTGGAAATTGTTATATGTTATTTTTCTTTACTGTAGGACAGAAGTCTGATAAGGAACCCACTGAAGTCAATAGAAAGACTCCTATTGACTTCATTGGACTTTGGTCACCCATTCTACACCCAAACTACCTCTTTTGCTTCTCAGTAACAGGAAATAAAACCCTAGTGAAATGTGAAAACATGAATTTCAAGTATTCTTGTAAACATTTCACACATCTACTTTGAGATTATTTGTTGTTCATGTGTGTTACTGTGCCAAATTCTGTCAGCAAGGTAAGATTTTGCAGACATCCTCATGTTTCCTTTCTTCCATTTTCATTGTAACTGTTGTCACCATCGAAAATCCATCCCTTCTTTCAGAAAATACGGTTGTAGGGAATTTGTATAAATGAATGTACACTGGGGTGTAAACTATATGCTATTTTATGCAGGAATAGTACTACACCTTTTATCCAGAGAGTTTCAAATTCCCTAGAAACTGACTTACACATTTCCAGATATTTTAATTCAGAAGCTGCAGATTCTTTGAGTGTTTTCCCATATATTTTTCACTGATGGAGCATCTGTACCCTATGCATTTGACTTCTGAGTCCTGTGATTTACAGTGTCCACTGGGGACCAAGCCTGCACCTTGAGTGTCCTTGTGCCTCCCAACTGACAGCAGAAAGGGCAAGGAGACCTCAAACTATCACTCAGTTCCTTCTCACTACTTGGGGCTTCGATTTGGAACTCTGAAGTACAAACAGGCTCACACAGTAATTCTCCCCAAGAAACTGCTAGAGAGAATTACAGAAATGACTGTGTACTGGATAATGCCCAGATTACATCAGGCTGTGTGAGTTTAAAGTAGTCAAAGGAATCAACTGCACAATTACTGCACTATTTCTATAAGATCTAATTTATCAGCTGCATCCATTTCTAAGGGTATGTCTACAATGGAATTAGATACCCATGGTTGGCCTGGGCCAGCTGACTTGGGCTTGCACGATTGTTTCTTACAGCTCAGGCTATGGGGCTGTTTAATTGTCATGTACATGTCTTGGCTTTGGATGCTGTCCGAGCTCTGGACCCTTCCATTTTGCAGGGTCCCAGAGGCTGGGCTCTGGCCTAAGCTCAAATGTCTACTCTGCAATTAAACAGCCCCTTAACCCAAGCCATAAGAAACAATCTTTGTTACTAACAGCATATACCTATGTGTTCTTGGTAATCCCTTTGGCATGGGGTGCTCAGAGAGTCACCCAGTGAGTTTCCATGTTCAGAACAATAGGATTTTATTGGGTTTGCAAAGTCATGTGAAAGGTTCAGCCAGAGGTTTTTTTTTTCTCCTTGCACTTCATCCGCTTTTATTTCTAAAGTAGAGGAAAGCAAATTACAGGAAGCAGACCCTCGATAAAGTTAAAGATCTTTTTACAAGCAGCTTTTTGCTCTCCAGTCCCTAGGTGAGTTTCTTCCCCCTTCCAGTTGTTTGGCTAGTGGCACTCTCTAGGCTTGTTACCAGGACAGCCAGTCTTGCTGTGGAGAGACTCTTTCTTTGCTGCCTTGCACCCTCTGTAGATATTTGCACCAGTGCAAAAGGGGTGTAAAATGTTACCAAATCAGAATGATAGCATTTTACAAGCACTTTGCAAAACTGTGACTGACTACAAAGGGATCAAGGCCTGGGGGAAATAAGACCCAGGGAGCTCTGCTCAGCTCTTTGTATCATGCTTTACAATATATGCCATCTAACCTTCTGTTTACAATATATGCCATCTAACCTTCTGTTATCAAAGGGTTAGCAAGTTTTTATTTCTCAGTTACAGACACAAAACACCAGTCCAATAATGCTAAGCTGTAATTCCAATGGATCCAATAAACCATTTCAGGTATTACGTGGAAATAATAATACAGTTCCTTATACAATCCCTAAACCCTTTTACTCCTTTTAAATCCAGGTCTTGAGCCTCATAAGAAAGATAAATCCACATGAAAAGAGCAAACATTTCCCCCTCCCCCTTAGAATTCCTAATAAACTGTTCCTCCCCTAGTCATTCTACTTTTCAGAGGCACACAGCCTGTTCCTCACTTTCCCACTCTCTCAAACTGCAGAATAGCTTAGGGCAGGTGTGTTTGGTTACAAGGGGACAAACGGACAGTTTTAACTCCCTCTTCAATTAATTCTTGTGATTTCTTCTGCAGATGATCACTAATGCTTTCCTTGAAGTTTTTCCTTAATCTGTAATTGCCCTGGAAGAGGGAAAGAGAAGGGGAAAAAAGGAGAGGCTCTGATCAGTTATAATAGAGAGAGGGTTGAGATACATTCAGACCAGGATTAAACCTCTAGATCAGGTATATACTCAGCCTAAAATAACTTGAACCCACTGGCCCTGATTCTCTACTGCCTAACACCTCATTATTCTAATTTGGTAGCATTTTACCATCCAGCTGGCACAAATGTAATGACTACATTGGGTGCAAGGCAGGGGAAAATCAGGCCTGATGTCTTTTTTCTAGCTCCAGTGCTACATGAGGAGCCCCTCATATTGGGCCAATAAACTTTTTAAGATGTTTGAGTTTGTGCCAAAAGAAGCATGATTTTATTTTGCCTGAATAAAATAATTTGGAATACTACTTTGTGTTTTTCCATGTGCTCTCTGCAATGACTGGCAGTCCTCTTAAATAACATCAGCAACTCCTTCCATGCAGATCCATTTGGCGGGCCCCCAGAAGAAAGTCATTTGAAGAAACAAGTAGTGATTTTAACACTGTTTTCCCCTTAACAGTAGGAGCATACAATACATTTTGAAAACCCATGCATGTGGACACTGAAATTTTGTCCTAAAGTTAATACATTGTAGGTTTCTGGAATCATGTGAAAAACTCAGAAGACTCTGATGACTCATTTGGACAGCTGGCCCAAGGAGGAAATACACTGAATGTCCTAAATCCTGCAACGGTAAATGCTCATTTGTATGCTTTAGGGACAGCCCATTCCTTCAGTAGTCACTCTGTCCACCATGCATTCCATAAATGGCACTGAACTTTGAGGGTAACATCAGATAACTCCAGTGACCAAAACCGAAGAATGTCTTCTTCCCTTGCTGTCTGATGGCTGAAGAAATGAAAAAGAGCTACACCATGAGGATAATATGGCTCTTCCTTGACTTAAAGCTGTATTTTAGAGGTGAACAGTTAAAATAAAAAAGCCACACTTTGCTTAAGTATTTGTCCCCCTCACCCCTCCACACACAAAGCAAAATCACTTTGGAGATCTGGGTGGGGGTCAGGGGTGCGGGTACAGGAACGGCTTTGATGAGAAAGGTATAACATGATCCAATGGCCAGAAGTTGAAGCTATACAAATTCAGACTGGAAATAAGGTGCCAATTTTTAACAGTGAGAGTAATTAACCACTGGAGCAATTTATCAAGAGTTGTGAGGGATTCTCCAACACAGACAAGCTTTAAGTTAAGATTGGATGTTTTTCTAAAATATATGCTCTGGGAATTATTTTTGGGAGTTGTATGGCCTGTGTTACCATTGTGGACCACATTGTCTTGGAGCAGTTCCTGAAGGTTCTGCCCATGGGAGCACAGAGCTGAGTAATATGCTTCCAGTTGACCTCAGTGGACTGTGGAATGAGCTGAGGGCTTCCTTGATGCCAAAGAAGACAAACAGTAGGGACAGTATGGCACTGAGCAGGATCAATAGGGGAAAGACCTTGAGCGGCCAGAACCTGGGGAAATACAGGGCCTATAAGGGTGCTGGGTAGCCCCACAATGTAGCAGAAACACTTGTGAGCATGGACTGGAGGGAGCAGGGAGGGCTGTGGTATACTTCAGGTGAGGGCAGCCTGGACATGTTAAATGGCATTGTCTAGTGATGGAATGTGATTACCCAGGTTGTTTCTACAGCAAGACCAGGTAGCAGGGTTCCATTCAGAAAGTCTGGGAGGCCTGGCCATGAGTGGTACCAGTTAGGTTAGAAGGAACAGTTGTTAAGGGACTTGTGGATTTGGGTTGTAGGTAGACTTTTGCCTGGAAAGATCAGTTGGGGTAAATAATCTAGACCACATCTCCCAGTACATGTTTCATGTACCCATAGCGAGATTCATGTCTATCCAACAGCAGAAGTCAAACATTCATGGTCAGAGAGCTCAACCGTGTGTCAGGGTGATCAAGAGTTTCCCTTGGCCAATATTTCTGGGGAGAGACTGGTTAGAGTTCTCAGCCCTCATATGGCTGGGACTAGAACAACCCAAGACTGAAGGAGTCTGAGGTCAACTAGAAAAGGAAATAAGAGTGTTAGGAGCCAGAGTAAAGATGGCAAAGAGAGGCTGAGATGGATAGTATGACCATTCCCAAGGACTGAATCATCAGCTTAGTAAGTGTAGACAAGAGTTAGATGATGTAAGAACCTCATGGCAAGTGGTGGTAGAAGGTGAATTTAACCAGGTGGAGGCTGAGAAAGAGAAGTAACAGTGCTTTATCCTGCAGAAAAAATTAGGCTGGCCCCAGACATACAAGAATCAATGAATGGAGGAAAGTTGGCAGTTTTTCAAAGGGACGCTATTAAGGGCCCAAAAGCAAGTTATTCCGATGGTTAGGAAAGATAGAAAATGTGGCAAAAGACCACCTTGGCTTACCCTTGAGATCTTGCGTGACCTACAAAATAAAAAGGCGTCATATAAAAAATGGAAACTAGGTCAGATCACGAAGGATGAATATAGGCAAATAACACAGGAATGCAGAGGCAAGATTAGAAAAGCAAAGGCACAAAATGAACTCAAACTAGCTATGGGAATAAAGGGAAACAAGAAGACTTTTTATCAATACATTAGAAGCAAGAGGAAGACTAAGGACAGGGTAGGCCCACTGCTCAATGAGGAGGGGGTAACAGTAACGGGAGACTTGGAAATGGCAGAGATGCTTAATGACTTCTTTGTTTCGGTCTTCACTGAGAAGTCTGAAGGAATATCTAGTATAGTGAATGCTTACGGGAAGAGGGTAGGTTTAGAAGAGAAAATAAGCAAAGAGCAAGTGAAAAATCACTTAGAAAAGTTAGATGCCTGCAAGTCACCAGGGCCTGATGAAATGCATCCTAGAATACTCAAGGAGTTAATGGAAGAGGTATCTGAGCCTCTAGCTATTATCTTTGGGAAATCATGGGAGACGGGGGAGATTCCAGAAGACTGGAAGGGGGCAAATATAGTGCCCATCTATAAAAAGGGAAATAAAAACAACCCAGGAAACTACAGACCAGTTAGTTTAACTTCTGTGCCAGGGAAGATAATGGAGCAGGTAATCAAAGAAATCGTCTGCAAACGCTTGGAAGGTGGTAAGGTGATAGGGAATAGCCAGCACGGATTTGTAAAGAACAAATCGTGTCAAACTAATCTGATAACGTTCTTTGATAGGATAACGAGCCTTGTGGATAAGGGAGAAGCGGTGGATGTGATATACCTAGACTTTAGTAAGGCATTTGATACAGTCTCGCATGATATTCTTATAGATAAGCTAGGAAAGTACAATTTAGATGGGGCTACTATAAGGTGGGTGCATAACTGGCTGGATAACCGTACTCAGAGAGTAGTTGTTAATGGCTCCCAATCCTGCTGGAAAGGTATAACAAGTGGGGTTCCGCAGGGTTCTGTTTTGGGACCGGTTCTGTTCAATATCTTCATCAACGATTTAGATGTTGGCATAGAAAGTACGCTTATTAAGTTTGCGGACGATACCAAACTGGGAGGGATTGCAACTGCTTTGGAGGACAGGGTCAAAATTCAAAATGATCTGGACAAGTTGGAGAAATGGTCTGAGGTAAACAGGATGAAGTTCAATAAAGATAAATGCAAAGTGCTCCACTTAGGAAGGAACAATCAGTTTCACACATATAGAATGGGAAGAGACTGTCTAGGAAGGAGTATGGCAGAAAGAGATCTAGGGGTCATAGTGGACCACAAGCTTAATATGAGTCAACAGTGTGATACTTTTGCAAAAAAAGCAAACGTGATTCTGGGATGCATTAACAGGTGTGTTGTAAACAAGACACGAGAAGTCATTCTTCCGCTTTACTCTGCGCTGGTTAGGCCTCAACTGGAGTATTGTGTCCAGTTCTGGGCACCGCATTTCAAGAAAGATGTGGAGAAATTGGAGAGGGTCCAGAGAAGAGCAACAAGAATGATTAAAGGTCTTGAGAACATGACCTATGAAGGAAGGCTGAAGGAATTGGGTTTGTTTAGTTTGGAAAAGAGAAGACTGAGAGGGGACATGATAGCAGTTTTCAGGTATCTAAAAGGGTGTCATCAGGAGGAGGGAGAAAACTTGTTCACCTTAGCCTCCAATGATAGAACAAGAAGCAATGGGCTTAAACTGCAGCAAGGGAGATTTAGGTTGGACATTAGGAAAAAGTTCCTAACTGTCAGGGTAGTTAAACACTGGAATAGATTGCCTAGGGAAGTTGTGGAATCTCCATCTCTGGAGATATTTCAGAGTAGGTTAGATAAATGTCTATCAGGGATGGTCTAGACAGTATTTGGTCCTGCCATGAGGGCAGGGGACTGGACTCGATGACCTCTCGAGGTCCCTTCCAGTCCTAGAGTCTATGAGTCTATGAGTCTATGAGGCTAATGGGAACCCAGGCTGAATCTCCAACTCACCAATGTATCATGGGGACCTAAACAGAGTACGACACCCAGCGGGGAACTGCAGGGACCCAGACAGAGTCCCAGACTCAGCAAGGTACCATGGAGAGCAAATGGATTTCCAAACTTGGCAGGGTACTGTAGAAGCCCAAAAAGACTCCTAACAAGATCCAGATTGGATTTTGCACTAAGCAGACTAACATGGGGATTCAAACAGAACCACTCCAACAAACAGAAACCCAGCTGAAGGGTCAGGAATAGCAATAGGGCTCTGGTAGGGGGAAGGAAGTAGTGGATACCCATGTTATGGCACCTATCCTGAAGTGGTGAGCTTATAGCTTGATTGGAAGTAGCAGAATACAAATTACAGAACCTCCAACTGAAGAAAGAACAAACCACAGATCTCTGGTTCACTAAGCAGGAAAACGGACATTTACTCCTCATGGCTCATGAACTTGAGACTAAGGTAGAAATTCTGCACTCAGAGAGAGGCTTATGCATGCAGGGACCTTAAAGTTTGCACTGCTTGGACTTCATGTTACTTGTGTCCAGTGAATCTGGAGATGTGACTCTGACCCCACTATATAAGACTGTGTCACTAGGAGTAGGGGTTTGTGCTGGAGTGACTATGCTAGGAAACCTGGGACTGGGAGAACACTCCATGACCTAGAGGAATTTAGATGAAATGCTGTGTGAAGTATTCATGATATGGTGAAAGCTTAAGGGGAGTGTTTTGGTTAGGCTGGGGAAACTTTGGTTTCCTGAAGTGTGTTATAAAGGATGTCTTTGTCACGGCCAGTGCAACCATTCAGGCGACCTAGGTGGTCGCCTAGGGGGCTGGCATTTGGGGGGTGCCATTTTCTTTGGCAGCGACTACGGCGGCCGGATCTTTGGCCACCCCAGTCACCGCTGGCATTTAGGTAGAGGGAGCTGGGCAGGGGAGCACAGGGAGGGCCGCCTGCAGCAAGTAAGAAGGGGGGCGGCACGCAGGGGAACTCCTCGCCCCAGCTCTAAGCTGATTGGTGCCACAAGCCTGGGAGGCAGGAGAAGTGAAACAGCCACGTCGTGCTTGGGGAGGAGGTGGGGCAGGGGTGAGCTGCTTCACTTCTCCCATCTCCCAGGCTTGTGGTGCCAATCAGCTTAGGTGACGCAAGCCTGGGAGGCAGGAGAAGTGAAGCAGCGATGGCGTGCTCAGGGTGCTTGTACTCATGCGTGGAGCAGGGATGAGCTGGGGCGGGGGGGTGGAGAGCTGCCGCAAGGGGGCAGGGAGGGGGAGGGCGCAAGGTGGAAGTTTTGCCTAGGGCGCGAAACATCCTTGCACCGGCCCTGGTCTTTGTAAACAGAACAGAGAAAAAACAAGATTGTGAAGTTTTGTTTTGTTTTCCTCCCTGAGAAAAGGGGAGACGTGTCATAGGGTACCTGGTCCCTGTGAGTAGAGCTGAGTCAGAGCAGGTGGGCCCATTCAGTTCAATTAAAGCAGGCTGGTCTATACCTGAGCCTACAAAAGCCTGGAAAGGAGAGGTAGTGGCAGGATGATTGACTTAGGCTGGGCCTGGGGAAAAGAAGGAAAGCCACAATGCAGTGGAGCTCAGTCCAGGGGGTGGTACCTTAAGCAAGAGGCTAGGTGCTCAGGGAAGCAGCCCTGGGGGGTACAGCTCCAGAAAGGAAGCAGAGCTGGCTAGAACTGGGTAGCTGCCAGAACCAGGAGTACTAGAGATCCCTGGGAGAGGTGGACCTGAAGTCTGAAACAAAGGAGTAAGGTAAAAGATTGTTTTCTGTCTGTTTACTTGTCTGTTTTAAGAAAATAAGCCAACTTTAAGGAGAATGGGTATGGCAGTATGTGTGCTTGGAAGGTGGGGAGAAGTCCTGCCCTATGACACTTACCAGGAGGTAGATTCCTTTCATTTCTGTTTATGGACATACAAGTGAAAATGGGGTAAAGAGTCCCTGTGGTATTTATTCTAATAGCTGTGGTGGAAGGGTATTCCATGCCCCTGCTCTTATAGGATGTGAGCTTACTGAGTCACCCCATCAAATGACAAAATGGATGCTGCCCTTTTGAAAGTCTACCACTAATTTTGTCCCTTTTGAGTCTTTCTTATAAATTACAGGCCTATATTCTCTTTTGAAATGTTAGTTCTATATATTAAGTCTATTTGAGTCTTTGCTGAACTTTATGAAAGTTATGATAGGTATTCATAAGGTACCTGTCATCTTGTCTTGAGTGCCAATCATTTAGCACGCATGAGTACATTTTACATGGAATAGTCTAGCTACATAGTCAGAGATCAACAAAATATTATTAAAAATTACATATTCTCAGAGGGAAATCTTGCTATATTGATTGCCAAGGGTACACCATGCTGAACGTAGATATATGATTGGTATTAGCCTCTAGCTGCAACCACCCTCAGCAATGAAGGCAGTGAACATTTACCATGAAATTTTTTTTAGAACTAAATTTATATTAGTGAGGTTATCAGGATTCAAATTATTACAAAAAATATGAAGGGAATGAATAATAATTAATCTGTTTTTAACATCTGACTGCTTAAAATTTTTCTATCAACTTCATTGTAGCAGAAGAGACTTTTTTGCAGTACTTTTCAAAGCACGAGTAAGAAGCAGGCAGAAATATGATGTTATATGTGAGCTTTGATATGCCTCAATTTTTTTCTGCAGTTGCAGCCTTAGTAATTTAAGATGAAAGGATAAAATTGTGGCTACTGGACCACAGAAAGGTCAAAACCGGTGTTAAAATGTGAATTCACTTAGAGCAATGCCTTGTTGCTCAGAATTTATAAATTGTCAGTTACAACTGAAATTAGCATTTTGAGTAAATCAGTATTCTTTTGCCTTCAGCTATCATTCTTGAGAAGTGATCTCCTTTCTGATATTAATTGTACAAGGAAGCTTAGCCACTATGCCAGAAAGTTCAACTTTTTCTTGATATTTTTTTCTTTATTCCTCTTATTCCATAGTAGTTTTACATATTTGTATTGCATTGTTAACGTGTTTATAACTATTATGATTTAATGATGCATTTATAAAATCAACTATAATAAAATGATTTATTAAATCATTTAAAACAAATTTTTACTTTAAAGGTTGTTGAATATTGATGCATCAAACTTAATTTCTAATTGTTCAGATGATTAAAGGAATTTATTGTTTTAGAGGCTCTAATCTTGTCGTTTGATTCAGGTGATTCCCAGTGTTCATGCAGCACCCCTTTGAAATCAGCGTGGTTCTGTGTGGTCCCACTTGCATAGACTCAATTGTGGGATCAGGGTGTGTGTGTGTATGTGTTTTCAATAGTGCTGGAGCCATGTGTCTGCTGGAATGCTGCGAGGGAACCACACCCTCAACGCTATGTCCTTGCCAGCCTTTATCACCAAGAGTTTCCATTGAAAACAACATGAAGGCCTCTTTCCAAGGCACCAGTGCTGCACTGCCAATATTTTAACAAGGGACTCTAACATCAACAGTCCTCCGTACCTTGTGATAAACCTCTGTGTGTGTGTGTGTGTGTGTGTGTGTGTGAGTGTGAGAGAGAGAGAGAGAGAGAGAGTAAAAGATTAATAGGAAACAAAAAAGCTCAACAATGTTTATAATTTCTTCCTGAAATATACTGTTAATTTAGCTCAATTTCCTGCTGAGTAGTAATGTGTAAGTCAGCTGTAGAAGGGATGATTTAGTAGCATCTGAAGATGAGGAGAGCTCCCCTGTAGTAGCAATGTCACCCTTGAATCTTCCCTTCAGTGCAGTGGTGGAAATTTTAACAAGGGTCTCTTCTTCCTCAGTAGTAGGCGCTGAGTGCATTGCTTTCATATCACTCCCTAGATGGAGATCAGTATTTAAACTTCAGACTACTGCACAGTAGTACACTACCACTGGGCAACTTAGCTGCCTCATTGGTCTGTGTGTTGGTCTGAGGCTTTACAAGAAGAAACTCTTTGCTTCCATCTATTAGTGAATCAAAGGAAGAGACAATGAGCAAACCTTATTTGCATTTTTCTTACCCACCAACCCAGTGTGAACATTTTGGTTGTTTGGTTTAAAATTCTCTTTAAACTTGAGCTGTATGGGTAAAGAAATGTTGTTGTGTGATTAAAAGATCAACAGAATTGTACTTGGTGTGCCCTGAGGGCAAAATCCCAATAATTAAAATCTTAGTCTTGCACAGCTCAGTAGTGAGCTCAGATTTAAGCCAAACAGAAGGGGGGTTAGAAAGTAAAAATTCCTGCTGGCAACCACTGAAACCCTCTCCCCCTTTCACATTGTAACAGTAGAGCTGAGTGAACTCTGGTAAGCATTCCCGCTATCTGGTGGCATTATGGCTAAAATCATATAACTGTGTTATAGGTGGAAAAGGACAAACTCACCAAGCAAGCAGCAGTGCTCTCCCTACCCAGTACTGCTCAAGTTGTCACTGTAGCTGGATTAGGTGATTGAGCATTCAGGTCAGACCTGGCTAAAAACTATTTGTGGCATGGTGAAGTATGGCACAGAGACAACGTTTCAGTGGGAGATGGCAGAGAGGTAGTAGCAAGGTGTCTTCATGGAAGTCAGACAGCATGCTTGCTGGGGCTGGAAATGAACCTGAGTATATGCCCATACTTTGGGACTTCACTAACCAGTGACCACAAACTGTGAGTGTGAGACAGCAGAGGGGAAAGTGGTGTATTGTTTATGCTATCAGATGGGGAATCTGAGGTGAAAGACTACTGCCAAAGAATCTGCGGGGATGACTCTTTTTTCAATTATATTAATTTGGGAAAACAATAGTGTTCCTTTCCCCCCTTAATAAAGATTTCCTTGTCTTGTACACAGACTCAGGGCCTAAAAGATGGGAAGTATTACCTGTTAAGGACACCCAGTTTTGTCTGTGGAGACTTGAGCCAGAAGACTTTTTGTTAACTTTAAGAGGAGGTCCTAGATATTTGAACATTACTTTTAGCTGCCAACAACACCTGGCAAAAGGGTTATATTACATTTGTTTTCTGGTGTGAGGTGGGGATAGCCACTATGCCAGTATTACACATTAAAGGGAAGAGGCAAGAAGTCATAGGGTTTCACTCTGTTATATTGGTGTAAATCTGGAGCAAGTCTGCTGAACTCAGTAATGTTGGTGTGACAATGGAATATTTGTCCTTTGCTATGCTTGGTTTGTTTGAAATCAGTTGAGCTAAGAACTTAGCCAGTTGCTTGTAAAGAGCAAGGACCATTGTGTTATGCAAAACATGCTGAGACTTGATAACACATCTTCACTTTCATAAGAACTTCTTCTGTGAATGAGTTTTTGATAATTCTGCTAACCATGTAAATCTCCATTATCTCATGTTGTTTTTCTTCAAAAATCATATGGTAACTTCTGTCATTTAATACCTAATTAGAGTTAATTACATGTTCTTTGGTGGGGGGAGGGAACAACACTTTCATCTTCCTTCCTTCAAAACTATGTAAATGTGACCCTTGGGTCTGACTAGTTGGGCTACCATTCAAATTAATTCCTCAAGACCAATTATGTCCTAGATCCTTACACAGGTGAGTAAATCTCAGAGATCAGAAAGACTTCAGCACTTCCCCTGCTATCTAATTGCAGTCTGCAGCAACTGAGCCCATAAGAAAGACACAGTATCGTTTAGCTGTGTTCCAACAGCCCACCTACAAAGTAGTAGACTTGCCAAATGTATTAGCATGCCAGCTTGTAGACTTAAGTGCCTGATATTAAATGTGTTTTAATTGCTAGAAATCATGTACACAGCAAGTAAAAATAGACTCTAGATGAGCTTGTCAATCAAGTTATCTCAAACCTTTATGTGAGAGACAGGAAGAAATGGTGATTCCTCAGGCAAGTTAATACATCTAGGGTTTGTTTCATCCCTTTTGCAGAGTCCCTTCTCCCCTCCACAGAGGTACCTAGGGTACAGAATATTTTTGTAGGACTGCATTGTAGGACTTTGCAGCACAATTAAATACTGGAGGTGGGGAAAGCCCCATAAAAGTAACTTACTTTCATACAACTTTGATCTGCAGTATCACTTCATCTAAAAGAAAAAAATACCTGTGGGCATTTTCCTTTCCATTTTAATCACATCTGTAAGATACTGTATTTTTGTTAAATGGATGCATGTATTTCATGCTTAACATCAAAAAGATGTTGAATGAGCTTGATTTGTTTGGGTTTTTTTTTTGGTTAATAGGTTGTACTCTGAGTTTAGTAGACTATATAATTTGACATGTAAGACAAATATTCTCCCAGTCACTTCTATTCTTCACATGGAGATGTTACAAGATTAATACTTTTAAATCCATTTTGATATTTGTGCTGCTATACTCATTTTTATATTAGTGATAATTAGGGCTGGCCAGCGATTAAAAAAAATTAATCAGGATTCAAACATTTAATTGCATGATTAAATAATAGAATACCATTGATTTAAATATTTATGGATGTTTTCTACATTTTCAAATATATTTATTTCAATTACCACACAGAATAGAAAAGGTACAGTGTTCACTTTCTCATTTTTTACAATGAAAATATTTGTAATCAAAAATAAAAATACCGTATTTCAATTCATCTAATATAAGCACTGTAGTGCAATCTCTTTATCATGAAAGTTGAGCTTACAAATGTAGAATTATGTACAAAAAAACCTGCATTCAAAAATAAAACCATGTAAAACTTTAGCATCTACAAGTCCACCCAGTCCTACTTCAGCCAATTGCTCAGACAAACAAATTTGGTTACATTTGCCGGAGATAATGCTGCCTGCTTTTTGTTTACAATGTCACCTGAATGTGAGAATAGGCAATCACATGGCACTGTTGTAACCGGCATCGCAAGACCTTTATGCACTAAAGATTTATATGTCCCTTCACAGTTCAACCATCAATCCGGAAGATGATGGGTTCTGCTAGATAATGATCCAAAGCAGAGTGGACCGATGCATGTTCATTTTCATCATCTGAGTCAGATGTCACCAGCAGACGGTTGAATTTCTTTTTTTGGTGGTTCAGGTTCTGTAGTTTCTGCATCACAGTGTTTGTTCTATTAAGACTTCTGAAAGCATGCTACACACCTTGTGTGTCTCAGATTTTGGAAGGCACTTCGGATACTTAAACCTTGAGTTGAGTGCTGTATCTATTTTTAGAAATCTCACAATGATACCTTCTTTGCATTTTGTCAAATCTGCTGTGAAATAGTTCTTAAAACAAACGTGCTGGGTCATCATCTGAGACTGCTATAACATGAAATATATGGCAGAATGTGGGTAAAACAGAGCACGAGACATACAATTTTCCCCCAAGAGAGTTCAGTCACAAATGTAATTAACCCTTTTTTTTAATGATGTCATAGTATCTTTCCCCAATCTGAACCTTAGAGTCCAAAAAATTGGGGTACCAGCATGAATTCCTCTAAGCTTAATTACCTGCTTAGATCTGATACGCTGCCACCAACCAGGAATTCCAGTGCCTGGTATACTCAGGTCCCCCCAAAACCTTGCCCTGGGACCCCCATGACCCAGACCCTCTGGATCTTAACACAAGGAAAGTAAACCCTTTCCCTCACCGTGCCTCTCCTAGGATTTCCCTCCCTGGGTTACCCTAGGAGATCACCGTGATTCAAACTCCTTGAATCACAACGGAGAGAAATCAGGTTGTTTCCCCCCTCCCTTCTCTCCCCCTCCCTAGGTTATCCTGGCGAGATAGACAGATTCAAGCTCCGTGAATCTAAACAAAGGGATTCCACCTTCTCCCCCCCTTTCCCCTTCCCTGTTAAGTACAGACTCAATTCCCTTGAGCCTCAACAAGGGGAAAAAATCACAGGTCTTAAAAAGCAAAACTTTTAATAAAAAAGAAAGAAAAAAAGTAAATTATCTCTGTAATTTAGATGGTAAAAGTTACAGAGTCTTTCAGCTTATAGACACTAGAAAGAAGCCTCCCCCCAGCAATATGCAATTTTAAATACTTCCAGCAAACTACACATTAAAACTCTACCAGCCAGATACACATAAAAACTCTACCAGCCAGATACACATTTGCAAAGAAAACCAATTAAAAAGAATATAACTGCCTGTTCTACTTAATACTCACTATTCTGAATATATAAGAGACTGTAGCAGGGAGATTGGCAAGAAACCTGGTTGCATGTCTAGTCCCTTCCAGGACCCAGAGAGAACAAAGCAAAACCCCCAAAAAACAAACAAAGGCTTCCCTCCACCAAGATTTGAAAGTATCTTGTTTCCTGATTGGTCCTCTGGTCAGGTGTCCAGTTCACTGTTTGTTAACCCTTTACAGGTAAAAGAGACATTAACTATCTGTTTATGACAAATGAGCATCAGCATGGAAGCATGTCCTCCAGAATGGTGGTTGAAGCATGAAGGAGCATACAATATTTAGTCTATCTGGCACGTAAATACCTTGCAACGCAGGCTACAAAAGTGCCATGCAAATGCCTGTTGTCACTTTCAGATGACATTTGTAAATAAGAAGCAGGCAGCAGTATCCCATGCAAATGTAAACAAACTGGTTTATCTTAGGAATTGGCTGAACTAGGACTGAGTGAACTTGTAGGTGCTAAAGTTTTCCATAGTTTTTGTTTTTGAGTGCAGTTACGTAACAAAAAATCTACATTTGTAAATTACACTTTCATGATAGAGATTGCACTACAGTACTTGTATGAGGTAAATTGAAAAATACTATTATCATTTTTACAGTGCAAGTATTTGTAATAAAAATAGTATAAAGTGAGCACTGTACACTTCGTATTCCATGCTGTAATAGAAATCAATATATTTGAAGATGTAGAAAAACATCTAAAATATTTAAATTTCAATTGGCGTCCTATTGTTTAATAGTGCAATTAATCATGATTGGGTTTTTTTAATTGTGTGAGTTAACTGTGATTAATTTACAGCCCTAGTGATAATACTTAGTCTGCACAGAATGCAAGGAATCAAATACTTTTATTGAGATTTAAGAACTTATTTTGGAAATGTTCATGTTAACATTTGTATATCTTTCAGTGTCCTCCTTACTTTACCTCTTTTGTTTTCCTGGAGATGAAGTTGCTCAGAGACACAACCTTTCCCCTAATGAAATGATTACTGCCTTCTCAGTAGAGAGAAACTTGAGGTGAATGATGCTAGCAGACCAAGTGGCAGCTTCTGCAAGGCTCCTGGGCCTCAACTGAACACTGACTAGTACATAGCTGGAAACCAGTCTGCCTTACCTGTGTGTTGTTACAGTAGATGTTACACACATTCTTATAAACTTAGTGTATGGACTTTACTACATGCAGCATTCTACAAGCATTTCATAATCTCACTTATAAAATTTGTACCCAATGCTATAAGTTTATATTGTTTGCATTGTAAACCTCTGTAATTGTGTAAGTCATCAAACAGGAAAGGAACATATATTAATGTAAAATGCTGGCATCCTACAAAAGGTGTTAGGTCCTGGCCACCAAGAAATCAAATGAGCCATTGTGAAATATCAAAGAATAGAGGCTTTTATGTCTCCCCCCAACACCAATGAAGAGGAGATGTGCATGTGGACTCATCCCATTAACTTGAGCTCTAGAGGGAGGGACTAAAAATCCCTGACAAGAAGAAACTGGATTTCTATGCTGCTTGGACTGGGAGAGCAAGATTTCCATGTATAAGCAAGGGATTCACAGTTCTTGGCCTGGGTTAGCCCTAAAAGACTTAAAGCTTACTTATTATAGAAACTGCCTTTTGGAACCTAAGGTGTTATCTTCACTACAGGGGTAAGTTGACCTAAGTTATGCTATCCAGCTACGTGAATTATTCATGTAGCTGGAGTATACATACCTTAGGTTGACTTACCTCAGTGTCTTCACTACTCTGCGATGGTGGGAAATGCTCTCTAGTCGACTTCCCTTACTCTTCTCGGGGAGCTGGAGTACCAGGATCAACCAGAGAGTGCTCTGTCATTGATTTACAGGATCTTCACTAGACCCGCTAAATCAATTCATGCTGCATCAATTGCAGCAGCATCGATCTCCCCATAACGAAGACCAGCCCTAAGACTGTAACTCCTTTGTGTGTGTTTACCTATCTTAAACTTTCAAATAACTAAACATTTATTAACTAAGAAATAGAAATAAGAATTTATTAGAGGATTGGCTACAAGTGTTTTTTGGGGTGGGATCTGAGGTACAACTGACCTGGAGTAAGTTACTGGTTCTCTGGAACTGAAAGTAAACTGAATGTTGCTGTGATTTTTGCTGTAATGGGCTATTTACCACAAAGGCTAGCTTACCTGATTTGGCAAGATAGATCAGAGTACCCGAGGGGACTGCCAGTGACTCCATGTTAAGGCTGTTATGCCTGGGGAGTTCACACTTGATGCTTGGTTAGTGAAATCTAAGTATAAATTGGTACTGAGATTGGTACTCATGCTCCTGAGCCACTCCAGACCACTTGACAGTGACATCATTAATATATACCTAGGCAGTTTTTGGAAGAACATTGGTATTCTATAAGGTTGGTCACATGGCCAGTTTGCAATGTGAGTAATGTAATTCTGTGTACTTAAATTCTCCCCTCTGTTTTCAGACAGAAAAGGTATTCTTCACGTGTTATCCTAAAACCACTGTGAAATATATTCTAAATGTATTTAATCTGCACTGGATGCTGTTTAATGGGTGCCACATTTAATGAGGGTGTGAAGTTTCTGGGTGTAATCCTGGCCCCATTGAAGTAAATGGAAGCTTTTTCTGTTGACTTGAGTGGGATCATGATTTCATTTTGAGGTAGATTTTGAGCTGACGACTTACACCAGCTAAAGATCCCCTGCAGTGTGTGGTTAATTTGTATTTTGGTTAAGTGCTAAGATATAATCTATTAGATAATCATATCTATTTACTAAGTACTCTGAAATATTTCAGAATAAAAGGCACTCTAGAAATGTAAAACAATGTATGTTCCTAACTTGCATTCTTGTTTATCCAGTGGCCAAAACTGTGGAAGGCACCAATAGAAAGTCCTTTTCCTGAGGCATTGATACAGTGAAGATGACAAAGAAAGGGTGGGAATGGAAGAAGGGAAAGGCTATGAATTTGTAGAAAAAAATATTCTTACTGATCTTGCTTGACTCTGCATATAAAGGTTTCCATGTGGATTCTTTGTGATTCTTCCTCCCTGCTCCCTTCAAGAAGAAGACTATGAAAAGTACAGAAAGAAAATGACATACAACTTGCATAGGTTTCAAAATACCACACACTTCATGGGATCTCCAGTAGAATTATGCTAACAGAATGCAGATGGCAATATCTGTTAAAGTGTAGGTGTATAACCAGACAGTACACGTTAAGGTGCGGTTACAGCCATGAAATAGAAGTCTTACATGAAGAGGTAGGAAAGGGGGAAAAGGGGGATCTGGCATTCTTTGAACCATTTTAACATTTCTATCCAAATGTTTTTAGAAACATGGTACAAAATTCTTCAAATTAATTTAATTGTTCTGAGGTGATAAGCATCCTTTCTTTGATCAGAATGCTACCGCTCTATTCTGGGCATAAGCCTACTTTTCCACCTTTTGTAAAGTCATATGCTTGGTGATAATTGCAGCGCTCAAAAGCCTTTGTGGCGGAGTTAATTCTATCTTAGCAGGTAAAATAACCCATGATATTTGACAGATTTGGTCACAGACAACCTCTTGGGACTGTCACATGATATGCTAAAACAACCTCTGAGCCTGTTTTCTTTATCAGCTTGGGACTCTAGAACCCTGTCTTGTTAAGCCAGACATGCTAGCCTGCTGCAACACAGACCCAGGGTCTGAACCGTGCCCCCAAAGCTGCATACTTAACTGAAAACTGCTCAGCAAGTACTCTTGTCTCCAGTAGCCAGACACCCAGTTCCCAATGGGATCCAAACTCCAAATAAATCAGTTTTACTCTGTATAAAGTTTATACAGGGTAAACTCATAAATTGTCCGCCCTCTATAACACTGATAGAGATCACAGCTGTTTGCTCCCCAGATATTAATCACTTACTCTGGGTTAATTAATAAACAAGTTATTTTTATTAAGTATAAAAAGTAGGATTTGAGTGGTTTCAAGTAATAACAGACAGAACAAAGTAAGTTACCAAGCAAAATACAACAAAACACTTAAGTCTAAGCCTAATATAGGGGTCGGCAACCTTTCAGAAGGTGTGCCTAGTCTTCATTTATTCACTCTAATTTAAGGTTTCGCATGCTGGTAATAAATTTTAATGTTAATGCTCAGCTCACTGCCACTCAGGGGTTCCATCCTCTGGCTCCTGCCAGCCAGGATCCCGGCTGCCGGACCTGCTCAGCCCAGTGCCAGTCTGGGGTCCAGGCCCTGCCCACATACAGTAGGTACCTACCTTCTCCCATTCTCTTCCTCTCTCTGCACTGAGCTGAGAGTTGGAGTGGACCGAGCACAGGGCTGGGGATGAAGGGTCTGGCCAGGAGCTAGAATGAAGGAGGGGGCTCAGGGTTGGGGCAGGACGTTTGGGTGTGGGGGCACTTACCTGGGCAGCTTCCATGTGGTGTGAGGGGTGCAGGTGGGAACTTGAGTGAGGGTGCAGGGGCTCCCGTTTGGTGCTCAGGGTAGGGGTGGGGACGTGCAGGGTGCATGGGATGTAGCGGGTGCAAGAGTCAGGGCAAAGGGCTGGGGGCATGTGAGGGGGGTGCAGGTATCAGAGTAGGGGGGATGGGTATGTGTGGGGGTGCCAGTCAGGGCTGGGGTCATGAGGAGGGTGAAGGAGTCAACAGAGGGCTGGGTGGTACAGGGCTCAGGGCAGGGGCCTAGGGGTGTGTAGGGATGCAGGGCTCAGGGCAGGGGCCTGGGGGTATGTGAGGGGGGTCAGGGCTCAGGGCAGAGGTCTGGATGACTGCCCCCCCCCCAGAATCCCCAACCTCTCCCGCTCTTTGTCCCGACTATCCCCTCCTGGGGCCCCACCCCCTATCTAAGACTCCCTGCATCTTATCTCCTGACTGCCCCCCCAGGACCCTACCACCTACCTGTCCCCTGACTGCCCCAATCCTTATCCACACCCCCCCACCCAGACAGACCCCCTGGACTCCCATGCCTATCTAACCGCTCCCCACCCCCTGACAGGACCCCCAGAACTCTGGACCCATAAAATCCCCCCTGCTTGCCCAACCCCTCTCCACACTCCTACCTCCTGACAGAACTCCCGACTCATCCAACCCCCACAGCTCCTTGTCTCCTGACCACCCCCTCTAGAGACCCCCCCACACCCTAACTGTTTCCCCAGGACCCTCTTTGCTCCTTGTCCCCAGCTGCTCTGACCCCTATCCACCCCCCAAACAGACCCCGGGACTCCCATGCCCCATCCACCCCCCCGCTCCCTGACTGCCCCCTCCAGAAACCCCTGCCCCAAACTACCCCTCAGTATACCATCCCCCCATCCAACCCACCCTGCTCCCTGTCCCTTGACTGCCTCCATCCCTTACCCACCCCCTGCCCCGGCGCCGGCCCCCGCCCCCTTCCCATGAGGTTCCTCGCTCATCTGGAGCCCTGCCGCCGCCACCGTGCCCAGCCCCGCCCCTCAGAGCACTGCAGGCGTGGCAGCAGGGCTCTGGATGAGCGGGGAGCATCTTTCCCTGCTTGCGGGAGCGCAGAGCCCCGGCCCCCAGAGCGCTGCGCGAGTGGCAGCAGGGCTCTAGGGGAAGGCGGGGGAGGGGGAAGCAGCTTTCTGCGCTTGGGCTGGCACTTTCGCCCAGGACCACGGACCCCGCAGCTTGCAGCCTAGGCAGGATTTTTAATGACACGCGAAGTCCCAGCAGGCAGCTGCGTGCCATTAAAAATTGGCTCGGGTGCCATCGGTTGCCGACCCCCGGCCTAATACATTAAGAAACTGAATACGGGTTACGCCACCTTCAGAGATGTTCCAATAAGCTTATCTCACAGATGACTCCTTCCTAGTCTGGGGCCAGTCCTTTCCCCGGTGCAGTCCTTGTTAGTGCCAGCTCAGGTGGTAACTCAGGGATTTTTCATGACTGGCTGCTCCCTTTGTTCTGTTCCACCCCCTTTTTATAGCTTTGGAACAAGGCAGGAATCTTGTCTTTCTGCATCACCACCCCTCCTTCTAAATGGAAAAGCACCAGGTTTAAGATGAATTCTAGTTGAGTTGACATGATCACATGTCACTGTAAGACCTCTTCTTCATTACCTAGTTGCTGGAAGATGTGTATATAGGAACACTTGCAGGTAAACAAACCCATTCATAGTTACTTGATTCTACAGCACTCTTAATGGCTTCCACTTAACATATTTCCATCAGTAATACAAGTCTATATCTTATTTTCCTAACTCCAGACATAGAAATAGTACATGCAAACAAATAGGATGAACACACTCAGTAGATCATAAGCTTGTAATGATACCTTACAAGAAACCTTTGCATGAAGCATATTCCAGTTACATTATATTCACACTTATAAGCATATTTCCATAAAACACATGGCGTGCAATGTCACAATTACTCTCCACTAAAGTTTGAGTACTGAAGGTGTGTGTGTGTGTGTGTGTGCACTTGTTCTATATTACTTGCTAGAATTACTGTTTATGGTAGTTTGATTTGTGCTTGGTAAATACAGTTGCATCTAGTGTCTAAGTCAGTGACATGTCCCAATTCCCATTGAGGTCGATCAAAACCTTTCCACTGACTTCAGTGAGGTTAGATTTGACCAGAACTGCTTGCTTCTATGTTAATTAAAACTCAGATTTTCAAATTCAGATGCTGCTTCTGAGTATAAATGTCCTCAAAACACCAAAGTTGTTAGAGCTGTAACTTGGATAATTGTGGATATAATTCAACATTTACATCAACTAACCGTCACAGACCCAATGAAACACTAGTTACTTGAAATTACGCAAGCAAACTTGAGACCTAATAGGCACATACATATGCAAACGGTCTTTCTCAACCATTGAATAAAGCTAGTACCACATAGTGCATTTCATAAGTACTACCCATTTCTGCTACAACCTGTGTTAGCTCTACAAGATCTGAATAAACAGCTCAGGCCTCAAACTGAAGAAAAACTATTAGTAGTGAAGGTGGAGGAGAATTTCCTGGGTGATCTGCACTGCTGCATAATGGGAGTCTTGCCATTAACCTTAATGAAAGCTAGATCACACCTCCATATGATACATTCCTGCATTTGAACACTGACAGAATATCTTTCTCTTACTCTATCCAATAGGAACAGTGAAAGCCTCTAAATTGGTAGCTATAGATCTGCTCTGTCAAACTTTGGGTTCATATGCAAAATCTACTATGCATGCAAAATTGCACCTCAGAGCTATTGTGATTAGCTCACTGTGAAAACCTGGGACAGAAAACCTTGAGAGAGAAAATTATACTTGTAAACTTAGTAGCTCAACTGAAAAAAATTGGCTCTGAGTCAAGAAAATATGATGGAAGAAATTATAATGAAAAACATTACCATTTTCATTGGTATTGGTGAATGCATTTTGTTTAGGAATTTTCTGCATATGCCAGAAGTAGCATGTGTCATGTTGCTGTGGTTGTCATGGTAAAATATTGCATTTAAAGATAAAAATTGACTAACCTTATAAAAATCCATAGGGCAGTAACTATTGGCTGCACCTTGGCTTTATTTGTGCAGTACAGACTCCTTAGCATCAGAGGAAAAGAGAATAGAATTAACCCTTTAATTAAAGATTTTTTTGAAATTCAGGAATCTATCTTAAAGTTTGTAGAGCACACGGCAGCACAGTATCTATATGATGTTTGTGTGAATCAGTGGGAGCTTGGGGAAACCAGTGAGAGGACAGATTGGAATAGATAGCATGGGAGCCTCTATCTAGGGTGCTTTATGGCTGTCATCACTATAATATAGCTTGATGCCTCATAATCTTGAATGTATTTATCCTTACAACATCCCGGTTAAGTAAGGAAGTGCTATTGTCCCCATCTGTAAAGTGGGAATAATGACAGAGCTTGGAATTGAGCATGAATCTAGGTGTCCCATGCCCAGCACCCTAACCACTGCGCCAGCCTTCCTCCTTCTTCTAGGCAGGGCCAGGCTGGAAGCAGGAGACAGAGCAGTATCAAGATAAACAAGGTATGTGGAGTAGGAGTGTAGGGATTTGATAGACCATGGTACAGAGGATGTACCTTTGCTGGCAGGATGAGTGGAGGAGCTGCCACTATGTGAGATATTCAGTCTGATGCAGGAGGACAGATATTCAGAGAGTGAGCAGAGGTGCAGAACCATCTCTGAAAATTTGGCTCTGTTGCAAAAATGATTGCAGCACAGTGGGGGGTGCAGCTACCCAGGCGTCAGAAAAGTCAACCCTGAGACACAATCCTCGTGGTGTATTGTAATTAATAAAAGGCTTAATGAAAATAGCTTCCAGCTTTTTTTAAAATTAACTCCAGCATTAATGGACTGTTGATAAGACAGTTCAGCTATGACCAAGTTTGAGTATATTAAGGCATTTATTTAAAGGAACATTTCCACACTTCAGTAGACATTCAAAAACTATTTTATACAGGGCACATATAACTGTTTAGTTTTTGTATTTCCTTTACCCACAGTGCTGATTTCCATATTTATGTGGAAGATAGATGTACCTTTTGTACTCATCCACCTCTTCCTTGTCTCATTCAGTGAACCACACGAAGCACTGTTGTTGATGACAACACTCAGTTGTGAAACTTGTTCTGATGTCAAAAGCTCATTTTGAGTCATCAATTAACAAATCAGGCATGTAAAGACTGATTTGGGGTGGGAGAGAGGGGAAGGAAAGGCTCTGAGAGTTATGAACAGCTCCCTAAATGTGGCAATGGTTATATAACTTCTGCCAAACAATGCATTGACTGCTACTAGATTCAGTGTAAATGGTCTCCGTGTCCTGTGTTGACTTTTATCCATATCGTGAAAAACACTACCAGAGTTGGCAACCTTTACAGCAATTTAATCACAGAAGCCAAAGATTGGACACTGAGGATAAACTAACTTCTCAAAGTCCTCTCAGGTGAAAATTGAGATACATTGACAAAGTAACATGGGAAGTTGGTACTGTTGCTGCGCATGTTGTACCTGTTCTGTAGATAAATAGGACATTTTAGTCTCTCTCATGACTGAATCAGGCAAACATACCCAGCACTAAGAGCCAGATCCAAGACCCACTGAAATAAACTGAAAGATGTACGCTGACTTTACTGGGTTTTGGATCAAGCCCTAAATTCACTGAAATTTTTGAAGACTGTTTTGAGCAACCTCTTTAAATCCACTCTTGCATTTCTGATTAAGAACAAATGTACCTAACAATCAATGCTGAACAACTAATTGCAATCCTCTTAAACTACTGCTTTTGGGTTTTACAAATACATTTATTTTATAAATTTAAATATATCAAACGTAATACTTTACATTTACTTGTTACAATGCCCACAGGTCTGGTTTTAGCAGAATTAATATCAGTTCTGACAATGATTTTTAACTCCTTTTCTTAGATTATTTACATCACCTTGAAAACTAGCTATTTTGAAAAGTTGTTTTTTTTTTTAATCGCTTCTCGGCCTCGTGGCTGAGGGGTGAAAACATTATCTAAGTTGTATCTGTCTAGTGCTTTATTATTTCTAACCTCCCTTCAATAATGAATGTTAGTATTTGGTGCATGTACCATTTTTACACTAGCTTATTTCATTTAACTAAAATGGGCATGCATAGTACTCATGAAGAGATATGAGAGAGCCATCTTGTGGCTCACCCACAATGCTACTGACAAAGACTCAGAACAATGAAGAGTTTACTGAGAATGAAAAATGCGTGTTAAATGAGGAGTCACATGTTTAATTCTGAAATCACTAAAAATTTGATTAAAATGTTATTTACTAACTGGAAAATGAGGCCATAATCACCATTATGTGATTAAGTTAAGCAGTACAACCAACAAGCCTAGGAGAGTGATTATAAGGGTTAGTTTCCTATACTATTAATCCTAGAAGTGTAGAACTGGAAGGGACCTCGAGAGGTTTACTCCACTCTCTTGCACTAAAGGCAGGACTAAGTATTATCTAGATTCTCCCTGACGGGTGTTTGAAGGTGGGTTTTGTTTTTTTTTTAAAAGAACACGTTAGACAGTGATGGAAATTCCACAACTTCCCTAGTAATTTGTTCCAGTGTTTAATCACCCTGACAGTTAGGAATCTTTTCCTAATGACCAACCTAAATCTCCCTTGCTGCAATTTTAAGCCCATTGTGTCTGTCCTATCCTCAGAGTTTAAGAACAATTTTTTTTCTCCCTCCTACTCTTAACAGGCTTTTAGGTAGCTGAAAACTATTATGTCCTTCCCTTAATCTTCTCTTCGTCAGACTAAACAAAACCATTTTTTTCCAATCTTTCTTCATAGGTCATGTTTTCTAGACCTTTTTGTTCTCCTCTGGAGTTTCTCCAATTTGTTTATATCTTTCCTGAAATGAGACACTGAGAACGGACACGATACTCCAACTGAGGCCTTATCAGCATGGAGTAGAAGGGAAGAATTATTTCTTGTCTTGCTTACAATAATCTTGCTAATAAATCCCAGAAATTTTATTTTATTTTTGAAAGTGTTACACTGAATCATATTTACCTTGTGATCCACCATGACCCCCAGATCTGCTTCTGCAGTACTCAAAGCTAAGCGGTTACTTTCCATTTTGTATGTGTGCAATTGATCCTTCCTAAGTGGAATATTTTGCATAGTTTTCATTTAATTTCATACAGTATACTTTAGACCATTTCTCCAGTTTGTTCAGATCATTTTGAATTTTAATCCTATCCTCCAAAGCACTTGCAACCCTGTGACGTTGCACTCCACAATGCTTTATAGAAATATGCTTAGAAGTGTAAATATAACTGAGCTGTTTCCCCCCCCCCTTGACTTGTTTCCCATGAGATCTTACCTTCCAACTCCCTGAGTTTGCTAAAGTCTGGCTTCTTGAAGTCCATTCTTTATTGTGCTGTTTTCCCACCTATCATTCCTTAGAATCATGAACTCATCATTTCATGATCATTCTCATCCAATCTGACTTCCACTTTCAAATTCTCAAACAGTTCTTCCCTATTTGTCAAAATCCAATCTAAAACAGTCTCTCCCCTAGTAGCTTTCTCCACCTCCTGAAATAAAGTTTCCAGTGCATTCCAAGAACTTGTTGGATAATCTGTTCTCTGCTGTACTATTTCCTCAACACGTCTGGGTAGTTGAAGTCCCCTATGATCACAAAGTCCTGTTCTTTGGATATTTTTATTGTTTTTTAAAAAGCCACTACCTTTCGTTCTTGGTTAGGTGGTCTGTATTAGACCCCTCCCATGACACCTTGTTTGGTTTTATCCTCTTATTCTTACTCAGAGACCTTCAAAAAGTCTGTCTCCTATTTCCATCTCAACCTCAGTCCAAATGCATACATCTTTGACACACAAGACAACAACTCCCTTTCCTCACCCCCGTCTGCCCTTCCTGAGCAAGCTGTACCCTTCTATACCAATATTCCAGTCATGTATTCAATCCACGTCGCTGTGATGCCAAATATGTCATAGTTGTGACCATTCACTTGCATTTCTAGTTCTTCCTGCTTATTCCCCATACTTCTTGCATTAGTATACAGACTTCTAATACACTGATTTGACTTTTTCCCCCTCTTGTCTCTCCCTTGTCCATGCTATAATGGCCCACGCTCCCTCTCAGAATCTGACCCTTCTCCAGTCTCCACAGGTTTGACTTCTCAGTGGGCTTTTGTTTCCTGCCCCCATCAAAACTAGTTTAAAGCCCCCCTCACTAGGTTAGCCAGTCTGTATCCAAAGATACTTGTCCCCTTCCTCTGTAGGTGGTACCCATCTTTGCTCAGCAGTCCTTCTTCCTGGAACAGCATCCTATGGTCAAGGAAGCCAATGTCATTCTGGCAACACCATCCACACAAGCAGGCATTCACCTCACAGGATGCATCTATCTCTGCCTGGGCCCCTACCCTTTACCAGAAGAATCAAAGAGAACACCATCTGCACCTCGATCCTGAAGCCCTGTAGTCACTTCTCATCTGCTCAGGGTCATACCTCACAGTATCATTAGTCCCACATGGATGAGTAGCATGGGAGGGGGAAGTCAGAGGGCTGGATGATACTCAACAATCTCTCTAACATCTTGGATGTGGCTCACTGACAGGCAGCAGAACTCCCAGGATACCATGCCAGGCTGACAGATGGGTGCCTCCGTCCCTTTCAGAAGGGAGTTACCAAGCACCACTACCCTATGTTTCCTCTTGGGAGTGGTGACCACGCTCCTCTCAGCCTTGGAAGTACAGAGTTTCTCTTCCTCCATTTTTGGGGGGGGGGGAGGGGCGTGGTGATTCCTCATCACTCATTGCCAGGGCAGCATAACTGTTCTTCATCACTATGGTGGGTGGGTTGGGAGTAGGAGTGGAGCACTGCCTGGCATCAGAAGTAACTAGCAGCCAGTGTCCTCCCTGTGACAGAGCCATATCCTCCTCCCCCAGTGGTGTGACAGCAGTCCACTGGATCGCTTCCTCTGCCTTGGAGGTCTCCATATGAATACACTTGATGAATTCCCTGTGTGCACTGATGCTTATCAGCCTAGCCACCTCCTCCTGTAGCTCTCCCACCTGTTTCCTGAGAAATTCCACCAGCAGCCTCCTTTCACAGTGGTTTGTCTCCTGACCCTGCTTTTCTGTGAATGGAAAGGCAGGCCACAGTTTCTGCAAAGCCACACCAGGATCTGGGTAGAGGCTTCCATGGTCAGGTTCTCTATCTGGATATGGGTTCAGGTAGCAGAGACAGTAGCTGTGATGGTACTGGCAATGGGGCCTTTCCTAACCATAGTGATTATATTATGACTTCCTCTTACAAATTCCCATGCTGTTGTCCCATTTGCTAGCTTCCCTTGGTTGCTTAGCCTCTGGCTTTTAAGCTTTTCTGTCCTAGGTCAATCCTACCCCTCATTAATCACACAGGGGGAAGGTAATTACAAGGCTGATTGAAGTTGATCAAGGGGAACAAAGGCTTAAACCATCCCCAAACACGCAATCCCAACTGACAGTAACTTTTAACCTGAACAAGAGAAACCCAGAACAGGCACATTCACCCAAAAAGTAGTATTCAACGTATTGTTCAGCAGGGAGATCTCTTTTTCTCCCTCTCAAACTCCCCTGTTTGCTAGCTCTTATTTAAAGTAATTTAAATGTCCTCTTAGTTTAAATAGTTTCAGCCTGATTGGCAATGCTGGAAGGAGGACAGGAGACACTGGATGTGGTTTAATTAGGCCACAGCAGTATTGCATTACAGAAGTAGAAAAAAAATGTTGCCGCTTGTCAAAGGCCAATGTAATAGAAATGGTTGTTTTTTTAAAATATAAATTAGTTTAGTGTAGTAGGGCAAAATTATTCACTTGAGACACAGACTTAAGGATTGTGAATCAGGCCTTTAGATCCACTTGCTGGGGTCACATTTAGGACTTCTGTTTTCCTTACAAACACAAATAATCTGTTCTTAAAGGAACATTCTGTGTATGCAGGGAGAGCCAACTATTGGAGTCGAGATCGCTGGGTTGATCAAACAGAACTGAGACCTGAAAACATTGAGCAGTATTCTGAAAAAAGTTAGTTTTATTTTTTTTGAACAAAATATCTACAATAACATGAACACCATAAACTGCACATGTTTTAACATCTCTGTCTGCAGAGAATGTTAGTTGTAGTGCCAAATATAAGGTACTATAATACAAAGGAATTTAATTAAATTCATGCATGCCACTTTTTATAGAATTTTTCTAAAAAGAAATACTTCTAAATGAAAACTGCCATTGTCTTTTTAGACAGAATTCATAGGAAGATATGTTTAAAAATCAGACAAGTAATTAATACACTCATATTAATATATATTTAGCCTCTTAAAAAAGCTTGGATCACTATCACACAAGCTACTGTATATAATAAAATTTTATGTTGAAAGCTTATGGCACCATTTCTTCATATACAACTCACAATTACATATCTATGGAATGTCAATATTTACTTTAGTCTATTTATCTATTAACTTCATTCTATTATATATTTTAAATTACAAATGTAAGAAATGTCTCTTGCATATTTCACAAAGATGAAAGTGAAGAAGTGCAATAATATTCAAGCATGTCAAGAATTCAGGATGAGCTGACACTCTTCTAGTATTACACCTGTTGCTTCTAGCAATCTAACCTGCTTTCACAAACCTGCCAAACTGATGATAATTCAGGAACTACTGTATGGGCTTGGCTACACTAGAGAGTTGCAGCGCTGGTGAGGGGGTTACAGCACTGCAACTTAGGATGTGGCCAGACTTGCAAAGCACGGCTAGCGCTGCAACTCCCTGGTTGCAGCGCTGGCTGTACATCCAGTCGAGCCTCGGGTGTAGGGATTCCAGCGCTGGTGATCCAGCGCTGGTCAGCAAGTGTGGACACCCACCAGCGCTTTTATTGACCTCCGGGGTATAAGGAGGTATCCCAGAATTCCTGTCCACAACAAACCGGAAGAAAGGGAGAGCTCGGAGTTCAGCCAAACTGCTTATTTAAAAAACAAACACAGCTCCTGTTTGAGTGAGCTGAGGCAGGCAGGGGAATTACTTTGGAATGTTCACAGCTGTTTGCTTGAAGAGAGAAACAGCACGCTCACATGGCAGAGGGGGAGGGGGAAGTCCGTGTTCACCAGTTGCTGATCTGGTCTGATGGGTATTTAGCAGTGCATAATTTGCAATTAGTGAATGAGAGAGGAGTGGGGGAAGGGAGTTAGAACTTTTAAAATGGTTGAAGGTAGGCACAAGTCCTTAGAACTTGCAACGCAGGGAGCTGAGAACAGTGTCAACTCCAAAAATCCATTCTGTCTGTCTCCTCCACGCTCCCTGTCACATTCCACCCCACCCCCCTCTTTTGAAAAGCACGTTGCAGCCACTTGAATGCTGGGATAGCTGCCCACAATGCACCACTCCCAACAGCTCTGCAAGTGCTGCAAATGTGGCCACACTGCAGCGCTGGTAGCTGTCAGTGTGACCACACTGCAGCGCTGGCCCTACATAGCTGTACGAACACAGCTGTAACTACCAGCGCTGCAAAACTGTAAGTGTAGCCATACCCTGAGTAACGTTGCCTGAAAGCACCATTTCTATAACCATTGCAAAAAGAAAAATCTACTTCTTGCTAACAAGCAGTTTAATTTGTGATTTTTTTTTAAATTTTCATGTTAGCCTTTTAAAAAAAATTACGCTTGTCTGACATAATTGTCTTATAAATAATCATGTACCATCTTGTAGATAAAAATACTTTGCTAATTTATAGGGGTATTGTAAGAATTCATTAGATCAGCGGTTTAGAGGTCTAAGGCCAAATTCTGCTCTGTTAGATCAGATTAACTCCTACAATAGTCTACATGAGAGCAGAATTTACACATAAAGGGACAATAAATGCTAAATATAAAATTAAGTGCACCACTTTCTTGCATCCAACAAGTTTATTTGGGCTTGGTTATCATATGAACTCATTTTCATCTAATACAAAATTATTGCTAGAAAGAATACACTTGAATCCTTCTAGGGTTAAAGAAGACTTTTTATCTTTAGCAGTTCTAAACTGTGTATGAGTTTTTACTCTGAATCTTGGTTTCAACTATATTACCTAATGGTAGTTCTGGAATTTACCGTGGTACAAAATGGAAGCATTTCTTCATTCCTGCAGTCTAAAGTGCATATCTGAATTGCTTAAACAGAAGCATATCTAGGGTTTTAAACTGGACTTTTCATAAAGCAGCCTATAAGAAAAGTGCTTCACAAATTACCAAAGAGAGCAGCAGAGAGCTAAGAGAGGGCAAACACGTCAGAGAATTCAGAGAGACTATATACAGCTGATCTAGGACAAAAGGGGGGGGAATCTCAATTTGTTTGTGACTTCCACCAATCCGTTTAAAAAACTCGTGCCTGCTGTCAAGGTTTCTTGAAGCTACAATATGGTGAAAGCAATGAGTTAGTTTAAATATGTCTTTGAATAGGTAACTTTTATAAATAAAAAGGACTATATTTTATTTTTGCCCCCATCATCTTAGAAACATCAGGAAACAATGAACACTAATGTTTTCTTATTGGAAGTAACTCAACATGAGGTTTGTTTTGTTTAGGTTTCATTTGTGCCAAGGTGTGGCATTTAACCATATTCTAAGCCCCTACACTGAGGAATTTAACTTAGTAAGGCCCCACATCCTTTGCGATATGGCAGATCCTGCAATACTAGGCTTTCACCGCAATTTTGATTTTAATTCGCTTACTTTGCAGTCCACAATTTTGTATACATTTTGAGTATGTAACTAGCACTGCACTAACATTCAGTGCCTGTAAAAGGCTAAAGTGACTGGACTTGATTTCTACAGCAGTTGTAAGACTTTTAGTCTTCTGAATTTTATATTGTACCGGTCACTTTTTAAATGAATGTAATATAGTTACAGAAAAATGTCTGGTTGTATATTTTAAAAAACAGCTGTCATAATATAATACTTGAATGTTTTTTATATTGTTCCAGCAATGTTTTTTTAAATAGGTCTAATATGGCTTTTCCAAATTACCAGTATTCATAGAGGTCCATTACTACTTTTTCACATCTTGTCCGCAACTCAGTGGCAATTATTTTGAAGATCATCTTGATTCAATTAGCATCTTAACTATGAGTTAGCTGCTAAAAAATGAGGAGGCCTGTAGCTATTTGAATACAATATGATACACAGTTCTCATGGCACTTCTTCTTGTTTTCTCTCAAGAATGGAGTGTTTTAACAGGTGGTATGGTCTGGAAACTCCAGTCTTCAACCCCCTGAAGAAAGCAGATTCCAAGATTGTGCATCTTGGGGCAACCACCTAAGGAGCAAGGTACTTCTGCCACATTGCTTTCTGTCCTTCCCCAACCTTTGGCTTAGTGCTCTGGAACCATGCAGCCATAGGCTCCTATTCCTTCACTTCTGCCTTATCCTCCTTCCTCTGGGGGAGGAAGAAGGCATGGAAGGGGAGTTAGTGCTGGTCCAAACAGCATAAACTCTTTTACTTCCTCATGGGAATCAGCCATTTAAAAGGTGACTGTAGTGTACAGCACCTATTCTAAGCTCAGCAGTTTGCCCCAGACACATTGCACTCCAAATGCATGGAGGAGATCCTGTGGTACTGTGGAACACGAGGAGCATGCCACATGATCACAGCTTCCTTTTCCATTATGCCTGCACCAGTTCTATGAAAATGGATTTCTTTGTACCTGTGTAACTAGTATGGGCCCCAAATTATTTCTCTAGTCTCAATGCACTACTTTGGTCCTCTAACTTTTTAAGTTACATGGCACAACCACAGAAAGCAGGAGTACACAAGCTGACTTGCAAACAGTATGGAAGACACAGGGCTTTACATGGGCAAGAAATCTGCCCTCCTTGAGTTGTTAACCAATGGCCTCTTACGTTAGCAGTCCCGGCACTCTGGAGGGCACAGGGACACTACGGCCAGTGCATTGGAGGCAGCAGATTAACATCTCTGGGGCAAGGAGAAGCTTTGCCTGAGGCATAACAAGTAGGGCTGGTTGAAGAATTGAAAAATTGAAACTTTTTTTTGGCCTGAAAGTGCTGATTCATCAAAGCCTAAACTTTTCATGGGAAAGGGTCAGTTTCTCAACTTGAAAAAAATCAGAATTTTTTTCTTGAAATATATCAAAATGAAACATTTAAACTTTTAGAAAGGAAAAATTCCAGTGTTACCATTTGAAATGACCTTTTTCTCGTTCAGCTAATTATAGTTTTTAAATGGTCAAAACTTCTTGAAATCATCAAAATATTTCAGCTGACCTGAACTGATTTTTTTTTAATTTATTTTACTGGGGGGATTTTTGGTTCTTGAACACTCTTCAATATTCAACTTTTTCCTATCCCAAATCGGAACATAATTTTGAAATCATGAACATTTTTGTGCATAGGAAAACAGATTGTTAGAACTCAGCAGGAACCTCCTCACTTTTCTTCCTCTGACTTTGTATTGCCCCCTATGCACACCTGTGGCATAAATATCCCAATCTCTTCCTTAATATTTACAGTTTCTTCCAAGGTTGGTTTGCCTAACATGAGTGTAGGGTAGGTGTGCTGTGCTGTTTTGTCACCCCTTCTATATAGTCCAGCCTGGCATTATTTTTATACCATATAATCTGTTTTAAGACTAAGATCTTCCTAGCAGATAAGCCTCTGGCTCTGAGAGATCATTCCTGGATTTGTGTGGTTGGTTGGCATGCCTGCTGGTATTTTGGACTCTTTTTCCATAGGCACTAATGGGTAGCTGGTATTTTGTGACATGAAGCAACTTAAAATCTTACTTGACAATTCTGTCATCTTATGATTATTTTCTTTTTATATTCAGTGGAATACGAATACTTTGAATAAAATTTTTAAGCTGCAAATTGCTGACTGGCTACAGTGCTTTTTGCTGAAATAAATGTTTCTTAGCTATGTTTCTTAGCTGATTGAAAAGGCCTTTGTTACATAGACAATTGTTACCATAAAGATCTCATAAAAATGTGAAGTTGCCTTCTGGGGGAGAAATCTTGACCCCATTGACTTCAGTGGGGCAAGACTACACTCCAAGTAGTTAACTAAAAGGGAAAAAAAAATCACAACTTGTTAGATGATTGTTTAGTAGTTACAAAATAAATCACTGTAGCTTGTCCCTTCTGTCTCAACCATTTCTGTTCTTAGTACTGTTACTAAAGCAAAGACATTCCAGAAATAATCCAATAACTGATTTCTCTTATTTCTTAAAGAACATACAGAACTATAAATATGTACATTTAGAAATACTTTGCAATCCCCTACAGGAGTATATACTCCCTTCAATACATGGCTCCCATTAGTATCAATGTAATACACTGCCTGTTGTCACAGTAAATGCACATCATTTTAATCCATTAGGGATGTCTGAAAAGCAATCATATGGAAGGTTTATGGGTTTACAATGTATATACTGTAGTTGCTAATTTGATTACCATACAGTAGTTGCAGAAATAGTATGCTACATTCATTCCTCTCCCCTTCTTTCCCCTTCTGTCACTCAAGGGAGGAGGAGGGCGTTCATGGATAATTATTGATCTTATCTGGCTCTTCTCTACTTTTCTCTGTCCCACCACACAATTTAGTCACTGTTAGTGCCTATTCCATTTTCTATCTTGCTCTCAAGACTTTTTGTCTTTTTTTTCCATCTGATAATCTTTTCTAAATCTTAGTATTCTCTCACTATTGAATGTTTAACTTTGTAATTGTGTTATTCAGTTCTGTTCAAGTGTTTTCAAAACCAGCTTGTGTATGTATAATATTCAGCCTATTGGACTTTGGAAAGTCTGGGAGTTCCTCAGCTGGTGTAAACTGGTGTAGTTCTAGGGACTGTATTTATTCCAGCTCAGGATCTGGCCCAGTACACTTTATATACTGATTCATCCAGATTTCTTTTATTGGTGTTGGAGGGGAAGATCATTGTTTTAAATAGGAAAGAGAAAAGAACAAAAGACAAGCATGGAGATTTGTATAACATTTTATGAATGCCTCATGATAATGGGCCCAATCCTACTCTTGAAATAAATGGGACACTTTACCACTGAATACAATGGGCACAGAAATGCACCAACAAATCTTTCCAGAGATTATAGTATTTAATAGTTTACAGGAGACAAAAGCCACTTCGCCAGCTTCTCACTCTTGTGTATATAATACACACACACAGGCACACATGAGAATTAATGAGTTCAGTTCTTCTGGACAGGATATATAAATATATTTGTGAAAATTATAACACATATCCCAAAACAATTGCTCTAAATCTATTTTATGCATTAATGGGGTTGGGAGGGAGAAAACCTAAATAGGACCATATTCAAAATTAAAAAGGGTTATGCAATTGTTTTGAGACAATTTAGAACAACCAGATTGCCATTCTTTTAAAAATCCCCCTAGCTAATCCTCAAACAAAACCAATGTTGTGTTCTAATCTTCCATGCAAGGATATGTTGCTATGACTAGTTCATATGCAATATGCTTCTAGTAATGCAGCAGATGTTTGCCTCCAGTTGTTTTGCTTTTGTGTATGCACTTTGAGCTATAACAAACTGAAAATTTTAAATGTGCTCAAAACAAACTTTTCAATAATTTGTCTTAGCTATTGGATTCCATTACAAGTTCAAAGCATCAGGTATGCTCTTGCCTGTAGCTGTCTATAGGTTTCCACATTTTAGAACTTTTTTTTTTTTTTTGCTTTTCATTAGAGAAGTGGCAACATTATTTACTGGAAGTCTATATTTTTTAAATGATATAAGATCTATTCTGTAATAATTTGAAAGAAACCATTAATGTAATCTATCTAATTCTAAGTAGCGAAAATTTGCTCCAACAGTTTCAATTTCTTATCCTATCTTTTACCATGATGTGCAGTAAAAATAAAAGATTGTCCTGATACATTTTTAGAAGAACTGCTTAGTGTTTTCTAAGATACAGACTATTTTCTGCCAGTGTCTAAGAAGTCATGTCAGAATCTTCTCATTGAACAAATCATTCAAATTAAGAAAAGACTGACCTGGTTATCTTTAGGTACTTGTATATTAAACTTTCACTGATGATAATGGAAGTATCTGTGCAGAAATGTTGCCATAGTCAGCTTCAAAAAAGTTCATAAAAGTTACTTTTATCATAGGTATAGTCTAAGTGACTTATCCCTTTTGTTTTGTTTTTAATGTCACTTTTCACAAACTTATTTTGATGTCATTTTTAATAATCTGGCTTGTCTCCGCAAATACTGTAGTTTCTGAACATTTTCCTGATATGAGAAATATCTTTTAATCCTTTTGGCTTTTTTTAAATTTTCTCTTTCAATTTACCCAAGGGTGATTGAGTAATTAAAAGTACATAAGGGCAACAATCCTTTAAACAGTACCTTGTTCCCATTGTGATATGCACAGTACCAGAAAGTTTGACCAGTGGGTCGCTTCAGACTGGGCAATAGATATTTGGTGCTACTTTGCGCATTGCATTGCCATGTTGTTTAAGCTCCAGGGGAACCATAATCAATTTATGAAGTGCTTTGTATGAGTAAATTTGTTTTTCTTCTTTTTTTTTAAAAAAAGAACCCTATAATATAATGTGTCCTGTGCTCATGATAAAACCCATTGTCATTAAAACAAGAAAATGTGTTTGAGCTCTAAAACTCAAATCAGTAATTCATTACTAATTTTGTAAACTTTATATTCAAATTTCTGACCATCCTTTAATCTGTTACTCTGGTAGTCATCTAAGACATTAGACTCATTTTGTAATATTTTTTTAAAAATATAGTTGAATTAAAAAATTGTAAGGAACTTTAAAGAATACTGTACAATTGTACCACAATGTAAAAGTATGTATAAACACGTTGGCAGTAAAGCTGTAGTATAGTGTTGTGATTTTTACTATGAAAAAGTTGATTGTTTAGTTAGTATGAAGTACAAACTTAGTAATAGTAGATATATCTTCACTGGGTGTCATTCTTCATCTATCCAATAGTGACTCTGCATAGCAAGTCAAATGGGATCTTTTTCTTTGTGCCTTTTAACTATCCCAGTAATCTGTATGCACATTTGTAACGGAAAACCTCTTGCTGAACATGCCAACCCCAATAGTTTGTACTACAAGCCTTAATCTTGTTGTTGGTGAATGTCCTCATGCCTAATGATTTTATAGATAACCCAATAAAAAATGTTGAAAATCAGAAAGGCTAATGGGAAGCAAGCTCTGGAAATGGTATCAATTTTCTTGGCTCGGTCAATGAATACCTTCCTCATTTCATCGAAGCTTTTTGGTGCAGCTTGGATGGGATTATTTGGCCCCTTTGGAGTAACTCTGTCTTTTGCTTGTAGACATGGTCCCATTCCATAGGCTGTAAAACTGAATCGACTTTCCCTTACCTCATCGTCCTGTTGCAAGAAAAGAAAGTAAGTTCTTCAGTTACATAAATTTCTAATCTACTGAAAACAAAGTTCTGCATCCTTAATTCAGTGGCTTTTTTAACCCACCACTTTGTATTTGCTGGATGACATCTTGGTCTCATTGAAGTCAATAGCAAAACGTCCATTGAAATCAATCTATTCAACTTAACTTTCATTATTTCTAATGATCTGTGATTGGACAAATTATCAATTTACTCTGTTCTTTCTCATTTAGATCCCAATTCCCTGATCTTCAGCCAAGCAAAACTCACGTTGCTCTTTTAGACAGGGACCATATCACTTGTACTGTACATTGTGTCTAGAGGCCAGGGCCCCATTGTGCTATCGTAGTACATATAACATGTTGACATCAATTAAATTAGTGGGAATTCTGCCTGCTTGAATACTGTACATCTAATTAGTCTAATTTTTATGCCTTATCTCTATAGTTCCATATAGATACATCAAAGAAAAAGAATTCTTTTTTAAAATCAAGGGAAATTGTAAGTAAAATATTATAAGCAGAGAAGGCTAAGGCACAGGGATCAAAACTAAGGGCCATATTCTTTGCAGTTTCTCCATTGTATATACAGAACAAATCCATTGATGTCAATGCAGTTATTCTGGATTTATTCATGTGTGAGTGAGAATTGAATTTGGTGCTAAATCCACTGAAAGGAAAGGAAGAATTATATACATACATGGGGATGTGGTACATGTCCAAAGAGGTGGCTTTCATTTTGTGAGCACATTTTGCATCACTACTTACCCAATTACGGGTACCAGGTAGGTAGAGATGCACAGGCTCAAATTTGCTGCTGTAACTTATTCTGCAGGTGCAAAAATAGATATATAAATTGTACACAGGAACTGAGACCAGGTCCAGAACTGACTGAATGTATATCCCAAAGTCTCCTTTACCTTCAAACTATGTGGTTTTTATTTTTCAATACATATCCTATTGAAGAGTAATCTAATTACTTTTGAGGAATTCATATTTGAATTAATTTAAACTCTATATTTCTTGTTCTTATCTGATCTTGTTTAAGTGCTCTATAACCATATGCTTTTAAGATCTCTGAAGTGCAACAAAATAATAATAATAAAAAAAGTATTAACATCTTATTTCTCAAATAATGATGTAGTCCAGGAAAGCTGCTGCCTTAAAAGACTAGAAGAAAATAAAGTTACAAGTCAGACTTAGGGGGGAAAAAAATCAGTTCCTTTCCATTCCGTGAGAATTTTTGAGCTTTCAAAAAAAGCCCTTGTTCTGTATTAGAATGAAAAGTGGAAATCTTATTTTTTTTCATGAACCAAAAATGGACAGAATCCTATCAGATCAATTGAAATGTTTCATTTCAAAACATTTCATTTTGATTTAGACTTTTTTTATATTTTCCTACAAACTTCTAAACCAAAAGTCCTTCTGAACCAAAAAGAAAGACGTTTTTGTTTTGAAAATGTCAAAATGGATTGTCTTGAAAATTTCAAAGCTTGTTAATTTTTTTTTTAAATGAGAAGTTTGTCAAAACCATTCCTTTCCTGTGTTCAATTTTGGTGTCAACAAATCAGCATATTCTGGAAAAAACACACAAACATTCAGTTAAATTGAAAAGTTTAAGGTGACAGTCACCTCAGGGATTTTAAAATCTCAGTAATGGAATCTGAGAATGGTTGGCATTCCACTGAAATGCTTTTTAAATTTATACTGTTGCAATCCTATAAACTTATTTGCAGTTCTCTGTTTTAATAACACTTCTATAGTGGCTTTATTGTAATTAGTAATGCACTCTAGTAAACAAAAAAAGGAAAATTAACATGAAAGCAACAAAACAGAAGTACGTTAATAAAACATGGGGATGAATAACAGAAATATAAAATGATAGGGTACAAATGTTATGACATGATTAAACAAAACTGTTTTAAACTAAGTACTTTGGTACCAGTATTTCTGTTGTCTAAAAACCTGGGAAATAACATCTTTGTTGTAATACTTTTAATAGGTGAAATATGAAGTGCTAAATTCATCTTGTTATCTCTTGACTTCAGTGGAGTTATATGTAAGATGAATTTGGCCAACAGATTATTTTTTTTAAATACCCAGAACTTGACTAAGGGCCTCGCCCTCTATATACTTGGTACTGGATGTAGGGCTTACTACAGTGAGTAGTTCTATCGACCTAAAATAAGAATTTGATTTCTTGCAGTAGTAAGGACTACTCTCAGAGTGTGTCTGCTGGATCAGGCTCTAAAATGGGACACAAGACTCTGTTCTATGTTACTAACTAAGATTAATCTTCTGAATGCTCCCTCAAAGATATCTGAAAATAATAAAATCATCTCAAATAACGCTGATGGTCCATTTGTTTTCATAGGTAGATTTTTCTGTTACTTCTCTTGGAAATATAATTGGATTGTGTCCCTGACCATCTTGGCAAATATCCATAGATGGACCTATTCTCCATGAACTTATTTAATTCTCTTTTAACCCAGTTTTATTAATATATAATTAAATGGACCAGCTCCTCAGCTGGTGAAGCCACTCAGTTGGAGTTATACAGACGTACACTACCTAAAGATCTGGACCATAGAATATCCCATTCAAAATGCACTGAATGTTGATTTGAAAACTTAAGTCTTCATTTTAGGATGTCACGATGAAGCAATTTTTCTTTTCTTTTCCTTTACATGATTGTCTGGTGCATCATCTTTTTATGTAATTGATAAAAAGGAAAAAATGAATTAACACTTATTTATAGAAGCCTTTGCTGACGTTTTAATATAAACAAGAGGTTTTCATGCATACTGCTTAACAAATTAATCATTAAAAATTGTTCAAAGTCTAGTTACATATATTTTTATTAGTATAAATATTTTACCAGCTCTTTAAATATTATAATAATTAACGAGTGCTCCTAAATATAGGTGAAGATTTTTGAAACACAACCAGAATCCTTAGAGGCTCAAAGGCAGTGAGCTAGGTTGGTTTATTTGTATATCAGTATCACTATATAAAATACCTAGGCATAAAATGATCAAAATATTTAAATTATCTTGGGCTCAAGATGTTTTCTGTTTGATATATGCTTGAAATAATTTAATCTTCCTGAGGAATAACACACATTTGCTGAAATATCTTTGCTATAATTTTTGGCTGTAAGTAATACTAATAGTTTTAGGATGTATTTATAACCTTTGAGTTATTTTGAACATTTTAATGTTTTACTCTCCACAGTTTTTTGCAGAAAGCATTTATAGTTGAAAGCTGAATAGGATTTTTAAAATATGTATCTAACCAAGTTATTTCTCTTAGCTCTGATGTTAATTTTTAAGCCTTCCTTGGAATAGCAGAAAGTCAAATTTTATTTAATTCCCTGTTTCAATTCCAGATGTACACAGGTCAGTATCGACTACAGAATTAACAAAACAGGTACCTTTTTAATAACACTTCACGTCATCACATACAGGTAATAATGAGTCCACATGGGGGGAAAACATCAGTTCAGACAAAAGAACAGGGCCTTTGTTAATGATTGTGTATCACATTATGACAAATGGGACATCTTCTACATAGTTTACCCTTAAATTTGTACTGTAGATTTGAGCCAAAGTCCTGTCTATATGTTCTGCACTTCTCAAGCCATTGCTACGTCGCAATGATTCATTGATTTCATTTCCATCAAGCACTCCCCCAAAATACTTTCATCAAAATGGAGGGAAGACCAAAAAGGAAAAAGCAAAACAAAGGAAAACAAACAAATACATGTGATTTATCATTAAAAGGTATAATTAATCTAGTCTGTGCATCTATTTTCATTATTAAAGATACCATGATCTTTAGGTCTATGATAACAGAATAAAAAAGGTTGAATATTCCTTAGAGGTAAGTATATTGCATTAGAATTTAGTTTAAAAATCGAAACTGTATTTTTCAGTATACGTACAATATTCCTCTGTGCTTGTTTCTTTTGAAATAACAAGAAAAATAAACTCAATATGGACCAATTATGTATGATTTTTCTATCTCTGTCTCTTCTATTGTCTCTTTCTGCTCATTCAGTGCTTTAAGAATTAAAAACCACTTACTTTATAAACTTTTGTTTTTAAAGTTCAGATCAAATAAATTAAAGTGTATTGAAAATGATTTGTTGCAGGCCAGATCCTGCACATCTGTTTCGGGCAAACAATCACTGACTATATAAGGACTATAGTAGCAGTTCGCAGGTTTGGAACTTAATGTTTATCTCCAGTTTCGGGGATTGTCTCAGTTGTGTTTTTAATTCATGTCATACTTGGTCCAAAGGTGGCCAATGGTTTTTTTTTTTCATTAAAAAATATTTTTAAAACAATTTCAGCCAGGAATAGAGTTGAAGGTTAAATCTCATCATTTCCATTCTCTCCACTGCATCAATGATGATAGACTCGAATAGTCATTTGTCTGTTTCTATCACAAACATCTCTGCACTTTTCTTCATGCTTCTCTTTTATGCATGGAATGTTCTCCAGGAATCTATTCATAAGGCCATTATCCACTCCTTCAAATCCATCCTTGCAACTTACTTCTGCTATGATATCTATCAGGAAGGCAACAGTGACTAGAATACATGACATGTTGGTTTAGATGACTTGAATGGAAGTAAGATTGGGCTATAAATAATACAAACGTATAAGTAAAAGTCAACAGTAGTCTTTTTCTGTACTTTCCCATGAGAGTTGGATTGAGTCTTCAAAAACAAAATCCTCTTTAAATAATTTGGAACCAAAGTTAAGATCACACCACTATAATCACTATCTCCATTACAATTGTCTCCCTACCTCCTTCCTCCTTTTGTTTGTCAAACTCACTTGTTTCAATTCGTCTCAAATTAGACTGTAAGACCTTCAAAGAAAGGACTTCATTTTCATATGTTTCCATGCATCTAGCACAAGGGGGCTAGTCATGACTGGGAGCTATCACTAGAGCTAGTTGATGATAAATGGTAAATATTTTTGTGAAAATAGTCAATTTTTTTAATTAAAAATGAATTTTGAATTTTCAACCAGTTCTAACTACCACAGTATGAATCACAATGTCTAGATTCTGTGTTTTGCCAAAATCTAGATGTGAAAATTGTTTCATCTTGAAAAATGTTGCAGACAGTTCAGAGTAAATTATAGATTTGCAGTATTAAAAATTAAAACAGCCAAAGCTTTGGGCCACATGCTTTGCCTGCACAGAAAAACCCAAGCAGAGGCTAGACAACACTGATTCCACAAATGGAAAGTCATTTTGTTAGGAGGGGATTCTGTACCCTATGGAACTGGTAAAGTTCCATCCCTGTAAACCTGTCAGTTTCCCAAGATTGTAGGTGAATAGAATTGTCTAAAAGGCTTTTTCATCCCTAAACTCCCTGCTTCAATAATCTTCCTAGGTATAATAGGGAACAGAATGGCAGCTCTAAATCATAAGAGGGGATTTAAAATCTGGTTGTTTGAACACCTATTCTGGTATTTAATTTCTCTTCAATCTCCTGTTGATTTCCTGGTTAAATAAAGGTCACTGAAAGTTATTTTCTTTATATGATGCATGTTAAAGAATGAAGTCAAATAAAATTTAATCCCTGGGAATCCGTGATTGTTAACCTTTGCCAAATGAGTCAAAATGTACACTAAACTTTATAATCCACTGACTACAGTAGCTGAGTGGGAAAGTGACAGCATAACATAGTGTTAAAGTGTATTTGTTAATTTACTAATTTACTAAATACTATATTTAGAAAATGTACTGAAACAATCATGTTTGTTCGAAAGACTGTTTAACTCTGTTTTAATCCAGAAAACTTCAATTATTTTTGTTAGCAGTGTGAGTGATCTATCAAATGTTTTCTCAAGGAGCAATGTCCTTTGAGTAAATGGATCCAGTCCTTTTTATAGTTGCCCAATAAGAAAGTGTTAAATAAGGCTGTAAGAAAAGGGATACTGGCAGAGTTGTCTCCAGACCTGCAAGCCAGAATTAAATCCAGAGGTGGCTTTGGAATCCACTTTCCTGGAGGTGGATATCAGCATTAGCCAATAGCATCCTCTGCTCACGAGCCACAAAAAGCATAAATGTCAATTGCAATAGAGCTGTCTGCCTTTCCATATAGAAAAAATTGACTTCAATAGAAAAGACGCAAACAAATTCTGAGGATGCAAAATGCAGTAAGCAGAGGGGATAAGTAGTGTGTTTGTGTTTTTTGTTTTTTAACACACTGAAATGAAAAACATTCTTTAAAAGGCAAAAATGTAAACCCAAAAACATAACAAAAGGAGAAAATGCACACTGCAAGTTATTCTTAACCCCCCCCCCAAAAAAAAAACTAGAGCTATCAGATTAATATTTAGCAAAAATGGTAATTTTGCTTTTTTCAATCATTCACCTTTTAAAGTGTAACAATTAAAGTATGTATGAAATACTATCATTAGCACTTTTCAGTTCAATTCATAGAACAAGGAAATCCAGGCATAGGGTAGCTATAGAAATTAATGAATAAAATGTAGGAATATTTTAAAGAAATAAAAAAAATTAAAATGACAAAATACTTGAATTTTTTACTGTGGCATTGATTTTTCTCTGTAATTGCTCTACGTATGAATGCAATTAAAGTGAATATTGTCACTTTATGTAAATTGCTGCAATAGGTTTGTCTCATTCAATGCTACATATTTTAAAATCTTAAATGTTTGTTCATATTGTTGTCACTACACACTTTGCCCCGTACTGCCTTGGTATATGCGCACACAACTCTTACTCAGGCAAAACTGACATTTAAGTCAGTATCTTCTGGAATGTGGTCCAATATTGCAGCCTTGGAGTCCAATTTGAGCTCACTGATACCAGTGTGTAGCAGAAGTAATTTCAAGGAGGTAGACTGGGGTAGGAGCAGTGTGAAATCGGAACCAGGCCCCGGAGGTGTTGGAGTTTCAAGGGCTTGTACCAGTAAGGCACTGAATATTCTGGCCTGATCCACCAAAGCACAGATATCAATGAGACTATGCTTGTACTTTAAGTTTAGCACATGTTTAAGTGGTCGTCTGGATCAGGCAAGAATGTTCAGCACCTTGTGAGTCCATCCCCGAGGCCTTTGAATTGGATTAACTGCTAAAGAGCTGTATTGGGGGAAACTGAAGTCTTAAAAAATGGGAGATGTAAATGAAGTTATTTTGATTCTAGAGGAGGAAGGAAATATATTACTCTACCAGCCTATGCCCTTGTGCTTAGAATACTCAATCTGTTTTTCACTCTGACTTTGATTGTGTGGTGAAAAGAAACTATTTGAAATCAGGTTTCAGAGTAGTAGCCATGCTAGTCTGTATCAGTTTTTGTTGTGTAGTGTGTAGATGCTGGTGAGTATTTGCTTCAGGGTGGGGGGCAGTCTGTAAGTGAGGACTGGTCTGTCTCCCAAGGTCTGTGAGAGTGAGGCCAGCCCTTGCTTACAGATAGCCCCCCAACCTGAAGCAAATACTCACCAGCAACTACACACCACACAACAAAAACAGTAGCCCAGGAACCAATTCCTGCAACTAATCCCATTGCCAACTCTATCCACCTATCTATTCAAGGGACACCATCGCAGAACCTAACCACATCAGCCACACCATCAGGGGCTTGTTCATCTACCAATCTGAGATGCCATCATGTGCCAGCAATGCCCCTCTGCCATGTACATTGGCCAAACCAGACAGTCTCTACACAAAAGAATAAATGGACACAAATCAGACATCAGGAATCATAACATTCAAAAATCAGCAGAACACTTCAATCTCCCTGGACACTCAATAACAGACTTAAAAGTGGCAAATCTTCAACTAAAAAACTTCAAAAACAGGCTCCACTGAGAAACTGCAGAACTGGAATTAATTTGCAAACTGGACACCATCAAATTAGGCCTGAATAAAGACTGGAAGCGGATGGGTCACTACAAAATCTAATTTTCCCTCTGCTCATACTCACACCTTCTTGTCAACTGTTGGAAATAGGCCACCTTGATTGCATTGGCCTCTGTTAGTACTACACAAGTAATTTTCCCTCCCTTGGTATTCACCCCTTCTTGTCAACTGTTAAGAATAGGCCATTTCCACCTTAATTGAATTGGCTTGTTTGCACTGACCCCCCATTTGGTGAGGCAACTATCTTTTCATGTGCTGAAATATATGTTCTACTGACTGTATTTTTTCACTCCATGCATCTGTTGAACCCCGCTGAAATGGGTTCTAGCCCATGAAAGCTTATGTCCAAATTTGTTAGTCTCAAAGGTGCCACAAGGACTCCTCATTGTTTTTATTTGAAATCAAGTGAAATTAGCATGCCTGAGACTCAAAGTAAACTTTGCATATACAATATTGCAAAAGCTTCTACCTGAGAGAAGCAAGAGAAATGGACCAAAAAATCATCACATAATGGATCATGCAGTATAACTATTAATACTCTACGATGCCTTAATTTTTACCTGACCTGCACTCTTCCCAGTTCTCTCTCTCTCAGGCCCACTGCTAAGACTTCAAACTTTGAAGCTGCTTTCAGAGAGCTGCCATTATTTCAAAAATAACCTGCCACAAAAATGCCTTTCCTCCTCTATGGCTGAGGGAAGTGCACTTTCTGTTAGTCAGCACAACATACAATACTCCCTACTCCCCGCAACCCCACTTTCTTCCTCATGTTCAGTCAGAGCTAGATTCTGAAAGCCCTTGATGGGCCTGAGCCTCAGTGGGCACAGGCGCAAACCTAGTATTGGGCAGAAGTAGCCACCAGATTCTATGGAGGCATCTTCTTGGACATGAATTTGAGTTGTAGTCAAAGGGGGCATTAGCCACCTACAGCAGCACTTTTCACCCTGGCACCTGCAACCTGAATCCTGCCCTAGTGCAGAGGGAGGGGTGGGAGATACTTGAGAATAAGCATGGTCCACCCTGCACCAACCCCACAGTGGTGGCTCCCCTCCTGCAGGGCTGGGCCAGTTCTCCCTCCAGGCATTGTGACCTGGCACACAGGGTTGCAGAGACACTCGTATTTGGCCTGGCTGCCCCTCCATCATGACAGAGGGTTTGACCAGGCCACATTTAAGTGAGTGGTGGTGTGACCTGCTGCATGGTTTGCAGCACCACTCAGGTTTGGCTCCTTTGGTTTCATGATAGCTGTAGATACAGTTGAACCCATGGAACCAGGGCAAAGTTGCCCCTGGAAAATAGTTACATAAAATATAGGAACTGGCCCTTATGTGAGTGGAATTTCTGAAAACGCTGGACAAAGGGCATGGGCTTGGAACAAGCCATTGCAAGCTTTTTTTATGTAAATACCAATCCTTCCCTACAGACCTTACCATTGTAGGGCTAGTTCTTGCAGACAGGAATCTCCAGGCATGCTGTATTGTGTAATAGATTTATAATATGTTAGCAATATAAGGGGAATAAGCTGATAAATCACTTTATGCTTGTGACCTAAATAATAATTTGAGCCCAGGTCTCCAGGAATAGAAAGACTTTTGAGTTAATTGACATGCTCTCCTTTAATACAATTTGAAATCTGATACACAGCAATATTCTACATAATGGCCTCATCCAACTCGTGTAAAAGCCAAAGAAATAGTCTTACTGACTTGAATAGAAGATGGATCAGGTTTTTGATGAAAGGCTGGGGGGAAAAGTAATGTCTCCACCATTTTCCCCCTATTAAAAAATCTGCAATGAGTAGTGGAAGTCTAACTCACATAGTTGAGTACTGTGGCCCAAATTCTGGAAGCTGTTGCTCAACATTTACTCTTTGTTAAGAGAGGACTTGCAGGATTTGACCTTTGGACCAACCCTACTTATGAGGAATAGTAACATACTTCACAAGTAGTCCCAATAGATTCAACAGAGGGCACAGAACCTCAGCAGATCATAGCTCTGTTGAAGTTAAGTGATAGTTGTATGACAATTTATACCAGCTAAGGATGTGACCTCCCCAGGAGTAAAGGTGGCACAATCTGGTACTCAAGTACTATTTTAAAGAAAAACAGACTTAGCTGCGTTTAACAGAAAATGTACTTTCTACCAGCAGAACAATTCATAAAAAGTGAACTTTTATCAAAAACTGCATTTAGATCAGATACATTATTAGAGCTCAATAGAAGTCCTTAGGGCCAAATTAAGAAGCTATATTTAATAAATTTCCATGCAATTGTGTGTGCCAGCAACATCCACAATCGTGGAGCACTCTGACAGTGCTTTCACAGGGTAAAATTCATCCCTGGACAGTGGGGCCTGCACATGACTCATCCACAATTTAAATCCTCCTTAATCCCCCTTTTGAGGATTTAAGTAGAATTTTTATGTGGTCCTTGTGCTGACCCACTGCCCAGGGTGAATTTCACCTTATGTTACCATTTTATTTCTACAGCCACTTTAAGCAGTGCCATCCTTACCAACCAAAGCCATTTCTTAGCGCAAATCCGTCTCTCTCAAAGATGTGAGTATTGCTAGTTTGTTTGTTTTTTTACCTTGTTCTTCTTCCTCTTCCGGCGGAATCTAAGAAGCTCTTTATGCTGTCTTGACACAAAATTTACAGCTGCATACTCCAGAAGTGCAGAAAATACAAAGAGCAGGCATACCGCCATCCAAATGTCGATAGCTTTGACATATGAAACCTATGGAGAAAGAGACTGAAAATATTAGAAACACAGATGTGAATTTCAGTATCTCATAATACCAGGGGGAAATAAATTAGTGTCCCCAGACCGCCGCGCTATTTTTACCAAGGAAGCACTAGCATGAAAGCTGCTTATATAACAGAGGACAAAAGGTTCAGTCTTTATTCCCTACAATTTAATTTCATGGGAAAATATATTTCTTGCCTCTTTATGAGCAAACCTTTGCATAAATGATTAGTACTTCATGAACATTTCTTCATGATCTGCTGTACACTGCATTTAATCAAAACCCTGATAATGTAAAGGGAAAAGCAGAAAGTATGGTCCATTTTCTGCAGACGTCTGCTCAAACAGCACAAAAAGGGTGACATATAGCTAAAACTGACCAGTAAGAAACTTCTCTGGGATAGGGGAACTCCCCAGTAGAATAAACCTAATGAAGTTTAGGGGCTGTGTTGAAGAAAGAAGAGGTTGTAA